>NW_028076432.1:5953614-6556803 GCF_014824575.4 Sturnira hondurensis
ATCTTATACTTGTAAGATCACAAGTATAATGGATTACTGTCCTTCAATCCCAAGAAGAGATTTACGTTGGCACCAAGGCACTACACCAGTATTCATTGAAAACACCAGTATTCATTCATTCGTTTCTGTGGCACATAAAGAGCAAAGCATTTAACATCCATTCCATCTCTTCATTCCTACATTCATCATTTACTCAAAATACATTATATACTCACATATATGTCATGTATACATAGAGAAAGAGACAGGCAGAAGCAGAAAGAGAGACAGAGGTAGGCTGCATTATACATATATTAGTTGCCAGATATACATTGGGGAACAAAACAGTCTCTGCCTCCCTAAAGTTTATAGTTTAGTTATCAAAAGCATATTTATGGTATAAAACCTTGTGTTTATACACTTTCTAATAAAATATAGTATACTTTAATAAAAAGTAGTATATTTACCTTTTCCTCATTACTTCATTCAACATACATTTACTGAGTGTATACACTCGTCCACCTCAGTTTTTCCAGTTGGGCAAAATAACAACCATAAAATTTTTGTAACTCTTCTCTTTCTCTCATTTTTAATCCATCAGCAAATCCTACCACATCTTCCTTAGAAATCTGTCTCAAATGGGATTGCTCCACCAGCCCTACCCCACCATCTTGCTCAAAGAAGCCACCATCTCTTGCTTGGCTAATTTCACCAGCTACCTTATGGGTCTCCCTGATCTTACTTACACTCCATCCCTATCCCGCCCTTAAGCCCCTTGTCATAAAAACAAGAGCAAACAATCAGACACCGGGACTTTGGGAACAGATTTTACTGATGGAATTTTATAGTGAAAAGAGCAGTAGTACATATGTGAGTTCCCTTTTGCCCATTACATTCTGAGGTCATGAGCAAGGATCTAACAGGACTGCACATTAAACTCCAGCCACTGTGTTATAGGGCTTTTATGCTACCCAATTATGGCAGCACCGATCCCTACCTTGGTATAATCACAGAGGATCAAACTATAGTAATTATGTCACGGCAGAAACTTAGCCATCAGTACACTCCCACTACATTGGTATTCTACAGTTAGGAGAACAGGAGCCTGTCCCCCAGAGTTTGGGGTACAAAGCTTATAGTTTTTATTATTTAGTGGGGAAGACTAGTGACCTATTCTACCAGGTTTGATTGTCTTAAGTATTCAGTTTCTAGCGAACTCTAAAAGAAGTCAACCTCTCTCTGGGAGGCCAGATAGAGTTAAATTCTGAATTGAACATGATAATCCTACAAGTATCCAGCTATGTAATGCATTCTTAATACAACAGTGAAAATGGCCTATTTAAATAAAAATTCAGATCATGCCCCTTCTCCAAGCCCTCCAGGGGTTTCCATATCCCTTGGAGTAAAACCCGAACTCCTTACTTTGCCTATGGAGCTCTACAAGACCCGCCTACCTCCCCCTGCCTCTGTAATGTCCTTCTTGCCATCCTACCCATCACTCATTGCCCCTCTAATCACACTCTCATTCTAACAACTCATCAAATTTTGTATTTCCTATTCCTTCCACTTGGAACATTTTCACTCACAAGGTAGAAAAACATCTCTGATGAGAAATCATGAAGTTAGGAAAAACAAATTAGACTACCTGTTTTTCATAAAAATCCCCAATCCAACAATTAAACATTAAAAAAATCTTTGCCCACTGATATTTCTGAGGTACTTGGAGACATAAAAGCAAAACAAATTTGGTTAAAAAATCTTATAAGCTAGGTCCTGTGGGATTCCCATGGGAACAGGGAAAAAGAGTTCCACTGAGGATGTTACCATCCATGTGTTTACGTTTCTACATGTTTAGGGCTTTCTGAATAAATTTTACTGGACACTGAGATGACAAGTCTTAGAAGGTAAATGATTAAGTAAATAGTGAGAGAACTCCTGAGAGATTTACCTTTCTAGGAGTGTGTTTAGATTTCAGAGGTGGATGAGACATTGAGGCATTCCAGTCATTGTAAACCAAAAGACAGTAAGCAATCTTGGCTTTCCCTGCAGACATGTATTTACATTCCAAAGGGTAAGAACACAGAAACCTGCCTTTTCTTTTCGTTTACACTAGAGAGATTAGGTTTCTCTCCCTTTCTCAGGAGGGGAGAATGACAACTCTTTAAACCATCCCAGGGCTTCCAGTCAACATGGACCATGGTGACATACACAGATGCAGTACTCACAACTTCTCACAACCACATTAAAATTACAACTAAACTACAGATCAATCATCATTCAGAACTGCCTAAAATCTAGCAGAATAGAAGTCTTATAACTAAGGCTATAAAGAACAAGCCACTGGGAAACTTGTAGGAGGGGCAGAGACACAAAGGAGCTGGTATGACACCCATTTGTATCAGATAAAAATTTGAAGGGATATCTTGGCTGCAGAGGCTCCCCTGAGGAGCGAGGGGTCTTAGTCCCACACCAGGCTTTCCAACTCAGTATTCCCATGGTAAAAGAAACACTTCAAACCACAAGGGATTGGCACAGAATATTCAGTCAGAAAAAACAATGACCTACAACCAAGACTGCTCTACCCAGAAAAGCTAATATTTTTTTAATTATACTTTATTGGTTATGCTACCACAGTTGTCCTGATTGCTCCTCCTTGTCCCTTTCTACCCAGGACTCCCTACTCCCTCAGGCAATCTCCCCACCATTGTTCATGACCATGGGTCATGTGTGTATATTCTTTGACTACTCCATCTCCTATATTGTACTTTACATCCCAATGGCTATTCTGTGACTACCTAGTTGTACTTCTTAAACCCCTCAGCTCCTCAACCATTCCCCCCACATACTCCCTTCCATCTGGAAACCATCAAAACACTCTATGTATCCATGATTCTGTCTCTGTTGTTCTTATTTGCTTAATTTGTTTTTTAGATTCAATTGTTGATAGATTTATATTTTTTGCCATTTTTTATATTTTTATTTTTTATTTATTTTAAGTATATTTTATTGATTATACTATTACAGCTTTCCCAAATTTCCCCCTTTACCCCGCTCTGCCCTGTATCCCCAACCCTCCAGCATTCCCCCTACCTTAGTTCATGTCCATGGGTTGTACATGTAAGTTGTCTGAGTTGTTTCCTATACCATTTTTGACCTCTCCCCATCTATTTTATGCTTACCAATTATGCTTCTTCTTCCCCGTACATTTTCCTACCTATTCCTCCCTTCACCCTCCCCTCTGAAAACCCTCCATGTGATCTCCATTTCTCTGACTCTCTTTCTGTTCTAGTTGTTTGCTTAGTTTCTGTTTTTATTTTTTAGGTTCAGTTGTTGAAAGTTGTGAGTTTGTTGTCATTTTACTGTTCATATTTTTATCGTCTTCAATTTCTTAGATAAGTTCCTTTAACATTTCAAATAATAAGGGTTTGGTGAGGATGAATTCCTTTAACTTGACCTTGTCTGGGAAGCACTTTATCTACCCTTTCATTCTAAATGAAAGTTTTGCTGGATAGAGCAATCTTGGATGTAGGTCCTTGCATTTCATGACTTCAAATACTTCTTTCCAGCCCCTTCTTGCCTGTAAGGTTTCTTTTAAGAATTCAGCTGATAGTCTTATGGGAACTCCTTTGTAGGTAACTCTCTCCTTTCCTCTTGCCAATTTTAAGATTTTCTCTTTATCTTCAATCTTGAGTAACTTAATGATGATGTGCTTTGGTGTGTTCCTCTTCGGGTCCAACTTCTTTGTGACTCTCTGGGCTTATGCACTTCCCAGAAATCTATTTCCTTTGGCACATTGGGGAAATTTTCCTTCATTGTTTGTTCAAATAAGTTTTGAATTTCTTGCTGCTGTTCTTCTACCTCTGGAACCCCTGTAATTCAGATATAGGAACATTTCAAGTTGTCCCAGAGGTTCCTAAGTCTCCCTCCATTTTCTTGAATTCCTGTTTCTTCATTCCATTCCAGTTGGATGTTTATTTCTTTCTTTTGTTCCAAATTGTTGATTTGAGTCCTGGTTTCCTTACTCTCACTGTTGGTTCCCTGAATATTTTGCTTTATTTCATCTTGGGTATCTTTCATTTGTTCTTTCATTTTTTGACCAAGCTCAATCAGTTCTGTGAGCATTTTGATTATCAGGGCTTTAAATTCTCCATCAGTAGGTTGGCTATCTCCTCATCAATTAGCTCTCTTTCCAAAGCTATACTCTGTTCTTTCATTTCGGCCCTATTTCTTCATCTTAGGCACCTATTAAGCTGTAAGGGGGAAGGGCCTTAGGTATTCACTGGGGCAGGACAGCCTTCCTTGCTGCAGCACTGCCTGTCCAGGAGGGGCCAGAGAGGGAGCAATGCAGCTTGCTTGCTCGTCTCCAGGCCCACTTTCCAACAAACTCTGGTGTGAGACTGGGAGTTTCTCCCACTGCAGAAACACCCACTGTAGTCCACAGTCAGCTCCGAGTCTCAGTTTCCCATTCAACCAGCCCCGCCTGCACAGTCCACCACCTTGCCATAGGTTCTCTCCATCTGCTGCCTTACAGGTCTAGTTGTTCTGGTTGGCTGTTTCTTTAATTCCTTAGTTGTTGGAGATCCATGCAGTTTGGTTTTCTAGCACTTATGGTTGTTTATTGATTTTAGATTAGCTGTTATCATCTTTTCGGTTGTGCAAGGAAGTGAAGGGTTTCTATCTATGACTCTATCTTGGCCAGCAAGGTTTTTTGCCATTTTATTGTTCAGGGCTTTGATATTCTTCTTTTCTTTAAACAAGTTCTTTTAAAATTTCATATAATAATGGTTTGGTGATCGTGAACTGCTTTAGGTTTTTCTTGTCTGGGAATCTCTTTATCTGCTCTTCAATTCTAAATTACATATTTGCTGGGTAGAGCACTCTTGGCAGTATCCCTCTTTTCCATGACTTTGAATATTTCTTGCCAATCTTTCTAGCCTATAAAGTTACTTTTGAGAAATCAGTTGATGGTCTTATGGGAACTCTCCTGTAGGCAACTAACTTCTTTTCTCTTGCTGCTTTTAAGATTCTCTCTTTAACTTTAACCTTCAGCATTTTAATTATGATGTGCCTGGAGTGGGCCTCTTTGTATCTATCTTGTTTGGGACTCTCTGTGCTTCCTGCACTTGCATGTCTATTTCCTTCCTCAAAGTAGGGAAGTTTTCTTTCATTTATTTTTTCAAAATAGATATCCAATTTCTTGTTCTTTCTCTTTTCCTTCTGGCACCACAATGATGTAAATATTGGGCTTCTTGAAGTTGTCCCAGAGGCTGTTTACACTATCCTCATTTTTTTAATTCTTTTTTCTTTTACTTGTTCTGATTGAGTTCGGGGGTGCTTGTTTTTTTTGTTTTGTTTTTGTTTCCTTATATTCCAAATCACTGCTTTGATTCTCAGTGTCATTCCTTCTACTGTTGTTTCCCTGTAAATTGTTCTTTATTTCAATTAGTGAATCCTTCATGTCTGACTGGTTCTTTTTTATGCTGCTGAGGTCCTCACTAAGTTCCTTGAGCATTCTTATAACCAGTGTTTTGAACACTACATTTGATAGATTGCTTATCTCCATTTTGTTTAGCTTTTTTACTGGAGTTTTTATCTGTTCTTTCATATGGGCCATGTTTCTTTGTCTCCTTATTTTGGCAGCCTCTATGTGTTTGTTTCTGTGTATTAAATAGAGCTGTTTTGACTCTGTGTCTTGGTAGTGTGGCCTAAGGTAGTAGGTGTCCTATAGGATCCAGTGGCACAGCCTCCCCTATCACCCACTCTGGGTGCTCAAGATGCACCCTTCATGTGGGTTGAGTACCCCCTTCTATTGTAGATTAGGTTTGGTTTAGATTAGATTAGATTAGATTCAGCCTTGGTTGCTGTTGGCAGATCAATGAGAGGAAATCACCCAAGCCAATCAGTTACAAGGGTTGGATCTGACCACTGACCACTAGCCTCTGCTCTCTGTGGCAAGTCAGCTGTGCAGGGGCAGGGTGGTGATGGTCAGACATGGTCTGTAGCTGTCCACTGGGTGTGTTGGCCCTGGATTTTCCCAAGTGGTGCAGGTCAAGATCAGGCCCCACCTATGTTACACCCAGGGCACCCTGCCTGAACTATAAAGCAATCTGAGAAGACTGCTACTTGTGCTAGACTTAGAGATTCTCAGGTGAAGCCAAGCTATGAAACTAATCTAGCTGCTGCTAGTGCTGGACCCAGGGCTCACTGAAGCTAGCTGCTGCTGGTTAGACAGGATTTAGAAGTTGTGAAGCATGAACCAAGACCAGCCATTCATATGGGAAAGCAGCTTGGATGGGCCCATAATTTGGGTGTGAGGCCGGGGGCGGGCAGAGTTCCTGGGAATGTCCAAAGCAGGTCAAACAGTGTTAGGCAGGTTTATGGAGTCTAAGATATGTCACAAGATTGCTGGTTCTGTTGGGGGAGGGTATAGAAAAGGTACAATAGCCTCTTCTCACCTTCATGGCAGACACTTCAGTTTCTCCCTATGTATCGCTGGTGCCTTTCAAGATGCTATCCTGGTGATGGAGCTCTGAGGTAGTGAGTCTGAGTAGGTGAGTCAGTGTGTGGGTTCTTTTAGAGGAACTTCTCAAGGCTTTAGGAGTTTCTTCCAGTCACTCAATTCTTGCTGGGTTTTGAAGCCCAAAGTTGTGGGGATATATCTTTCAGGCACTGGAACCCTGGACTGGAGGGCCTGGTGTGAGGCTGGAACTACTCACTCCCAAGATATCCCTCCTGAGTTTTTATCCACCCCACGTGGGTGAAGGACCACTGCATTCTGTGTCAGCATCCCTCCTAAGAGTCTGGATAGATGTGGTTTTTTAATTCCATAGTTGTCAAACTTCCATTCAACTTAATTTCTGTTGGTTCTGAGTGATGGTTATTCTATATTTTAGTTGCAATTTTGATGTGATTGTGTGAAGAGGTGAGCCATGTCTCCTTATACTGCCATCTTGACCAGAGTTCCTAAGGCTGTTATTTATTCATTTTTTAATATATTTTATTGATTATGCCATTACAGTTGTTCCATTCCCCCTTCATTCCCCTCCAACCAGCACACCCACTCCCACACATATTCCCCCCTTTAGTTCATGTCCATGTGTCATAAGTTCTTTAGCTTCTACATTTCCCACATTACTCTTGCCCTCCCCCTGTCTATTTTCTCCCCACTGTCTATGCTACTTACTCTCTGTACCTTTCCCCTTCCTCTCCTCCTCCTACTCCCCTGTTACTAACCCTCCATGTGATCTCCATTTCTGTGGCTCTGCTCCTGATCTAGCTGTCCACTTAGTTTGCTTTTGTTTTAGGTGTGGTTTGTTAATAACTGAGTTTGCTGACCTTTCACTGTTCATATTTTTTATCTTCTTTTTCTTGGATAAGTCCCCTTAACATTTTATATAGTAAGGGCTTGGTGATGATGAACTCGTTTAACTTGACCTTATCTAAGAATCACTTTCTCTGCCCTTCAATTCTAAATGAAAGCTTTGCTGGATAGAGCAATCTTGGATGTAGGTCCTTGTCTTTCATGACCTGGAATACTTCTTTCCAGCCTCTTCTTGCCTGTAAGGTCTCTTTTGAGAAATCTGCTGACAGTCTGATGGGTACTCCTTTGTAGGTGGCTGTCCCCTTATCTCTTGCTGCTTCTAGGATTCTCTCCTTCATTTTGGTCTTGGCTAATGTAATTATGATGTGCCTTGGTGTGTTCCTTCTTGGATCCAACTTCTTTGGGACTCTCTGAGCTTCCTGGATTTCCTGGAAGTCTATTGCCTTTGCCAGATTAGGGAAGTTCTCCTTTATTTTTTGTTCAAATAAGTTTTCCACTTGTGGCTGTTTCTTTTCCCCTTCTGATACCCCTATAATTCGGATGTTGGAACATTTAAAGATGTCCTGGAGATTCCTAAGCCTCTCCTCATGTATTTGAATTCTTGTTTCTTCATTCTTTTCTGGTTGGATGTTTCGTTCTTCCTTCTGGTCCACTCCCTTGATTTGCATCCCAGTTGCCCTTCCATCACTATTTCCCTTCATTTCAATTAGTTTAGCCTTCATTTGTTCCTCTAATTTGTGACTAAAATCAACCAGTTTCTGTGAGCATCCTGATCATCAGTATTTTGAACTATGCATCTGATAAGTTGGCTATCTCTTGGTTGCTTAGAGTTATTGGCTCTGGGGTTTTGAGTTCTTCTTGATCCATAATGTTTTGGTCCAGCTGTGCCTGTTACACAGTGAGGGGCGGAGGCTTAAGTGTTCACCCAGGGCATGTCGACCTACATAGTGAGAGAGTGTGTCAACCCAGTCACAGGGTTGTGACCCTGTATGTGGGGGCAGGGTCAGAGAGGGAACAATGACACCTGCTCCACTCTCTCTTGGATTTCAGTCCTCTCTGCTGCTTCCCACAATAAAATTGGGCCCTTCTGGTGCTGGTTCCCAGGTGGGTAGGCTTTTGTACATCCTAGGACCCCATGGGTCTCTCCAACAAACTCTCCTGTGAGGCTGGGAGTCTAACCCAGCACCTCAACCCCTGCAAGTTTTTTCAATTGGTGCTTTTAGGCTTTATTTCCTGTCGCTAGGGCTCTGGCTTGCGCAGTCTGCTTCACTGCCCATTTTTGCCTGGTTTATTTGCGTATGAATGTGTGTCCATGGTGAGCTGACCACCTTGGGCGCTCTGCTCGTTTCCTCCCCACACCTGGGGTCTGCCATCCCTCACTGCCACCTGTGCTCCCAGGTCTGCCAACCATCGCTTTTTCCTGCCGTAACCCCCCTCTGCCTGGCCACTGACTCCACCGTCTTACTGGTCTGGATGAATGGTTCATTGTTGTTAGACTTCCATACAGTTCAATTTTCTGTCTTTTCTGGTTGTGTTTTTGTTTCTAGACATTTGTTGTCCTTATATTTGGTTGTGCGAGGAGGCAGAGTATTTCCACCTACACCTCCATCTTGGCCAAAGGTCCAAGGCTATTATTTAAAATTGAAGAAGTCAAGCACTTCCAAGACAAGAAAAATAAGAAAAAGCAAAAGGAGTTCATCATCACCAAACCGGTACTGCAAGAAATATTAAAAAGGCTTCTTGAAAAAAAGAAAGAAGAAGAAGAAAAAGGAGGAGGAGGAGAAGAATCAGAAATATAAATAATAAAATAGCAATAAATACATATCTATCAACAACTGAACTTAAGAAACAAAGTAAACAAACAAGCAGAACAAAAAAAGTCGTAGATAAAGAGAATATTCTGATGGTTGCCAGACTGAGGCAGGGTTAGGAGGATGGATGAAAAAGGTGAAGGTACTACCCTAAATAATTTACAGATTCAATTCAATACCTACTAAAGTACCAATGGCATATTTCCCAGACATAGAACAAACACCTCAAAAATTTATATGGAACCATAAATGACCCCGGATTGCTGCAGCAATTTTGAGAAAGAAGAGCAAAGTAGGAGAGATCACAATACCTGATACCAAACTGTACTACAAGGCCACTGTAATCAAAATAGCCTGGCATAAAATCAGGCACATGGACCAGAGGAACAGAATAGAGAGCCCAGAAATAAATCCAAGCCTCTATGGTCAATTAATATTTGACAAAGGAGACAGCAGCATAAAATGGAGCAAAAATAGCCTCTTCAACAAATGGTGTTAGAAGAACTGGACAGCTACGTGCAAAAAAAATGAAACAAGCACCGACTTACACCATACACCAAAATAAATTCAAGGTGGATAAAAGATTTAAATATAAGCCATGACACCATTAAAGTTCTAGAGGAGAACATTGGCAGGAAAATCTCAGATATTTCACACAGTAACATTTTTACTGATATGTCCCCTAGAGCAAGGGACATAAGAGAAAGAATAAACAAATAGGATCTCACCAAAATTAAAAGCTTTTCATGGCTAAAGAAAACAGTATTAAAATAAAAAGAAAACCAACTATATGGGAAAACATATTTGCCACTGATACCTCAAACAAGGATTTGATCTCCAAAATATATAAAGAATTTATAGGATTCTACTTTGAGAAGATAAGCAACCCAATTTAAAAAATGGGGAAAGGACTTGAACAGACACTTCTCCAAGGAGGACATTCAGAGGATACACAGACACATGAAAAGATGCTCAGTATCACTAGCTATCAGAGAGATGCAAATTTAAACCACAATGAGATACCACTTTACCACTTTTAAGAAAGATACCACTTTCTCAGTATACCAATGAGATACACTGGTGAGAATGACCATCATAAACAAAGCAACAAACAACAAGTGTTAGAGAGGTTGTGGAGAAAAGGGGTCCCTGGTGTACTGTTGGTGGGAATACAGACTGGTACAACCACTGTGAAAAACAGTATGTAATTTTCTCAGAAGACTAAAAATGGAACTGCCTTTTGACCCAGCAATTCTTCTGCTAGGATTATATCCTAAGAACCCTGAAACACCAATCCAAAAAAACCTATGCACCCCAATGTTCATAGCAGCACAATTTACAATAGCCAAGTGCTGGAAGCAACCTAGGTGCCTATCAGTAAATGAATGGATCCAAAAACTATGCTACATTTACACAATGAGATTCTATGCAGCAGAAAGAAAGAAGGAGCTCCTACCCTTTGCAACAGCATGGATGGAACTAGAAAGCATTATGCTGAGTGAAATAAGCCAGGCAGTGAAAGACAAATACCATATGATCTCACCTTTAACAGGAACCTAAACAACAAAACAATTAAACAAGCAAAATATAACCAAAGACATTGAAATAGAGACAAGCTGACAATGACCAGAGTGGAGAGGGGAGGGAATTTTAGGGGAAAAGGGTGAAGGGTTTACAGAAACAAGTACAGAGGACACACAGACAAAAACTAGGGGGTGGCTGGAAATGGGAGGGAGGTGGGGAGCACTGGGGCAGGTGGGCTGGGATGGGAGTAAAATACAGAAAATCGTACTTGAACAACAATTAAAATAAAATTTTAAAAAATTTTTAAAAAGAAAAAAGGTGAAGGCATTAAGAAGTACAAATTGGTAGTTAGAGATCAGTCACAAGCATGTAAAGTACAGAGTAGGGAATATAGTCAATTATATAACAATAACTAGGTATCTTGTCAGATGGATATGAGATTTATTGGAATGATCACTGAGTATGTTATATAATGTCTAATCACTGGGTTGTACACCTGACACTAATATAATATTGTAAATCCACTGTAACTGAAAAAAAATTATTTAAAGTAAAAATAAATAAATAAAATTGAACTATAAAATCAATAAATAAATCATCCTATATAAACTGCCAGGCTTATAATTCCAGGGTTCCTCTCCCATAGTACAGATTTCAGTACAAGCAGAATGATTTTGCTCTCATCATATCACCCTAGAAGGAAGAAAGAATTTGAGAAAGGAGAACTAATGCAGTTATTGATATTAGAAATAATAGTTTTGATCTCTGTTCCAGAAACTTCGTGTTTACATGTAGGAATATATGAATAAACACCTATTTTTAAAATTTGCCATTTAAAATCTAAATTCACAAAACACTTGACAAAATAACATACCATGAAATATAGGACACACAGCAAATATGAAGATGAGAATCCCAGAAACTTGTGAACAGAGAGAAAACTGAAACAGACTTAACAGTATTTAAATTTATTTAAAAATTAAAAGAGGTTATAAAACCATAAGAATAAAAAAGACTGCATAAATAAAAAATAGAAAAATCTGAAAAAGAATCAAGATGAGATTCTAGACCTACTAGACCTACTATACAAGAAAGGCTAATGGAGTTCTTAAAGCTGAAACAAAAGCATGCTAATTAATAATATGAATACATTTGAAAATATAAAACACACTGGCAAAAGTATATAGTCAAATTCAAAATGCTCCAATAAGTAATATGCTGGTGTATTAATCAATTAACCCTAGGATAAAGGTTAAAGAACAAAAATATTAAAAATCGCAATAGTGACAATAACTCATTGATGGATGCATAATATAAAAGAAAAACTATGACATCAAAGACAAATGTGAGGAAGGTTACTGGGGAGAGTTAAATGTAATCAAAGATTAATTGTTATTAACTTTAAATACACTGTTATGTCTGTAAGAGGTTTTCTGTAAGTCTCATGATAATTACAACACAAAAATCTTACAGAAGATACATACAAGATGAAAAGCATACCACTATGGGAAATAATCAACTAACAAAGAAAGATAGAGAGAAAGAAGAAAAAAGGAATTACCAAACAGCCAGAAAACAATTAAGATGGCAGTAGGAAATCCTTACCTAATAATAATTACTTTACATATAATTGGTTTAAATTCTCCAAACAAAAGTAATAGAGTAGCTGAATAAGTATTTTTAAAAAACCCTGAGACCCTACAGTATGCTGCCTACAAAAGACTCACTTCAGCTTTTAAAAACACACACATACTGAAAGTGAAGGGATGGAAGAAGACATCCATGTATATGGAAACAAAAATAGACTAAGTCAAAAGCTGTAACAAGAAAAAAGAGGGTCTTTATATAAAGGGATTAATTCATCAGGAGACACAACCAATGTAAATATATATGCACCTAACACTAAAGCACCTAAATATTTAAAACAAATATAAACAGATCTGAAGTGAACGATAGACAACAATATAATAATAGTAGGTGAACTCAGATCACACTTTCACCAAACATAGATCCAGACATAAATTAATAAAGTACACATTAAACTACACTTAATAACCAATAGGACCAAAAGACATATACAGAACATTGTACACAATACCAGCAGAATACACATTCTTCTCAACTGCACATGGAATATTCTCCAGGATAGATTATGTGTGAAACCACAAAACAAACCTTAGCAAAATTTAAAAGACTAAAATCATAAAAAGTATCTTTTCTGACCTCAATGATATGTAATTAGAACGCAATACAAGAAAGAGAACTGGAAAATTCACAAATATGTGGAAATTACACAACACACAGTTGAATAATTATTGAGTCAAGGAAGAAATAAAAAGAAAAAATCTTGAAATGATCAAAAATGGAAATACAACATACCAAAATGTATAAGATTCAGCAAAAGCAGTTCTAAGACTGAAGGTCATAGTGATATATGCTTACATTATACCTTGGAGAACTAGAAAAAGAAAAAAATTAAGCCTAAAATTATCAGAAGGAAGATGATAAATATCAGACTAGAAATAAATGAAACAGAGATGAGCAAAACAACAGAAAATATTAACTAAACTTTGTTTTTGGAAAAGGTAAACATAATTAACAAATACTCTAGCTAGACTCACCAAGAAAAAGAGAGATACCAAAAAATAAAATTATACATTAAAAGTAAAAGAGGAATCATTACAACATACCACAGAAATACAAAGCATAAGAGACTACTATTATCAGCAATTATACACCAACAATTTTAAGCCAACAAAATTATACAACCTGAAAGAAATGGATAAATTCCTAGAAACATAAAATCTATCAAGACTAAATCATAAATAATAGAAAATTTAAACAGACCAGTTTCTAGAAAGTAGATTGATCAGTAAACAAAAACCTTCCAACAATCAAATAATCAAGGACATGATGGCTTCACAGGTAAATTTTATCAAACATTTAAAAATTAAAACCAATTTGTCTCAGACTCTTGCAAAAATTTGGAAAGGTGGGAACCCTTTCAAACTCATTTTATGAAGCTATCATTACCCTGATAGCAAAACCAGACAAGGATATTAAAAGAAAAGAAAATTATAAGACATTATCTCTGATTAATACATTTGCAAAAAATCTAAACAAAATATTAGCAAACTGAATTCAATAATACATTGAAAAGATTATACATCAGGATCAAATGGGATTTATCCCTAGGGCACAACATAAACAAAATCAATGTGATATACCATTTTACAAAATAAAAAATAAAATCATACAACATCTCAACAGATTCAAAAAAACTATTTCACAAAATTCTGACTTCTTTAATGATAAATTAAAAAAAACTCTCAACAAACTATTAGTACAAGAAATGCACCTCAACATAATACAGGCTGTATACAACAAACCCACAGCTAATAGTATTCTTTGGTGAAATGTAGAAAGCTTTCCCTCTAAAATCAAAAACAAAACAAGAGTGCCTACTCTGACCACTCCTACTCAACACAGTACTGGAACTTTTAACTATAGTAATAAGTTAAGACAAAAAAATACAAGGCATAGATATGAGAATAAATAAACTATGTACAGATGCTATAATCTTTTATATAGAATACCCTAAAGACTCCACCAAAAAAAAGTTAGAATAAACAAATTCAGTGACATTGCAGGATACATACAAAAAAAAAGTTGAATTTCTATAAACTATGAACCATCTGAAAAAGAAATAAAGAATCCCATTTGCAATTTTTTATTATTGTTCAAGTACAGTTTTCTGCAAGAAAGGCAACCTATGAAATAGAGAAATATTTGTATACCATATATCTTATAAGGAATTATATACAAAATGTATAAGAAACTCACACAACTCAAAAGCAAAAAAAATTATTTAAAAATGGGCAAAAAAAATAGACATTATTCCAAAGAAGACATATATAATGTGAGGTCATCAAGTAGGTTTATAGTTGTTTGCACAGAATATAATACAATAACTAATTAATGATAATACAGGAATAAACTGTGTTTCACATACTTACAACTATAAACATACTTTTGCCCCATCCTGTTAATGACCATCAAATACATGAAAAGGTGTTCCACATCACCAGCCATCAGGTAAATGCAAATCAAAACCAAGAGATATCACCTCACACTGTTAGAATAACTATTATCTAAAAGACAAGAATTAACAAACAATGCTGGTAAATATGGAGAAAAATCCTTGTACACTGTTGGTAGGAATGTAAACTGGTTCAGCCTCTATAAAAAAAAGAATGAAGGGACCTCAAAAAGTTAAAAAAAGACTTCCGCCAAGATGGAGGCATAGGTGGAAACACTGTGCCTTCTCCCACAACCAAGTTCGAATACAACAAAGGTTTGGAGAACAAAGACACAGCCAAAAAAACAGAAAGTTTTTATTATACGGAAGTCCGACAACCACTAACCATTCAACGGGACAGTAAGAGGGGCGGAGCCAGCAGCGGAGCAGGGTTGGGCAGGAAAGATCCTCAGACCTAGGCGAGAAAGTGGCCCAGACCCAGGGTGTGGGGCAGACTGACCACGGTCGCACATTCGTGCACAGTGAGACGGACCATGCAGGCCCCAGGGGGCGAGGGCTGACGGCAGTGGCACACTCGAGTGCAATGGGATGAAAAGCGTGGGCCCGGTGACAGTGGCAGCTGCTGCACCTGTGGGGGCCACAGCAGGAGACAGCAGAAGGGATGCCATTGCTCCTCTTTGACCCTGCCCCCACATACAATGTCACAACCCAGCGACTTAGTTGCCCTGCTCTGGTGAACACCTAGGGCTCCAATCCTGCTACGGAACAGGCATGAACAGCNTCCTTTTAGCATTTCATATAATAAGGGCTTGGTGATGATGAACTCCTTGAACTTGACCTTATATCTGAGAAGCACTTTATCTGTCCTTCCATTCTAAATGAAAGTTTTGCTAGATAAAGGTAAAGCAATCTTGGCTGTAGGTCTTTGGATTTCATGACTTGGAATACTTCTTTCCAGCCCCTTCTTGCCTGTAAGGTCTCTTTAGAGAAATCCACTGACAGGAGGAGTACCCAAAGGAGTCTGATGGGTACTCCTCCTGTCAGTGGATTTCTCTAAAGAGACCTTACAGGCAAGAAGGGGCTGGAAAGAAGTATTCCAAGTCATGAAATCCAAAGACCTACAGCCAAGATTGCTTTACCTTTATCTAGCAAAACTTTCATTTAGAATGGAAGGACAGATAAAGTGCTTCTCAGATATAAGGTCAAGTTCAAGGAGTTCATCATCACCAAGCCCTTATTATATGAAATGCTAAAAGGACTTATATAAGAAACAGAAGATGAAAATATGAACAGTGAAAGGACAGCAAACTCACAGTTAATAACAACCACACCTAAAACAAAAGCAAACCAAGAGGACAGCTAGATCAGGAGTGGAACCATAGAAATGAAGAACATATGGAGGGTTAGCAACAGGGGAGTTGGAGGAGGAGAAGAGGGGAGAAGGTACAGAAAATAGCATAGACAGTAGGTAGAAAATAGATAAGGGGGAGGGCAAGAATAGTGGGGGAAATATAGAATCTAAAGAACTTGAGACACGTGGTTATAAACTAAGGGGGGGGGGAGAATGGTGGGGGAGGGAGTGTGCTGGTGGAGGGGAATGAAGGGGGGGAATAGAACAACTGTAATGGTATAATCAATAAAATATATTTTTTAAAAAGTTAAAAACATAACTATCCTATGATTCAGCAGTTCCACTTCTGGATATTATTTATCTGAAGGAAAAGAAGTTGTTACCTTGGAGAGTTATCTATACCCTCATGATCATTGCAGCATTATCCACAAGAACCAAGACATGGACACAACCTAGATATCCACTAATGTATAAATAGGTAAAGAATACATTACATAAACACACAAAAACACATATACAATTTTTTTCCAGAAAGTATCCCATCATGTAATATGCCAAACAGAGACATTTATTGAAGAAGATTCAAGACACAAGAAATATTATACTTAGTATAATGATGCCTCAATCCCTTTCAAAGTAGGCACCTTGAGACCTCACAAAGTTCTCCCAGTATCTCTTCCACCGATGAAAACATTCTGCAAAATCCTTTATTGGAATCACTACCATCTACCCTGTCATATTTTCCTGAATCTCATCAGTTGTCTAAAATCTCTTCCCTTTCAAAAGGTGATTTTAGTTTTGGGAAAGTCAGAAGTCACATGATGCCAAATCTGAGCTGTAGGAGGACTGAGTCACCTAGTTGATTTGATGTTTCGCCAAAAATACTCTGCACAAGACGAGATGCGTAAGCAGGACACTGTTGTGAAGAGCTGCCAATCACACATTTCATCGTCCCTGAAAGCCTTCTGAATCATCCAAATAGTTTCCACAGATGAATGTTCAAGGTTAATGCAAAATTTGATGCAGATTCATTGTTCTACTCACTCAGTCATTTTGAGAGCAATAGCCACACAGTGCACAAGCTCACTCAACTGCACTTACTGCCCCCACTGACTAGTACAATGAAGTTGTCATTGTTCACACATGATCATTCCAGTCCACTCTCCTTGGTTGTAAGGTTACATCAATGTTGCACAAACAGTTCTCTTTATATTAACAGTGGCTGGACTTCTGGACAGGCCTCATATATACATACACATTAGTGTATATATACACAAAGTATTTAGCCATAAAAAAAATTCTGCCATTTATGACCACGTGGGTGAACTTTAAGGACATTAGACTAAGTAAAATAAGACAGAGAGACAAAGGAAAATACTGTATGATTCACTTACATGTGGAATCTAAAACAAAGCTAAACTCATGTCAACAGAAAGTCAATTGTACATTGCCAGGAGCTGAGGGACGGGAAGAAAGAGTTGTTAGTCAAAGAGTACAAACCTCCAGTTACAGGAGATATGAGTACTGAGGATCTAATTAATAGCATGGTGACTACAGTTAACATTTCCTTATTGTATACTTGAAAGTTGCTGAGACAGTAAACTTAAATGTTATTACTGTAACAATAGCAAAAAATGGTAATTATGTGAGGTGAAGGATGTATTTTCACAATATAAAATAGACACTATAGTCTAGTATTTCCACATTTGTATTTAATCTAAAGAAATGCTGATAACAAATATGTCTCAAAACACACACAAGAATGTGTTAGTCACAATAAACAAAAAATAGAAACATCCTAAATATTCACCTAAATAAGAGAATGGACAAGTAAATTTTGGAGTGCTTTTATAATAGAATACTATGAGACAGAAGGTGAAAAAAACAATGAATGGGAGCTACAAGTATCCTTAAGGATGAATCTCAAGTATAATATTGAACAAAAAAGACAACCAAAAAAGAATAAATGAAATATAGTAACATTTAAATTAAGTTTACAATATACAAAATAAAACATCTTGTTTATAGGAGCACAATGCACAATTTAGTGCTTTGTTTTAATCCTCACCCAAGGATATGTTTATCAATTTAGAGGAAGAGAAAGAGAGAGAAAAACATCAATTAGTTGCCTCCCATATGCACTCCAACCCAAGATCACAGCTGCAACCTAAGTAGGTGCCCTGACCAAGTATTGATCTTATAACCTTTTGGTGTATGGAATGATGCTCCAACCAACTGAGCCACCTGGCCAGGACCATAGTTAAGTACTTTTATAATATTTTTTATTTATTTATCTTTAGAGGGGAAGGGAAGGACAGGAGAGAAATATCGATATATGGTTGCCTCTCGTGTGTCCCCTGCTGGGAACTGGCCTGCAACCCAGGCATGTGCCCTGACTGGGAATTGAACCATGATCGTCTGGTTCACAGGCCCACACTCAATCCACTGAGCTATACTATCCAGGGCCATAGTTAAGCACTTTTAAATGAACAAACAAAACATTCTTCTGCCCAGCACAGTGCTCCACACCTTCCCCAATAAGGTATGTTATCAGTCCTGACCAATCATGTCATACAATCACCTGGGCTACAGGAACTGATTCAAGAGGTAGATGTTGACCCAGAGAGGGCCAAGGAGAGCTTTCCTATGGGATTTAACCAACAATCACTGGAAGAAAGGCTCACACTTTCTGATTGATTACAAGTCATGATGATATTGCCCAGGGGCTGATGGAAGACATGGCAATTGCTGTTTTCCGCTGGGAGGAAGCCTGTCTACACTGACAGAGAAGGCCAACCCTTGGAAAGGAACTAAAGTGAAGAGCAGCAAACTCAGGGCCTCCTGATGACATTGTTTGAGGCTCTGGATTCAGCCACCTCTAAAGACACTACATCTACCTATAGACATTCCAATTATGTGAGCCAGTAAAGTCCTATTGGCTCACCCTACATCTGGTGCCTGAACAGGGACACAAAGGCTATCAGCTACAATAAATAAAGTCATTGATAAATAATCAAAAACAAGTAGTAAAGAGGAGGCTTGTGAGTGGGCTACTGACAAGTTGGAAAAAGTACTTTAGAAAGATTATATTCGCAGCAGTATATAAGGTGCATCATATCAAAATAAACCCAGCAGATTTAGAATTTACTTTGAAAACATTTTCAAGTATAACTAAAACTTGAATAAAGTCACAACTGCATTCCACTCCATCCACATACTGTCTTTGCTTATTACCATCTTAGACATTTGAAATTACTTCTCTCTATGCTTTGAATTCCCTTTTCCAAGATCTTCTCAGGCCTCACTCCTCATTTCATTCAGTTTCTGCTCAAATGTCACCTCCTAAAAGAGGCCTTCTTCAATGCCATCTAAAACAACTCTATCATCCTCTTTTATCTTACCCTCCTTTATTTTCCTTTATAATACTTATGCTAATTTTGGTAAATGATCCATACACCAAAGTGAGAGAAAATATAAAATTTAGAAAAAAGGGATTGTTCTTGAGATAGCAATTTTCCAAGCAGAACAGCTCATTCTCTTTAGTTTTGTCATAAATTTACAGTCTAAAATCTAAGTTGATGTGGGCACTGAGAAAAACTGAAACACAACTGTTATTTCATTCACTTACTGCTTTAGGTAAAAAGTCATATGAAAACACAAAGAAAAAGTCAAAGTAAGCAGTGTTTGAATTTATAAGTTTGGTGTTTTTTATCTTAAATATAAGACAGTGTCCTGAATTAGGCTGCTGACATACTTTTTCCATATTACATAAGCTTATAAAATACTCTCAGAAAATACCTTAAGTGTGTTTTTATCTTTAGAAAGTCCAAAGATTAATGAATCTCATAAAAATGATAAATTAAGTATTTCAGAAACCCATTTGCGAAATAAACCATTAAAGAGTTTAGACATAAAAAATTGAGGCTGAATGTAAAAGAAAATTATGAAGCTTTTTAAGATATATAGGAGAATATATCTATGACCTCAGGTTGTAGAAGATTTTTTTAAAAACACAAAGAAAGCTCCAACTATAAAGTAAAAGTCATATCATAAAAATTGAAAAACATAACAAAGAATAGGATTATATTATTTTTATACCTCTATTATGTATAAATAACAACAAAGAACTTATACATGGATTTAATAACCAACTCCCACAAATAAATAAGAAAAATACAGGTCAGTAGAAAATAATCAAGATATCTGAACAGGCACTTTACAAAAAAAAGCCAAAAAACACACAAATTGATTCTTAACCTCATTAGTAATAAAAGAAAAACAAATTCAAACTATAACTAACCAATACCCATTCACTAGATTGACAGAAACACTAATAAAGTTGGGCAGAGATGTGAACAATGTGAAATCACAGCTGCCTGAAGTCTCAATGGGCACATTTTGGAATCAGGTTAGCAATACCTAGTTAAGTAGAAGATTCACATTCTCTAAAATCCAGAATTCACCTCTTAGAAAAAATAGCCTAGAAAAACCCACGTGCACCAGAATACACATACAAAAATGTTTGTAGCTCTCAGCTGAAGAGCAGATACATTAAAGTACAGTTATATACTAGAATACTACATGGCAATACACAGGAACAAACTGACACTATTCCCTAAAATATAGATGAATCCCATAAACATAAACCTGGATGAAAGAATAGCCCCAAGAGAATACACAAAGTGTTACTCAATTTATATAATGTTCATAAACAAGCTAAATAAATATATATTTTAGGGATGCATATAGAACTGAAAAAAGAAAAGCAAAAAAAGTTATAATCATAAAAGGATAATGATGCTTCTATAATAAAGAAAAAAGATTAGAACTGGCAAGAAAGAGAAGTGAGGCTTATGGATTTAATTGACATTTTCAGAGCATTTCATCCACCCCAAAGCTGCAGAATACACATTCTTTTCAAGGACACATGGAACATTTTCTAGGATAAACCACAGGTTAGGGCCAAGTCCCCAGTAGGGGGCACACAAGAGGCAACCACACATTGATGTTTCTCTCCCTCTCTTTCTCTCCTTCTTCCCCTCTCTAAAAAATAAGTAAAATATTTTTTAAAGAAAGAAAATTATAAGGCAATATTCCTGATAAACATAGATGCAAAAAAGCTAAAAAAATATTAGCAAACTAGATCCAGCAATACATTTAAAATATACACCATAATCAAGTGGGATTTATTACAGGGATGAAAAATATACAATATACCACATTAAAAAAGGGAAAGATAAAAATCACATGATCGTATCAATAGATGTGGAAAGAGCATTTGATAAAATTCAGCACTCACCTATGATTAAAAACTCTCAGCAAAGTGAAAATAGAGGAAACATACCTCAACATAATGAAGGCCACATATAACAAACCCATAGCTAACATTTTACTCAGTGGGGAAAAACTAAATGTTTCCCTTAAGACCAGGAACAAGACATGGAAGGCCATTTTCACCACCCTAATTCAACATAGTACTGGTAGCCCTAGCCACAGCAATCAGACAAGAAGAAGAAATAAAAAGCATCCAAAGTAGAAAGGAACAAGTAAAACTTTCATTATTTGCAGATGATATGATACTGTATATAGAGAACTAAGAAGACTCCACCAAAAAACTACTGGAACTGACAAATTAACTAAGTAAAATAGCAGGACACAAAATAAATATTCAGAAAGCAGTTGCATTTTTATATTCCACTAATGAACTAGCAGAAAGGGAAACTAAGAAAACACTCCCATTTCAGTTGCACCCCCAAAATAAAATACTTGGGGATACATTTAACCAAGGAGGTAAAAGACCTGTACTTGGAAAATTATAATACACTAAAGAAAAAAAAAAGAAATCAAAGGAGATACAAGTAAATGAAAGCATATACCATGTTCATAGATACAAAGAACTTAACATAATTAAAATGCCCATAACTACACAAAGCAATATAAAGATTCAATGCACCCCTGTAAAAATATCAATGGTGTAGTTTGCAGAACTAGAACAAATAATACAAAAATTTATATGGAACCACAAAAACAAATAGCCTCAGCAATCTTAAGAAAGAAAAACAAGTTGTAAACATCATGTTACCTAATATCAAACTATACTATAAGGCCACAGTAATCAAAACAGCATGGTACTGGAATGAAAACAGACACACAGATCAATGGGACAGAATAAAGAGCCCAGAAATAAACTCACACCTGTGTGGTAAATAAATATATGACAAAGGAATCAAGCACATACTATGTGGTAAAGACAGTCTACTGAATAAATGGTGTTGGGGAAATTGGACAGATACTTGCAAAAAAATTTAAACTACACTGCCTCCTTATACCATATAAAAGAATAAACTCAAAATGGACTTAAAGACTTAAATGTAAAACTTGAAACCATAAAACTCCTACAAGAAAGCATAGGCAGTAAAATCTTGAACATTTCTCCTAGCAATATTTTTCTGATATATCACCTTGAACAAAGGAAACAAAAGAAAAAATAAACAAACAGGACTACATTACACTAAAAAGTTCTTGCACAGTAAAAGAAACCATAAAAAAGCAAAAAACAAAAAGGCAAACTACTAAATGAAAGAATGTATTTGCAGTGATACATATAATACGAGATTAATATCCAAAATTTATAAAAAACACAGACTACTCAATACTGTAAAACAAACAATCCAATTAAAAAATGGGCAAAGGTCCTGAATAGACATCTCTCCAAAGAACACATACAGAAGGCCAAAAGAAATATGAAAGGATGCTCAACATCACTAATCATCAGTGAAATGTAAATTGAACCCACAATGAGGTATCACCTCACACTTATCAGAATGGCTATCATCAATATATCAATAAATAACAAGTGCTGCCAAGGATGTAGAGAAAGGGGAACCCTCATGCACTGTTGATGGGAATGCAGAGTGGTGCAGTCACTGTGGAAAGCAGCATGGAGTTTCCCTCAAAAGTTAAAAGTGGATCTGCCTTTTTGACTCCACATTTCCACTTCTGGAGATTTATTCAAAAGCCCAAAACGCTGATTCAAAATCATATAAACTAAGTGCCCATAACCTTAGGTTATGGAAATAACCTAAGTGCCCATCAATAGATGAGTGTATAAAAAAAACGTAAATCCTCAAAGTTCTTATCACGTGAAAAAATAATTTGTAACTATGTGTGGTGATGGATGTAAAAAATAGGCTTAGTGTGGTGATCGTTTCCCAATATATACAATATATAAAGTCATTATATTGTATACCTGAAACTATTATAATGTTACATGTCAATTATATCTTAATAAAAAATCAATCCCTACACTCAGAAAAGCTGTGGTACATGTAGAAAATGGAATAGTATTTGGCTATAAAAAAGAGGGAACTCTTACCCTTTGCTACACCATTAATGGACCTAGAGAGAGGATATTATGCTCAGTGAAATAAGTCAGAGAAAGGCAAATACCATATGATTTCACTTTTATGTAGAATCTACAGAACAGAATTAATGAACAAACAGAACTGAAACAGTCTCACAGACACAGAGAGAGAACTGGTGGTTGTTTTCAGGGACTGGGTGAAAGAGGTGAAGGGACTAAGAAGCACAAATTGGTAGTTACAAAATAGTCACCAGGAAGTAAAGCATAGGAAATACAGTCAGTAATAGTGTGATAAGAACATACGCTTCCAGTTGGGGTACTGGGAATATCCAGGGGAACCCTATGTAAAATATACAATTATTTAACCACTAAGCTGTACACCTGAAACCAATACAAAATAAAACTGAAAAACAGAGAGAAGTAAGGCTGTAGGGGTAGTATTACTCTTCTATTTCTTAATCTGTATGATGGTTACCCAGATTTTCTTTATAAGAATTAATTATTATAGAGTTACGTTTTATACTTTATTTTCAAACTTTGTATGAAGTTTAACTTTAAAATTCTGAGGAAAATTATAGTTTTATTTGACATTTTGGTTTCTCTTACTCCCTCACTTACGATCCATCATCAAACCCTCCCTCTACCATCACAATACGTCCAGCATCCAGCCACTTCTCACCTTTTTGCTCTAAGTCATTATACAGTATTCTCTTCCATTGTAGCAGCCTCATAAGTAGTTTCCCTGCTTTTACCCTTTACCCCTATGGCCTATTCTTCTATTCATATAGAATCCAGGGTGGGTCTTTTAAACCTTTAGCAAGATCTCATCCCTCCTCTGCTCAAACACTCTGCTGTAGCCACGCGGACATGGTTTTTTTTGCTTCTCCAATATGCCCTGCATACTTCTGCCTCAGGGCCTTTGCATTGGCTCTTCTCTCTACGTGATCCACTCTAGAGCCAAATATTTGCTCAGATTCCTTCAGCTCTCTGCTCAAATGTTACTTTTCAGAAACATTTGGTCTTCTCTTCCACCTTATGTAACACTGTTTATCTCTATGCTTCATATTTTTATGGTGCATCAGCTGATATATTTAATATTTTATGTTCATTTTACATCTTTCCTCACTAGGTTATAAACTCTGAGAATAAATATTTCATCTCTTTTGTGAGCTGATCTATCTCCTGTCTTCTAGAATAATAAATAGCAAATAATATATAATCCATATTTATTGAATTAATTAAAAATGAACACAATGTTTTAACAGTAATTATATCTGGGTAGAGGGTAAATATCTTCATGTTCTTTGCATTTTCCAAATGTTATACTTTCCATTTGTATTGACTTTATAATCATATAAATAAGTTATTGTTTTAAGAAAGAAATTTATGCAGTTTAGTATCTGACAGATGTAGATAATTCATATGAATTTATTAACTTACTAACTCATCTAGATGAAAGAAGGTTAACAATGATTTTCTTTGTTGATGGTGAAACATATAAAAAGCATTACAGTTTATTTAAGGTCTTTAATTTTCACTTTCCTATCATGTGCATTGTTTTATCCTACACCACCAGAAGGGATGAAAGTGAGTTTTTATTATAAAATACTGCTCAGGAAATGTTTACTCCATATTTCTGATTTTGAAGCTCATGGTTCCACTTACACACACACACACACACAAATTCACAGTGACTTACAGGCTTACAGAGTTGGATTTCTCATACTCATGGTTTAAGGAACCCAATGCCAATCTGCACATGAGTCCTGGAAAGAAATAAGTCTGAAAAAAATCAGTAACTACAGCTTTTCTTCAAAAGACAACCAATATGGAAATCAAACTAACACATGTAAAGTGAACCAAAAGCTCAAAATGGCACATTCTAGAGACTAGTTCAGTTCACAGAAGTTATTTCTTACTCTAATATGAATTTCTAAAACCTAAAAGCATTCTCACAATTTGGAAGCACTATTTTCAGAACTAACTGCATGAAGCCTATGTCACTGACCAGCCTGAACGCACGCAGAGGAGAGCAAGCAACCTGGATAGACAACTTAAAGACAGTTTATGTGCAACTTTCTCTCAAAGACAAGCATTCTACCTGTCTCAATATTTTTGTGTAGGAGAAGTGAAACTTTCCTATGTGTTCAAAAGGCAGGGCTACGATCATTTCATGCCTTTCATTGAACAAATATTTACTGTACACTGGCCATGTGTCAGGCTTTATGTTAAATGCTAATGACTATATAAACAAAACAATGGGGTAATGGGTTCAAAAGACATTTATCTCTTAGTCATTGATTAGGTTAAACTATGATTGTGATACAAGCTCCAAAGAAGAGGTTCAGAGCCCCATGAGTGCATTTAACAGAAGACTTTTATCTAAATCAGGTAGGCCATGAAGACTTACCTGTAGAAAGGATCATGCTGTAATCTAAAAGGTAAAGGTTAATTAGGTGAAAAATGAAAAGAGATTAGAAGGAGAGCTCTCTAGGCTGAAGGAATGGATGGCATGTGCAAAATCTCTCTGGAATGATAAAACAAAGACAGACAAACTAAAAGGTCAGTGTGGCTGGAACTGATTGGTTAAGAAAAGAATCGTATACTATGAAGCTGAAAATGCAGACAGGGGTCAGACCAGGAAGACGTGGTAGGCTATGATGTGAAATTAGTCTTTAAACTATAGAAAATAAGGAAGGAAAAGGTCAGAGTTATTAACCTCAATAATTCAATGACACTATTCTAAGAAAGAAGATTATAAGAATTTAACGACTAAAGTCATCCAACAATAAAATGACCTGCCTTGGAGACTCAGCCTCCCATTATCACTGGCGATCAAGTAAAACCTGAGTGATCGTCTTTCAAGAAAGCCACATAAGGGACTCTGTACATCTTGAAAAGTTATCCCTAAGGTTTCATCTCTAAGATTCAATTATTTGAACACCAAACAGGAATTTTACAAAACACTCTACAACTTGAAGCTATAAAATGGAGAATTTATTATTCATACCAATGTGCAGCATTAAAATATTCAAGTAATGTTTTCTGGTGTTTATTGAAAACAATTGTAATGTTATACAATGAGAAGTCCAATTTCATTTTTTTATTGTTTGTTTGTTTGTTTTGGGGGGTTGGTTTTTTTGTTTTTTGTTTGTGTTTTTTGCAGTAAGGGAATGGTTCTGTCTTTCGCCAAGGCACAGGCAGAGGTATCAGAGGGGAAAGAGTACTCAAGTGAAGGAAAGGGGTCAGAGAAAAAGATGACCAAGAACTCCATCCTGGAGCAGAACAGACAAAGATTATTTTCTTATCCACATGGGTGAAAGATTCTCATCTCATGCTTAGCAAACTAAACGAGCCCATTGAGTAAGTATTTTAGTTGAAGTGGATTTATATGCTGAAGTTAAATGTAGAATAAAATTTATACAGTTGTTATTCTACAACATAGGTTGAGATATTAAAAACTAATATTCTACTATCTTCAAGTACCAAGTTAAATGCTTATGGATGGTGGATCTATAAACAATATAATCTGGCCTATTATCTATAGATAACATCAACATATCCACACACTACATACCTTAAGTTAAACAGTACCTATTTTACTATCATCTTCAAAAATGAACAAAATTATCACTTAATGAACCACCATCCTAGCCAGGCTCACTTCTACTAAATTCGATATGTGCTACCCTAGTACCAACCTCTTCATACACTCTCTTCAGAAGCACATGACAACTGGCACACTTGACAGTGTGTTCTCCAATTGGAACATTGCTGTCCCCCAGACCCTAGCCCTCCACCTCTTTTCATTTCAGCGTCTACTTCTATATCTTTTATTATAAAGTATCATACATAGTCCATCAAAATTTAAATTCATTTCTTTCTAAATTCTCTTTTTCACTTGGCCACAGTCATTTTGAATTCTAACCTATTGCTTAAAATGACAGCCTAATGCCATTTATAAGCTTGCTGTTCACGGTCTCTGTTCCATTATATAATTTACTGAGGAAAATTACAAAGAATCAGGCCCAAGACCAGCTTCTTGCTGTCAAAAGGCCATTTATAAAAGATTGAATCGCTTACAAACACGAATCAGAGCGATATCAGTGCCAGGAATATAATCTGTGTGGGTCAGGGATATGCGCTCTGCACATGCAGAGAAGGCGCAGAAGCGTGGCAGGACATAAACACTCACCAGATCAGTTATAGGTCTTGCGCGGGAATAAGTTCATTTCTCTTATTGTCTGTTTATTCATCTGGATAATGTCAGAATTACTTTTGTTCTAAAACATCCACACACTACAACCACAGTGAAGCTCTTAGTCTATAGATTTAACATGTCTATAGAAAACAGTATTCAAATTTAAATGTCTTCTTCCTCTTAAGTGCATCTGACATTTTATATGATCATTACTAAACACAGTAACGTAGATATAAGTCAATGGTCTTTAAAGTTAACAGAAAGTAATTTTTAAAATATAAACTCTGAAATTTGCTACAGGTAAAATGAAAATTACTGTTTTCTCTTATTACTAAGCAGAGTATGACATGACCTCACATTCATTAAGAACTAACAACTGCTCACTTACACAGCTCTTTCTTCTTTTCCCCTCATCTTCACTTGCTTCCTTCTTTGTCCATCCCAGAAGGAAAAATCCCATAAGGAGAAACAGGGGCCTAAGAGGAACAGCTGAACTTGATGCAGCCTCACTAGGCTGAGCTAGAATTAATACTGGATAAAACCCCATCCATCTACCCAGGCCTACCATGTTTCAAAACTCTAAAATACACATTCCTTTTCTTCCATCTCCCTCCCTCTTCACACGTACTCACACTTCTCCCATTGAAACACTGATTTCACTTAGGAATCCTCAGTCTGCCCACTTCTCTGCATAACCACCACCTAAGAAAAACTCACCATTAACTCTTATTTGTGCTACTCAATAGCTTCAGGCTGGTTTCCATAATTCCTTTTAATCTTATCCCACTGTAATTTATTGTACCATATTTTTCAGACCATAAGATGCATCTAGGTTTTAGAGGAGGAAAAGAGAAAAAAAATTTTTTGAAGCAAAAAAATAGGGCAAAATATTTAATAACTTCAAAACATACTATTTCACCAATGTTAATGTGAACAGAACTCAATAGCAGCATTAACAACCATTATTACTGACTTCAAGCTGTAAGGACGGAAACTCCTCTGATCTTCAGGGAATCCCAAGAAGTCCTCGTCACTGCTGCCCATGTTTATGAAGCTCAGTTCCTCAGAATCACTAGCAGCACTCCCTTCACTCTGTTCGTAGAGGATGTCATCTTCAGAGCTGTCGAAGGCACTACTGGTGCCACATTGTTTGAGGGGCCTCACAATTGCTTCGTTTTTAACTGACTGCCGTGAGCTTTTCACCCCCTCACAAACTTGGGTGATAGCAGGCCTCTTCATTTGTCCAGTTGGTGTCAGATCATGGTTTCCAGCAGCCATCCATTTGTTCCACTCTTCTCTCATTAAAAGTTTAAATGGTTTTTTGATGGAAATGCTCGAAGGTTACAACTGGCTGGTAAGCCCCCCGGGAATTACGGATGGCTTTTCTCTTTGTTAAATCTCTTTTTTGTGGCTTCAGTGATATGTGCCCTGAACTGGTCAAGCACTAATAGAGCAGGTTTTTTTCGGAAGCCCTCCAGGACATTTGGACCACACTTTTTCTATCCATATCTTCATGCCATTTCATCCACCCAGCCTTTGTCATGAACATGAACAATAATTCCTCTTGGGATTGCCTCTTTTGGCATGGTTTTTTTCTCTTGAAAATCAGCATTGGCGGCAGTTTGGTGCCAGCTGCACAGCAGGACAACACGAACATGTAATGGGTTTTGTCATGCCCTGAGGTTTCTATGGTTATCGTTTTGGCACCTTTCACGTCAACAGTTCCGTTTGATAGAAAATCAAAGGTTAACAGGACTTCATCCATGTTCCCAATCTGGCTTTATTTCAAATCCATTTTTCTTTCTTGCATCTAGTACAAATTTGTGAGAAGACACAATCTGGGATTCTTATTCTACAGGCGTTTTTTGGTGCAACCCTACTTTTGGTGCGCAGAGCAAGGCCACATCTCTTCGTAAATCTGTGGCACCATGATGGTGATCCAGTGAAGTCCTCAATGCCTTTCTCTGCAGCAAGACGTTTGGCTTCATGTTTGATCATTTCTGTAGATACTGAAAAGCCACTGTTCCTGTGACGTGTGATCCACTCTTTCATATCCACTTCTAACTGTGGCCATTTTGCAGCATGCCCATGAAAACATTGTTTCACTTTGTCCGTTTTTTGCAGTTAGTCCTCCTGTTTCCTCCATTCCCTTATTATTTTTTCCTTTGGAGGTGGCCCAAGGTGTCTCTCTGCTGCTCTGTCCCCATGTTCTTTGGTGACTTCACTACTTCCAGTTTAAAAGCAATTTTATATGAAATCCTTTTCTGCTTTCACATCTTTCCACAATCACAGTAGATTCAGTAGTAGATTACAGTACACTATCAGATCTTTCTACAACAAAATATGGTAATGACGGAACTACCAGCACTGTGTCCTTCACAGTTATGGGGGCACCGTAGCTGAGAACATCAGTGGATGATGCCCTGTTATGGGGATCTGCTGCTGGAGGGCCACAGGTTGTGCAACACTCTTGTGTGGGGACAGCAGTGTTGCACAACCTGTGTGGCTCTGCAGCTGTTGACAAATTACAGCTCCCATCATCCCAACTGTCCAACTCCCTGGTGGGAGTTGTAGTTTTCCAACATCTGCAGAGCCACATTGACAGGTGACCCTGCAGTGGAATTTGCCTATGTTAATGTTAATAGGGGACACACCAGTCACATGATGGAGTCACATAAGGGCACTGCAGGCTTTCTTCTCCTAACGCACCTGCACCACGGGTACCCTCCTCTCTAGCACTACAGTATGCCACAGCAGGAACTCTGCTGCTGCCATCCTTGCTTCAAAACACTGGGACACCCCCTCCTCCCAGTCCAGGGCTCAGAGCATCACCCCCCTCCTGCCACCGCAAGCTTCCTGCAGCAGCAACCCTGCTCCTGCCTCCTGTGTCCCAGCTCCACCACCTCCCCAGCACACACACAGCAAGCCAGGACTATAAGATGCACCCCCTTTTCCTCCCAAATCGGGGGCCGCATCTTATAGTCTGAAAAATATGGTGCATACTCCAGTGATGCTAACTTTTTAAAAATATACACTGGTGACATCTCTCCCTTGCTTAAAACATATCAACAGCCTATGTATTTGGAATAAAATCCAAACTATTAACATTGTAAGCAGAATACTGAATGATTCTTCACTTGCATCCCTCTCCAACCACATTCTCCACCACTGTCCACCTTTTAATATTTCATCCCAATCTGGACTTTGTCACTTCCCAAATAATTCACTCTAAGCAGGACCTGTACATTTACTGTTCCCTCTGCCTAAAGCATACAAGGTCTGTCCCTGAGAAGTCCAGCCATTGTAAATATAATGAGAATGGTTTTTGTGATATTGCTGTAACCTGGCAGCCAAGGAGAGTAGACTGGAATGTGCATGCATAAATAATCACAACCTCATTGTACTAGTCAGTGGGGGTGGTAGACGCCATTGAGTGAGCATGTGTACTGTGTGACCATCACATTCAAAATGACTGAGCAAGTAGAGCAACAAATCTGCATCGAATTTTGCGTTAAGCTTGAACATTCCTCCACAGAAACTATTCAAATGATTCAGAAGGCTGCAGCTATGGGCAACTGGTGATTGGCAGCTTCATCACAACAACAAGCCTGCTCATTCATTGTGTTTCGTGCAGAGTATTTTGGTGAACATCAAATCACCCAGGTGACTCAGCCCCCACACAGCCCAGATTTGGTGACCTGAGACTTCTGGCTTTTCCCAAAACTAAAATCACCTTTGAAAGGGAGCATATTTCAGACCATTGATAAGATTCAGGAAAATACAGCAGAGCGGCTGGTGGTGATTAGACAAACTGTGTGAGATCCCAAGGTGCCTACGTGGAGGAAGACTGAGGTGTCATTGTTCTATGTGAAATATTTCTTGTATCTCGTATCTTCTTCAATAAATGTCTCTATTTTTCACATTACATGGCTGGATGCTTTATAGACAGACTTCAGATTTACCCCACTTCATCTGGCAGCTGCTTGATTTTATTTTGTTTTTCTTTTAATGGACGCAGAGTGGATTCATGACAAGTTGTGGCCCACCTCATATTCTCATTATTGGTCCATATAAAGTCATCTTTACTCCTTTGATTTTTAGTTTATTTGTATGTAATACAATAAATACCCATGAAAGTATCAGTTAACATGAAGACTAGAAAACAGACAATAACATGCATCTACCTGAGTGCTGCCCATCTATTCCCTGACTGTTCCACTGCAAGAGAGCCCCTCCTCCAAATCTCTCTTCACTTCTTGCTTTTTATTGTGTGTGTCCAAGTATGTGTGTGTATTCTTACAAAGTACATTTTAACTTTAAATATACCTTTATTTAAAATACACTTTCATTTATCATGCCATATGCATTTTTAAACTGTTTTCAAAGTTTTATTACAAAGATTCACTCATATTCACAAATATACATAAAACAATGACATATAATTTTATAGCTATAGATAATTTTCAGACCTGAATAATACTACATTGTGTGATTTGAAAAAAATGTTCCTTTTCTTATTAATATGTAAGGATTCTTTATATATTTTTGACACCCATTCATTATTGGTCATAAATACCTCCTCCAAATTTATAACTTATCTTCCCACTTTAACATTTACTTTGATAAAAGGTAATAACTTAAAACTTTCCACTTTTAATAAGCATGCCTTATAATTTGATTAAGATAGCCTTCTGTATGATAAGCTTCAAATACCCTCCCCCACATATGTTATACTAAATAATTTGTGTTGAGTTTAACATTTAAATCCTTTACCAATCTGGAGTTCATTTTTATGTGGTGTGACATAAACATTCATTTTTTCCCATAAAGTAAACTAGTTTTTTTCTAGTTACATTTATTGAATAGTCCTTTTTTCCCTATTAATCTGCCATACTACCATTGCATAAGTGTGTGAATTAGTTCTGGGCTCTTTATTCTAACCCATTGGTCAATTGCCTATCTCTCCAACAGCCCACACTATCTTCATTATCCACACTAGCTTCATAATAAATTATAATATATGTAAATGAGATGAGTCTTTCCTTACTCTTCTTCAGCAGTGTCTTGGCTATTCTTGGCCCTATAACTTTCTATATATATTTGAAAACAAGTTCATCAAATTACAATGAAAAACTCTTTTCAAATTTTTATTGGAAATATATCAACTCCATAGATAAATTTGGGGAGAACTGATATTTTTAAATTGGTTTTATATACATTAAAATGATACATACCTCCACTTACTTAGTTTTTAATAACTCTTATTGTAGTTTTTGTAATTTTCCCTGTAGAACTGTTACACATCTTTTCTTAGATTTACTCCCAGATATTTAACATTCTGTGGTAATACAAAATATAAGACCTAGGAATTAGTGAAAAGGAGGAAAATATGAGGCTACTACCAAGAATTTAATTCCAAGATACAAGGTGATAGAAAATATAAATGCAAATTTATGAGTTATGAAAAACAAAAAGAGAAATCCTAACATGTCAAATTGGAGTTCAAAAGATATGAGAGAAAAGCATTACTTAAAGAGAAGATGCTAACTTTCCAAAACTGATTGGAGACATGAACTGATACATTAAAACTGCAAAAAAAGATAAAAACAAAATATTAACTAACAAAGAGAAAAAATATCACCTAAACCTTCTCAACAAGTTAAATCAGAAAAAAATTAAATGCCTTTAACGTGATAAGAGAAAATAGCTGCCAAGCTAAACTTACACACTTAAACTGTCATTCGAAAGTTGAATGACAAAACAAAGAAAAGCAAGACAAAACAAAAAAATTTTCAGACACAAAATTTGAGAAAACTTATGAAAGTTAGCACCTCACCAAAAAACAAGGTTATAATTTTTCAAAAAGAAGGCCTAAGATACAAGAAAAATTATGATAAGGAAGGATGGCACTCTATAGATAAATCTAAATAAACATTAATTGTATAAAATAACAACAATAATATTGAAAGGGATCTACATTGATATTTTAAAAGCTGCTGCCTAAGGGTATGGCTTCCAATCCAATAGCATCTAGGTGCTGATTGAGACCCACCCCTTTGGAGCACTGATAGGTTGTAGCACACCAGCTCCTCAAAGCCTCTAAGAACAAAGAAGGCAGCTTGGACCATCATCAAGGTTTCAGAGACACCAAAGAGTTAGGGCCAAGATCATTGATAAGGTTCATCTCCTCCAGGAGACCACTCCTTCAAAACTTGTAGAGGTAGCTCTCTTGATTTAATGCACCTAAATCAACAGAGATATTCAAGGAATAATGAAGAAAAAGAGGAATATATTCCAAACAAAAGAACAGGTTAAAATTCTAGAGACGGAACTTAATTAAAAGAAAATAAGTGATATACCTAAAAAATGAAACTCGAGCACCAACTTACACCATATGCCAAAATAAATTCAAGGTGGATAAAAGACTTAAATATAAACCATGACACCATTAAAGTCCTAGAGGAGAACATTGGCAGGAAAATATCAGATATTTCACACAGCAACATTTTTACTGATATGTCCCCTAGAGCAAGGAATATAAAGAAAAGAATAAACAAATGGGATCTCATCAAAATAAAAAGCTTCTGTGCAGCTAAAGAAAACAGCAGTAAAATAAAAAGACAACCAACTGTATGGGAAAACATATTTTCCAATGATACCTCAGGCAAAGGTTTAATCTCCAAAATATACAAAGAACTCGCACAACTTCACTCTAAGAAGACAACTAACCCAATTAAAAAATGGGCAAAGGACTTGAACAGACACTTCTCCAAGGAGGACATACAGAGGATCCAGAGACACATGAAGAGATGCTCGATATTGCTTGCTATCAGAGAGATGCAAATTAAAACCACAATGAGATACCACTTTACACCAGTCAGAATGGCTATCATAAACAAAGCAATAAACAACAAATGTTGGAGAGGGTGTGGGGAAAAGGGAACTCTGGTCCACTGTTGGTGGGATTGCAGACTGGTACAACCATTATGGAAAACAGTATGGAGTTTTCCCAGAAAACTAAAATCGGACCTACCTTTTGACCCAGCAATTCCACTGCTGGGATTGTATCCTAAGAACCCTAAAACAGCAATCCCAAAGAACATATGCACCCCAATGTTCATAGCAGCACAATTTACAATAGCCAAGAATTGGAAGCAACCTAGGTGCCCGTCAGTAAATGAATGGATCAAAATATTATGGTACATATACACAATGGAATTCTATGCAGCAGAAAGAAAGAAGGAGCTCCTACATTTTGCAACAGCATGGATGGAACTGGAAAGCATTATGCTGAGTGAAATAAGCCAGGTGTTGAAGGACAAATACCATATGATCTCACCTTTAACAGGAAGCTAAACAACAAAACAAAACAAGCAAGCAAAATATAACCAAAGGCACTGAAATAGAGAACAGGATGACAGTGACCAGAGGGGAGAGAGGAGGGAATTTCAGGGGAAATAGGGGAGGGATTTAGAGGAACATATATAAAGGATACATGGACAACAACTGAGAAGGGTGGCAATGGGAGGGAGGGGGGAGCACAAGGGGTGGGATGGGATGGGAGTAATAGACAGAAAACTGTACTTGAAAAATAATTAAGTAAATTTTTTAAAAAAGAGTATCACCACAAAAAATAAATCAATCACCACAAACATTTTGTTTTTGCTGCTCACCAACGTCAGGAAAACAATGCATGAACAAAGTTAGAATTTAAAGAAAAGGATAGAAAATATTTGAGAAGTGACAAACAGAAATCACAGAGCTGAAGAACACATAAGAGAAATGAAAAATTCAATAGAAGGATTCAACATCAGACTAGATCAGTCATAACAAAGAATGTGCAAACTTAAAAAAAAGTGATAGAATTCATCTACTCATAGGAACAAAAAGGATGAAAAGGAATGAAGATCATTTAAGGGACTTATATTACACCATTAAACAGATAGATTTTTGCCTTATAGAGGTCCCAGAAACAGAAGAAAGAGAAAGGAGGGCAGAAAGCTTATGAGGAAATAATAGATGAAAATTCCCTGTCTTAGGTAAAGAAATAGACATCCAGACCAAGCAGCTCAGAATTCCAAATGAGATGAGTGCAAAGAAACCTCTAGTAAGACACAATATAATTAATTTCTCAGAGGTTAGAGACAAGGAGCCCTGGCTGGTGCAGCTCGCTGGATTGACTGACAGTCTGTGATTGGAAAGGTCACTGGTTCGATTTCCTGTCAGGGTACATGCCTGAGTGGTAGGCTAGGTCCCCAGTTAGGAGCTTGTGAGAGGCAACCCATCAATGTTTCTCTCACATATTGATGTTTCTCTCCCTCTCTCTCTCCCTCCTTTCCCCTCTCTCTAAAAATCAATAAATAAATAAAATCTTTTTTTAAAAAAGGAAATTAGAGACAAGATAAGACTCTTAAAGATTCCTCTCAGCAAAAGAAAAACAACTTGATACATACAAAGGAACTCCCTTAAGACTATTAGGACATTTTTCAGGAGACATTTTGCAAGCCAAATGGGAGAGGCATAAATATTCAAAGTGCCAAAAGAAGACACTACCTAGCAAAATGTCCTTCAAAATTGAAGAGAAAGAGTTTTCCTGACAAGCAAAAGCTGAAGGAGTTTTTTGCAACTAGACTAGTATTACAAGAAATGTTAAAGGGAGTCCTTCAAGCTGGAAAACAAGGGTACTAATTGGTATCAGGAAAACATATGAATCATAAATTACACTGGTAAAGGCAAATATATAGTTAAATTCAAAATACTCTTAAGCTGCAATGGTGGGTATATGACACAAATGTAATATAAAAATACATTAAAAATAAATATAACTAAACCATATATTTCTTAATGGATCCCAAGATTTACATAAAGAGATGTAAAGTATGACATTAAAAACAAAAACTAGAGTGGAAGAGTAAAAATATAGGGCTTTAGTATGCATTTAAATTTAAGATATTATTAGCTTTCAATAAGACTGCTATAAATGTAAGGGGTTGTATATAAGCTTCATGGTAACCACAAAGCAAAAACCTATAACAGATATACAAAAGAAAAAAAGAAAGAAATCTAAGCATACCCTTATAGGAAATCATTTAAAAAAAGGGATAAAGAGCAAAACAGCCAAAAAGCAATTAACAACATGGCAACAGTAAGCCAGGACCAATCAATAAATACTTTAAATGAAATAGACTAACTTCTTCAATCAAAGGACATCTATTGCCTGAATGGATAAAACACAAGACACAACTATATGCTGCCGACTAGAAACTCACTTCAGATACAAGAAAACACCATACTGCAAGTGAGAGAATGGAAAAATTCCATGCAAATGGAAATCGAAAGAGAGCAGGAGCAGCTATGCTATGTCAGACAAAATATACTTTAAGCTAAAGATTATAATAAGAGACAAGGAAGATGACTGTGTAATATAAAGAGGTCAATCAAGAGTACAAACATTTGTAAATAATTATGCAACCAACATAGGAAGCACCTAAAATTGAAAGTAAATATTAAGATACCTGAAGGAAGAAACACATAGCAAAGCAATAATAGTAGGGGACGTTAATCCTCACTTTCAACAGTGGATAAATCATCCAGACTTAAAACCAATGGGAAAAAACTGAACTTAGACAACATATTAGATCAAAAGGACTTAATAGATGTACACAAAACATTCATCCAAGAGCAGCAGAATACACATTCTTCTCAAGTGTACATAGAACAGTCTACAGGACAGGTCACATGTAGGCAACAATTCTAGTCAATAAACTAAAGAATACTGTAATCATATTCATCATTTTTGCAATCACAATAATATAATTACAAGAAGAAAACTGAAGAATATAGAAAAATGTGGAGATTAAACAAAATGCTAAGGAACAGCCAAAAGTAAAGAAGAAAACAAAAGAAAAGATACCAAAACACATGATGCTACAAAAGCATTTCTAATAGAAAACAGAAAAGCCCATAGCAAGAGATGCCTACATTCAGAAACAATAAAAATCTCAAATAAACAACCTAACAGTCCTCAAGGACTTCAAAACATAACAAATTACCCCAAAGCTAGTAAAATGAATGACATAAAGATCAGAGTAGAAATAAATAGAAATGAAAAAGACAATAAAAAGTATTGAAGTAAACAACTGGTTTTAGAAAAGATAAAACAGACAAAATTTTATCTAGACTTACCATAAAAAAGAGATAAAGGAAAGAAATAAAATCAGAAATGAAACAGGAGACATTACAACTGATACGACACAAATACAAAGGATCATAGAGACTACGATGAACAATGATAAGCCAACAAACTGGACAACCTAAGAAATGAGTAAGTTCCTAGAAACGTGCAATCTACCAGGACTAAATCATTAAGAAATAGAAAATCTGAATAGACCAATTATTATAAAAGAGATTCGGACAATAATCAAAAAAATCCCAACAAAGAAACATCCCAAACTAGATGGCTTCACTGGAGAATTCACATTCAAAGAATTAATAACAATCCTTCTTACATTCTTCCAAAAAGTAGCAGAGTAAGGAACACTTCCAAACTCACTTTAAAAAGTCAACATTACTCTGATACCAAAACCAGACCAAGGACACCACAAAAAAATAAGGAAAATTATAGCCCAATATTCTTGAAGAACATAGATGCAAAAATCCTCAACAAAATATTAGCTAACCAAATTCAGCAGTATACCAGAAGGATCATACACCATGATCAAGTGGGATTTATCTCAGGATACACATTAACACCTATCAGTGTGATACACCACATTTACAAAATGAAGGATGAACATCATATGTTTATCTCAATATATGTGGACAAAGTTCAGCATCCTTTTGTGATAAAATTTCTCAATAAATTGAAACAGAGCAAACATACCTCAACTTAATTTGACAAGCCCAACAGCTAACAACATACTACACAGTGAAAAGCTGAAATTTTTTCTCTAAATCAAAAACAAAAACATGCCCACTGTAACCATTTTTTATTCAACACAGTACTGGAAGTCCTGCCCAGAGCAATTAGGTAATAAAAAATTGAAGGCAACCATCCATAACAGAAAGAAAGAAGTAAAACTGCTGCTATTTGAAGATTACATAATTTTATTTTTTAATTTTGTATTTCAATTATAGTTTACATTCAATATTATATTAGTTTCATGTATACAGCATAGTGGTTAATCTTATACTTTAAAAAATGATGCCCCAATATTTTAAGTACCACCAGACACCATACATAGTTATTACAATATTATTGACTACATTCTTTATGCTGCACTTTACAACCCCATGACTGTTTTGTAACTACCAATTTGTACTTCTCATTTATAGGCAACCAATCCATGGGGCAGTAGCAAAGGTAGCTCAGCCCTGGTTCAGAAAACCAACAGGTGTGAAGAAGCACACAGGACCAGGCCCACAGATCGGCTTCCCCATGGGGAATCAGGCCTGTATTATATCTAGGTTGCTTTGAGGCTTGCTTTTGCTAAAAATTTGTCACACTGAATTAAGGCAGCCAATGTTTACCGTATATCTTTAAAGTAACTTCCTAAAGTCTGTGCTAAACCTTCCAAGGACTAAGTGTAACCATCAACCACTTTTTCCCTTGCATTTGAACATCTTTTTCTTTGTTATCTGTAAGAAGTAAACAGCAACAGCCTTTCCTGTGCATAATAAAATGAGAACCATCCTCAATGTAATGGTCCCAGAAAAGCAATAAAAGCCTGTCCAGGTGAGGGTCAAGAGTCAGGGCCCTCTCTCTCACTCAGAGTGGCCATGTTGTCCCTTTTCTCCACAGGACTTCTGTAGTCTGTGTGAATTTGTTCATAGCAGCCACAACACACAGACCACACTGGTTGGAATCCACATCACTCATTCTCTTCACCTACCTCTCCAACTCCCATCCTCACTGGCAATCATCAGTTTATTCTCTATATCTATGAATCTGTTTCGATTTTGGTTGTTCATTTATTTTGTTCTTACATTTCACGTGTAAGTGAAATCATATGGCATTTGTCTTTCTCTGACTGACTTATTTCGCTGAGCATAATACCTTCTAGGTCCATTCATGTTGTCAGAAATGGTAAGATTTCTTTTTCTATGGCCAAGTACTATTCTATTGTACATATGTACCACAGCTTTTTTACCCACTTACATGTTGATGGGTACTTGGCTATTATACATCACATGGCAAAGATCATAGGGGTGAATATAGTCTTTCAAATTACCTCTTCAGATATATACCCGTGTGGAAATGTTGAGTCATAAGGCAGTTCCATTTTTAATTTTTTTGAAGGACCACCAATCTGTTTTCCACAGTGGCTGAACCAGTCTACATTTCCACCAACAATGCATGAGGGTTCCCTTTTCTCCACATCCTTGCTAACATTTGTCATTTGTGGATTTATTGATGATAGTCATTCTGACATATGTGAGGTGATACCTCATTGTGGTTTTAAATTCCATTTCTCTGATGATTAGTGACACTGAGCATATAGACAACATTTTAAATGTAGAAAATACTAAGACTCCACCAAAAAAATGTTAGAACTAATCAACAAATTCAGTTAAGTTGCTCAATACAAAATCAACATGCAAAAAATCTGTTACATTTTTATACATTAGTAACAAACTACCAGAAAGAGAAAAAAATTTTAATGCCATTTACAATTGCATTGAAAAAGAATAAAATACCTAGGAAAAAATTTAACCAAGAAGGTGAAAGACATGTAGTTTACAAACTGTGAGACACTGATGAAAGAAATTGAAGGCACAAATGTAAATAGAAAGATAGTCTATGCTCATGGATTAGAAGAATCAATATTTCTTAAGACTTCTATACTATCTAAAGCAATCTACAGATTAAATTCAATCCTTATCAAAGTTCCCAAGGCATTTTTCACAAAGAAATACAGTAAACAATCCTAAAATTTGTATAGAGCCACAGAAGACCCAAAATAGTCAAAGAAATCTTGAGAAATAAAGGCAAAGCTGGAGGCAATATGCTTCATGATAGCATATTATATTGCAAAGTTATAGCTATCAAAACAATATGGTATTTGCAAAAAATCAAACACAGTGGTCAATGGAACAGAATAGAGAACCTAGAAATATACTGACCCATATATAGTCATTTAATTTATGACAAAGTAGACAAGAATATACACCTGGGAAAGGACAGTCTCTTCAATAAATATTGTTGGTAAAACTGAAACTGGATCACTATCTTACACCATACACAAAAAAATCAACTCAAACTGGATCAAATATGTAAATGCAAGACCTGAAACCATAAAACTCCTAGAAGGAAATAAGAGTAAGCTCCTTGGTATCAGTCTTGGCAATGATTTTTTTATTTGACACCAAAAACAAAGGCAACAAAAGCAAAAACAAACAAGTGGGATTTTATCAAATTGAAAAGCTTCTGCATAGCGAAGAAAGCCATCAATAAAATGAAAAGAAAATGTAATAAATAAGATAAAATATTTGCAAATCATATATTTGATAAGGGGTTAATATTCAAAATATATAAAGAATTCATACAACTCAATAACAAAACAATCCAATTTAAAAATGGGCAAAAAAACCTGATGTACAGATGTCCAACAGGTACATGAAAAGGGCTCATCATCACTAATCATCAAGGAAACACAAGTCAAAAGCACAGTGGGGGATGTTAGCTCATACCCGTTAGAATGGTTATCATAAAAAAATAAACATGAAGGAAAAAACACAAAAAAAATAGTCCTGGCTGGGTGGCTCTGTTGGTTGGAGCATCATCCCATGGACCAAAAGGTTGCACTTTCAAGCCCCAGTCAAGGCACATAACTCAGTTGCAGGTTGAGTCCTCAGTCAGGGAGCCTATGGGAGGCAACTGATCAATGTTTCTCTCTCACATTAATGCTTCTCTCTCCCCTCTTTCTTTCCTCTTAAAATCAATAAATATATCATCAGATAAGGATTTTTAAAAGACAAGAAACAAGTGTTGGTAAGGATGCAGAAAGAAAGTCAATTCTCAGGCAATGTAGGTAGCAATGTAGATTGGTACAGCCACCATGCAGAACAGCCTGAAGATGCCTCAAAAGTTAAAAATAGGACTACCATATGATTCAATAATCCCATTTCTGGTTACATAGCTGCAGAACTGAAAACCAAATATCAAAGAGATATCTACACCCTATGACCATAATAGCATTATTCACAATAGCCAAGTCATGGAAACAATCTAAATATCACCAATGGATTATTTGATAAATAATACATGAGATACACACACACACACAGAGTGGAATATTATTATGAGGAAAAATCATGTCATTTTCAACATGAATGGACCCTAAGTGCTAAGTGAAATATGTCAAAGACAGACAAATAGTGCATATTATCACTTATATATGTAATTTCACTTTAAAAAACAACTCATACTCATAGAAACAAAGAGGAAAAAAGTGGCTGCTGCAGGCTGGGAGGTGGGGGAAATCGGGAAAGGTTGCTAAAAGGGTACAACTTTCAGCTGCAAGGTGAATAAGGTCTGAGGACTTTATATGTAGCATGGTGACTATAGTTGATAACCCTGTTAAATAACTGAAATTTGTTAAGAGTAAAATGTAAATGTTCTCACAAGTAAATTAAAAATCACTCAATCAATATATAGTGATGATATGTTAATCAACCAGATGAGAAAAATCCTTTCACAGTGTATAGATATATCAACTCATTACAACATATACTTTAAATACCTGTTCTAATTTTATTTTTCAGTTCAATATTATTTTGTATTAGTTTCAGGTGTACAGCATAGTGGTTAGACATCAAGGTGCCCCCTGCAAGATTTTAAGAACCTACCTTGGACCATGCATGTTTATTACAATGTTATTGACTATATTTCCTCTGCTGAGATTCACATCCTCATGGCTCCTTTGTAACTACCACCTTGTACTCCTTAATCCTTTCACCTTTCCACCCAGTCCTCATGTCCTCTGGCAATTTTTCAATTATACTTCGATAAAACTGAAAAGAATTGAAGTGAAAAAGGTTGCCTCTTATTTAAGGGTCTAAGATAAACAGAGGTGGTATAAGATGAAACTAAAGCTCAACAGAGTCCAAACTACATGGTGCCCAATACTGGTAATGTATTTGTGTTTTTTCAAAGCACAATTGGAGGACATCGAGTGTTGTTTTCATTTCGCTTTGAATTTTTGAAGTATGCATATATGGAAATATATATATAGCAGGAAAGAAATGGGAATCAGATTTGCATAAAAAGATACTTTTGACTGCAATGTAAAAAATGGATTTGAAGAGCACATGCCAAGAACTATTTCTATAATTTAAGTAAAAGATGGAAATTTATGTGAAAATAACCAGTACATTGTCTTAGATATAGTTTTTTTCTCAGTTATGAAATACACATGGTTATCAAATCAACTCATCTGAAACAAAAGCATTGGGATAATACATTGAAACATTTTTGTCTCTCACGTAAAATGAAATTTCACAGAAAGAAAAATAGCCAATATCTGTCATCCACAGATAAAACAAAACAGATATTGAGCCATGGATGTCAATTCTGTTTAAGTGTCTACATCCATCTAACTCTGTTTTGCTTTTGTTCAGAGATAACATTCTTTATGAATCATTAACATTATATCTATCTAATGTCCTCATAAGCAGGAGTTTTAAGAACAATATAATGATAATTACTAAAAGTACTAAATTACCTTCTATGTCTACTAGTTAAGAGCGCATTTTCCTTAGTTCATCTCCTCTCCACCCTCCACATCCATATACACACTTTCCAAAAACTACATTCACCCAGCTGTAAATAAGTCTTCACTAGTCATTGTACAAATATAAATGTGAATAACCTGCACCTCTAAATCTTAAAGTACTTACAATACTTAAGGTGCTTACAACTTTTGTCCAATTAAGCTCCATTTTATATTTGAAATAATAAAATAGACACAGAGTGTAACATAGATCTGTAACATTCAAGAGACATAAAAAGAGAACACAGTATGTTTGGATAGGAGTAGGAAATCTGTGAGTGAATAAATTAGCATTCCTTCCTATGCCAGAACAGAAAGGAAGAGTTATATATTTAGGCTTTCTTCCTTGATGAAGCCCTCCAGTGACTTTTTTTCCCTTTTTAAGGTTCTCTAAAAGGCCAAATTATACTGAGATTTAGCAGTGAGAGTCAATGTGTTTGATTAGGATAAGTAAATGGAAAATAGATTTCTATCAGAAAAATTATTAGGATTTCACCCTACAAATTACAGGACTTTTAATGCTATGTTAAAGTTAATTACATAACCTTACTCTACAATCAGAGTTGATTCTATTTCTTTCTTTTCATCTTCTGTTAGATTGGACTATATCCAGACTGTGATAATAATTTATTATAGTGCTTTAATTCATCACCAACTGTATTTCCCAAACCTAAAGTCTTATTACCATTTGTGGACAGAAGATCCAAAATCTCACTAACTTCCACTGTCATGAGTGACATCCCAACAAAAGGATAGCTGAGTTATCACACAAAAGCAGAAGTAATAACATTATAAAGCAGGAGCAGCAAATATAAATGTTCCATGTTCCTTTTTTTATCTTCAGATATTCCTCTGACGTTGTTTCAACAACAATATAACTTACCAGTTTGCATACCAAGTCCTAGGTGGTTCTAGTAATACCATGTTTCTCTCTGTCTCACTGAGGGGTCAACACATAAACATCTGATACACAGTTCATTAATCATCATCATTGCTATCATTTTCAGCACTTTTTATGAATTAAGCACTATGCACTAAAGCACTATGAACTAAGCATTAACATAGATATTATTATTATCTCCATTTTATAGATAAGGAAACTGAGTTGGAGGCTAAGAAGTTTACAAAACCAAGGTGATGGTGTGGGGATTGCTGAAGTTTACACAGGTAGTAAGTGGTAGCACAGGGGTTCAATCAGCCCTAACTCCAGAGCACAAGTTCTTCACCACATATTAATCATTCTTGCCCAAGTTTTTGTCACCATAAAATGTCCAAGGTATCTGCCTGTAAGATGTGCCTTAGAGAATTCATATTCTGTTAAATGACCACTTTTTAAAACAAGATATTGCTTTAAATTAGAATTCGGGTGGAGGGGAATGAAGGGGGGGAATAGAACAACTGTAATGGTATAATCAATAAAATATATTAAAAAAATAAAAAATAAAAAGAATAATCTAGGTTTACCATGGAGGAAGTGACTTCTACCCAAAACTCAGGTACACTAAAACCAAAGGTAGGCGAAAATAAAGCTGAGCAACAGGAATAGATGCTACCAATATTTTAAACTTATTTGACAACTCTACTTAAAATAAAATAACTAACTCAAAGATTTTAAAAGGTATAAGGAATAATAATCACCCACTGTAGAACGTGCTATAAGAAGAATAGGTAAAGCATCTGTACCCCAAAATAAAGGCACTTTCCACCAGGAAATTTTAAAAAGCTTGAAGATCTGAAAATTGAATTGTCTTTTTAAAAAAGTAAAAATATTCTGGAAATTTAGAGGGGAGATAGAGCAACCAGATGAATAAAATAGTAGATGCCAAGGGAAGCTCAAAATTATTGGATCTCTCAAAGAACCACAAGGAAAGGCAACCTATGAGTAAAGAATACTGGTGAAATCAAGCTGGCGAGGCAGGTACAGACCAGATCATAGAAGCTAAAAATACTGCACCAAGAATGTTGCACTTATTTCCAAAATAAAGAGAAAGTATTGAAAGCTTTTTAGTGGGAGAGTTGATACATACGTACTTTATTTTTTATTAAATTTATTGAGGTGACATTGGCTAATAAAATTTATAAGTTTCAAGTGTACAAGTTGTATCCAAAAGGTATCCAGCCATATAACACAAAAAATAGAGACATTTCTTGAGGAAGATAGAAGAAACAAGAAACACTGTACACGGAACAATGACACCTCAGTCCCCTTCAACTTAGGCACCTTGGGACCTCACACAGTTCTGCTAAATACCATCAGCTGTCCTGTTGTATTTTCCTGAATCTCATCGATGATCTGAAATCTGTTCCCTTTCAAAAGTGATTTGAGGTTTGGGAAAAGCCACCAGTCACAGGGTGCCAAATCTGGGCTCTATGGGTGCCCAGTCACATGGGTGATTTAATGTTTCACAAAAAAACTCTATACTAGACGTGATGCATGAGCAGGCTTGTTGTCGTGATGAAGCTGCCAATCACCAGTCACCCATAGCTGTGGCCTTCTGAATCATCTGAACAGTTTCCACAGAGCATCATTCAAGCTTAACACAAAATCTGATGCACACTCATTGTATGAATGCAACAACCATACAGTGCATATGCTCACTCAACAGCATCTACCGCCCCCACTGACTAATACAGTGAAGTCATCATTGTGCACACATGTGCATTCCAGTGCACTCTCCTTGGCTGCCAGGTTACATCGATGTCACACAAACAGTTCTCATTATATTAACAATGGCTCGACTTTTTCCAGACAGGCCATGTACATCTATGATCCATCATCTGTATATTACATTGTGTGTCCACCACCCAGAATCAAATCTTCCTTTGTCACCACATACTTGACCTTTTTACCAACTCCCACCTCTTCCTCATACTGTTTTCCATAGTGGCTGTAACAGTTTACATTCCCACCATCAGTGAATAGGGCTCCTTTTTCTCCACAACCATTCCAACACTTGTTATTACTTCTCTTGTTGAAAATAGCCATTCTAACAGGTGTGAGTGAGGTGGCATTTCATTGTATTCTTTTTTTTCCCATTTCATTGTATTCTTGATTTGTATTTCCCTAATAGCTGGTGAAGTCGAGCATCTTTTCATATATCTATTAGCCATTTGTATGTCTTCTTGGGAGAAGTGTCTGTTCAGGTCCTCTACCCATTTCTTAAGTGGATTTGCTTGTTTGGTGTTAAGTGGTATTAGTTCTTTATATATTTTCTGTATTAATTCCTTGTTGGAGCTGTTGTTTGCAAATATCTTCTCCCGTTCATTTGGTTGCCTTTTAGTTTTAGTGGTGAGTGCTTTTGCTGTGCAAAAGTGTTTTAATTTGATAGACTTGTGGACCTTGGTCTTAGAGAGGATTTTACAATTTTAACTCCCAAGGCAAGGGAAATGAAGGTAAAAAGTAAATGAATGGGACTTCAAACACATATACTGGGAAAAGAGCATTCTGGCAGGTTTCTGTAGGTACAGAGGATTCTTTAAAATAAACATTTTCCTTAAAACGATGGAAAGAAGAGGATGGTAAAGTTAAATTTTTAAATAAATTAATATTGGGGCTGGAATGATTACAAGGTGGCTTTAATTATATTCTATGCATGTGAAACATTAAAAACTAAATGAGACTAATGTGTTTGCAAATCCAGTATGATGCTCATTTTCCATAGCAATTTAGAGTTAGATACTAATTTAGATCTACACTGAAATTTTCTAAAATATGCTATTTAGATAATGCTTCACTGGACAAGTTTACATATTTTTTAAATGAAAGCCTAAAATTACTTTACATTCTATTTGACATTGAAATTACAAAATAGTTCTTCAAACATTTACTCAGTGTCATGGATGGCAAGGTTGTATCCACATTTTCTGCCCTATCTGTATGATGGATGAACTATTTTTTTATAATTCTTGCAGGAATGCTTTTTTATAAAAATCCTCCCCATGTAATTTTTTTCCATGAAATATTGCTAGTTGACATATTCCATGACCTTTTACCTGTTTCTCAGTGCTCATGGAAATATTTAAGAAAACAATAATAGCTCACAGCTTCTGCACACAAATTGTATATGCCAGGCAATGTGCTAAGCATTCTGCCTGTGCTATCTCATTTAGTCCTCAGAACGGCACGATGAAATAAGCACTACAATTATTCTCCACTCTATAGTAAGGGTTAGAAGTTTAAGGGACTTGTAGAAGGACACACACATGGCAAGTAGTGAAGCCAGATCCAAAACCCAGAAAGACTAATTCCAGAGCCTATGCTCTTAACCACTTGTTCCAGGGGTTTAAATAATTTTAATCTACAAAGTAGACTCTACTGTATATCTCTATCAAATAGTCATATATAGTCCCTAGGTTACCTTCAAAACACTCATTCATATCACTTGAAACCATTCACTTGACAATCATTTATTCAATAAGTATTCTGTGTGCATCTATTATATTTTAGGCAGTATTCTAGGTAATAGGTGTACAGCATGAACAAAACAGGCAAAATACAGACAACATTCTCGTGGGAAATGCAAAAAATGTACTATACAAAACCAAAGAGGTCATGAATGTTTGAGCAATAATAGGTGTTTTGAAGAAAAGTTAAGTGTGGTCAGGACTGCTGTGCAAGGAATTGTCCAACCAGGTTACACACAGCACCAGAATGGCCAGTGTCAGCCAGACATGGTACCAGAGCTACCACTCCACTCGGATGCTCTTTTTGAGCGGCTGAGTCTTGTTCTCCATGCCAACCCCCTCTCCCAGCTTAATGACACCATGTCTTCTCTCCCAACAACATTATTTCCACTTTCCTCTCCTTTCTCTACTTCCAAGCTTGGAGGAGATACCTGAAAACTCAGCCTTGTCCTTTAGGACTTAGATCAAATCTCATTCTTTTGTGAAGTCCCTTGACTTGGCCTCACTTCCTCCTCTGCACCATCTCTGAACTGTATACATATTCTTATAACTGTATGCACCATACTATCTTTTATTTAGTGGTTCACATCTTTCTTCCAGACTATAAACTTTATTCATCTGATTACCCTAAGCACCCAGAACTATTCCTGGCCCTATCTCTAATTATGTACTCGTGGAAGTTGAAAAATAACATGCTTAATATTACTGTGTACGATGTGATAAAGAAAGTAGCAGAATTAGCAGAAGAGGCTGACAAGGTAGATAGGAATTTAATCATGAAAGTCTTCATGTGCTAGGTCAAAGGGTAAATATTTTTATCTTATAGGTAATGAACTGACTGGACAGAAGAAAGTTTTATATCTGGGTATACCTGGGCTTTCACATCCACGAATCAGATGTAGAAATTTAAGAAGCTTATTTAATTATAAGAACCCTTAAATTTCTTCATCTGTTAACAGGAAGAGTAGTAACTATCTTATAGATTTGGTATGAACATTAAAGACGATGTTTTTATTTTCATTATTCTCACTTCTTTTATATTTTAATAGTATCTTTGTATTCCTCCTCTTTCTGTATAAGCTTCTTAGTCTTGGCTGGTTATATTGTATTATTTGGCAGATTTCCCCTGTTCTCTCCTCCACAGTGTATTGCTAATTCTCTATACTTCACGTCACTTGTGTTCCTTTAGCATACTACCCAAAGTTCAATACCCCCTATTGAGACAGATCACATAAAGTCTGTCATATGATTGTTGCTCTAATAGTATTGTAAATCATAGCAGTTCTATACAACTGTAAATACTTCACAACACATCTCCAAGATCTTAGTCCACTTCACAGTTTCCTGAATTCTATTAATGTAGTAATTAACTCTATTTGATCATACACTAAACCTATTTACTATCCTTTACTCTCACCTTACCCCAGAATCTGACTGACCGCTACCTCACTGCTTTCTAGATCCAACTCACTAGCCTTCCCTCTGCAAAAAGAGACTTATCTTGTGTCCATCCTCTACTAAAAGTGGCAAGTTGGGTTGAAGATTACGGTTAACACTATATATAGCCTAAAGATCTTCTATCTCTTCTCTACTGGCTGTGACTGTAAATACCATAAAATACTCTCTCGCCCTCATAAACCATTTTGCCTCCCTCTCCAACTGATCACACACACACAAAAAAGGAGTAGGTGGAAGCAGAGAATGCCAGAATAACCGAAGGAGACACCACCACTGAATTTCACAGGCATTCCACCACAGACGTTCACACCATAAACCCAGGGAGTCAGAACAGATCAATTTAAGAAGCTGAGGCTAACAAGAAGAGTCTCACAAACAATGGGAAGACAAGGGAACAATCCCTAAATGAAAGAAAAAGAGGAAGCCTCAGAAAGAATGTTAGATGAAATAGAGGCAAGTCAACTATCAGATATTGAATTCAAAGCACTGGTTATCAGGAAATTCAAAGAGCTCACAATGAGCTACCAGAAACTACAGGGGAGCTACAATGATCTCACCGCAAACTATATCAACATGAAAAAGGAAATAGAAACTATCAGCAAGGGACAAGAGGAAATGAAGAATACAATTTCTGAATTGAAGAACATGGTTGAAGGAATCAAAAGCAGAATTGATGAAGCAGAAGATCAGATAACCGAGTTGGAGGACAAAGTAGAAAAAAACTCCCAGACAGAGCAAGAAAAGGAAAAGAGGCTCAGAAAGAATGAAGAGGGAGTAAGACAAATGCAAGACAATATGAAACATAATAATACCCGAATAATAGGAATACCAGAAGGAGGAGAAGAAGAAGAAGGGATAGAAAACCTATTTGAAAGAGTAATGACGGAAAATTTCCCTAATTTGATGAGAGAAAAAGTTACACAAATCCAGGAATCACAGAGTCCCAATCAAGAGGAACCCAAAGAGGCCCACTTCAAGACATATCATCATTAAAGTAGCAAAATTCTAAGATAAAGAGAGAATCTTAAGGGCAGCAAGGAAGAAAAAGAACGTAACATACAAGGGAGCCCCAATAAGGTTAGCTACTGACTTCTCAATGGAAACGCTCCAAGCAAGAAGAGAATGGCAAGAAATATTTCAAGTAATGAAAACCAGAGGCCTGCAACCAAAGATACTTTACCCAGCAAGGCTCTCGATCAAGACAGAAGGCCAACTAAAGAGCTTCCAAGACAACAGAAGTCTAAAAGAATACACCTCCACCAAACCAGCTCTGCAAGAAATGCTAAAAGGCCTGCTTTAAGCAAGGTAAAGAGAGACAGAGAGGAACACAGGTACATAAATAGCAATGAGTAAATACGTATCAATAATAACCTTAAACATAAATGGATTAAATGCTCCAATTAAAAGACATAGAATAGCTGAATGGGTAAGAAAGCATGACCCACACATACGCTTCCTACAAGAGACCCACCTCAGAACAAAAGACCTACACAGACTAGAAGTGAAGGGCTGGAAACAAATTTTCCAAGCAAACGAACAAGAAAAAAAAGCCAGGTAGCAATACTCATATCAGACAAAACAGATTTCAAAAAAAAGGGCCATAAAGAGAGACCCAGAAGGTCACTTCAAAATACTCAAAGGAAGAATCCACCAAGAAGACATTAACATTGTAAATATATATGCACCCAACAGAGGAACACCCAAATATATAAAGAAAATCTTAGAGGATTTAAAGAAAGATATTGACAGCAACACAATTATAGTAGGGGATTTTAATACCCTGCTGTCAAAAATGGACAGATCTTCCAAACAAAATATCAACAAAGATATTGTGGCACTGAACAATGCCCTAGATAAAATGGATTTAACTGATACATATAGAGCTCTTCGACCCAAAGAAACTAATTACACATTTTTTTCAAATGCACATGGAACATTTTCAAAGATAGACCATAAGATAGGACACAAAACAAGTCTCAATAAATTCAGGAAAATTGAAATCGTACCAAGCATTTTCTCCAACCACAAGGGACTGAAACTGGAAACCAACCCCAAAGGAAAAAACCCCAAACACTCAAAATCATGGAGATTGAATGGCATGCTATTAAAGAACAAATGGGTCAAGAATGAAATTAGGAAAGAAATCAAAAAGTTTCTGGAAACAAATGAAAATGAACTCACAACAACCCAAAACTTATGGGACACAGCAAAGGCAGTCCTGACAGGGAAGTTCATAGCAATACAGGCTTACCTAAAGAAGACAGAAGAATTTCAAACAAACAACCTAACCTTACACCTGCAAGAACTCAAGGAACAACAACAAAGATAGCCCAAAGCAAGTACAAGGAAGGAAATAACCAAGATCAGAGCAGAATTAAATGACATAGAGACTAAATGCACAATTCTAAGAATCAATGAATCCAGGATCTGGTTTCTTGAAAAGATAAACAAAATAGACAAGCCTTTAAATAGGCTCATCAAGAAAAGAAGAGAGAGGACACAAATAAACACAATCAGAAATGAAAGAGGAGAGATTACAACTGATACCACAGAAATAGAAGGGATTGTAAGAAATTACTATGAAGAACTGTATGCCAAGAAATTTGAAAACCTAGATGAAATGAACAAATTTCTAGAAAAATACAATCTTCCAAAACTCAATGAAAAAGAAGCTGAAAACCTGAACAGGCCAATAACAGCAGATGAAATGGAAGAAGTAATCAAAAAACTCCCACCACACAAAAGCCCTGGACCAGATGGTTTCACAGGAGAATTCTACAAAGCTTTTAAGGAAGAGCTAACTCCTATTCTTCACAGACTATTCCAAAAAATCCAAAATGATGGGAAACTCCCAAACTCTTCTTATGAAGCCAGCATCATCCTAATTCCAAAACCAGATACAGACACAACAAAGAAAGAAAAGTTCAGGCCAATATCGCTGATGAACATAGACACTACAATCCTCAACAAAATATTGGCAAATCATATCTGACAATAAATTAAAAAGATCATACACCATGACCAAGTGGGATTCATCCCAGGGATGCAAGGATGGTTCAATATTCGTAAATCAGTAAATGCAATACATCACATAAACAAAAGCAAAGACAAAAACCACATGATCATATCAATAGATGCAGAAAAAGCTTTTGATAAGGTACAACACCCATTTATGATAAAGGTACTCAGCAAAGTGGGAATAGAGGGAGCATTCCTCAACATAATAAAGGCCACATATGAGAGACCTACAGCCAACATCATACTCAATGGGCAAACACTAAAAGCTTTTCCACTAAGATCAGGAACAAGACAAGGTTGTCTACTTTCACCACTTCTATTCAATATAGTATTAGAAGTTCTGGCCATAGCAATGAGGCAAGAAAAGGAAATAAAAGGCATCCAAATCAGAAAGGAGGAAACAAAACTGTCATTGTTTGCAGATGACATGATAGTGTACATGGAAAATCCTATAGCCTCTACCATAAAACTGCTCAAACTAATAAATGAATTTGGCAAAACAGTGGGTTACAAAGTCAATATCCAAAAATCAAAGACATTTTTGTATACCAACAATGAAACAGTAGAAGGAGAAATCAAGAAAAAATCCCATTCGATATAGCAAAAACAAAAATAAAATATCTGGGAATAAACCTAACCAAGGAGGTAAAAGGCCTGTATACAGAAAACTATGCAACACTGAAGAAAGAAATCAAGGAAGACATAAACAAATGGAAACATATACCGTGTTCATGGATTGGAAGAATTGACATCATCAAAATGTCCATACTACCCAAAGCAATGTAAAGATTCAATGCAATACCTATTAAAGTACCAATGGCATATTTCACAGACATAGAACAAACACTTCAAAAATTTATATGGAACTATAAAATAGTTGAATTCAACTATTTTATAGTTGAACTATAAAATAATTACCCTGAATAGCAGCTGCAATTTTGAGAAAGAAGAACAAAATAGGAGGGATCACAATACCTGATATCAAAATGTATTACAAGGCCACTGTAATCAAAACAGCCTGGTGCTGGTATAAAAACAGGCACATAGACCAATGGAACAGAATAGAGAACCCAGAAATAAACCCAAATCTCTACAGTCAATTAATATTCGACAAAGGGGGCAGTAACACAAAATGGAGTAAAAATAGCCTCTTCAACAAATGGTGTTGGGAGAACTGGACAGCTACGTGGAAAAAAATGAAACGAGCACCAACTTACACCATACACCAAAATAAATTCAAGGTGGATAAAAGACTTAAATATAATCTGTGACACCATTAAAGTCCTAGAGGAGAACATTGGCAGGAAAATATCAGATATTTCACACAGCAACATTTTTACTGATATGTCCCCTAGAGCAAGGAATATAAAGGAAAGAATAAACAAATGGGATCTCATCAAAATAAAAAGCTTCTGCACGGCTAAAGAAAACACCATTCAAATAAAAAGACAACCAACTGTATGGGAAAACATATTTGCCAATGATACCTCAGGCAAAGGTTTAATCTCCAAAATATACAAAGAACTCACATGACTTCACTCTAAGAAGACAACTAACCCAATTAAAAAATGGGCAAAGGACTTGAACAGACACTTCTCCAAGGAGGACATACAGAGGATCCAGAGACACATGAAAAGTTGCTCGATATCGCTAGCTATCAGAGAGATGCAAATTAAAACCACAATGAGATACCACTTTACACCAGTCAGAATGGCTATCATAAACAAAGAACAAACAACAAATGTCAGAGAGGTTGTGGGGGAAACGGGACCCTTGTTCACTGTTGGAAAACAGTATGGAATTTTCTCAGAAAACTAAAAATGGACCTGCCTTTTGACCCAGCAATTTCACTGCTGGGATTGTATCCTAAGAACCCTAAAACACCAATCCAGAAGAACCTATGCACCCCAATGTTCATAGCAGCACAATTTACAATAGCCAAGAGCTGGAAGCAACCTAGGTGCCCGTCAGTAAATGAATGGATCAAAATATTACGGTACATATACACAATGGAATTTTATGCAGCAGAAAGAAAGGAGCTCCTACCCTTTGCAACAGCATCAATGGAACTGGAAAGCATTATGCTGAGTGAAATAAGCCAGGTATTGAAAGACAAATACCATATGATCTCACCTTTATCAGGAAGCTAAACAACAAAACAAATAAGCAAGCAAAATAAAAACAAAGACACTGAAACAGAGAACAGGGGGACAGTGACCAGAGGGGCAAGGGGAGGGAATTTCAGGGGAAAAAGGAGAAGGATTNTCAAAATATTACGGTACATATACACAATGGAATTTTATGCAGCAGAAAGAAAGGAGCTCCTACCCTTTGCAACAGCATCAATGGAACTGGAAAGCATTATGCTGAGTGAAATAGGCCAGGTATTGAAAGACAAATACCATATGATCTCACCTTTAACAGGAAGCTAAACAACAAAACAAATAAGCAAGCAAAATAAAAACAAAGACACTGAAACAGAGAACAGGGGGACAGTGACCAGAGGGACAAGGGGAGGGAATTTCAGGGGAAAAAGGAGAAGGATTTACAGGAACTGGTATAAAGGACACATGGACAACAACTAAGAGGGGTGGAAATGGGAGGGAGGTGGGAAGCACAGGGGAGGGGGCGCTGAGATGAGAGTAATAAACAGAAAACTGTACTTGAAAAATAATTAAATAAAAAAATAAAAATTTTTTTAAAGACAATGTTTTTAATGCATGTAGCACAGTGCCTGACACACACACAAATACACAGTAAATAGTCCCTATCATTACCATAAATGATATAAAGACAGGAAGGGCATGGACAAATCTGTGTTTTGTGCAGATCACTCTGTGAGGGTACAAAATATAAATTTCTAGGAAAAAGAAACTAGTAGCTGGAAAAGCACCAATAAGGCTTTTTTTTTTTAATTCTGCAGAACAAAACTTATGAATAACCTCAAGTAAGAAAGGAACAAAGAGAATGGGGCCCAGATGATAAAAATAAAGATATTTAGAAAAACAATTGACAGGAGTTGGTAACAAATAGATATGAGAGATTTTTAAATAACAATGAAGAGTAATTAGAAATATCAAGAGGGTAAAGATCAGATATGTTAAATAAATGGTGGGTTTTGTAGTTAAAAAAAGATACTTCTGGCTTCTGGTCTGGATGGCAGTGTAGGTAAACATGGCTCATCTCTTCACAAAATCACATCAAAATCACAACTAAAATATAGAACAACCATCACTCAAACCATCAGAAATGGAGTTGAATGGCAGTCTAACAACTATGGAATTAAGAAACCACATCCATCCAAACTAGTAGGAGGGGCACAGACATTGAACAGGCTGGTCCCTCGCCCACATGTGGTGAATAAAAATTCAGAAGCAATATCTCAGGAATGAGCAGGCCCAGCTCCACACCAGACCCCCCAGTCCAGGGTTCCAGTGACAGGAAGATAAGTCCCCCCAGCTTCCGGCTGCAAAAACCAGTGGGGATTGAGCCAGTGGAAGAAACTGCTTCAGCCCCAAGCCATTCCTCTTAAAGAACCCACACATGGACTCACCTATTCAGACTCACATCCTCTGAGCTCCAGCACTGGAGTGGCAGCTTGAAGGGCACCAGTGGCATACTGGGAGAGTCTGCAATGTCTGCCATTGGGGTGAGCAGAGGCGATTGTCCCTTTTCTGAGCTCTCCCCCAAGAGAGCCACTGAGCTGGCAGGCTGGTACCATATAGAAGACTCCATCAACCTGGCTAACACTGTTTTACCTGCCTTGGGATCCCCAGAGACTCTGATCTGCCACACTTACAGGCCCACCCAATCTGTTTTTACATATGAACGGCTGGTCTTGGCTCATGCTTCACAACTTCCTAAATCCTCTCAAACAAGCAACAGCTGGACTCAATGAGTCCCAAGCCTAGCACTACCAGCAGCCAGATTAGTTTCACAGCTGGGCTTTTCCCGGGAATCTCCAAGCCCACAAATAGCAGCCTTCTCAGATTGGTTTATAGCTCAGGTTTATAGCCCAGGTTTATTGGTTTATAGCTATTTGTTTACAGCCCAGGTAAACTACAGGCCAGGGCTCACCTTGGCCTGCACCCCCCAGAATCCCCAGGGCCAGCATATCCAGTGGACAGCTACAGACCACTTTGGAGAACCACCACCCTGCCCCTGCACGACTGATCCTCTACACAGGGCAGAAGTCAGTGGTCAGTGGTCACAGCCAATCCTTGCAGATGACTGGCTTGGGTAAATCCCTCCCATCGATCTGCCAACAGCAACCAAGGCTCAACTACAAGAGAATGGTACAGTCAGCCCACACAAAGGGTGCACCTCAAATCCCCAGCTTGTGTGATAAGGGAGATTGTGCCACTGGGCCCTATAGGACACATACTACAGTAGGTGACACTACCAAGACATGGAGTCGAAGTAGCTCTAATACATAGAAACAAACACAGAGAGACTGCGAAAATGAGGAGACAAAGAAACATTGCTCAAATGAAAGGACAATAGCTCCAAAAAAGAGCTGAACAAAATGAAGATAAGCGACCTATCAGATACAGAATTCAAAACACTGCTTATAAGGATGTTTAAGGAACTTAGTGAGGACCTCAGCAGCATAAAAAAAGATCCAGTCAGAAATGAAAAATTCACTAACTGAAAAAAAGAACAATTTACAGGGAAACAATAGTAGAGTGGATGAAGCTGAGAATCAGATCAATTATTTGGAACATAAGGAAGCAAAGAACAACAAATTCAGAACAATAAAAACAAAAAAGAATACAAAAAATAAAGGTAATACAAGCAGCCTCTGGGTCAACTTCAAGGGGTCCAACATTCACATAATAGGGTGGCAGAAAAAGAGAAAAAGCAAGATATTGAAAATCTATATAAAAAATGAAAGAATACTTCCTTAATTTGACAAAGGAAATAAATATGCAAGTCCATGAAGCACACAGAGTCGCAAATAAGTTGGACCCAAAGAGGCCACACCATGATACATCATAATTAAAATGCCAAGGGTTAAAGATAAAGAGAGAATCACACAAGCAACAAGAGAAAAGGAGACAGTTACCTACAAAGGAGTTTCCATAAGACTTTCAGCTGATTTCTCAAAAGAAACTTTGCAGGCCAGAAGAGTCTGGCAAGAAGTATTCAAAGTGATGAAAAGCAAGGACCTACAACCTAGATTACTTTATCCATTAAAACTTTCATTTGGAATGGAAAGGCAGTTAAAGTGCTTTCCAGATAATGTAAAGCTAAAGGAATTCATCATCACCAAGCCATTATTTTATGAATCATTAAAGGGACTTATTTAAGAAAAAAATCAAAACTATGAATGTTAAAATGACAACAAACTCATGAATATCAACAACTGGATCTAAAATATAAAAATAAAAAACAACCTAAGCAAACAACCAAAATAGGAACTGAGTCATACGTATGGGGATAATTTGGAAAGTTATCATTTGGGAGGGGGAGGAGGAGAGAGGAGGAAAGGTGCAGGAATCAAGAAGCATCATTGGTAGTAACAAAATAGACAGGATGAGGTTAAGAATAGTATAGGAAATGGAGAAGCCAAAGAACTTGCATGCACGACTCATAGACATGAAATAAGCAGGGAAGAGATTATTGAAGGGAAGGATACTGGTCTGCAAAGGGAAAAATATTGGGAGAATTGTGACAGCATAATCAATAAAATATACTTTTATAAAAAGGTATTTCTAAGAGCATGACAGGAAGACCAGCAGGGTAAGAGAGGCGAATGTGGTGAGCCTGGACCAAGGCTAGAGAACAAAACATGGAAAGAGGTATCAGAAAGCAGGGTTTGTACCTTGTTGGAAATTAGATGAAAAAGTACAAAGACATACTAGTGAAAGATGTGCATTCATTGAAGGCATTTCCATTAATAAATGGCTTAGAGATCTCATCAACCCTGAAGTTCCAATTAAGTTTATGTGAAATATTATTGATTCAATCAAATATTGAGGTCTCAGACTTGACTCCTCAAGTAAAACATCTGGTCTGATTTTTTTTTTGACTTGGTAATAGTTAACTTCTTTTACTTTTGGTTCATATTCAAGAAAACTGTTTACACCATTCACGCCATTTGTGTTTCATGTGGCTTAGAAAGTAGATAAATAACAAAGAAATGAATAAACCTAAATCATGAGTGAATTTTTCCTTGTTTAAATTTTTCTAGTTCAAGCAATTACCCACATTAGAGTTGAAAAAGCTTACTTTTATTGTAAGGAATCATAATGTCTTTTGAAGGAAAAAAAGGTCAAATAGAACTTGTAAATAAATACATAAAGGAATACAAATGTATTTCATTATCATTGGTCAAAAATTGGAAATCTATCCAAGAACTTAAAAATTACCTATGCCTTAATAAAATTGAAAAAACATTATTATGATGTCTAATAATAGTTTTAACTCCATTATTTGCTTCAGGATTAATGGCTACTGATGTTCATTTCAAATATTCAAAGAACAAGATTGATGATTTTGATAAACTGTTAAACAATCTTATAATTTACTAATATATAATAGAAAAAATATTTAATATTGTATGGCCTTGAACAAGTTATTTGACCTCTCTGTATCTCAGTTTTCTTACCTGAAATTGAGGGAATTATTGTTGTAGACCAATTCTTTAAACTATGATTTTCTATGAATCTGTAAAATAATGAATTATGACACTATAAATACTGTCTCAAGGCACAGTTCTTACTTAAACAGAAATTACCCTCGTATTAAAGTGACAGAAAGCTGCTCAGATCAGTATGTGCCAAAAGCTATAACTGAATACAAAGTATTATGGAAACACATCAGTTTAATCCTATGGGACGGAAACTAGGTTTCAGTGAGTTTATGAGTCTCTTCAACAGTTAGGAAAAAATTTCTTAAAGCCTTCCACTCTGTTGATGTGAGAATTTTATAAGCCCTTTTCTCAACAACCTTAGAACTGGCTCCTTCAGGGCCACAAATACAAGTATGCATTCTATACAATACACAAAGGCACCCAGACAAGGAGATAGGTTGGCTTTTCTCTCCTAGATGAGTCATGCATCCTCACATGAGGCTGTGGCAGGGCTGTTATCTATCTTCTTTAAACAAAGTTACCACCTTCTCTTCAAGCCAACTCCCCTTACAGGTAGGTCTGCACAGGAAGGATGATTTTCTCATGAACACATTTAGGCTACCAGAGTCCCTGAGTTTGCCTGTCTTAAAAAGTATTATATACTCCAGGTACTAACACCGAAGTTTGCTTTGGCTCTGCTTTGCTTCAGCAACCATTCTTACACTTCTTTTCTGGGTGCCAATAGTTATAACCAAGATTGCTTTCCTGAACTTATTTGCCTGAGTTTCCATATCAGAAGCAGAGTTGGACTATTTTGTCCCTATGTGCATTACTGCAACTCTCACACACTACTACTTTTAATCCATTCACTTCGACTTAGTTATATTACAATTTCCTGAACTTGATCCCTTGAGTGAGAAAGGGTCAGGGACAATTTAGGATTCATTATTTTCAGAGACTTCCTGCCCTCCCCTTTTTTCAATTGTATGTAAAATAATTTTTAAAATTTAGACTGAGATTTTAAAAAAATAAAATAATTAAAATAAAACCCTTTGCCCTGGCTGGTGTGGCTCAGTGGATTGAGTGCCAGCCTGAAACTGAAATGTTGCCAGTTCAGTTCCCAATCAGGGTACCTGCCTGGGGTGTGGGCCAGGTTCCCCACTGGGGGCATGGGAGAGGCAATCAATCAATGTATCTCTCCCACACTGTTGTTTCTCTCCCATTCTTTCTCCCTCCTTTCCCTCTCTCTAAAAATAAATAAAATATTTTTAAAAATAAAATAAAAATAAAAATTCTTAATACAAGGTGTTCTTTCCTCACTGCTCATTAAAATCATTTATAAAAATTTATGTTAAAAATGTCTACATCCAAATCCTGAACCCACCACATGTAGTCACATGGACTTGGAAAAATTAACCTGTCTGCCTGTTTCTTTATTTGTAAAGCAGGTGATAATTCCTCCTTTGAGGGGCAGTTGTGGAGATTAAGAACATCTGGCAGGCAGCCAACATTAGCTCAATGGCCACCATTCTCCTTTGTTAAGAAAACTATCGAAATAACTAGCTATGTGGTCTTGCCAATAAACTATGTATGAAAAAATTACCTTGAGTTGTTACTTATATTTGGATTTAACTTTTTATTGTTATTATTTTATTTTTATCAAGTATGCTAATGTAATGAAAATCCTTCCATTTGTGTCATGTACATAAAATAAACAAAACACGTGTCTCTCTTTAAAAAACAAAATGACTGTCTCTTTTTAAAAAAAATAATGCAATTATTTTTATTTTTATTTTAATAGTTATTTTCATTGTGTATTTTTTCATTACCATTTATCCCCCTTATACCCTCCTCTATCTTCACCCACCCCCTCCACCTCACAACCCCCGCACTATTATCCGTGTCCATGAGTTCTTTTTTCTTTATTGCCCTATCACTCCACCCCGCACAGCTCTCTCCACTCAGAGCTCTGAGTTTGTTTCTGTTTTGTTTGTTTATATTGTTCTTTAGATTCCACATATGAGCAAAATCATACAGTATTTATCTTTCTCTGACTGGCTTATCTCACTTAGCATAATCTTCTCCAGGTCCATCCACACTGTCACAAAGGCTAAAATTTTCTTCTTTTTAATAACCAACTAGTATTCACTGATGCAATCGTTTTTAAATGCCAAGAATATGAAATCATATGGTTGTTATAAATATAAGAAATAATGCCAAGTTTTGGCCTACATAGTAAACAAGAATTGTAAAATGAAGATAATGCTGTTACTCCACTATCCTGGATTCTTCTACCAGCAGCAGCACACTCGTGACTTGCTGCTGGAGAGGCTCCTCCAAGTGTTGCGGCAGCAGGATGGTCAGCAGGTTCTCAGTTCAGGAGCACGAGGCAAGATGGTGTCAAACGAGGTGAACTGAGAACAAGAGAACTGCCGCCCCTGATTTCTGCAATTTCAGTAACCCAAGCCAGTACTTAACTCTTTTTTTGAAGTACCTATCAATGCCAGCACTTCAGGGCATTCAAAAGAGAGTCATGCCTGAAAAATTAGAGCCTCTCACCCATGAGCTCACAATTCAATAGAGCAAACAAAAGTAAACTGTGATTGTTGTTACACATGAGGGGTTTTTTAAAGGGCAATGAAAATACATGGGAAGGCTAGAGGAGTAAGATCTGGTGGGAGGAAGAGGCCTGGTGCGAGGCTGTCTTTGACAGGAAGAGAGGTGGGAGTGGGCACCGGCGAAGGCTGGGAAGTGCAATGAAGTCAGCCTGTGACTCAGTCAGGTCTCATGGGGGCAGGCTGGTGGAGTGAAACACTGAGTGAGAGGTGTAATTTAAAAGGAGGACTTTGTAACTCACCCTGGAGTTGATAACAATACGTATTAAACAATCTTTGAATAGTTTATGTTAAATTTCACAATAACCTCATAAAGCAGCTACTAATATAGAATGTCTTTTATAGATGAATAAACTGAGGAACACAAGTGTTAATCAATTTATCCAAAGCCACACAGGTAAAATTTCGAAAAATCTGCGATAAGAAACTTGAGGAATCTGACTCTAGAATCTGGGTATTTAACCACAATGCTTCAGCCACTGCTGTCCAAGGAGAGATCCAATATAAAGAAAACAACATTGTTTTTATTTTATTTTTTTAAAATAGAGACATTTATTTTTTTAAAGATTTTATTTATTCATCTTTAGAGGAGAACAGAGGGAGAGAAGTATCAATGTATGGTTGTCTCTCGTGAGTCCCCTGCTGGGAAATGGCCTGCAACCCAGGCATGTGCCCTGACTGGGAATCGAACGGCGATCGTCTGGTTCACAGGCCTGCGCTCAATCCACTGAGCTACGCGAGCCAGGGCAGAAAACATTGTTTTTAATTTGAGATACAATTTATATCAATAACAGAAGATTTTTTAATAACCCCTAACTTTTCTAGGTTCTCACTTACATGGTCTTCTACATTACACAGTATAGGAAACAGTATAGGAAAGAAAACATACTTTTAAGTATGATATAAAAGCACAAGTAATGTTTAGTATATCTTTTCATTATTATTATTCACGTAGACATTAAAACACCCAGAATAGAAGACAGCAGAAAGCTAGTAGGAGCTGGCTTCAGCAGAGCTTCCTGGAAGATTTTCCAAGACACTTTCGCTGATCTTTCTTCCACCTTAGGAGCAGGCAAGCTTTAGGCTTCATCATTCAGCCATGGATCACGTTTTGTTTCTCTATGCCTCCTTGTTCAAACTCTAATTCAAATATACAATGTGTTCATTCACATTTATATCCCCTTCCTCTACCTTTGATCAAAAACAGTTACAGGCTTAAGTTACAAGAGTGTCACAGAGAACACGATCATTGATACCTATAGGGTATGCTCTACAAATAGAACAAATACTACTACAATTTTCTGTGTAGTAGTACTCAGGTGGGTGGTCCTGTCATACCTCACCCTATTTCTTTTTAACCTGGTCTGTTAATACCACCTTTAGAGAACATTCTCCCCACTTAGAGAGCAAAAAGGCAAGTATTCTTTCATATACCCATGACCCTATTTTAATAAAGAAGGGCCCTTAACAGATATCTGGCCCCAGTTATTAATTTCTATCAGAAAAATACAAATAAATCATCCTGAAATCAAAGTCATCAGTTTAGTGTCCTACACCTCTCCCCCACTTTGTCTCATGCTACAAGTCCCACAAAACAAAAATTAATTATTTTATTTATAATATACATTTTACAAACATGTTCTCTTAGGATTTCTGAAAAGAACTTGGTTCTCTACATTTAGAGGCTCGAATTTAGAGATGCCAAAGCTGCTTTCCTGCTATTTTATTTTTAATTGACCAGGGTGTGCTTTTGGTTTCGCTAGCTTTGGAACAGAGGTTAGAAAGAAGTTGTGACTCATGGCAAAGGATGGTGGGGGAAGCGGGGAGATCATAGGGAGATTTGCAGACCATGCTAGGGAGTTTGGACTCTGTCTGCTTCTCAATGTGGTGCTCTGAGGTGTTCAGCTGACTTTTCTGAGGGTAAAGAATCATTCCAAACATTGTACCTATTATAAACATTACTGCACCGCTGGTGTCACTTCACTTTTAAGTCTGTGAAAACTATCCCAGGTGCATAGCAGTTTGCTCTTCATTTTTTCCATTGAGGAGACTGCATAAATGAATAGAGATATTTTTAAATTCCATATTTTAAAAGTTTGAATGTGGAGAAACTAGAACCCACATACATTGCTGGTGGAATTATACAATGGGGAAACCATTTAAAAATTAGCAGTTTCTCAAGAAGTGAAACAGTTACCATTTGATCCAACAATTCCACTCCAAGGTATAGCCCCAGAAGAAATAAAAGCACAAACTTCCACAAAAATCTGTACAAGAATGCTCACAGTGGCAATACTTGTGATAACCAAAATGTGAGAACAACCTGAATGTCCATCGACTAATGAATGGACATAGAAAATGTGTACCATTCCAATAGTAATAACTATGATTCTTACTGAGTAATATTCAGCCATAAGAAAATGGAGAATTGATACATGCTCCACCATAGGTGAACCTTGAAAATATTATCTTAAGTAAAAGAAGAAGACAGTCACAAAAGGCCACATATTATAAGATTCCATCTGTATGAAATGCTCAGAATAGATAAATCTATAAAAACAGAAACTACATTAATAGTATCCAAGGGCTGGGCACAGAGGGAACTGGGGAGTGACGAGTACTGGGTATAGGGTTTCCTTTTAGGGTTATAATGTTTTGTAATTAGTGATAATCAATGGATGCACACATACAAAAATATACTAAAAACAACCTCATTATACATTTTAAAAGGGGACTTTTTAAAAATATGTATTTTATTGATTATGCCATTACAATTGTCCTATTCCCCTTCATTCCCCTCCACCCTGCACACCCCCTCCCCCACCATTCCCAACCTTTAGTTTATGTCCACGTGTCTCAAGTTCTTTAGATTCTATATTTCCCAAACTATTCTTGCCCTCCCCCCTATCTATTTTCTACCTAACATCTATAATTATTCTCTGTACCTTCTCCCCCTTTCTCCTCCTCCCACTCCCCTGTTGCTAACCCTCCATGTGATCTCCATTTCTGTGGCTCTGCTCCTGATCTAGTTGTCCTCTTAGTTTTCTTTTGTTTTAGATGTGGTTGTTAATAACTGTGAGTTTGCTGTCCTTTCACTGTTCATATTTTTATCTTCTTTTTCTTAGATAGGTCCCTTTAGCATTTCATATAATAAGGGCTTGGTGATGATGAACTCCTTGAATTTGATCTTATCCAAGAAGCACTTTATCTGCCCTTCCATTCTAAATGAAAGCTTTGCTGGATAGAGCAATCTTGGATGTAGGTCTTTGGATTTCATGACTTGGAATATTTCTTTCTAGCCCCTTCTTGCCTGTAAGGTCTCTTTTGAGAAATCTGCTGACAGTATGATGGGCACTCCTTTGTAGGTGACTGTCCCCTTATCTCTTGCTGCTTCTAGGATTCTCTCCTTCATTTTAATCTTGGTTAAAGTAATTATGATGTGCCTTGGTGTGTTCCTCCTTGAGTCAAATTTCTTTGGGACTCTCTGAGTTTCCTGGATTTCCTGGAAGTCTATTGCCTTTGCCATATTGGGGAAGTTCTCCTTTATTATTTGCTCAAATAAGTTTTCCACTTGTCGCTCTTTCTCTTCCCCTTCTGGTACCCCTATAATTCAGATGTTGAAACATTTAAAGATGTCCTGGAGATTCCTAAGCCTCTCCTCGTTTTTTTGAATTCATGTTTCTTCATACTTTTCTGTTTGGTCATTTTTTTCTTCCTTCTGGTCCACTCCCTTGATTTGCATCCCAGTTGCCTTTCCATCACTATTGGTTTCCTGTGCATTTCCCTTCATTTCAGTTAGTTTAGCCTTCATTTGTTGACTAAAATCAACAAATTGTGATTTTAGTGACTAAAATCAACCAGTTCTGTGAGCATCCTGATCATCCGTATTCTGAACTGTGCATCTGATAGGTTGGCTATTTCTTGGTTGCTTAGAGTTATTGGCTCTGGGGCTTTAAGCTGCTCTTGAGCCATAATGTTTTGGCCTGTTCGAGCCTGTTACATATGAGGGACAGAGCCCTAGGAGTTCACCAGGGAGGGGCAACTCAGTCACTGGGTTGTGTCGCTGTATGTGGGAGTGGGTCCAAAAGGGGCAATGGTGGTCCCCTCTGCTGCTTCCCTCCACTGGGGCCTGCACAGTCTGTCTCACTGCTCACTCCTTTGCCTAGTTTATCTGGGTGCAAATGTGTGACAGTGGTCAGCCTGCCACCTTGCGCCCTCACTGGGTCCGCCCATTGCTACTCCACACCTTGGATCCGCCCACGGCTGCCTGCGTGCCTGGGTCGGTTGGGGGATCTTTCCTACCCGACCCTGCTCCACTGCTGGCTCCACCCCTCTTACTGGTCTGGCTGAACAGTTTGTTGTTGTCGGACTTCCGTATAGTTCAATTTTCTGTATTTTGGTTGCGTTTTTGTTACTAAAACTTTCTTGTTTTTAAACTTGGTTGTGCAAGGAGGCACAGTGTTTCCACCTATGCCTCCATCTTGGCCGGAAGTCTAAAAAGGGGATTTTATAGTATGTGAATTATATCTCAATAAGCTGTTACTCAAAAAAATCACTAAAAAAGAATTTGATATGCCTTTAATGCAGGGATTTTAAAGGAGAAGGCAAGAGAGACAGGTTGGGGCCATATTATAAAAAGCATCACTGCTCTAACATGCCATCCTGAGTTTTTACTTCAGCCTATGAATGGTAGAAAGCAAAGAAATAAATAAGCACATGAGATTCAGAAACATAAATTATTGAGACCACTGCTAATCTTGGTGGAAATAATATACTTAATATTTTTGTACATGTAGCTTTAAGTTACAATGAGTGACTTTCATTTACATGTTGGGTTATTTCACTCATTTTTAATGAACTCATAGAATTTAGAACTAAAAATAATATTACAAATAATGTAAGCCAATTTCCTCACTTAATAGGTAAGGAAACTAGGCCTAGAAAAGTAACTTGCTCACCCAATGTAATACAGATAATGGTCTCATTGTTTATAAATATGTTTTCTTAAATAAATATCTATTATAATATATATGAATAGACTAAATAAAAACTGGATCAGTAAATAGCCTCAAAAATGTCCCTCAAGTCCCTTGAGATGGCTGGCAAAACTACTACTGATTTGACATTTGTAATGGAACAATTAGTACAGTAAGTATAAAAAATAGATTTGAATCTATAAACAATTACCTTGAATAATTTTTAATTTGATCCACTGCCCTCTAATCACAAAAAGTACCACTTCAGCCAAATTCTGTGTCATGAATTCAGTGCCCCTTTACTTCTATTACTACTACTCTTCTGTAATTATTCCATATCTTCAAATTCTAGGCTTCTTGTTGAATTGCTACCAAAATCCAAGATATGCCCAAGGAATTTAGTTCAGATGTAAATAAAGTTATCTGGGTTTTTTCTGTCTCTACTTTTAAAAAATCATAATATGGAACAGTGTGCCATTACCAAAAGCCCCACAGACTTCTTGGCTTGATACCTGCAGTAATTTAGAGGACTAGGGGAAAAAATCGGTGACTACCTCACAGCTAATTTGTTTATAATAATTTCAGAATTGAGAAAACCCATCTACACATGTATACCCACAAAGAAGGAGAAAGAAATTATTTTCAAAATAGCAGCTATTTATTTTTGTCCTGCTGGTGCTTTCTTTTCCTTTCTATTTTTTAAAAGATTTTATTTATTTACTTTCAAAGAGAGAGAGAGAAATGTCCTGATGTCAATGTGCAAGAGATACATGGATCTGTTGCCTCTCGCACGCTCACACGCTAACTGGGGACCTGGCCCACAACCCAGGCACGTGCCCTGACTGGGATTCAAACTGGCAACCTTTCGGTTCACGAGCCAGCACTCAATCCACTGAGCCACACCAGCCAAAGCTTTCTTCTCCTTTCTTTTTCCTTGCTTTCCTCATCATTTTAGCTACTCTCAGTAACATTATAGTTACAATTCTAAATTAACTTCTGGGTTCAACCTACCTAGGAATTACACCAAAAGAAATCAAGTACCACCTCCATTGTTAAGCCATCTCCTGGAAAGACATTATGTTAAAGAACACCCCCACAGACCTGCACAAAATTGTGTGCATAAAGGGATTTGCAAATAAATGGAATGATAGCAGTGTACTTAACTAGTTGATGAACTGTGCAAGACCCTTTAAAGCTAAAAATGAACAAAATGAGAAATTTTAGTTTACATGTAAAGAAAATTTATGAGTGAGGCTGCATCTTTAAAGTAAACACTCATATATTCAATATCAGCTTTATCTTTCCTTTGTAAGTTTACATAATATATGATAACATGGGCAATAAAAAGAAAGCTGACCTGTCTATTAGCTCTGGGTTTTACAGTAATATTTAAATTCCTCAAAGGTCTCTTTTAAATCTTAAATTCTATAATTCTGTTATTCTTTATTTTTCCTTTTTGTTATAGCACAAATCGTTGACATGACATTTCATGGCCAAAAATGTCAAAGTAAATAATTTCAATACTGAATTAATGTTTTAAAGAGTACAAGTCAGTCTCAGCCCAAGGACATTTAAAAAGAAGTGAAAATAGTCAAATATATCAATCACATACACTTAAGATACTATGTCTACATATGTGCTTGTGTAGGTATGAATTTAAATGTTTGGAAGAACACCCATTAAAATGCTACTGTCTCTGGGTGATATTATCGCTCAGTGCAGCTATCAGTGATTGACTCTTATGCTTCTCTATATTTGAATATTTCACAGTAAAAATGTAAATTTTATATGTATAGAGAAAACACTTTTCCAGTCTAAAATACAAAAAGACTAAATGAAGAAGGTGGTATGGGGGAAAGTGTGCCATCTTTGATGAGCATATCCACCAACACCAAGATGCATCTTGTCCATGAGACAGAGATGGTAGATGAGGAGGTTAGTTTTGACAGTGTCTCTTGGGTACTAGATAGGTTGCAGGTAGAGGGCAAAAGCAATTGAGTATTCCCTTCGACTTTCTAGGCACTGTGAGGGTGGCTGGCATGCTGCCAAGTGCAGGAACACCAAAAGTCCCTAAGAGTCACGTTTTGAGATATACGTAAATCAGCTAGATGGCCTGTAGAGGTGGCATTGGGTCAATATGGCCTGTAGAGATGGCATTGGGCTGAAATATTTGCATGATGTTTTCCTATCAATATAACAACTGAATCATTTGGGTAAAATTCTCATCCCGGCTATCTGGCATCATAACAGGCTTCCTCCGGGTAATGCCCAAGTTCAAGGTTGGTTCCTCTTATTAAACCACTAAAAAACCCTTTTCTTAGTCCTTACCTCCCTGTCATATTTAAGGCTGTAGCTTCTCATATGATGGACATTAGGTTCCTGAATGCCATGTATCTAAACTGAGCAGTAACAAGTTAAATCACATGTATTTTGAGAAAAACGTTTTCAGCAAAAATTGTCTCTTATAGTCAAGAAAAAGATACAGAAATAGAATTGGTACAACAATATTCCTTAAAGCCTTCAAGTAGCTCCTTGTTATTTTCATTATAAAATCCTAACAGCATTATCAGAATATCTGGAGGAGGTAAACTATATATAACTGACATGTTTGTTTTGAAAAACTTTCCCAAATTATTCTATCAGTGCCAATTGTCTGTGGAGAATCACTAAAGTAGATAATATTTGTATATACTATAAATACTAGATAGTATATACCTTAAAGATAAATCCACTTTCAATGTAGAAATATGAAGAGTGATAATTAAGCCTAAATTATGTTATCCAAAAAGATGAATTAATATAAACATATAAGTAGCAGTAAAAGTTAGAAGAAAAACCTATTTAATGTAGTACAATCACTCTAAATATAATTTTTTTCCAGTCATGATTAGTTCAGTATTTTTCAGACTTGAGCTCTTTTAATGAAAAAATAATTAGCCCTGGCTGGTGTGGCTGGTGAATGGAGTGCCAACCTGCAAATCAAAAGGTCACAGGTTCAATTCCCACTCAGGGCACATGCCTGGGTTGTGGGCCAGGTCCCCAGGTGTGGGTGTGTGAGAGATCCATGTATCTCTTGCACACTGACATTTCCCTACCTCTCTTTATCCCTCCCTTCCCCCTCTCCAAAAAGTAAATGAGTAAAATCTTTAAAAAAAAAACTCAGAACCTTATTTAATAAAATTTGAATCTTAAAGAAAAATTTTAAAATAAAAAGAAAATCATTATAATGGACTCCCAATGTTGCTTTAAACATTCAATAATTCAGTCTAAATTTAAAGAGATATAAAATATTATGCATATAGTTTTTATAACTATAAAATTAATACAAATATATAAATTACACATATGGAAAACTACAAAAACATTGACAAATTAATAACATTTTATAAGACAGATGATACTGCTTTGCTGAAACTAATGTGTTGATGTTGCATATAATAGTAGGAAGATATAGCATCAAATTCAGATTTATATTTAATTTATTTCTGAATGTTTATTCAATAACAGAGTATTCCTATTGATACTTCCAGTGTAACAACATACACACAGAGTGACTGAAGATCTTATCTCACTGCAAGCATACATAGAATGCTGCATAACATATGGCCCCCAAATATCAAGTACCTGTCAATGCTAAAAAGAAGGAATTGGAAATAGCCATGAGAAAAACAGAAGGAACTCAAGTAATAACCGTAAGCTGAGAGAGTCACCAGAAGTATCAGACCCAGCCAATTGAGGTCTGTCCAGAAAGTATCCATCCATGTACTATGAAAAATAGAGACATTTATTGAAGAAGATACAAGATATAAGAAACATTGTACATGGGACAATAATACCTCAGTCCCCTTCAAAACAGGCACCTTGGGACTCACACAGTTCTTCCAGCCTCACTTCCACTGTTTAAAACACACTGCAAAATCCTTTGTTGAAATCGCCATCGGTTGCCTTGTCATATCTTGCCAAATTTCATCAGTGGTCTGAAATCTCTTCCCTTTCAATACTGATCTAGTTTTGGGAAAGCCAGAAGGCCCAGGGAGCCAAATCTGGGCTGTAGAGGGCCTGAGTCACCTGGGTTGCCAATCTTTGTTGATTTCAGCTTGTACATATTCAACATTCTCAGGTGTTCTACTTGTTTCAGGCCTTCCAGAATGTGGATCAATTTCAATAGATTCTCAGCCATCTCTGAAGCGTCTGTGCCACACTTTTATTTTAATGCAATGCTGCACTCATTGCATTATCCCCAAAACCCTTCTGAATCATGCAAATAGTTTCCACAGAGGAATATTCAAGCTTAATGCAAAACTTGATGCAGATTCATTGCTCTACTCAGTCATTTCAAATGCAATGGCCACACAATACACATGCTCACTCAATGATGCCTAGTGAGGTCATTCATGCATATATATATATTCCAGTCCACTCTCCTTGGCTGCCAGGTTACATCGATGTTGATGTGAAACCATTCTTGTTATATTAACAATGGGTGGACTTTTCCTGGATAGACTTCATATGTAACCCTAAAGCATTGGATTCACAGTTTTAATGCCTAGACAAAGACTCAGGCAGGATCTAGAAATAAAACTCCCTTTATTAGAAACTAAAAGTTTCCTATTCATAAAATACAGTTTTTTAAAAAATGCCTCCACCTTCCAGACCAAGAAATGCCAAGAATAAGAATGTTCATTACTGTTGAGTACTGGTAAGTGGAAAAGAAAGGTGGGACTCCTGAAACATCCAACAAATACATGCAAAATTTCTCTTTAGGGATATTTCTGCAACATATCTGACTCTCATGGGAAAAAAGACTCCTGTTGAAAATTATCTCTCAAAGTTTATAAATCATATGAAGACCTGATTCACCAAAATGGATTGTCAGTAGACATAACAAATGGGTACAATAGAACTCTCCCCCCAAAATTTTTTTAATATAACAACCTGCGATTATTTAATAAAAATATTATGGGAGTTATTTTAAAAGGTAAAAGAAGAAACAAAAACATATCCGAAAAATATCATGGAAGCAATTTTTTTAAATATAACTTCTGGAAATAAAAAAATTATTAAAATTTTTAAATCTTAATGCATATATTAATCAACAGATTGTGTATATTTGAAGAAAAAAGTATTACATGGGAAGATGGGCTTCAGGAAATTATCCAGAATGCAACACAATAAAGAAATAGAAAATACAAGTGATAGGATGAGAGGCATGAAGAATAGCATAAGAAAGGCAATAATGTCTATTTAAGTGTTATAGGATAAAGAAAAGTAAAATATTGAAAAAGCTAATAGCTAAGAATTTGCCGTAATTGGCTTAAAAACAAAAAAGATCAGATTCAGGAAGCAAATGAATCCCAAGTCAAACATTTTAAAAAGAGATATATACACACACACACACACATAAATATATATATATATATATATATATATATATATATATATATATATATGGAGAGAGAGAGAGAGAAACTGCAGATATCAAAGACAGAAAGAAAATGCTAAAAACAACTTGAGAGAAAAGACACACTGAATGCAACAGAAAGCAATTAGAGACTAACCTAATAATTATATTTATTCACAAGTATTTATCGACTACCAGGCACTGTTCCAGGCCCTGGGGATATAGCAGCGAACAAAACTAGCAAAATATCCGTGCCTTTCTGGAGCTTACATCCTGGTGATGGGAATAGAATGATGTCTACAAAGTACAAACTTAAAGTAAATGCAAACCCAGAATTCTAAACTTTTTCTTCCATTCAATAAGTATTTATTAAGTACTCTTCATGTGCCAGACACTGTTCTAGGTTTGGAATACATAAATGAGCAGGTAAACAAAAATTTTTCCTACATTCATCAAATGTACATTCAGATGGAATAAAATAATAAACATAAAAATATGTAAAATATACAATGCTAAAAATATAGGATGTATTTATACAGTCTAAAATTCAGTAGAAAAGTGAAGGGGAGAATGGGAGTTAGAGTTGAGGCTAGAGTAAGTTGCAATTTTAAAAAGGTGACAGTGAAGTCTCACTAAGAAGGTGACTTTTGAGTAAGACCTTGAAGAAATTCCAGCTACATTAACATTCAAGAGTAAAATAAACATGTTTTCAGAGGAAAAAAATGACATTGGTAGACTCCTACTGAAATATACTAAATTACATGTGAAAGAAACCACAAAAAAAGGAATGGGATATAAAAGGAAGTTAAAGAAAAAGGAAATGTTAAAGGAAAATATTCCTTTCATGTATATAGTAAACACAAAAATTATCTACATTATTTAAATTTCTATTTTATAATAGATATACAAATATTTAGAATCAACAGGACATGAAAATATGTGGGTAGCAGATAAAGTGCTACTTAACAGGAAAAGTTATAGTTAAAAGTGGATATATTAGAGAAGAAAAAACACAGGAAACAATTAGCCAAGATTCCAACTTCAATTTTTATTTTTATTTTTTTAAAGATTTTATTTATTTATCTTTAGAGGGGAAGGGAAGGAGAGAGGGAGAGAAATATCAATGTATGGTTGCCTCTCAAGCATCCCGTGCCAGGAACCGGGAACTGGCCTGCAACCCAGGCATGTGCCCTTGACTGGGAATAGAACCTCGATCGTGTGGTTCACAGGCCTGTGCTCAATCCACTGAGCTATACCAGCCAGGGCCCAACTTCAATTTTTTAACAGGACAACTGATTAAACAAGAGAAAGCAGAAGGAAGGAAATAATACAGATGTGGATCAAATTTAATAAAATATATCAGTAAAACTGTCAAACTTCTAACAACATTGATCATGAAAGAAAAGAGAGAAAACAAATAATATTAGAAATAAGACATTTACAAGTAGAAATATATGAATCATAAGAGAATAGTATAAACTACCTTAAGCCAATAAATCTGAAAGGAAACAAAATGGACAACTTCCTAGAAAAGTGTAATTTACTTAAACTGACTAAAGAGAAATACACAACCTGAATAGACCTATTACCATNGTAAAACTGTCAAACTTCTAACAACATTGATCATGAAAGAAAAGAGAGAAAACAAATAATATTAGAAATAAGACATTTACAAGTAGAAATGTATGAATCATAAGAGAATAGTATAAACTACCGTAAGCCAATAAATCTGAAAGGAAACAAAATGGACAACTTCCTAGAAAAGTGTAATTTACTTAAACTGACTAAAGAGAAATACACAACCTGAATAGACCTATTACCATTTAAGATACTGAATCACAAAATCAACCTACAAAAAAAAAACACCATACACAGATGGTTTCTCAAACAAGTCTAATCACATCTTCAGGCAACTCCTTACTTTTCCAAAATATTCTTAGGGCCAGAAAATAAAAAAGAGCTTCTCTAATTCTTTCTGAAGTCAACGTAAACTTCATACAAAACCTCAACAAGAACAGTGTTAAGAAAATTACCTCACTTGTAAACACAGACACCAAAATTCTAAAGAAGCATTATTAGCAAGCCAAGTCCAGCAGTTTTCAATTACATCAAAGAATCCCTATACAGACACTCCCTGACTTATGATGGTTCCACTTAGCAATTTTTCAACCTCACAAAGCTATAAAAACAGTACACATTCAGCAGAAACTGTACTCCACATTTTGAAATTTGATCTTTTCCCAGGCTAGCGATATGTACTCTCACGATGCTGGCCAGTGGTTGCAGGCCAGAGTTCCCAGTTGGCCATGTGATCACATGGGCAAACAACTGATACTCTACAGTATGAAACGCATTTTTTATTTAGAGTAGTTTCAATTTATGACGGGTTTATCAGGACATAACCACACCATTAAGTCAAGAAGCATCGTACTCTATAAGTGTAGAGATCAATAGTGTCCATAACTTCTAAGTTTTCCTGTTACTTATTTGTGTAGTTTAACAAAAAATGCCCAGCAAGCAATTCTGGAAACTAACGGTAATAAGTTGTCATGTAACAATTTTGTAAAAACTTTGTTCTTCACTTAAACATAAGGTTCACATTGAGATATTGATGAAATGGGTATCATGTGGATACCTAATATGATGTTCTAGGAACCAAATACAGAAAGTCTCTTCACTCAGTGTTTACTATAACATTCACATGAAGTCTCCTCTAAAACCCCTTGTAGCTACTGCATTTGAAATTGGGATGGAGAACTGAGCAGCTCACTCATTAAGCATCCTCCCCACACTCTGTCTACTCTCACCCACTGATTCCAGAGCTCTACAATAGTCACTTTGAAAGCCACTATAGTTCATCAAAATTCTTTTAAAACAAGATTATGCAAGGGTGGGCAAAAGTAGGTTTACAGTTGCAATACAAATAAATACAATACTTAATAAATAATAATGCAAGAATCTGTTTAATGTCCTCACAACTGGAAACCTACTTTTGTCCACCACTGTGTTGTGGTGTTTTCATAATTTACAACTTCCCTTGACATTCCCAGAACCATCATGAAAGCATATTATATCTGATAAGTTATTGTTCTTTACAAAGTCAAGTTGGTTATTATTTTGCATGTAATCTTCCAGGTGTTTGCAAATTAGTTCAATTTTATAAACACATGATAAGGCCATTCGATCTGAAAGCATCTCTTCAGAGTAATAGTTCATGTCACTCTTTATATAACTAATGTTCTTAGTGAGGTAGAATAATTTCTCTAAAATCCAAAAGCCTAAGGGGATCTAGGGCACAGATGTAGCAGCATATGTGGTAGGTTAGACAACTGATCAGCTTTAACAACTCAAGAAATATTATAAACCCAACCATGTGCACCAGGTAACCAGAATGACAGCAAAGAGCAGAAAAACCCTCACAACGTCACAGTAGAACCTTCAGAACGTCTCTTTAAATGACTAACTTCAATCAAAGCTTCACTAAAAAGTTCCTTCTCTCTTGTAATCTCAAAACAGATAGAGGAAATATGTTTTATTAGATGATTAAATTTGTCTGGTGCCTGTCCTCTGAAAAGCAAGTTTGAGATGATTAAAATTCAACACTCGGGCAAACTATTTAAAATGGTTAAATAACATGTAAAATATTCCTTAATCATATAAGTTTCAGTCTGTTAGAAAACCAGATTGAATAAAAAAAAAAAAACAAGGCTTCTCAAGTCTTTAAAAATAAAATCTTTGGTGTGACAGTGGGGAAAAGTTATTTTTAATCAGCCTCAAAACCTAATATCAAAAGTAGAATTAACCAGGACATGTTTAAGAAACAAAAGGATAAAATTATAGATACAATACTGCAATTTAATAATAACATAAGCTATTAGAAAAGCAACGTCTGAGAAATAAATGGCCCTGGCTGTTGTAGCTCAGTAGATTGAGTGCTGGCCTGTGAACCAAAGGGTTGCTGGTTCGATTCCCAGGTAGGGCACATGCCTGAGTTGCGGGGCCAGGTCCCCACTGCAGGACACATGAGAGAAAACCACACATTTATGTCTGTTTCCCTCTCTTACCTTCTCTCCAAGAATAAATAAATAGAATTTAGCCTTGGCTGGTGTGTAGCTCAGTGGATTGAGCGCGGGCCTGCAAACCACACGATCGAGGTTCAATTCCCAGTCAGGGCACATGCCTGGGTTGTGGGCCAGTTCCCAACAGGGGACTCACGAGAGGCAACCATACAGTGATGTTTCTCTCCTTCTCGCCTTCCTTTCCTCTCTAAAGATAAATAAATATATATTTTTTTTAATTTAAAAAAGAGGCCCTGGCTGGTGTAGCTCAGTGGATTGAGCGCGGGCCTGTGAACCACACCATCATGGTTCGATTCCCAGTCAGAGCACATGCCTGGGTTGCAGGCCAGTTCCCAGCAGGGGACTCACGAGAGGCAACCATACATTGACACTTCTCTCCTCCTCTCCTTTCCTTCCCCTCTAAAGATAAATAAATAAAATCTTTTTAAAAATTTTAAAAAGAAAGAAATGGTGATGGAAGGAGATTTGGCTTTGGGTAGTGACAACACAATACACAGATAATGTATTGTAGAATTGCACACCCAAAATCTTTATAATTTGATTGACCAATGTCACCAAATAAATTCAATGAAAATAAAAATTAAGAAAGAAATAGATCTGTTCTCATAAACATACCACATGATGTATCAAGTTTATGTATTAGAAACTGAATCTAAAAAGCACACGTACAAGTTATTGTCTACTTGAAGGGCAAATAACAATGTCGAGTAGATACATATATTTCATGAAATCATATTGCTCCCCACCACAAATGAATTATTCCTTTGATTAAATATGATTAGGTTTGCATTGCTTTTGAATAGAATATTAAGTTAATACTGGGGTTTATTTATTGTATTTTTTTTCCATTACCATCTAGTTGCCTTATACTCCCTGCCCCCAGCAATCACCATACTGTTGTCCATGTCCATGAGTCCTTTTTCCTCAATCCCTCAACCCCCTAACCTCCCCCAACCCATAGCTGTCATCCTGCTCTCCATCTATGAGTCTGTCTCTATTTTGCATGTTAGTTCATTTTGTTCATTAGATTCCACACATGAGTGAAATCATATGCCATCTATCTTTCTCTGACTGGCTTACTTCACTTAACATAATGTTCTCCAGGTCCATTCATACTGTCACAAAGGGTAAAATTTTCTTCTTTTCCATGGCTGAGTAGTATTCCATTGTGTAAATGTCCCATAGTTGTTTTATCCACTCATCTACTGATGGACACTTGGGATGCTTTCATATATTGGCAATTGTAAACAATGCAGCAGTGCATATAGGGGTTCTTACGTTCTTTCGAATTACTGTTTTGGGTTCCTTCAGCTAGAGTCCCAGAAGTGGGATCACTAGGTCAAAGACAGATCCATTTTTAATTTTTTGAAGTATTTCCATATTGCTTTCCACAGTGGCTGACCCAGTTTGCATTGCCACTAACAGTGTAAAAAGATTCCTCCTTCTCCACACCCTCGCCAACACTTGTTGCTTATTGATTTATTGATAATATCCATTCTGACAGGTTCAAGGTGATATCTCATTGTGGTTTTAATTTGTATCTCTGTGATGATTAGCAATGTTGAGCATCTTTTTATATGTCTATTGGCCATCCACATGTCCTCTTTGGAGAATTGTGTATCCAGATCCTTTGCATGTTAGACCCAAAACCATAAAAATCATAGAAAAAAATAGGCAGCAAAATCTTGGACACTGCTCGTAGCAGTATTTTTTCAGATCTATCTCCCCAGGCAAGGGAAACAAAAGAAAAAATAAACAAATGGGACTACATCAAACTAAATTGTTTTTGCACAACAAAGGAAAACATCAACAAAATTTAAAAAAACACAGAATAGGAGAACATATTCACAGATAACATCTGATAAGGGGTCAATAACCAAAATTTATAAAGAACTTACAAAACTCAACATCAAAAAAACAAACTACCCAATTAGAAAATACTGGGTTTTTAAAGTGTAAATTCTTGTTACTAAGTCAAAAAATAGGAACAGTTTTTCCAACTAATTGACAAAGTTACTTTAAATGCTCATCTGATTGCTATTATTCTGCAATGTATTTCCTAGAAATACCATCTTTGTATGGTGAAAAACTGATTTTCTTGGAAATGGAAAAGCTTTTGAAATTTAAATTGCAACTTCCAGCCAAGATGGAGGTATTGGGTAGACACACGTTGCCTCCTCATACAACCCATAAGAAGGTTCACCACTAACCTCAAAACAAAATACAACCAGATCTGCCAGAAAATCAAACTGTATGGAAGTCCAATAGCCAAGGATGTAAGGAAAAAATATTCATCCAATAAGCAGGAGGGGTAGAGACAGGGAGCTGGGACAGAGAGGACCCCGTGTGGCAGTGATGATACAGTGGTGAGGCATTGGCAAGACAGCGTTGGTGAGGCAGTGGAAAAAAGGAACTGGCATGAAGTATTCCAAGTGATAAAAAAAGCCAGGACCTACAACTGGATTACTCTATGCAGCAAAGCTATTACTTAGATGGAAGGGCAGATAAAGTGCTTCCCAGATTAAGTAAAGCAAAGGAGTTCATTATCACCAAGCCCTTATTATATAAAATGTTAAAGGGCATTATTTAAGAAAAAGGTGAGCAAAAATATGAACTTTAAAATGATAACAAACTCACAATTATCAGCAACTGAATCTAAAAAAAAGAAAAGAAAAAAAAAACCTAAGCAAACAACTAGAACAGGAACAGAATCACAGAAATGGAGATCACATGGCAGGTTTTCAGCAGGAAAGGGGAAGGGAGAGAATGGGGGGAACGGTACAGTGAACAAGAAAACAAACGGTAGGTACAATATAAACAGGGGGAGGTTAAGAATAGCATAGGAAATGGAGAAGCCAAAGAACTTATATGCATGAACTATGAACATGAACTAAAGGAGGGGATTGCTGAAGGGAAGGGGGAACTGGGCAGAAGAGGGCAAAGGAAAAAAATATTGGGACAACTATAATAGCATAATCAATAAAATATACTTAAAAAGAAATCTAAATTGCAGAATTAGTTGTCAAGGTTTAGAAAAGACTATATAATATTTTCTTATTCCTCAAGGAATTAAAATAGTTGTCTATTCCATTAGATGCCAAGACAATTCAATATGGAAAGGACAGTTTTTTCAATAGATGGGGCTGAGACTATTGGAAATCCATAAGTTAAAAAAAAAGGATTAGGTTCTTATTTCACACAATACACAAAACTTTCCTCAAAATGGATCACAGGTCTAAGTGTAAAAGCTAAAAAAGTAAATATAAAGTGTCCAGAAGAAAGCAGGTTACCACATAACCTATCAATTCCACATCCAGGAATCTACCCAAGAAAAATAAATAGATATATCTACACCAAGACATTTATACAAATGTTCACAGCAACATGATTTATAATAGTTGAAACAGAAAACTCTCCAAATGTCCATCAAGTGGTGAATGAATTTTTTAATATGATATCCATATTGTGGAATACTGTTTGACAATAGATAGTAATGAGCTACTGATACAAGCTATAACATGCATAAACTCCAAAAATATTATGCTACATGAGATACTACATGTGAAAGAATACATGCTATAAGATTGAATTTATATTGAATGTACAGAAAAGGCAAATTTTTTAAATTATTTTATTGTTGTTCAATTACAGTTGTCTACATTTCCACCCCCCACCCCAGCCAAACCCACCTTCCTCCCTTGCTTCCATCCTCCCCCTTGGTTTTGTCCATGTGTCCTTTATAGTAGTTCCAGAAAATGCTTCCCCTCATTGTCTCCTCCCTCTGGCTATTGTTAGATTGTTCTCAATTTCAATGTCACTGGGTGTATTTTGTTTGCTTTTTTCTTTTGCTGATTATGTTCCAATTAAAGGTGAGATCATACGGTATTTCTCCCTCACCACCTGGCTTATTTCACTTAGCATAATGCTCTCAAGTTCCATCCATGCTGTTGCAAAGGGTAGAAGCTCCTTCTTTCTTTCTGCCACATAGAATTCCATTGTGTAAATGTACCATAGTTTTTTGATCCACTCATTTACTGATGGGCACTTAGGTTGCTTCCAGCACTTGGCTATTGTAAATTGTGCTGCTATCAACATTGGGGTGCATGGGTTCTTTTGGATTGGTGTTTCAGGAATCTTAGGATATAATCCCAGCAGTGGAATTGCTGGGTCAAAAGGCAGTTCCATTTTTAGTTTTCTGAAGAAATTCCATACTGTTTTCCACACTGGCTGCACCAGTCTGCATTGCCACCAACAGTGCACTAGAGTTCTCAGAGAAAAGGCAAATTTTTAAGAGACCAGTTGTACTCTGGGTTTGGGAGTAAGGAACTTCTTTATGGTGACAGGACTGTTCTAAACTGGATTGTGGCGATGTTTTCATAACTATATAAATTCATTAAAATTCTAGTTGTATGATTATAATGATAAATTTGAATTATATAAATTAAATTTTCACAAAGCTACTTTTCACAAAAATTTGTACAAATTTCCATCTTTTTTTTACTTTTGCTGACAGTCATCAAAAAAAATTTCTAAACCCTAAAATTCCTAACAATATTACAACACAGAAACTCTACATATGATTTTCAAATTCAGGTTTAAGCCACGGCTCACTTGTTTTCAACATCTCCCTTGCGCTTGGCAGTCAGAAATCTAAAGAAACAGCATAACGAAGGCAAGAAGCATATCTGACAGTAAATAATTATTTGAATGGATAGAGCACAGAAGACTTGTCAAATCAACTCCCTAAGAAATGGTAGCTCATGTGGTTCTACACTGATAGACACTGATGTACACTAACTTCACTGTACTGTTAACCTTGTAAATGTGCCAGTCATTCTCTGGTGCAGCTCTCTTAGGCCTGTAAATCATGTAATTGAGATTTCTGTTCTGAATAACTTAATAATGATGCTTATAACAATTATTCTATTGCGCACTCACAAGATGCCGGTTATTGTGCCAGGTATTTATATTTCACATCTAAACTCTCATTTAATCCTTATGACAATCTTGTTAGGTATTGTCAGCTTCATTTTATAGAAATGGAAATTGAGGCTCAGAGAGATTGAATAAAGTAAGGCTCAAGGTTTCACAGCTAGTAAGTGACTTATCTACAAGTCATTTGCTTAACCACAGAACCATGCTCTCTACTCTTCAAAACAGCAAAAACACACCTTTTCTTTAAAGAACTATGCTACCAGAACATGTCATGGTAGGCTCCTGCTTCTATGTTAGAATGCCTACTGTTGCTGATGTAATTCTATCATGACTTTTGGAGTCAAATATAAAAGAGAGTCATGAGTAATGGGTAAAAAAAAGTTGGCCCAGGCAATTTTAAATTACTTTGAAATATTTATAGCCTAGAGTCCTTGCAAACCTGAAAAGACCAGATTTAGGACTGATGTTCAATTTCCTGAATATCCATGAGAAGAAGAAACGAAAAAAGAATGTTTACTGTTTGTACTGACCACATGGTTGTTAGCAGAGATTATGCTACACTCTTCATATATTTTACTTCATGTATCCTTGTTGTGGACCACTCTGTCTGGTTTCAGGAATTGTAACTACACCGTCCCCCCACCCCGGCCATGGCTAAGGATGAGCAAGTCACCTCCAGAATGCCAGCCACAAGGAGACAAAGCTTGTCTCTGGTAGCAAACGCTGCCTCAGTTTTCTTCCTGCCCCAAAGCATGATCTATATTGTTGGTGGGTAAGTCCTCTCAGAGGAGGGGCAACCTAAGCCAGACATGATCACTTGGGAGGCCATCATGGAAGGACTCAGGGGGGCTATGACAAAGAGCGAGCCATAGATCCGTGCCCTCTGGCTATGTGACATAGCCCAAGTCCCCATGTCCCCTGGGAGAAGCACTTCCTGGCTCTAATCCACTTAAGCCTCAATACCTAATAGGGAGGGGTGCAGCTCCTTGCCTTGCTAGAGCGTGTCCTGGGGGAAAATCTGGCATCACAAAGAATTCCTGAAAACCCTGTGAAACCTGCTCTGCTACAAGTGCTTTCATTCTTGTGTTAAGGGCCCAGGCAGGAAACCCTAAAAGTTTCTGCAAAACCCTGTTCCTGACAGACACTGACTCAGACTAAACCCTCAGATTTCTTTGAAATGTTATCTACTGTTTGATCCTTGCCGCCCTGTATTCCTGTGTATTACAACCCAATAAAAGCCCCTGGAGGAAAGGGCTCAAGGCCCTTCCCTTTTGAGGGATCAGCCACCTCTCCTCCCCAAACAGATCATGTCTTGTTTACTTTCATCCGCAGTGGACGGGGGGACTTGTGGGAAAAGTCACCCCCACATATCTTCAAACCAACTCTGTCAGTGCTACTATCTTCAATTTGTGGATAAAAACTATGGAATTCTGAGAAGTTAAGTAACAGTAAGTAGCAAAGCCAGCATCTAATCCAAAAGCCTTCATCCCCACCCTTGGGGGCCCACCTGTATTTGTTGTGCCATGGCTTTTCATTACATTAATGCTGGTTGGCTAATGTTCAGCCCAAAGCAAGCACAGGCCTTCCATGATCTCTATGTCCTTACTCTCACTGTCTTCTTCCTATGGGTTCCAGACATTTTCATTTTATTCTGGCTTCATGACTACTGCCCTTATCCAAAGCAGCAAGATACGGTTTCTGTTTTGGTATCTTATTCCTCAAATTTCTTGGCTAAGTAGGCAGCCAAGAGGGTGGCGGATAAACTTTACCAGTTGGAGTTTCCCTTCTTCCCAAACTTTTGCCACAGTCTTTAAAAGGGTGTCAGTGGCCAACTAAAGTGCCCACAAAAGTGGCCAGTACCCTCTAGGAGCCATTTATCACCCTTCCTTACCACAATGGGCAAGACACTTAACAAATGATCCAGCCCGCCCAGTGTTCCAGGGCATCCCATACTCGGTGGTGGCTCACAAGTACCCAACATGCAGACCACCTCTCCCCATGTAGCAGTCAGCGGCCAACCCAGGATTTCCCAAGGAAGCTTCTTTCCCCTTTTTCCATTTCTCTGGTCTCCTGGCTGGCTTATTAATTGTGAAAATTTCTTGGGGCCAGGAGATCAAAGAAAGAGGCTGACAACTCCAAAATTGCCTCAAGAGTTTATTAAGAGAATTTAAGAATAGAAGCAACATCTGGGGCAGCAGCAAGACAAAGGACTTCCACGCTCAAAAGGGAATGGGGCTTGTTATATTTAGCCAAGTGGCAAGTGCTTGTGAAGAGCTGTATAATCCAAAGGAGTAAACAATTTAAAGGGCCCATTTATCTAGCAAGAATATTTTTCAGGTGATGGACATTCCAAGGGGGACGTGGAGGTCAGCCTGCTTCCAAAGATGGTAACAGTCACATTAAGTACCAGGAATCATTTTGCTTAACAACTAACCACCTGTGAGATAGGGTATGGGACAGAACAGTTGCAAATGATAAAAGCTACAGGAGCTGTCAAGAAGAAGGAACTCCATCTCCATTCAGGCAAAGACCAGCTCAATCCAATCCAGTCACTAATTTCATCTAACTGTAACCCCTGGCCTCATCAAATGCTCATTGTAATACATTAGCATAGTAACTGACACACCTCCGGCTACCATGATAAAAAAAAATAACACCCATAAAAGGTCATAAAATGGCCAACAGGCCTCTTCTGAGAAGTCTCCACCCTTTTTCCCAGAAACATTCTGAATATTCCTCCCCCTTATTGAATGACCCATGACTCAATTAAATGAGCCTCAATAAGGGAAGTAAATCCCACTGGGGAAAAGCTACTCTGTGGAAAAGCCCATTCTCTGCCTCACTGCTTCACTAATAAACTCAATTCCTTTAAAAAAAGAGTGTATTTTATTTCTTAATAAATTTTATTGAATATACCATTACAGTTGTCCCAATTTTTTCCCTTTTGCCCCCCTCCACCCAGTACCCACCTTTCTTCCAACAATCTTTCCCCCACTTAGTTCATGTCCATGGGTCATGCAACTAAGTTCTCTGACTTCTCCCTTTCCTATACTATTCTTCACATACTCCCATCCAATTTGTACCTACCAATTTTGCTTTTAAATTCCTGTACCTTTTCACCTATACTCCTCCTTCCCCCTCCCACCTAATAACCCTCCAAATGATCTCCATGTCTATGATTCTGTTTTTGTTCTGGTTGTTTGCTTAGTTTTTTTGGGGGGGGGTTAAGTTTTAAAATTTCATTTTTTTAAAGATTTTATTTATTTATTTATCTTTAAAGGGGAAGGGGAGAGGGAGAGAAACATCAATGTATGGTTGCCTTTTGTGCGTCCCCTGCTGGGAAATGGCCTGCAGGGAACCGGCTTGCAACCCAGGAATGTGCCCTGACTGGGAATCGAACCACAATCCTCTGGTTTGCAGGCTTGTGCTCAATCTACTGAGCCAAACCAGCCAGGGCTTGCTTAGTTTGTTTTGTATATTCAGTTGTTGATAGTTCTGAATTTGTTACCATTTTAACATTCATAGTTTTTATCTTCTTTTTCTTAAGTCCCTTTAGGGTTTTATGTAATAATGGCTTGGTGATGATGAACTCCTTTAGATTTACTTTGTCTGGGAAGCACTTTATCTGCACATCTATTGTTCTTTTTTTCTTTTTCACGTTTTTATTGTTGTACAAGTATAGGTGTCTCCAATTCCCCACCACCACTCACCCCCACCCCAGCCATCTGGATGGAGTAATCTAGGTTGCAGATCCCTGCTTTTCATCACTTGGAATACTTCATGCCACTCCCTTCTTGCCTGCAAAATTTCTTTTAAGAAATCAGCTGATAGTCTTATGGGACCTCCTTTGTAGGTAAAGTGGACAGTTACTTACAAAGAGACTTTCTCTTACTGTTTTTAAAATTCTCTCTTTATCTTTAACCTTTAGCATTTTAATTATGATGTGTCTTGGTGTGTGGCTCTTTGGGTCTAACTTGTTTGGGACTCTGCTTCCTGGATTGTATGTCTATTTCCTTCACCAAATTAGGAAAGTTTTCTTTCATTATTTTTTCAAATAAGTTTTCAATTTCTTGCTCTTCCTCTTCTTCTGGCATCCCTTTGGTTCAGATGTTGATACATTTGAAAATATCCCAGGGGCTTATTATACTATTCTAATTTTTTATTGGTTTCTTCTTGGTGTTCTGATTGAATGCTTATTTCCTCCTTATATTCAAAATCATTGATTTGAATACCAGCTTTCTCCCCTTCACTGTTGGTTCCCTGTAGATTTTTCTTTATTTCACTTAGTGTAAACTTTTCTTCCTTGATGTTCCTATTGTACTCAATGAGCTCTATGAGCACCCTGATCACCAGCGTTTTAAACTCTGCACCTGATAGAATAGTTATCTCCATTTCATTTAGTTGTTATTCTGGAGTTTTGTTCTGTCCTTTCATTTGGGCCATATTTCTCTGTCTCTGCAATTCGCAAGCGTGCCTATGTTTGTTTCTGTGTATTATGTGTAGCTGCTTTGACTCCCTTAGTAGCATGACCTATTGTAGAAAAGACACCTGTAAAGTGTGTGAGGTGAAGCCTTAGATGATGGCCAAGGTGGGGCAACCCACTTCGCCACTTTGCAGCTCTGTGGGAGGAGAGGGCTCAGAGAGGGGACAATGCCACTGCCTGGCTTCTGGAGGTTTGCCAGGCACTCACCCTGTTTCCAGTCATTTCACCCACTCCCCCTATGCAACTGGTGTCCTTCCATCTCTTGCCCTGGTGCTATATCCCAGAGGGGACGTGTCTGCATACATTTTTAATCTATTTGGGCCCTTTAAGTGGAGTCTCCTGAATATCCAGCAGTTTCTTCCACTGACCCAACCCACACTGGTTTTTACAGCCAGAAATTATGGGGATTTATCTTCCTGGCACTGGAACACTGTGCTATGTGGCCTGGCCTGGAGCTGTACTGCTTGTTCCCAAGATATTCCTTCTGATTTTTATACACCACACATGAGTGTGAGACCACCCGTTTTGTCGCCACCACCTCTCCATGCCACACTGGGTCTCCTCACCTCTCCACCTGTCTCCGTGTCTCTGCCCCTCCTACTAATCTGGATGAATCCTTGGTTGTCAGACTTCCATACAGTTTGCTTTTCTGAAAGTTCTGGGTGTTATTTATTTGGGGGTTTAGTTATAATTCTCTCTGTGGTTGAAGAAGGAAACGAAATATTTCTACCTACACCTCCATCTCTACTGGAAGTCCATAAATTCATGTTCACTTCAAACTCTATGCTAGCTCAAATTGGAATTCTTTCATACATGAAGCCAAGAACCTACACTGGGTTGTAAAAACTTGTTCCCGGCCCTGCTCCCTCTCAGAACACCTGCTTCACCTGGAGTTAGCATCAGAACCCACGGTAAGGGCTCAGCCCCACAACACTGCCCATGCCTGGTAGTCCAGATGTCAATTACAAATCTAGATTGTCATGTACTTCTGATCAACCAGTTATAAGTTAGAAAATCCTACAACCCACTCCTCTGGTTCAATAATTTTCTAGAACAGCTCACAGAACTCAGGAAAAGTTTACTTACTAGATTACTGGTTTATTATAAAAGAATACAACTCAAGAACAGCCAGATGGGGAGGGTGTTGGGAAGAGTTACTGACCATGTCTTCACCAGCCCAGGAACTTTGTGAAGCCAGTACATAAGGAATTTTTATAGAAGTTTTATTATGTAGGAATAATTGATTAAATCATTGACCACTGGTGCTTAGATTCAATATGGAGTTCCCCTTTCTGAGCCAGAAGTCAGGGGTTTAGGGCTGAAAATGCTAGCCTTCTAATCACATTGTTGGTTCCCCTGGCAACCTACCTCCATCTTGAGGCTATCCAGGAATCCCCAGCCACCTGTTATTTATTAACATACAAAAAGGTAATGTATTTTTTTGGACTATAAGATGCACCCCCACACACAAAACTTGGGAGGAATAATGGTTGTTAATGGTGCTATCGAGTTCTGTTTACATTTACATTGGTGAGATATTATGTTATTTATGTTAGTAAATATTTTACCACATTGTCAGTTCAATTTTTTTTCCTTTTTTCCTCTAAAACCTAGGTGCATCTTATGGTCTGAAAAAAAGATGGTACTTATCACCTCCAGGATACCAAGGTTTTTAGGAGCTGTTTACCAAAGAAGGAGGGACAGAAACATATTTCTTATATGTCACAGGCATGCTTACATATTTTTAACCAAACAAGAGCCTTTATTCTTCACAGAGTAACTTGGCAATGCTGGGATAGTCAAAATTAATTCATGATAACTATGATTATCATGGTAACATGACAGAATCAAGAGTGATGTCACAGTGAAAGTGTTAAGGAGCCAGAGTCCAGCAGTGCGGTGCCTAGTAGCCAGTGGTAATGGCAAAACAGCCAGTATCCTTAGAAAAACTCTTTCTGTAGAGAATCTTGGCTGTGCTTTGTATTTCTTGGTTCCTGCCTATTTGCTAAGTCTGATCTCCAGCCTTCTGGCAGTTTCTGTAAAGTATCTTATGTTCTTCCAAAGAAGTCCCTTTTCCACTTAAATCACATATTATTGGTCTGTTATTTTCAGTCAAAAATTCTTAAGTCCAAGAGTCATCTATTCTAGCTTTAATCTCTGTCACATTAGCGATGATCTTGATTAATCAATTCCAGAAGGCTTAAAAGTTAACTTCATGTACATCAATAAATCAGGCAAATTCTTAAAATGCTTGAAAGACCTCTTTTAAATTTGAAATTTAATGCTACACTGCTGCTATTTATGGAAATTAGAACTCCAGTCAGTTAAAATAAATTGATCATCTAGTAATTGACACTTTCCAGAAGTTAGTGTTAGCATAGGTAGCTAAATATTAATAGAGGAAGGGAACAAAAGAAATCAGACATCATTAATTATAATCAACTAGGGAGCATAAGCCTGCTTGCTTCCCTAGGAACTGGTCTGTTCTCCACAGATCACTGGGGGAAGGGACAGAACAATAAATGGGGAGGTAAGTATATATGCAATAGAATCCAAGGTGGCAATCATAGAGGGCTGTTGGTTTAGCCTGGGAAAAGAAACAAATTGGATAATAGACACGACCCCGAAAGACATAGGAAATAGATGTGTTAGGGGGTGGACCCATCAGAAGCCCACAAAAGCTTGGGAAGTTGATTGGTTAGTTTGAAAAGAGTGCCTGCTCTTTCCCAAGCCTGAGATAATATGATCACAGCTAATAAAGGCCTTCTCCCTTCCCTAGTAACATGCACTTGCCCTGTGTTCATTTGTGCATTCTCTCTCCATAGCAGCCATGTGAGGCTAGCAACTGCCTGTGGCCCCGGCAGCTGCGTGGACTCTGAATGTTGGCACCAGCCAAGGCATAGCCAGGAAAACAAGCTCGGCTAGCTGGATGGTAATAAAAACTGGACTAGATTAAGCTTTAATATGGACTAAACTTTGGCATGGCACAAAATGTCTGCACACTAGCACTGTTTCTGGGCCTGATGAAGGCAAGATGGAACTTATTCCATGGCAGGACAGACGGCGATGGGACATTGGGAACCCAGAGGCAATTTCCTTTGCTTTTGCATCTGTCACACAAATAAATCTTAGCATGCCACAATCGCTCCCATATGTGAGTCTCCTATAATGATTTCCTGCAACACCGCAACAACCCTGCTTCCACCAACAACATTAGGAGATAATTTTTTTAATTTAAAAAAGGTAAAGGCTAATAAGCTGTGGTATACCCAGCTAACAAACTAGTTTCTATGTAAAATTTTAATGTATCTTTTGTATAAAATTTGCCCAGAAAATAACTTATCTCAATTATGAACACTATAAGCTTCAGAGAATTTAATAAAAATTTTTACAGTATTGTACATGCATGACCTCTAGCTTCTCCCTTCAGTCTCATATTGGTAAAAAAAAATAATATTTTGACTTCTCCCAAATTTAAACTTAACTCCTTGATATCTTCCTAGTACCCTAGATTTCTATATCCAACTCCATACTTCATATATCCACATAAGTGCCATAAATTTCACACCTCTAAAACTGACCTTTCCACTCCAACCCCCAAATACTCTGCTTTTCTAGACTTCTTCACCTATGAAAATGGGAATGCCATACTTCCAGATCCTTGAGAGAAAAAAAGAGAGTCCTCTTTAACTCACCTATTTTTCCCAACCCTGACCCCCAATCCATTAGCAAAACCCATGATTCTACCTTCAAAATCTAGAATCTGGCCACTTTCCACCATTCCCACCACTGCCATGCCCTAATCTAAGCCACAATCATTTCTACCTGGGTCATTACAATAAACTCCTAACTCATTTGTCCCATTTCTTTCCTTCCATTCTTTCAGCCCATTCTTAACATGTGGCTCAACATTGATCATTTTTAACATAAGACAGATCAGATCACTTTTCTCAAAACCTCCCATCAGACTCCTAGCTCATTCACAATAAAAGACAAAGTCTTTATAATGGCTGAAAATTCCTATACGATCCATTGCTCTACCACAACCAAGTTCATTTCCTACTACTATTTCTCAATCAGGAGTGACTGAGTCCATCACAACGGACTCCTATTACTCCTGGAATAATCTAGGTATGCTTCTATCCCAAGGCCTTTCCTTGAAATTCAAGTTCTTTCCCCTTACAAATAGCCTTATGACTCATTCCCTGAGCTCCAAGTCTTTACTCAAATATTTCCTTAGAAAGGACTTCATTGCTTTATTTAAAATAGCAGCCTTTCTCCCTCTTCACGGTACTATCTATTCCCCTTCCCTGCTCCAGGCTATATGCTTGTATAGTGCCAGTATCCACCACTAAACTATGAATTTCATGAGAGCAGGATTACCTGTGTTGTTCACTGACAGATAATCATACATCTATATACTAGTTTTTGACACATCATTAGTGCTCCATAAATATTTGTTCAATTAACAAAGAATTTAATGAAAAGTTTAAGTAGATACATCATGAAATAATTGTATCAGTAAGGCTACATTTTTCGGTGGTAGTTTTAATTTCTCAAGACAGCTGGGATACAATGAAGAATTCTAAGGGAAAAGTTCAACTATGTAAAAGAAGAAAAGTATCCAAGAAGTCTTCTACATTAAGTACTAGAAGCTAAGTCACATTATTAACAGGCATTGATATTATTTTGTTAAATTTTCATAGTATTGCAAATATCATACATTTCGTATTGTCAGCAGCAACCTCAAAATAGAGCAGGACGTGTAAACAAGGGAAATGTCCATGTTTCAATATGTCTATCAATTTTAAATGATGTTGTTTTGATGCTACATACCAGCAAACTCCAAGAAATTGCCTGGCAATAGAATAATTAACTTGATGTACTTTCCTGGCCTCATAAATCACATTCTTTGATACCCTAGTTCTTGGTACAGAGACCCTGAAAACAAATGCAAAATTCCACTGTCCTGACAAAAAAGTATTGCAAACACAAGAACCCTTTTTAAATGAATATATTTTTCAACACGGTACATCCAAAAATCTGATTCAAATTTTTAGTAAAAAGCAAAAACAAAGAAAATGTTAATGCAGTTATATAGCCAAAATTTTTAAGTTGACCATCAGTAGTAAATCAGCTTTTCCTTCACTCACCAAATTATATTACCTTCCATTTTACTCCATGAACTCTACTCAGCATCAGGATTAGAGGAGCGAACAGGGCAGCCAAGTCCCCGCCCTCAAGATTATATTATAGTTGGGAAGGAAAGGCCACAAATAAATAGCACAATTAATTATATATTGATAAGTACAATAAAGAAAAATTAAATAGAGTAAGAGAAAAAAGGGAAAGGGGAGAAGGGTGGCTATTTCAGACAGGGTGGTCAGAAAGGCCTGAAACAGGTTAGTTAAACAGGTGCTTGATGAGTGAGAAAGTGGGCAAACACCTGCAGGCTGAGGAATCAGCAAGTACTAATGATGCCCTGAAGTAGAAAGCTTGTTCAGGGAAGTTCAAGGCCAACCCGAACGGCAGGGAGTTAGCAATGCTGAGAATGTTAGTAGAAGAGGTGGGAGAAGTGGCCAGGAGTCAGAGTATGTAAGGCCTGACACTCAGACATCTGAATTCTGTTTGGGTAGCGACAGGAGGGTTTTTAAAATAGTGATCCAAAAGGTCACTCCGGATGCTATAGAAAATAGATTGGGGTAGGAGTGAAAACAGGGTTATCAGTTAGGAAGCTATTGCAGTAGACCAGATATGATGAAGATGGGAAGAAGTGGTGTAGTTCTGAACTTAATTAGAAAATTTGGCAACAGGATTCACAAATGGTTGGGATTGGGATGTGAAAGAAAAAGAAGAATCAATGATGACTTCTGGCCTCAGTAACTGGGTAAATGATGGTGGCATTTACTGAAACAGTGAAGACTAAGAGACAAACAAGTGGTGAGGGGTGATGGAAACTCCAGTCCATGCTAAGATTTGAAATGCTTGATAGTGAAAGATAATACAGAGGTGACAGGATATATGAGCTAGAAGTCATGCTTAAGTTTGGGAGTCATCAGTCTGTAGATAATATTTAAAACCATGGGATTACATGAGCCTATGTAGGTTGTACATATAGTTTTAAAAAAGAAAGAACAAAAAGGCTTGAGGACTTAGCCTAGGGTACTTCAACATTTAAGTTAGAAAAGAAAGGGGTACAAGAAAGTAGGAGGGACTGATTATGTCAAATGTTGCTGAAAGTAAGATAAATCTTGAGAATTAACCAATAAAATTGGCAACATGGAAGTTTCTATAACTATTTCGGGTTCCTGGGGATGGGGGACTTCTTATGCAATACCAAGTAACTCTTGGACCCCAGCAGGGTGTTGGAGAACTCAATTCAATTCACCCTGTCAGAATTCACAGGGCAAGGGCTCAGTCTTGTAAGACTGCACACTCCCACCCTCAACTTAGAAGCCAGTAGCAAGTCTGTGCTTCTGACCAACTAGCTACAAATTGGAGGTTCCAACAAACCCCTCAAACTCAGGATGCCAATTCCAAGTCTAGTTGTTATCCCCACTTCTAGCTATAAATTAGAGGTTCCCCCATCCTCCTCCTCATGTTTGATTAACTTGCTAAAGAGTTTTCCACACCTCATAAAAGCATTCTACTTACTAGATCACCAGTTTATCACAAAAGGATATAATACAGGAAAAACAGATAGAAGAGATTCACTCACCTCAAATGTCACCATGTCCACCAACCCAGAAGCTCTCCAAACCACATCCTTCAGCATTTTTATGGAGGCTTCATTCATTACAGACATGATGATTAAATCATTGGCCACTGGCAAATGAACTCGATCTCCAGACCCTCTTTCCTTTACCCAGAGGTGAGTGGGAGGCAGGAGAGTGCAGAGTAAAAGTTCAACCTCTAATTCCATACTTAGTTGTCCTGGCAACAAGTCCCTCGTTCTTCAGTTACCTAAGAGGTTTCCAAAAGTCATCTCATTAACATAACCTATTGCTCTTATCAGGAAACCCCAAGGGTTTTAGGAGTTGTGAACCAGAAATGGGCAGACAAAAACCAAATATGTATGAGAAATATATTTTTGTCATGTGAATGACCAAATGTATGTTTCTTATAAATCGCAATATCACAATAATCTTGACAAGTACAATCTCATTAGGATGAAGAAGACAAGAGCCTAATTTGGAATAGCTGCAAGAGAAACTAGATGAAGAAACATAGACTGGGAGTATAAACAACTCTTGTGATCATTTTTGCTCTAAAGAGGATTAGAAAAATGGGGGAGGGGCTACATGACAGGTACTGTGACCCTAAGTATAACGCAGTGTAGAAAACCGTTCTGTGTGGGGTGGGCCCAGCTCCCACTCGGAGAAGCACAGGACCCACGCCTACGGATAGGTTCTGCCCTGGGGAATCAGGCCTGCAACGTGCCTAGGCTGCTTTGAGTCTTGCTTTTTGCTAAAAACTCCCTCACCCAGATTTGTGGCAAACATGTACTGAAAAATAACTTCCTAAAATCCATGCTAAACCTTCCAAGGATGAATATAAATGGTCCAACCACTTTTGCCTTTTCATTTGCAAATATCCCTCTTCTGTGATGGGATTAGCTGCGTTGGGGGCATTGTTTTCTGTAAAAGGTAACCACCTAAAGCAACCTGTGCATAGTAAATGAGGACCATCATGTAATAATGTGCTGAGAAACCCAACAGTGGCCTGTCACGGCAAGGACCTAGGCTTTTTTGCTCCCCTTGAGAGAAAAGCCACGCTGTCCCTTTTCCTCCACCGAACTTGGTAATCCGTGTGAATGTCTCATTTCATCCACCATGATGCAGACACTGCAAGCCGGTGTCCTTATCACAGTCACTATGAAATAAATCATGGTCCAGAAGGAAGGTAGACAGAAGAATAAATATCCCAACCTCTCTTTCCTCCCCTTTTTCTAATGTGTTAATATTTTCCATTGGCCAGCTCAGACAGAAGCCAGAAGACAAGAAAAACAAAGTGAAGGGAGATGACAGATGAAAAGCATAGAGTTTAAAGATGACAATAATAGCAAACATCTAGTATTTGCTAGGTACTGTCTGAAATGCAATACATATAGTAACTTCTCATACCCTACAAGACAGGTACTTTTATTACCATCCCCACTTTACAGACAGGAAAATTGGGACACAGAGTGGCTATGAAACTCGCCCAGTCACACAAGTAGTAAGTAGCAGAGGAACCTGGATCAAACCCAGGCAGTCTGGTTCCAGGGTCCATATTCTTAACCCTTACTCTAAATTGTTTCTTTAAGAAGAGATGTTCATGCTATTCTAATAAGAATAATTGAGTATGAGGGTAAATTAACTGCAAATAGAAAAAGAATCATTATTGCATATTCTTTGAATACATGAGGAAATATCAGAATATAACTTGTCATGGATCTTCTACATTTGCCCTTCCAGATTATCTTCCTTCACTTGCTCTGTACCGTGGGAAGACTATGTCACCTCAGCAGACTATGTCACCCAGCATCCTTATCCTCTGGCTTCCAGTTGGGATACACTATTGAAAAGCACCAGCAAAAGATCAGGAAAGGGAGGACCGTGAGGCTGGAGTGTTTATTCCCCCAGCTCTCTCCTTTCTGACCAATGGCTTGGCAGTGGCTGTGTTCTTCTTCCTAAAGCCATAGCTTCTGCCAGACAGCCCCTCCAATCTTGACAGGTTTCTTGGGGTACAGGAACAGCTGGCTCTCCCTGCTACTTCAGAGTGCTCACTGTTCCTACTCCCCAAGTGCTCTGAGCCCTGCTTAGTCCCCTCAACTCTGCCCATACCTTTGTAAACAGATCCTTCATGGCCCCTCTCTCTGAGAAGGCCTTCTGTTACCTTCCAGGACCCTGACTTGATACTCCATTCCAAAAGGGAATCAAGCCTGAGATAAGAAAAGAGACAGTTTATCCACTTGAATAAAAGGGAAGGCACAGTATATGGATACAGATGTAGGTAGGTTGGTAGATTAAGGGCTGAAAAGATGAGAAAGTTCTCTTTTGATTTTTTTATTTCTCAATAAAATAAGAAGAAAAGTTAATGTTGAAAGAGGTGAGGTGTATTGAATTTGAGGAGGAAGAAGGTGTGAAATGGTCCCTGTGAGAATGAGAAAGTGAATTTCCCAAGGACATATAAAAGGCTTTTTGGTCACAAGTGTTAAGTGAGACCAGTTAACAAAGTTGTGGGGATTATTCCAGCCACATTTGACCAGATTGGTGCAGGCATGGAATGGAGATGGGTTTCACCAGAGGTTGTTTTTTTTCCAGCAGATGAAGGGAACAATAAGGAAATTGCAGATGTATGCAAATGAGTAGTTAGGCAATGAGTCACACATTCTAAGCTGGGTAAGGAGGGACATGAAGACTTATAGCAGCTAAACAGATCACAAAAATGTAGATCGCTGACAAGTTAACAGTGCTTGTGGGATCAAAGAACAATTGACATGGGAAATACAGAAATGAACTGGATCAACAGAAGGTGATTTGCAGAGAGAGGAGATTTCAGAGGTGTATGGTTATTAATAAGACAGAGTAGACAAAAGAGTGGGTACACGAAATGTGGTAAAAGAAGAGATTATTGCTAGAAAGCAGATCAAGAAATTGATCCAAGGAATAAACTGTCCACAAACAACACCCTAATAATTACAATAATTCCAATTAGAAAGCATAAAATTATCAGGTAGCATATTACTTGTCCATTATCCTATAACCTTTGTTCAATGGGCAGAATCACCATTCTTCTCCATAATCATCATGTTTAAAGAAAGTTGCATCTTCCATATTACACACAGAAATACTCAAGTTTGGCCCAGGCTGGTGTGGCTCAGTGGATTGAGTGCGGGCCTGCGAACCAAAGGGTCACTGTTCTATTCCCAGTCAGGGCACATGCCTGGGTTGCAGGCCAGTTCCCAGCAGGGGACGCATGAGAGGCAACCATACATTGACATTTTTCTCCTTCTCTCCCTCCTTTCCACTCTAAAGATAAATAAAATCTTAAAAAAATACTCGTTTGGAAAATGGAAGTATCCTGCACTAAAATTTGTTTAGTACTTGCAGAGAACCCTGTTAAATATATTAAAATTTCCATATTTCAAGGAGCTCCATTTCTAGAAAAGAATATAGTTAAGAAAGTAGACTTATATGAGAAATATAACAAAAATGATGTGAACACATATCAGGAAAAATAACTAAATGTACCCCTGTACCTAAAACAAACAGTTTTTGTTAATAATATTAATTACTTCAATTAATAAATTCTTAAACTCACCTTTACAACTATTTTTTTTATTTTGATCAAGAGCTTTTAAACTCTCAAAAAACTCTTGCAGCTACTATTTCTTAAGCACAAGGCTTGTTTCTGAAGTAGCTGTTTATTTTCAAATGGCTTAGTTTCAAAACTTAAGGTTTTTGTAAAAGGATTATTTAATACTGAGTATAATTTGTGTCTGTGATTTTAAAAATACTTAAACTTTTAGGGATTCATAAATAAGACATTTAAGAACTACCATGCCCACTAGAGTGTTGTGGTTCTAGGTACATTTGATGACTCATTTGCATACCCACAGTCCTGTGAAGAAAATTTTAATCTTATGTTTTCATAAAGGTTTATTATTTTGACAGCAACCTGGAAAGTGAATGTAAGGTAGAACCCGGGGACTCGAAAACTAGAAATCAGAGAAATTGATTGTACATGGTAGAGCTGTAGGTTATTCTGGGTGTGTTTGCAATTCCTGACATAGGCTGAGAAGTTCCATGGCTTCTGAGCAACAGAGAGGATTAAGGACAAATATTTTTCTCAAGCAACATTTAGGACTGACAAGTAAACAAACTAAGGTAGACCTATGCCCCTCATTCTCACCCTCTTCTATCTTTTACCGGGAGGCAGAGCTAACAGAATGAAGGGGAGCCTTTCCTATGAGATATTTGAGGGGCACTTCTTTTTCCACTGTTCCTTCTTGTGGTTAATCCTTTTCAACAGTAAATGTCAAATCTGAAAGGAGTATGAAGAGGTAAGAGTCAACACTGGGGACTACGCTTCTGGGAAGTGGGCTCACACACTCACCCCACATCACACCATGGACCTGCAAACGAAGTGCACGGAGCTCTTCACTGTGCCCGTGCTTTATCCAACTGCTTCAGAAGCCCTCCAGCCCTGGTTAATGGGGAAAACTGACCACTCAATCCACTTTAAAGTGCAGTCTGATTCAATAATTTAAACAGTCTCTCTCAGCCAAAACTGCTCATTCATATAGCTTCCCCCCTTCTGCTTATCTCTCTCTCTAAAATAATGCCCAATAGACTCTCAGGGGAGGGAGGGTGGGTAGCATGGTTTATCCACTATCATAAGTCTTGGGGACAGAAACAGGTTGGGTTTATTGGATCTACATGCTGTCCTTTGCCTTCTCTCTGGTCCTTGATCAATTCCCTCCCCATCTGGTCTCTGATGCAGAAGTCTGTTTGATGGGACCTGGTATCTTTTGTCTTGGCTCAGGCAAAGCTCCCTGGTGCTCCGTCTAGGTGACATCACTCACCTTGGGCTTTACTGACACCATATTCCCAATTCCTCCCTGAAATCCTGTTGTAATTCCCATTTGACACTGACCAGAAGGTCCCTGAGATGCTGCCTTAATGCCAGCAACTGCCTACCCTCAAACTTCTCCTGACATAGCAAAAACAAAACACTATTTGCATAAGCTTTCTGCTCCTTTCAAATGAGTATGTTTCTAATTAAAACAAGAATCTAACACTGTACCAAGCATGCAGCAACACTCACTTACTCATCCACTTATTTAATAAACATTTATTTGGTGGCTATTGAGTGCTAGACACTAAGCTAATATAAAAGATACAGCAATGAGTAAGACAAAGTAGCTGCTCTTATGGAACTTACATTCCAGTGGAGAAAGTCATGCAAAACACACATAAGCAAAATTTCTCCTAGTGATACCTACAGTGATGAAATGAAATGGGTAATGGGACAGATGTGACTTAGGAGTGGGGTATAGGTAATGAAGTGGAAAAGCACTTTAGAGGCACTGAACCCTAAGTGATGAGATAAGCCAACAAGGCAAAGATTTGGGTAGAAAGGTACTCCAAGTAAGCAGACAAAAGCAAGTGGAGATGTCCTGGGCAGCATTTAGGAAGGAGAGAGAAGGCCGGTGTGGCCGGAGCACAGTGAGTAGGGAAGAATGGTGAGAGATGAGACGAGAGGCGGGCAGAGGCACTGCGGAACCCTACACGTGAGAAGTCTGGAGTTGATTCCAAGGATAATCGATAATTACCAGAAGGTTTCAATTAATAAATACTATCTAAACAAATATAATACAATAATATAAATTTGACCAGTTCAAGTAATTCTTATGATTTTACTGTTTAATTCACATAAATATTTATTTCAAAGCACACATCAAATTTGCATTTATTTGTTTAATGTCTGTCTCCCTTGGTAGACCATGCACTACATGAAACAAGGTCCACCTCTCTCGTGTCACTAAATCCTCAGACCTTAATACAGTGTTTCTTAGATAGTGCAGGTTCAAAATATATTTTGTCAAACAAAAAAAAATTAATAATGGAATGAATAATCCATGTTAGACACTGTACCCCATACTGAATTAGAACTATTCCCTGCATTCAAGGTGCTCACAGTTTACTGAAGAATATCAATATGTAATCAATTACCAATAATGCAATGTAATAAGTGCTGCACCAGAAATATGCACAAATACTATGGGAACATAGGGAAGAAAGTGACTAATTTCACTTCCTTAAAAGTATTAAGGAAGTTTTTAACCAAGAAATAACATTCATTACCTTGGAATGTATATTTTTACTAAGAGTATCCCTATCATGTTCTATTAATTTTATTAGTTCTAAAGCTAAATGTAATATACACTGTCTTGAAAAAAATTGCTAACATGAAATTACCATAATATTTCAAGGTATCTTGAAAGGGTTTATTCCTAAATGTTTTAGAATCTTCTCTACATTTTTGATATTATATATATCAAATCCCTACACCAGAAAGTTAAACTCAAGACTAAAATATTTACAATATTACTATGCTAGCTGTAGGAAAAACTAGATGGAGAAATCTAGTGCATTCTGTCTGTTTTTTAGCCAGCTACCATAGATAGGGGTAGGCAAAAGTCGGTCTACAGTGGTCCATATCCAAAATAATACAATAATTATTAAATAATACAAGAATAAACTCTGTGTTTCAGGTACTCACAACCATAAACCTACTTTTGCCAACCCCTGTTGCACTATTGATGACCGTGCCCATCACTAAATTTTCATTGATTAGGTACTTAGCAGAAATCACTAGGTCCTTTCTTGCTCTCATCGGGCCTTTGGGGTTTCATCACTTTACTCTGAATAGAAGTCTTATATGCCATCAAAATAAATTAACTCTTCCTATTTCATGAACAGCACAAATAAAAGCATCCTCCTTTTAAAACAACCAGCCTTAGACATAAAGGACATAAATTCAGTTAAATGGTGCCATCTGGTGACATAAATCCTGCAGCAAATACATAATGTCCGGAGCCAAGAATGGCAATTAATCCTCTGGATGGCGTCCAATCTAAAGTGTCAAATTTAAACTTAAGAAATACTGGATTCCTGCCTGACATGAAAAACACAACTAATCGCACTCAGTGTATGAGTTTAGCACTGGAAATAATAAAGGTTGTTTGGGTCACATTTTATGCTTACCACTCTTGTTTCTCAAGTTTACCTTCAAACTTCTCTAGGAAGGACGTTTTCTTCCCTCTCTTCTTACCCAAATCCTATCAGTTACAAGACCCAGCTCAACTTTATATTTTATATAACTAAAGCTATCCTAACAACACCAATGTACAGTGATCCTCACATTCTCTGAAATCCTACAGCATTTTGGTATAGCCTCCAGAGTTTACTCCTTGATGTATGACTTGTCTCATACTTGTTTCTATGTATGTGAATATTACCTTCCCAATTGACCTTAACTTCCTTAAGGGTAAGAATTTGGTCTTTATTAACATCCAGCATGGCCAATAGATATTTTAAAAGATGCTCAATGTCATTAATCACCAGCGAAATGCAAATTAAAAGCGCAATGAACTACCATCTCACACCTGTCACAATGAATAGCACCAATAAATCAACAAACAGCAAGAGCTGGCAAGGATGTGGAGAAAGGGGAACCCTTTTGGTGGTCACTGTTGGTGGGAATGCAGACTGGTGCAGCCACTGTGGAAAGCAGTATGGAGAAGACTCAAAAAATTAAAAATGGATCTGCCTTTGGACTCAGTGATGCCATTTCTGAAAATATATCCAAAGGAGCCCCAAACACTAATTTGAAAGAACATAAGCACACCTATATTCATGGCAGTGTTATTTACAGTCACCAAGATATGGAAGCAGCCCAAGTGCCCATCAGTAGATGAGTGGATAAAAATAACTATGGGACAGTTACACAAAGAAATACTACTCAGCAGTAAAAAAGAAGAAAAGTGTACCCTTTGCAACAGCATGGGTGGACCTGGAGAACATTATCCTGAGTGAAATAAGCCAGTCAGAAAAAGACAAATACCATATGATTTCACTCCTATGTAGAATCTAATGGGCAAGCTGAACTTACAAGCAAAACAGAGACAGACTCATTGACAGAGAACAGATGACAGCTGGGGAGGGGAAGGAGGGGTTGGAAGGGTTGAGCAAATAGGACAAAGGACTCAGAGACAGGGACAACCATGTGCTGATTGTTGGGGTGAGGGGGCTTAAGGGGACTAAATGATAATAGGAAACAATACAATGAAGACTAAATAAAAAAAAATAACATCCATTGCACATATCCATGTAAATAAGTAAACACTTCATAAATACTTCATTACTATTACTCAATTGCAATAACTATAGTACCAGCACTCTTTTACTTAAATGAGTATTGTAAACAAATAAGTAGGAACATACTAGACCTTAGTATATAAGAATTTAACATTTACCTCTTTGACCAGTCAAGACATATTTGAAGGTCCATGACATGTAGTAATTTATTTGTTTTACTGGAGAACATGCTCTGAGGTTGTGAGTGGCAGCAAGCACTTACCTAAGTGAGTAAGCCTCATACAAGGTAACTTTGTTATTCTCTATCCTTAGCACCATAGATAGAAACTATCATTAAGTATACAAAGGGGCGGGAGGTGGGGGGAGCCAAGCCCTGGCTAGCTGGTTTTAGCTCAGTCCATTGAGTGCAGGTCTGCAAACCAAAAGATTGCTGGATAGATTCCCAGACAGGGTACATACCTGGGTTGTAGGCTAGGCCCCCAGTGGGGGGCGTGCAAGAGGCAACCACACATTGATGTTTCTCTCCCTTTCTTTCCCCTTCCCTTCCTTTCTCTCTAAAACTAAATAAATATAATCTTTAAAAAAAAAACTTAAATGTTTCAGATATACTCTTGTATTTTCTATAAAAAATTAGATTTCATATTAATATTCACTAATTTAGGTACTCAAAATATATCCCAGAATGATAATGGTTCATTTATATTTGTAAAAGATCAAATCAGACTTTTCAAAAAATTCAAGAATGAAGAAATGCCATCATCCTATTTTCCCAAATGCACTGATAATACTCGCCTGCTGTATTACTTCCTTCAAGTGACCGACTATCTAACCACTTAGAACACACGTTCTCAAACTTTACCATGTCTCACAATCACCTGGAAGGCTTATTAAAACACTCCAGAGGTTCTGGTTCAGTGTCTCTGGGGCAAGACCCAAGAATCTGCAATGCTAACCACGTCCCCAGTGAGGCTGCTGCTCCTGCTCCAAGAACTGCACTTCGGGAAGCTCTCCTTTGGAGGATTAAAATGACGTTGTTTCAAATTCACATGATTGTGTGGGTCTTCACACTCCCTATCAACTATAAAAAATTCTTTGACTTCCTTATGACCTGTTGGCAATAACTATGTTATGATGAAGAATTAAGACCAAAATAGCTGTGATGTTTTCAAATAGATGTTATTTCAAAATAAAAGGATTATATTAGAACTACTGTACTGAGAAAATATGTAGCAGTTTTATATTACTCAAACTAAAATGTGATAAAAACCCTTACACAGATTGACCTTGTAGCACTTGTCACCTGTTACACTTCAATAAATTAACTAGCTGCACACCTAAGGGTCTCTTTCCCCCATTCGATTGCTCTCACCCATGAGGGCAAGGACTATCCTCTCCTCTATAGTATATTGTTGTATCTCTATTGCCTACCACAATATAACAAACCTTTTAAAAATAATTGTTGAGCCCTGGCTGGTGTAGCTCAGTGGATTGAGCATGGGCCTGCAAACCAAAGGGCTGCCGATTTGATTCCCAGTCAGGGCACATGCCTGGGTTGCAGGCCAGGTCCCCAGTACAGGGCGCACGAGGGGCAACCACACATGGATGTTTCTCTCCCTCTCTTTCTCCTACCCTTCCCTCCTCTAAAAATAAATAAATAAAATCTTTAAAAACAAAAAATATAAAAATAAAAATAACTGTTGAGTAAATGAATAAACAAAATCTACTGACAACCTATTATTTATTAGAGATCCACATACTGGTGGTACAAAGGTTAATTAGATACAACTTCAACTCTCAAGGTACTCACAGTCTACTGAGAAGGCAAAATCATATTCAGTTTATTAAAAGGCAGTGTAATCAGTGCTTTATAGTAATGTAAACAAAACACTGAGAGACATAATAAAAGGGCTACTTAAAGCTGCTGGCAGGTAGGGACATGATAGAGGCTTCCACAGGAGGTGAAAAGCCCCAATATGTGGTCTGTCTAATGTCTCATCCACACTGCTAGTTATCTCAAGTATCCATAGGGTTCTGTATTAAGCTTCACGGAAATAAAAAGTATTCTACTCTAATACAAAATCTGACATGCAAGTCTCTATGAAGTGGAAGAGCACTTTTCTAAGATGCTGCTCCTGGCAGGGTTTTAAGAAAAGTATCACTTCACTATCCAAATCTTTCCAGAATAGTCCACCTCAAACACTACGAAGAGAATTTTTTAAATATCTGAAAGAGAAGTGAAAAATAATATTTTTAAAAGTTCATCTTGGTCCTTCATCATCTAATTGAAGAATAAATAACCTTAGCATCTTTAAAAAACACAAAATGTTCTAGCAATACTAAATAAGAGAAACCTAAATTAATTTTTAAAATATTGTGGAATGTCAATTCACTTCTATTTAAATTCTGTAAGGTGTTAACGCAATCGTCATTGAAAAAAATGATCCACTGGACAAAACTTTTTCCTTAGTATGACCACAAGATGTCACCCTAAGCCTAGCATCTAAGTGTGCAGCCTCTGGCACATTGCAGAGTCAGGCATTCTTTTTTATATGCCAATAAACACTAATGACTAACTTTTAAAAACTTAAAGTGTCTTTTTTCACTGCCAGTTATTAGTAAATGGAAAATAAAAACTAAATACAGGGACTCTCGAAGCAAAGAGGAAGAAAGTTAAACAGTTCATCATTCTCCATGTTTTCGTATATCCAGCTTTTACAGTAAAAGCAATCCACTTTACCACAGAAATTACTTTCTTACTATACTTTATTTATTTTTTAAATTTTCCAGAATTAGCATATATTACTTTCGTAATCAGATAAAATTATACTTTAAAAACTAAAAAATCCATACTTTTGCTATCACCTTCCACCTATTATAAGAGAACCTCATTTATAAAGTGCTCTTAGGCACTATGGTAATCAAAGTTATACGAACAGAATTCTGTCCTCAAAGATTATACCATCTAAACATATTAGCCTTTGGTGGAGTTTTGAAAGCATGATGAAGGACCACAGAAGGAAGACAGTATTCATTTTCAGAGTGATTATTTTTCACCTGTAGAGTCTTGGTTTCCTGGTCACATGCAAATGCCACAACCCATTCCGCAAAAGCAGTGTTTCACTTTCCTGTTCATCTGTGTGGGTGTTACGCATTATGATTCTCTTCTGTTTCTCCAGTTAATTGAGATTCATGCAAGCTATTATTTCAATGTCCTGGCTATCTAAATATCAGAACAATGGATGAAGCCACTGTCTTCCCCTTGCTTGCACCAAGAACAATAACAAAAAGGGGGAGGGGAGGAGTTGGTTGAAACAGAAAACAAGTTATAGGCCATAGACAATGTTATATTTATCAATGGCTCCCTCCTAATCCTTTTTTTTAAAGATTTTGTTTATTTTTAGGGAGAGGGAGGGAGAAAGAGAGAGAAACATCAATGTGTGGTTGCCTTTCACGTGGCCCCCACTGGACATGGCCCACAACCCAGGCATGTGCCCCAACCAGGAATCGAACCAGTGATTCCACAGTTCACAGGTCAGCACTGAATCCACTGAGCCACACCAGCCAGGGCCTTCCTTATCCTTTTACAAAGCTTTGATCCCCTTCAGGACGTACAGGGCTACGCAGTTTTTCTTTTTGTGTGTCCTTAAAGACAATACACAATGAGACCACTCAAACATTCGATAACAACACATTTGTAATCAGTACCTAGCAACCCATGTAGACTTGAATAAAAAATTATTCTTTTGTTGTATAATGTTGCTCCATTTTTTGCAGTCTAGTTTATCCCAAAATGACTTTCAAAAAACAGGCAAAGCTAATCCATCCATTCAAAGCTGGGCACAGGGATTACTTACATAACAGCTTTTTACAGATTATTGTTGCCTCTCATTTTTTACAGACATTCAAACTACAATGTAGGCTCTTTGCCAATATATTTATCACTCACTCAAAATAATTACAAAATGAAATGCTTTGTCGTTCACTTGTCATTTTATTCCCTGTGTATTTATTAGTGTTGCCCTACTGAAGGGTTATATTACCAAAATGTAGTAGATAACAACACTCTTCCTAAATCAAGTTCAAAAACTGAAACTTTCAAAAGACTTAGCTAGTCTTAACTAAACATATCATACAAACTTATTGACAGATATTGTCATTCAGTTAATCACCTTCACTAATTACAAATAGGATGAAACTATTAATTAATTGAGAAATTTGTGGCTTAAAATGTTGTCAACTATATTATCTAATGACAGGATTTATTTAAAGTCTGCAGGAGTCCATTTAGAGTTGTTCCTATTTAATACCAACTAAGATGATTATAGTTATTTGTGTTGTTAATTCTTACCAGCCACAAGAGAATACTTTAAAGAACTTAATCCACAGGCAAAATAATCCTATAAAGCTTTTTCTTCTGTTTTTATTCAACAGACTGATTTTCAAATTTTCAAAGTGCAATGGTGTTTAAAATTATATTCAGAAGTTGGAGTTGTTTTAGTAAGTGTAAACATATCAATAAAAACAGATAAAATATTTTCAAGGTTAATTCTCATAATTCCATTTTTATATTTTTATTTCAATAACTATGAGAACTTAAAAATGCAATGATAACATCTAGTAGACTCAGTTATTTCTTTAAAATGCACTATGTAAGACCAGTAAAATATATAGTATAATTAAGTGGGTTTTTAAAATTATTTCATTAGTTGGCTGTTTTTGTTGAGGGGAAATGTTTGCTAATATCTTTTTGCTGTTTATTTTAACTCTTAAAATATCATTAAAAAGAATTCAAAGTTACCTGCATAAATGCAAAAGATATATGTGTATAGTCATAGATAAATAAACTATATCTTTGATTATTAAAGATTGTTGAGAAAATCTTTACTAAATTAGAAAATAAAGTTAAACTTTATCTAGTTAGATTCCTGACAAATTGACAAAAATTCCAAAACACTGAGATTCTCATCAAGAAATTTTTCTATTTGGGTCATCAACTTTCACCAGGGAAGCAAAAAGGAAGAAGAGAATACTTTAATTTTTTGTTTCAAGAAGAGAGTTAAAGTAGGACTTGATCCTGAGTCAAATGTGCCTTGTGTGTTTTGTGCTGGGCAACTCCCTTCTCTAACAACACCCAAGTCAGGTTTGTTCCTGTGTAAGTTTTCTTTCCTATACAAATCATCCTGTCAATATTTATATTTTTAATAGTCTGCATTTTATTTCTACTCTTTAACAGTTCTTTTTTAGGTTAACTTGAAATAAGAAAAAGAACCCAAACCCTTTCTTCTACTATCAAAAAAGATTATTCCACTCTTATATTGGGTTAACATCAGGTTCTTTGCCCACATTTCTCAGACTACCAGGCCCAATTCTTACCATTAAGATACCACATAATTTTTAATACATACCTAGCAAAGCTTGGAACAAGGTGCTCTTAAAGACACCCATCACCTTTTTAACAGCATTTTTCAACTGCTGCTCCTCTGGTTTCTGTAATTTTTTGCAGTATTCTTCTAGCAATGACAAAGCTCGGTCAGTATCTGAAAAACATGATTTTTAAAATTCTATCTTATGGTCTTAGAAAAATTGTAAGCTTGCATTAAACAATTTTATAGTGGTATTCCTATTTTCATGGCAAGAAAGAATTTAATAAAATAATCATAAATTCCATAAACTACTACATGAAATTGAGAATTACACTTACCTTTTAACTTTAATAACCTACTTTATTTCTATAGCCCTGCCTTCCAAAAGAATCTGTAGCTAGAAACAAACAAAACAAAGGTCCTAAATGCAATGCTGGCAACAGATATAATTCTCTCTTGCCAGAAAAATTATCTTCAAATTGATGACTTCCTACAAGAAGTACCCAAATTTCTTAACTTGACCTTCAAGGCCTGCCTCCCATGATCTTTATACCACCCATATTTTCAGCCATATTTCCCACTATAAATTCCACCATCTTTTATACACACACACAGTGCCCAAGTCACACTGGATTTCTCTCTCTTTCCTTCCCTTTCTCCCTCCCTCCCTCCTTTTTCTTACCTTTGTACTTTTCTTTGCTCCTACTGCTTCCTGTCTGGGAATATGCTTCCATATTCCACTCTTTCTAGAATCTGTGTGCTGTATTGGGAAGGGTTTGCTGTCAGCTAGATCTGCGCCTCACTCTACTTACTAGCTGTGTGTGATCTTTAACAAGTCACTAAACCTCTCTGAACTTCAGTTTCCTCAGAGGTAGTCAGATTAAATTACACAATACTTGGCACAATATCTAATATATAGAAAGCAGCCCTGGCTGGTGTGGCTCAGTGGATTGAGCGCCAGGCCTGCGAACCAAAGGGCTGCCGGTTCCATTGCCAGTCAGGGCACATGCCTGGGTTGTGGGACCAGTCCCCAGTAGGGTCTGCATGAGAGGCAACAACACTTCAAGGTTTCTTTCCCTCTCNCCCGTATTTTCAGCCGTATTTCCCACTATAAATTCCACCATCTTTTATACACACACACAGTGCCCAAGTCACACTGGATTTCTCTCTCTTTCCTTCCCTTTCTCCCTCCCTCCCCCCTTTTTCTTACCTTTGTACTTTTCTTTGCTCCTACTGCTTCCTGTCTGGGAATATGCTTCCACATTCCACTCTTTCTAGAATCTGTCTGTGTGCTGTATTGGAAAGGCTTTGCTGTCAGCTAGATCTGTACCTCACTCTACTTACTAGCTGTGTGTGATCTTTAACAAGTCACTAAACCTCTCTGAACTTCAGTTTCCTCAGAGGTAGTCAGATTAAATTACACAATACTTCGCACAATATCTAATATATAGAAAGCAGCCCTAGCTGGTGTGGCTCAGTGGATTGAGCGCCAGGCCTGCGAACCAAAGGGCTGCCGGTTCCATTGCCAGTCAGGGCACATGCCTGGGTTGTGGGACCAGTCCCCAGTAGGGTCTGCATGAGAGGCAACAACACTTCAAGGTTTCTTTCCCTCTCTTCCTCTCTGTAAAAATAAATACATAAAATCTTTAAGTATATATGTATATATATATATATATATATATATATATATATAACAGTCAACAGATCAACTGAAAACCCAACTCATTTACAGCTAACTCAAATGGTCTCTCTTGCATAAAGCTATCTCAGTTAAAATTGATTCCCATCACCCTTCTTTCAAACCATTTTACAAACACAAATAACTCTAGGCATTCTTAATACATACTGCCATATAATGGTTTCTGGAATATATGCCTTTATCCCCCACAAAACAAAATATCCTTGAAAAAGTCACCAGAGTGACAATGCTTGTGTGTGTAGTGACAATTCTTTTTTTTTTTTTTGGAAGTGAGAAGATTCAACTTTATTGTTCCAACATGTAGATCTATTTGGAGAATGTAAGTCACAGATTCTTTTAAAGATTTTATTTATTTTTTTTTAGAGACAGAGAGAAGGAGGGAGAAAGAGCGGGAGAGAACATCAATATGCAAGGGAAACATCAATAGGTCACCTCTTGCATGCTCCCAACTAGGGGCCTGGCCTACAACCCCAATGGGAATCATACCGACAACCCCTCAGTCTGCAGGCCAGCGCTCACCCACTGAGCCACACCAGCCAGGGTTCAAGTCACATATTTTTAACCAAACAATACTAACATATCACAGAGAATATAAAATACAGTAACTGACTTACTCAAACCTGAAATTACTTCAGACCTAAGGGCAAGACTCATCTTAACCAGTGAACAACTGTGTTTATCGCCAACTTGTGTATCGTAAAACTACGTTTAGAAAGCTTCTGAAGAAAATGGCAACAGCCAAAGTGACCAGTCTTAAATATTACATCAGCAATTTTCCTGGTTTTATGATTTATACATTTTTATTGATTTTGCCAAATTCTTAAAATCATAGCCAATTTAGCGTTGTAATTGATGAATGAGTCGTTCCAACATGAATGTTGGCTGATTTTTTTTCTATCACATCAATGAGTGTGATGGAGCTGAAACAACAATGATGGCTTAAGTGATAAACCTTCCCTCACTCCTTTGTCAATGATATGACTGCTTTGCTGAATCAAATAATTATTAAATAATGGCCAAATAGTTTTTTAATTTCTCTGCTAATCACAGTGGAATAGCTACAGACATAGTATGCTTTTCTAAATAATATAACCTTTATTATATTTTACCATTACCATTTAGTCTCCTTATACCCTCCTCCCCCCAGCAATCACCACACTGTTGTCCATGTCCATGAGTCCTTTTTCCTTTTTGCTCACTCCCTCCACCCCCTAACAACCCCTCCCCACCCCACTAGCTGTCATCCGTTCTTTATCTGTGAGTCTGCCTATTTTGCTTGTTAATTCAGTTTGTTCCATCAGATTCCACATATGAGAAATACTATACTTTTAACTTGTATTTTCATTATTAGCATTTTATTTATCACTTTATTAGCAAAACAAAAAATCAAGCCCTGATGTGTAGCATTTGCAATTTCCAAGGTGTAAACATTCCCACCAGGGCCAATCTCAAGGTACCAACATAACATCACTGACTGTGGACTTGGGAAGAGACACACAGCAGCACACCATTACATAGCCTGTCCATCACACAGATAGATGTAAATAAAAGCATACAAGGTAAAAAAATGTAAAAAAAAAAATAACTACTAGGAAATGGTGAGTTTTGAGTGTTACTTTTAATATAGTTACTTTAATGTATATTTATGTAATTCAATTTTTAAATGGCTGTGTTTCAAAGCAGCTTAAAAATTCATTGAAGATGTTGCAATAGGCTCTTACAAGTTGGCAGGAGCTGTTCCAGCACACCACTGCCTCCTGGGCAGCATTGTCTTTGCAGTCCTCTCCCTACACCTAGGACGCCCTCAGTCTCTTGTACTGGTCCTCTTGTACCCTCAAGCTCCTAAACTTCTGGAAACTTTCTATATGTACTCCTTAGGTAACCTCATCCATTCTCCTGGCTTCAAACACTGTCAGGACTCTCAAGACTCCAAAATTTATAGCTATATAGCTCAGACCTTTCCCAGAGTTAGACTCACATCTAACTATATAGTCAACATTTCCATTTTGATGTCTAATAAGCATCTCAAATTCTTTTTTATGGAAAATTTCTTTAAAGATTTTTATTTATTTATTTATTTTTAGAGGGGAAGGAGAGAGGGAGAGAAACATCAATGTATGGTTGCCTTTTGTGCATCCCCTGCTAGTAGTTAGCCTGCAAGGAACCGGTTTGCAACCCAGGCATGTGGGTGGCAAAGCCCAGCCAGGGCTTTAAGCATCTCAAATTTAATTTGTCAAAACTGCACCCCAGGTCTTAATCACCACCCCCAACCTATTTCTTCCACAATGTTCATCTCTGGTCCTTTCAATTGTTCAAGCCTGTACCACTGGAGTCATCTTTATTCCTCTTCCCTAATTCCCCACACCTAATCCGTCAGTAAATCTTGTTGGCTCTAACATCAAATTATATACAAAATCCTATCACTTCTCACCACCTTCAGCCCTGCCTCCCTGGGCCAGCCAACATCACGTACCCACTGCATTACTGCAAAAACCTCCTACTAGTTTACACGCTGTCACCCTCGCCCTCCTGCAGGCATTTCCAAAGACAGTGGCCAGAAAGATCGTAAGTCAGAAATGTCACTCCTCAGTTGAAATCCTCCAGTGACTCCCCATCTCTCTCAGCAGAAGCCTGCCTCTCAAATTTCAGCTCTTACACCTCTCCTCTTGCTCACTCTACTTCAGCTACAGTGGTCTTTGCTCTTTCTCAATATATTAAGAACTCTCCTACCTGAGGGCCTCTATTTTTGCTATTCCACCTAAACATTCTTTCCTCAAATATCCACAAAGCTTACTCCTTCTCTTCTTTCATATCTCTGCTCGTATGTCACCTAATCAATGAGGCCTTCCCTAATACTGCTATATAATACAGCACACCTCAAGCTTACTCCCTTGAAATAAGGGAGAACTTCAACAGGCAGTAATAAGTGGAAAACATTTTATAATTAGTTATCATTCTACCTAAGAAGGTTAGAAATATATAAATGAATGTGGATGCACAGGGAGTCTTCTCCAGTTTTAAAATAAGATATATTAACAAAAGATGGTGGCATAAACACATGCTAATACATTTGCATAAAACTTCAACTTTTTATGCTTTCATACTGGTAATATTTTTACAACACTTGGAATCAAGGGCAAATATTCAAATCTCCATTTTGTCAATAATTAAACAACCAGAAGTTTCCCTAAATGACAGCGGCTTACTGACCTCACTTTCTAACCCATTCCTAACGATTAATGTAAGTAATCAACAATATAATAATTATACTACACCTCCCTCAGGACTTCTACGTGTCTTTGGGCTCTAATTATGTGATTATATTAGTGCCTCAAGCTTCAGCCTTTTTTATTTCTTGATTTATTAGATAGTTTTTGAAATTTTACCAGGTACCAGGAATCTTTTTCTCTTTTCTTTCATTATAACTTTTGAGCTTTTTTTTTTACTACTGTGGCATTTTTGCAGGTATTCACTTATTCTGATCTTCCATTCATGAGCAGCAATTCTCAAAAAATGTCTCAACAACATTCCCATAATAATGTCCACAGATATAATTTAGTGGGTGAGGGGACGTTCATTAACCCACTGAGCACATACTAACGACTCAGGGAATACACCGTATTGATTTAAAGCAGTTAGATAGCCTCTAAACCAACAAAATTTATTATGCCTCTCATCTCTGTATGAGAAAAATCTGATACATAAAGCAAGCTGCTAGAATATTTTTTAACTGGTCAAATAGAGTGAAGGCTCTCTCCCAGGCAACTTAGGTTTCTGCACGCCAGCCTCTAGTGCTGGAAGTGTGGCTGCCCTGTATCCCCACCTGGGGTCAGTGCCATTATGCCCTTATCTCTACTTAAATTCTTGTTTCTGAGTAATAAAGGCTTGAGCTTCCAGGTAATCTGAAACAGATGCCTCTGCAAAAATGATAAATTAAGCAAATATATACATATACACACATGCATGTGTATGGATCCTGTTGTCAAGTTAGAGATCCCTAGCCAAATGTTGACAGGTGACAAATTGAATAAAGTGGAAAGTTGAATAACTGTCCAAGTAAGTCGAGACTAATATTCTAATTGATGTTCAAATAACCTTGTATACTTGCAGAATTTTTCAACTGAATTGCCAATATAATGGCTTCAATTACCCTATTTTCTTTATTAAAGAAAATCTTTCTTCATATAATTCCTCTACTGAAAGAATGAAACTAAATTTGGGAGACTTCCGCCAAGATGGAGGCGTAGGTGGAAACACTGTGCCTTCTCCCACAACCAAGTCTGAATACAACAAAGGTTTGGTAAACAAAGACGCAGCCAAAGAACAGAAAATTGAACTATACGGAAGTCCAACAGCAACGAACTGTTCAACAGGGACTGGTAAGATGGGTGGAGCCAGCAGCGGAGCAGGGGTCGGGCAGGAAAGATCCCCCGACCCAGGCACACAGGCAGCCAGAGTAGCAGCACAGACCCAATGAGGGTGCGGGGCAGGCTGACCGCAGTCACACATTCGCGTGCAGATAAACCAGCAGAGGAGTGAGCAGTGAGACAGACCGCACAGGCCCCAGGGGGGGAACCAGTGAGTGCGAAAAGCGGCAGGCTGACCGTGGTAGCACATTCAAGTGCAGTGGCTGGAGGTGGCAGACTGGACCTCCATTGCTTTCCTTTGACCCTGCCCCCACATACAGTGTCACAACCCAGCAAATGGGTTGCCCCGCCTGGTGAACACCTAGGCCTCCGTTCCTCATACATAACAGGCACATACAGACCAAAATATTATGGCTCAAGAAGAACTCAAAGCCCCAGAGCCAATAACTCTAAGCGAAAAAGAAATAGCGAACCTCTCAGATACACAATTCAAAACACTGGTCATCAGGATGCTCACAGAACTGGTTGATTATAGTCACAAATTAGAGGAACATATGAAGGCTAAACTAATTGAAATGAAGGAAATGCACAGGAAACCAATAGTGATGGAAAGGAAACTGGGACTCAAATCAATGGAATGGACCAGAAGGAAGAACAAAACATCCCACCAGAAAGGAATGAAGAAATGAGAATTCAAAAAAATGAGGAGAGGCTTAGGAACCTCCAGGACATCTTTAAACGTTCCAACATCCGGATTATAGGGGTACCAGAAGGGGGAAAGAAACAGCCACGAGTGGAAAACATATTTGAACAAATAATAAAGGAGAACTTCCCCAGTCTGGCAAAGGAAATAGACTTCCAGGAAATCCAGGAAGCTCAGAGAGTGCCAAAGAAGTTGGACCCAAGAAGGAACACACCAAGGCACATCATAATTACATTTGCCAAGATTAAAATGAAGGAGAGAATCCTAGAAGCAGCAAGAGATAAGGGGACAGTCACCTACAAAGGAGTACCCATCAGACTGTCAGTAGATTTCTCAAAAGAGACCTTACAAGCAAGAAGGGGCTGGAAAGAAGTATTCCAAGTCATGAAATCCAAAGACCTACAGCCGAGATTGCTTTATCCAGCAAAGCTTTCATTTAGAATGGAAGGAGAGATAAAGTGCTTCTCAGATAAGATCAAATTCAAGGAGTTCATCATCACCAAGTCCTTATTATATGAAATGTTAAAGGGACTTATCTAAGAAAAAGAAGATGAAAAATATGAACAGTGAAAGGACAGCAAACTCACAGTTATTAACAACCACACCTAAAACAAAAGCAAACCAAGAGGACAGCTAGATCAGGAGTGGAACCATAGAACTGAAGAACACATGGAAGGTTAGCAACAGGAGAGTGGGAGGAGGAGAAGGGAGGAGAAGGTACAGAAAATAGCATAGACAGTAGGTAGAAAACAGATAGGTGGAAGACAAGAATAGTGGGGGAAATATAGAATCTAAAGAACTTGAAACACGTGGTCATAAACTAAAGGGGGGAATGGTGGGGGGATGTGCAGGGTGGAGGGGAATGAAGGGGGGATAGAACAACTGTAATGGTATAATTAATAAAATATATTTTAAAATAAAAATTAAAAAATTTTAAAAAAGAAACTAAATTTGGATTACCTGAAGGCAGGTACAGGAGGAAATGGGAGACAAAATCATTTTTTAAAACAAAAAATGTTTGCATAAAATATGAATCCAAAGTATAGACAGTGTTACATAACTGAAATTGTAGGTAATCATGTGTCTGTTACTAAGGTTCAACTTTTGGGGGATTTAAAAATAGAATTTCCAAAAGTTATAAATAATTTGGTATATGTAGTTTAAATTTGAAAGAGCCAACAGCAATAGTGCTAACAAATGAACTTTTAGAAAAAGGGAAGCACGACACAAACTTATTTGTCACAACTAAGAAAAAAGAAGAATGACAGAATATACGTTAGGAAAACTAAAATTGAAATATAGTAGAGGAAAGGATGAACTTAATACACAAATCTTGGAGAGCAAAGCATTTAGAATCATGAAATATTTTTAATCCTTACCTGAGGAAATTTTTTCACTGCTTTTAGAGAGAAGAAGGGAGAGAAACATCACTTTGAGAAAGAAACATAGATCTATTGTCACCTGTCTGCTCCCAGACTGGGGATGGAACCCACAACCTTTCCGTCACAGGATTGACATGCCAAGCAAATTAGCCACACTGGCCAGGGTAATAACAAAATTCTTTATATAAACTTATGCGACACTTTTTACAGTTTAGACAGAATTTTTACATGCATTATCTTATCCAATTCTCACTACTGGGAAGTCATATTATACATGAAACTGAAAATCATAGTAGTTTGTCCAAAACCACAGAGCAACTAACACCAGAGCTTCATCCTAATGCTCTGATTCCATGTGTAGTGTTCCCCCCAAAATACCACCCTCAATCCCTCAGAAAGAGTTGATCATATTGCTATTAAAAAATAAAATAAAATACATATTACCAATCAGACATAAATTGTATCAATGAATTTTAGAATTTAGGATTAAATGTGGAATCACTGATTTTCTTATGTGTTTAATATAAAAAATTGTATTTATAATATAAATTTAAGTGGTCCTACCTTAAAAAGTCTAGTACAGAGAAATAATACGTTCTTTCATTCATTAATGAAATCTTGAGTATCTTACTTATTGAGTATCTTACTATGTTCTAGGTGTCAGAAACTAGGTAGTGAATAAGACAGGCAATATTCTACCCTCTCAGAAATTTTTGTCTGAAAGTAAAGATAATTAAATAGAATAGTTCAATAAAGTAAACAATTGAAATAAGTGTAATAATGCTATGGTGAGGTACCAGGTGCCATGAGAGCAGGGAAGTAAGTTGACACCATATAAACCATGCTAGATTTGGCCTTATACCCAAGGAGGAATAACAAGCCATGGAAAGTTTTTAGTTTTTATTGTATTTTATTAATTATGCTATTACAGTTTTCCTATTTTTTCCTTCTTTGTCCTCCTCCACACAGCACTCCTTACTCCCTCAGGCAATCCCCCCACCATAGTTCATGTCCACAAGTCATGTGTTCTTTGGCTACTCCATGCCTTATACTTTACATCTCCATAGGTAGTTATATCCTGTAACCACCTATTTGCTCTTCTTAATCCCCTCACCTCTTTACCTATTCCCCCACATCCCTTTCTGACCTGGCAATCATCAAAACACTCTCCATGTCCATGATGCTGTCTCTGTTCTTGTTTGCTTGGTTTATTTTTTAAATTCAATTGTTGATAGATAGGTATTTATTGCCATTTTATTGTTCATAGTTATGTTCTCCTTTTTCTTAAATAAGTCCCTTAACATTTCATATAATAATGGTTTAGTGATGATGAACTACTTTGGTTTTTTTCTTCTCTAAATGACATCTTTGCTGGGTAGAGTAATCTTGGCTGTAGGTCCTTGCTTTTCATGACTTTGAATATTTCTTGCCAATCTCTTCCAGCCTACAAAGTTTCTTTTAAGAAATCAGCTGACAATCTTATGGGAACTCCTTTGTATGTAACTAACTGTTTTTTCTCTTGCTGCTTTTAAGATTCTCTATCCTTAACCTTTGCCATTTTAATTATGATGTGTCTTGGAGTGGGCCTCTTTGCATCCATCTTATTTGAGCTTCCTGAATTTGCATACCTATTTCCTTCACCAAATTAGAGAAGTTTTCTTCATTATTTTTTCAAATAAATCAGTTTCTTAGGGGTTTTGTTTTTTGTTTTTTACTCAGTGATCAAATTAATATGTGAGGAAGTGCACGTGTCAGTCTGTGAGGTGTGTTCTGGTGACAATTTCTTGTTCTTTCTCTTCTCCTTCTGGCACCCCTATGATATGACTGCTGGACCTCTTGAAGTTATTCCAGAGGCTTCTTACACTATCTCATTTTTTTTCAATTTTTTCTTCTTGTTCTGATTGGTTGTTTTTTGCTTCCTTATATTCCAAATCATTGATTTGATTCTCAGCTTCATCCACTGTACTGCTGTTTCCCTGTAAACTGGTCTTTATTTCAAAGATCTTATTTATTTATTTAGAGAGGGAAATAGATGGAGAAAGAAAGGGAGAGATACATCAATGTTGCCTCTCGAGTGCCCCTACTTGGAACCTGGCCCACAACCCAGGCATGTGTACTACACTGGAAACTGAACCAATGACCCTTGGTTCACAGGCCAGCACTCAATCCACTGAGCCACACCAGCCAGGGCAATTTTTCTTTATTTCAATTAGTGAATCCTTCATGTATGACTGGATCATTTTTATGCTGCTGAGGTCCTAAATAAGTTCCTTGAGCATTCTTATAACCAGTGTTTTGAACTCTGCCTCTGAGAAATTGCTTATCTCCATTTTGTTTAGTTCTTTTTCTGGAGTTTTGATCTGTTCTTTCATTTGTGCCATGTTTTCTGTTTCCTCATTTTGGCAGCCTCCCTGTGTTTGTTTCTATGCATTAGGTAGAGTTGCTTTGACTCCTTGTCTTGGTAGCATGACCTAATGTAATAGGTGTCCTGTAGAGTCCATTGGCACAGTCTCCCCATCACCCAAGCTGGGTACTCAAGGTGCACCCTTCAGGTGGGCTGAGTACACCATTCTCTTGTAGTTGAGCCTTTGTTGCTGTTGGCAGGTCAATGGGAGTGATTTACTAAGGCCAATCAGCTTCCAAAATTGGTTTAACCACTGACCAGCAACCTTCACCCTCTGAGGAAGATCAGCTGTATAAGGGCAGGGTGGTGGTGCTCTCATGTGGTCTGCAGCAGTCCACTGGGTGCACTGACCTGGGATTTCCTGGGTGGTATAGGCCAAGTTCAGCCCCCACCTGTATTTTGCCCAGGGCCACCCTTTCTGAGCTATAAAGCTATCTGAAATGGCTACTTGTTCTGGGCTTGCGATTTTCAGGCAAAGCCAAGCTGTGAATCTAGGCTGGCTGCTGCTAATGCTGGACCTGGGGCTCACTGAGGCCAGTGGTTGCTTGCTTGGGAAGATTTAGGAAGTTGTGAAGCTTGAGCCAAGACCAGCCATTCACATGAAAAAGCAGCTTGGGTGGGCCTGTAAGTTGGGTAGGGCAGAGTCTCTAGGGATCTTCGAGATGTGTCAAACAGTATTGATGGAGTCTCAGATATGCCACCAGCTTGCCAGTTCTGTTGGGGGAAGGTTTAGGAAAGAGACAATGGCCTCTACTCGCCTTGACGGCAGACACTTCAGTTTCTCCCCATATACCACTGGAACCTTTCAAGTTTCTCCCAGTGCTAGAGCTCAGAGGGAGGGAGTCTGAGTAGGTGAGTCCATTTGTGGGTTCTTTAAGAGGAACTTCTTGGAGCTCTAGGAGTTTCTTCCACTGACTCAATCCCTGCTGGTTTTTGCAGCCAGAATTTTGGGGTTCCTGGCACTGGACCCCTGGGCTGGGAAATCTGGTGTGGGGCTGGGACAACTCACTCCCAAGATGCCCTCCTAAATTTTTATCCACCACACATCAATGTGGAACCAGCCCATTCTGGGTCTGTGCCCCTCCTACTAGTCTGAATGGATGTGGTTTCTTTAATTCTATAGTTGTCAGACTTCTATTGAACTTGATTTCTGATGGTTCTGAGTGATGGTTGTTCTATATCTTAGCTGTAATTTTTGTGTGGTTGTGCAAAGAGGTGAGCCATGTCTGCCTACACTGCCATCTTGACCAGAATGTCCACCATGGAATATTTTTAAGTGAGGATAAGCATGACTATGTTTTAAGTGTATCACTAAACAATGTGATATATAGCGAATGAAACAAGTAATAACAATTGATTTTTCCCTTATACCATTTTAAGTGTATATATGCCAAAGTGAGCAGCCACAATTTTAATCATACTTATAAGACATTATGACTAGCGAATAAAAATATTTTATTAGTATTTATATATGTTTCTTATTTTTGATGTTGTTTTATAAATTAAGAATATTTGAAAATAATTAAATGACAAATATAAATAGAAAACCTACTCTTGTACCAGGTCTTTAAAAAGTTTTTTAGTATTAAAATTTAAAGTTCAAAGTAATTCACCAAAGGTATAATTTTATTACCAGTTAAATTAGCCAGCATCTGTTGAGCAATTCTAAGCATTCTACATAGATTACCTTATGCAATCTTTACAAGAACCCTTGTAAATACTATTATATACATTTTGCAAATGAGAAAACACACTGAGAGAAAACCTTGCCCAAGACCACACAACCAGTAAGTGCTGAAACCAGGATTCCAACCCCACTCTATCTGTCACCAAAGCCCATCCACACCTGTAAGTACGGTACCACACTGAAACTTAACTCACTGGAAACAACCACAGTGTTCCTTTTCTGTTATTGTCCTTCACTATTATAATTTACTCCCTCACAACTGCCCCAAAACATTTTAATATACTTCAACATCTGTTCATCAGGATATTTCCCCTCTTGAAACAAACAAAAAATAGTATAAAATGGTGGGTTTATAGTACTACTTTTCAGATAAGCCATGTTTTCAGAATTTCTATGGAGTTGTTGAAGAAAGCAAGGGGAAAAGTGAAAGGCTAAGTAGAAACAAATATTAAGGAAGAATATAGCAAACCACATCTTCAACTGAATGTTGGAATATACATTATTCTAGTTGTAACAAATTAGAAAAAGAAAATAAAAAAACAGATAAAACTTTGAATTTAAATTGTGGAGAAGTGCCTGGCCAAATTCAAAGCAGATCTAAAGATGGCCATCACTGAATTTGGGGGTTTCTGGCACTGGACCCAGAAACAGGCTGACAGGGACCACAGGGGAGAGTGGAGAGAATCACAGGGGAAAAGGGGAAGGACTCACATGAACAAGTATAAAGGACACATGGACAATAACTAAGGTGGGGGGCGGAAATGGGAGGGAGGTGGGGAGCACTCGCGGGGGGCAAGGCTGGGAATATAAAACAGAAAACTGTACTTGAACAAGAATTAAATTTAAAAAGAAAGAATATACATCCCACTTGGGAAAATAAAATAAAATAAAATAAAATTCAGTATTCTATCAATATTTTTTAAAAAAAGAACTAAAGGAACATGTGGAATAAAGTCCAAAAATGTTTTTTAAACAAAATAGAAATATCGATAAAGACATAAAAAATCTAAAAAAAAAAAAACAAAGAAAATTTCTGGATCATTATATTATAATAATTAAAATTAAGCAATTTATTAGAGGGATTCAAAGGCAATTAAAAGAAAGATTCAACAGGAACTAGCATAAAGGACACATGGACAACAACTAAGCGGGGTGGGAATGGGAGGGAGGTGGGGAGCATGGGTGGGGGTGGGTTGGGATGTGAGTAAAAGAGAGAACACTGTACTTGAACAATAATTAAATAAAAAAATAAAATAAAATAAGATGAAAAAATAAAAATAAAATAAGATGGCCATCACTTTGAAAATACTGGATGGCTTACAAATTACTTTAGTATATTGAAATAGAAAAAAATACCCATAAGAAATGTCATCATAATCTACAAAAAATGCATGGGCTCTGTAAGCTGATGTGTCCTTACCCTATCTGCACAGGCTTGAACACAACTAACCTCCTCGAACCAATTTTTTTCTAAAGTATTCTCATAATAAGGATTTGTGTAGCACTTTCCTATTTACAAAACAATTTTTACTTGGACTACATCCTTTTATTTGTAAGGTGACTCTTATTAGTATAGTCAGTAATACTGCATTTGAAGCTCAATTTGTTAACTTTCTTTAGATAATATAGCCAGCTGATGGTAAGACTGGATTCCATGCCCTGGGCTCTCCTCCATTGCACCATATGCCATTCACCTACTCAAAGAACAGCATAACTACACAGTGAAAAGAGCATTGGATGAGCTTCCAGTCCTATCACTAACTTTGCACATGTGAAGTTCAGACATATTATCTTATTTAGAGTGGAAGATAAACAGCATATATCATGATATTAGAAAAGCATATTAAGCTCTTTCAGAAAGGGACACTGAAGTCCAGAAGGATTATGTGATTTTCACAAGGTCACCCGGTGGCATCATCATGAAAAGGCATGTAAACTTGATCATACCTATAGGAGACTGGCACTTTGAGATGTTAATTTTTTTCTCTCCATAAATTTTCCCATTTTCCTTTCTTCTCAGTCAAGCAGGTAACTGGTTTCATACTTTATTGCCTCAGGGGAGGTATGTGCCAGGACAGAAAACAGAGTAATTTTTAAGTTATTCTATTTTTGCTTTCCTGAAACCTAAGCCCTGGGAATAAAAGTTTGTTACAGAGATAAAAGACAGATTCTCAGATACATACAGAAAGAGAGAGAAAGAGAGACAATATCTCCAGTCCAAAAAAAAAGATTTCCTCAGCTGAAGAAAAGAGAGAAAAGCCTTTGGATTCCAAGGCAGCAAGGGTCTCTGCTTTGCTTCCTGGCCCCAGTGTCTAGAAAGCAGGAAGACCCCAGAGAGGAACAGAAACAGAAATTGGGGGGGGGGGGCATGTTCTGAAAGTAGCAAATCGCTGCCAGACCAGAAAGAACTATTTAGACACAACAATTCATGTCTCAGAGGTGAGCCATTATTTACAGGTTACTGGCGACCAGCATACACCCCCATTCCAGGAGGAACTCTGCCATAACCCCAGGGAAGTAGTGAAAACCTCAACATACAGTGAAGGTATTTTGTCTACCACTCAGTGACTAAGGGTCAGAAATAAGGTTGAACTATAGAAAATAGGTGGATATTTCTTACATACCTAAATTTATGGACTGAGAATCCATCTCCATGATCACATGATCTTTTCTCTTCTTCTAAAAGCCAGATCTTCTGACTATAGGTCTAGATGTTTTGACACATTATCAGAGATTGACGATAATGATGATGATGGCGATGACAGAGCTCATGGTGATATAGTTCAAGGCAAAGAAAATAAATAATCTGAAACAGTGTCTTACCATTTTGTATATTGTCTGGTAACCTTCTACTGGTCTTTTGTGTCTCATCTTAAATGTCGTATCTCCCAGAAAGATAGTTCTGACTTCCCTGACTCCTCTAGATGTGGCTGGGTGTTCCTCTGTTTCCATGACAGTGTGTTCACTTCAACCACACAACAGTGAAATCATCTGTTTCCACATCTGTCTTCCTAATAAATTTTAACCACCATAGGCAGAGACTGAATATCATTTCTCACTGCAAAACATGTACCACCACAGCCCTAACTCGTGTGGCTCAGTTGGTTGGGCAACATCCTACAAAGCAAAAGGTCATAGGTTAGATTCCCAGTCAGGGCACATGCCTGGGTTGTGCGTTCCGGCTCCTGTCAGGAAGCATACCAAAGGCAACCAATCGATGTTTCTCTCACACAGTGTTGTTTTTCACCCTCTCTTTCTTCCTCTCCTCCTGTCTCTCTAGAAATAAACTATATCTTTAAAAATATATATACCTACCACAGTGCCTGGTACATAGCATGCACTCAACACAACTTTGAGAAGTACATAAATGATTGAATAATAAATGGAGTAAAGTCTTAAATACATATACAATTTTACCTTTTAAAAATATACAGTTTTCTTCTGGCCAAGATGGAGGTGTAGGTGGAAACACTGTGCCCCCTCCCACAACTAAATTTAAAGACAGCAAATTTGCCCTGGCTGGTGTAGCTCAGTGGATTGAGCGAAGGCCTGTGAACCACATGATCATGGTTCGATTCCTAGTCAGGGCACATGCCTGGGTTGCAGGCCAGTTCCCAGCGGGGTACTCACAGGAGGCAACCATACATTGATATTTCTCTCCTCTCCTTCTCTCCTTCCCCTTCCCCTCTAAAGATAAATAAATAAAATCTTTAAAAAAATACAGCAAAGTTTTAGAAACAAAAACACAGCCAAAACAGTGAAAATTGAGCTGTACGGAACTTCGACAACAAGGATACACTCAGCCAGACCAGTAAGAGGGGCGGAGTCAGTGGCAGAGAGCGGTTGGGCTGAAAAGATCATTGGGTCCAACCCAGGAGCAGAGGCGGAGGCGGTTGGCAGATCCCAGGTGTGGGGCTGCGATGGGAGGACCCAATGAGGGCGCAGGGTGCTGGTTGACTGCAGTCACACATTCATACGCAAATAAACCAAGTAAAGGAGCGAACAGTGGGACAGACCACTCAAGCTAGGGCCCCAGCGGGAATTAGAGCCTGAAAGCACCACCTGGAAAGACGTTCTCGGGGTCGAGGGGCTGGGAGAGGCTCCCAGGCAGACAGTTCATTGGAGAGACCCACAGGGTCCTGGAGAGTCCACGGGCCCACATACCTGGGAACCAGCACCAGAAGGGCCCAATTTGCTTGTGGGAAGCTGCAGAGGGGACAGATATCTGAGGGAGAGTGGAGCAGAGCAAAGTGCCATTTTTTTCCCTCTCTGACCCCGCCCCCACATATAGCGTCACAACCCAGCAACTGGGTTGCCCGGCCCTGGTGAACACCTAGGGCTCCGCCCCTCAAACACAACAGATGTGAACAGACCAAACATTATGACTCAAGATCAGCTCAAAGCCCCAGAACCTATACTTCTTAAGTGACCAAGAAATAACCAACCTTTCAGACACACAGTTCAAAATACTGGTGATCAGAATGCTCATAGAATTGGTTGATTTTAGCCACAAATTAGAAGAACATATGAAGGCTAAACTGATTGAAATGAAGGGAAATGCACAGGGGACCAGTAGTGATGGAAAGGAAACTGGGACTCAAATCAAGGGAGTGGACCAGAAGGAAGGAAGAAGCAAGATTTCAAAAAAATGAGGAGAGGCTTAGGAACCTCCAGGACATCTTTAAACGTTCCAATATCCGAATTATAGGGGTACCAGAAGGGGAAGAGGAACAGCCAGGAGTGGAAAACTTATTTGAACAAATAATAAAGGAGAACTTCCCCAGTCTGGCAAAGGAAATAGACTTCCAGGAAATCCAGGAAGCTCAGAGAGTCCCAAAGAAGTTAGATCCAAAAAGGAACACACCAAGGCACATCATAATTACATTAGCCAAGATTAAAATGAAGGCGAGAATTCTAGAAGCAGCAAGAGATAAGGAGACAGTCACCTACAAAGGAGTACCCATCAGACTGTCAGCGGATTTCTCAAAAGAGAACTTACAGGCAAGAAGGGGCTGGAAAGAAGTATTCCAAGTCATGAAATCCAAAGACCTACAGCCGAGATTGCTCTATCCAGCAAAGCTCTCATTTTGAATGGAAGGGCAGGTAAAGTGCTTCTTAGATAAGGTCAAATTCAAGGAGTTCATCATTACCAAGCCCTTATTATATGAAATGTTAAAGGGACTTATCTAAGAAAAAGAAGATAAAAAACATGAACAGTGAAAGGACAGCAAACTCACAGTTATTAACAACCACACCTAAAACAAAAGCAAACTAAGAGGACAGCTAGATTGGGAGTGAAAACAGAAAAGGAGATCACATGGAGGGTTAGCAACAGGGGAGTGGGAAGAGGAGAAGGGGAGAAAGTACAGAGAATAAGTAGCATAGAAGGTAGGTAGAAAATAGACAGGGGAGAGGGCAGGAATACTATGGGAAATACAGAATCTAAAGAACTTCTGACACATGGACATGAACAAAAAGAGGGGAATGGTGGGGGAGGGGTGTGCAGGGTGGAGGGGAGTGAAGGAGGGAATGGGACAAATGTAATGGCATAATCAATAAAATATATTTAAAATATACATATATATATATACACAGTTTATTACCTATAAGAAATTTTCAATAAAACAAAACCACAGGTTTATTCCAAGTCGTATCACACTTTCAATGATAAAGATGTCAGAGCTCTCCAAAATGACAAGCGCCCTACAGAGTCAGGGCTTCAGTGGCTAGCAAGACGGTATCACCAGAAGAAGACATAATATTACCCATAATCTTGGAAAGTTCCAGTACTGTATCTCATTTTCACAGGATTTTCTACTTCATAACATCATTCCTGTTCTTCTTAAATCCTAAAATAAATGGGGTCAGGAGAACTGTTTCATAATGAAGGTTCTTTGGCCATAATTCTTGAAATAGCTTTGAGAAACTTACTAAAAATTGAACTTATGCAGAAAGCTTACTACTTGGAATTCAGAATGACTGACTGGACAGAAGAGACTGGATAAAACTCATGATCCTTTGCTGACAAAGCAACCTACATTAAACACACACAGAGCCCTCGTGCCTTGACTGCTACAAACTCCTGAGCAGGAATTATAGCTGGGGAGCAGGACCTCCTCCCCCGCCGTAAGAAAAGATTTTATACATCTCATCCCTACACTAAAAAATATTATACTATCACTGACATGGTTAAACAGTAAATAATAAGAAATAAGAGTATATAAGGAGAGTATATAAATAAGAATAAAGAGTATTCTTGTAGTTTAGTGAATATATTGTCATAAGATCAATTAGCAAAAGCACGAATGCCTTAATTCCATGTTTTAAAACTCCAATATTTTGCGTGTATCTTCTCACTGGCTAGACTGTCCAATCCAAAGAAGTAGCCGATCATAGGCCTAAAGGAGGGATCAAATATTCTATCCCATAAAGCAGTTGGGCAGTTTCCCAAAAACCTAACAGTTCAAAACTTTTTAGTATCAAGTAATTAGCATATCATTGCACACTTTCCCAGAATGTAATAACTATAAAATGAATTTAATTAACCCATCACTTTAGCACCATGCCTATTGTTTGTTCCATAACGTACATCTAATCAGTAGTTTGAATACAAAAGTATTCTTTAATTTCTTTCTCCAGATGCTCTCTCTTTATGCCTCCTGGACTAATGAACATTTTCTAACATCAAGAGTCTTATGGATTTATGATTTGCAATAACCCTCTCAACCAAGGTCAAGATGACCCTTTTGAGAGATTTTTAAATCTAAAATTATTATTTAGTAAAAATTATTTATTTCACTTTGATTTACAGAAATTGATAAAGTTTGAAAACTATCTTTCCAGAGAGAGAGAGAATCTCTCTCTGGAAATAATAAAGGAGAACATAATAAAGAATCTCTCTCTCTCTGGAAAGATTCAGTATTTAACTCGAGTTTTATTAGCTAGAAAAAAAAACTGAAGTTTTATGAAATGGAAAAAGCATCTGAATATAAAACTGGCATAACAAACCTGAAAACTGAAATACAAATTTGCAAAAGGTGCAGTCAATGTGGAAAAGCTTTTTTTTTTTAATTTTAAGAACCTAAGAAAAGCTAGAGATGGAAAAAGAGTTTTCACAGGAGGCAAATATAAAGTAGTAAGATACTACAAAAAAAATTAAGCCATCAGGTGCAGGAAACAGATAATGAATAAAGAATACTTTAAATGAGGAAGGAGAATTGTAAAGGGTCCGTTTCCCAGAGAGAGGAAGAAAAAAGAGAAAAACAGAAGTGACACTTACGAAGCACACAGAGAACCAAAAGGAAAGCCTGTGGACCTGGGAAACCACCTCAGTTTCAAGGATGCCTAGGAGATACGTGGCAACATCACCTCTTCGAATTCTAATTACACGACTTTCTTCAGCTTTCTTTTAAAAAAGCACTGTCATAATATATGCATTATGAAAATGATAGTATTTAACTTTTAGTACTTGGTAAAAATAAGATTATACACATGTCATTTATCAATGAGAACAGTTGCCAAAAAAAAGATTCAAAGAAAATAAAGTATCAGAGAAGTGAAAAATATCAGATAGACTTTTTTACCAATTAAAAGAAGCTCAGAAAATAGGACAATATTTTTAAAACACAGAAAGGAAATGAGCATCAACCCCAAAGTATCGAAAGCATTAATTTCCCTCCCATATTTAATAAAGAGAATAAAAACTGCTCAAAAAACAAACTGCAATATACTAAAACATTCTGGTGAAGCAATATTGTGTCACTAAAACAGCAACTTTCCACTGAAAACACATGTAAGGACACAATTAGCATTAACTTCTATTTCTTACATTTATCTGTCATGAAAACAAATTCAACCAACTCAACAAGTCTTGTTGAAACAGCACTTTACCATGATCCTGCACCATAACCAACCAGGCTAATACACCTGACGTTGGATAGGCCCTGAAATCTCATACGTTAAAATAGGTCTAAGATGTACTAAAGGTTCATTTAGGAGCAAATCAAGTTACTACTGCAGAAAAAAAAATCCTGAATGTAAAGCAACTCCTGGAGGAAAAAAAATCTCTAACGGAGACAGGGAAAACTGATTAAACTGCCATCTATAAAAATGTTAAGAGACAGGGGTGGTAGACGTAGGGAGTACTGTCATAAAGCGACAAAGCAGTGACTACAGCGGTCTGAGGTCCAACAGACTCACCTTACCTAAGCAGAGACAAGAACAGGCGCCTAAAGATGGACTAAGCAAGATGCCATGCCCATTCCCACTTCCCACTGTGTTTGTACATCCCCAGAGAATCGCCTCTCTACTTTTACAATAACACACAGAATAAACACCAAATGAGAAACCGTCCCATGAAAGTTTCTCCTCTCTACTTTTACAATAACACACAGAATAAACACCAAATGAGAAACCGTCCCATGAAAGTTTCTTATTTGAATAAGAGTAGGTATTCAATCATGAATAAACACTGGGCTCAATGAATATGGTTATTACTAAAGTTACATTTATTTAGCTCCTCCGTCATATCTACCAGGTGGAACAATGAAGAAAGAAAAAAGATTCAAGATGACAACATACTAACCCCTGCAGAACAAACCTAAGTTATACTTTAAAACATATGTTTTACTCATATTTTAGAAATTGTACAAAAGTAAGCCTATCCAATAAAAAATATAATGCACATGTCATAATTTGGCTAGTTGTCTGTATAATTCAAAAATATAACAATATTAATAGTTTTAAAAGATTAAAGACGAAATAAATTATTTTTTCTAACTACATCAGTTCATAAAGTAAATAAAATGATGCATATACTTTAGTATAACCCAAATATATACTGATTTGGGGAATTAGGATGCAATTCCTTAAAATTTGATCCATTACAATCAATCATTGTTAAAAGAACATGGGAAGGAGAGGAAAAAGGAAGAAGAAGGGGGAAAGAAGAGGAAAGAAGAGGGGAAAATAAAACTATTAAATTATTTCTTATAAAGCATGATTCTCCATAATGTATCAGCAATTTTGGTAACTTCCTTTAAAGTTAGGAACTTTTAAGAGACTCAGTCCACCGGTTTTAGAAGCCTTAAGATCATTCTGCTTAGTGAATTTACACCTAGAACATCCATTGCCCTTCCTCCTCCCCGTCCTTTCCAGATAACACTTTCTCTCTCCCCCCTCCTCCCTCTCACTTGCTCTCTTTCCCCCACTTTTTTTCTCTTTCTCTTTCCCTCTCCCCCTGTTCTTCTCTTTGCCTTGCCACCTTCCATCTCTTATACATAATGCATTTAAGGTAGTCCAAAAGGGACAATGTCTTGAGGACAATAAATGGTAAAAAAATAAATAAATATACACTGTAAATTAAATAAGAACTGTCATTTATTGGCTACATTACCCAAACCATTTTTATTTCAGATAAGCCAACTGTGTCTGATCTGGACAGATGTGGCTCCAAAATTTCATAAACAGTTTATTTCTCTGTGATATTACTGTGTAGCGTGAGAGAAGGAAACAATCTCAGTCTTAAATGCCCATGTACAAGGGAATGTTTCTAGGTGTTCTAAAAGTTTTATATATCATTGTCCATCTCCACAGATACTGGTTGGACAAAGCACCTCACTGATTATGTTTCCTCAATGCACCTTCCAAAGCCACAGGTAGGATTAATCATCCTGCAGAGACAGGTTGCACTTTAACCTTCAACCTGAACTTTAGTTTCAGATTGTATCAAGTCACACAACTTGTTAACACATGGATCTGTGCTAGCCCAGTATAATAGAGTTTCAAGGGTATTCATATAAATTTTGGTTCAAAACCCTTAAGAAAACTCTACGGTTGATCTGATCGTCCATACCATGTTTAAAAACTAAACAAGACAAAACAAAACTGGTTTCACTATGATCCTTAGCAACAAAGTTAACATGTAGTACAGCCAAATTAAAGTGAATCCCCAAGGTCTGAGCTATGATAAACTCAGGTGGGAAAGAGGTGGGAAACTCAGGTATCTGCTTCATTTGGGAAACTTGCCAGTCATGTTCTTAGACAAGACATACATCTGGAGAAACACAGTTACCAAAGTTGTGCTTTATCACAAAAGTAAAGACACTGGACTAAATCCAAATATGAAACTATTTTTAAGTCAAAAGATAAATAATGAATCTATTATTTTGTTCAGTGCACACAACTTCACTATCTTTTACAATATGTAATTCCCTTGATAAATATTAAACCCATGATAAAGAACTCAAATATACACTTTTTAAAAAAAAAGATTGTTTAAAAAGTTGCATTTAACAAGATAAAGAAAATCCCAAATCAGTGATACTATGTCTATGCTAATTAGATCACCTGACTTATGAAATCACCAATGTCTACAATTAAATACTATAGTCGTACTTCATTTCACTTTAGCAAAGTAATATTACTGAATGATGTGCCACGGAAAAGACATTATTATAATAAATATTTCCCCAAACCCAAGCAAAAGTTTACTCTTAAATGGAATACAATTTAATTTACAAATACCAGAACCAAGGTAAGGGAGAAACATATATAGGAAGCTTCATAGCCCACCTTTCTTCTTGACTGGCATTCTTGGTCGTTTCCACTGCCACAGGATTCAAGATCTCTTTTCAGGTCTCAACTTGATCCAACTGGATTGAGGCCAAGAGCCAGGTAACTGTTACAAATCACTTCACCTATTTAGTTTTGAAATCCAGGCTGTCTTCTCTTTCTGATAAAGAAAAAATAATGTGTCTTTCCACAATTAAACTTTTCACACTGCCCAGAGTTTAGAGAAATGTAATTTCAGTTTTTCAATTTTTATAAAATATTTAGTTTTTTTAGAAGCTCAGAAAACTATTGTAAGCATAGAAAACGTTATTAAAATTCCTCTTCAGGCAGCATCATTTTTGGAGTTCAATGACTAATTCGATTAAGGCACAAACCAAATTTACAAAGCTGTTTCACTACTTAATACATGATCAAATTCGAAGATGAACTGGTTGACGATAAATATTCTCAATTCTTTAGAGAAAAATTGAAACACCACCCCTGGCGCTCCCCAAAAAATACTTTTGAAAATTTCTTTGAGTCTGGTCTTTAAAAAGGTGGGTGAGTTTGAACAGTTTTCCGGAGCAGAACACAGACTGAAAGGCCCTTTCTATTTACTGGACCAGAAGTTCCAGATCTCACCCCTCAGTAAGGTAGGATCCAGCTTGCTGTCACTTCCATTTTTTTTCTTCTGTGCTCTCCAAGCCCCTCAGGCATGATCCTTAATGCCCCCTCTGATTCTGATCCTCCCATGTATTAACCGAGAGGATTGAAAAGAAGGAAAGCAATCCCTTGGCGTGGAGACATTAAAGTGACAGTGCTACTCAGTGGGCACTTGATGCAGGATGAGTTGGCGAAGCAGATTTCTTCACACTGGAGTCATTCACATCATGCCATTTCTTCGCATCCAAGCAGCTGCCTATCCAGCAAGGAAAAACACTGAGACTATTCCAGAGAAGTCAAACCTTCCCGCAAAGGTGTTTTCTGAGACGCTGTAGTAGTATTAGGCATGTGAGCACAAGCTGGCGAACGGTTGGCGATTTCCTAAATGAGAGAGTTTCGGCCGCTTGGCTTCCACATCTACCCTTTCAATCTCTCTCCAAACTACCCACCTTCCTTTTGTAGAAAAGACAAGAAATCTCTGCTACTACCGCTGGCTACCCCTGCCCACACCCCGTTCTCATACAGAAGAGCACAGAATGTCCTGCACCCTTCACGCGATGAAGTGTTTCTTCAGGCAGTAGAAACAGCAGCACTAGAAATTATATAACTCTCGAATTTGGCTTCTCTAAGACATGGAGACTGGAGGGTCGGGGGTTGCTGGTCTGGGAGATACTGCTGGGCACAGAACGTGGAGAAAAGGGCGCCAGGCCTCCTCGCTGCGCCCCACACTCCGAAACACTGGGGGTCTTTTCGGGAAGTGGGAAGCAAATTTCTCTCCGGTCCCTTTCCGAGCGGAGTGAAAGCATGGAATATGAGGGCACTGAACATTGGGGAGAGGAGTCAGACGGCTGAGAGGGGAAGACGCCGGTTTGGGGGGTCAGAACAGAAGGTCCCCGAGAAGACGGAGCCTTAACACACGCGCCGGGCCAGAGGGGCGAGCTCCCCCGAGGCGTGAAAGGGGTGGGGAGTTCGGCCGCGGCTATCACAGGTGCCCTGAAGAGGGGAAAGCGCCTCGGCACACCCCGGCGTTCGGAACGCCCCAGGCTCCCTTCTAGGTGGGAGAGGGAGCTTGGTTAACAAATAGCAGGGTAAGGGAATGCAGGGCTAGCAGAAGGGGCGGGCCTACGGACGTCTGGACCTCCCTGAAGCCAATGAGCAGCCGTAATTTCAGGACGCCGGGCCCAATTACAGACAGGACGGAGGGCGCGGCTTTTGACTGGGTTGGGGCGGGCGGGACTGCAGGAGAGAGGCGTGAGCCGGACACCCCGCCCACCCCGGGCGTTCTAGGTCCCCGCCCACCTGCTAGTCACGTGGGCCCCCAAGATGGCGGCACTCCGGCGCGGGGCTGGGGCTGACCCGGGAGGTAAAGGTGCGGTGCCACAGGGAGCTGGAGAAACGCCCGAGGTAGGCGGGAATCCGGGGTGGTTTGGACGGTGATTTCTGCAGCCTTAGTGTGTTGGCGGACTCTTCTGAAATGATGCAAGTAAAAAGAATTTGAAAACCTAAAGAGAACAGCTCCCGAAGTCCATGGGTCGCTCAATGGGTTAAGTCTCCAGTTGCGACGGGAAGGAACAGAGAGAAAGTAGGAGACCTAAAGTCTAGGTTGCTTGCCGCTTGTTTTCTCTTGCCTCAGGGCCTTTGCACCGACCTTACCTTCAACTTGAAATACCTCCCCGCACCTTTTCCCACCCCAGTCTCCGCCAAATATTTTCAGGTATTCGTTTAAGTGTCACTTCCTCCGGGAAATCCTCCCACACTTCCCCTAGCTAGGTTAAGGTTGGCTTTTCTTATGTTCTTTTGTTTTGTTTTTATGGCACGCGCTTTATGCGTTCAAATTTCCTGCCCTTTTTTCCCTGATTTCTGGCTGAGTTGTGAATTCCTGTGGCTATGACTACCTCTTGACGAATGTCAGATGTTGAATGAACGTGGTCTACAATGTGAAGTTCAGGTGAAATAGTACACATAAAAGCACTACAAAACTGTAAGATACTTGGCAAGCTATAAACCTACATAAATTCACTCTTTCCGATATATTGAGTGGTCTTGGACTGATCTTTAGATGAAATGTGGGTTACTGCAAAATTTTTACATTTCAGGACTTGTTAGCAGTCTCTCCGAAAGTTACCCATCTATTTCTCTGACTTACTACCGCTGCCTTCCAAAGAATAGGCACTCCAGTATCTGCTGTCCTGTTTGGATATTATAGCATCATAACCCCAAGTGGCTTTGTTGGCCATATACTAAGACTGTAGAAGTCATTGCCTGAAAGTTTTCTCTGTGGGGTTAGTAAAGGACTTCAGTGAATTGGGTGACAGCAAAATAGGTTACCCAAGTCTCCTGGTTATGATACTGACATCAGCCTTCATAGAACATTAGATTATAGGACCTCCCTCAGATACTACTTTCTCTTCCATTTTACATTTAGATGTCAGAGAGAGGAAAAAGATTAAATCTAGTGTCTGAGAAATTGTAGTTTGTAATTTTTTTCCCTGTCCTCCCCAGACATTCTAAAGAAAAAGAACTACTTTGAATACAGTTTGTGATGATACAGGGAAAGAAAGTGGCCCATTGTTATTGTGTAATAGCATAGAAGAGTTTGGAGGATCCCGTCTTCAGCAGTTAATTTGCCTTTTCTTAGGGTTAAGATTGCTACATATCACTTACTCAGCAAGTGAATATTGCAGTGATGTTTAACATGTGTCTATTGACTACTGGCCTCAGAAGAATCACTGGTGCTAAAATGCAGATTTCTAGGCTTCACTCCTAGTGAATCCATATGTCTTAGGAGGGAGCTGGAGAGACTGCTCTTCAAAGAAACTCCCGGTGTGATTCTTGGGCACATCACATAATTGAGAACCACCAATTAATTATCTTCTGTGCTCATTATGCTTAATCCACTCTAATCTGTTGCCTGGGACTCCTGAAATATGAGATTCAGTCTATGCCCTTGACTAAATTTAATGTCATTAAAGTGGAGATTGGTATAAATTGTGAAGGGCCATAGATTTTTAAAAATCTGTTCATCGTGCTAATGTGGCAAAAGATTTAACGATTTTTTTCTTGTAAGAATTTTCATGTACATTGAAGAGTCTTTCCCAGAGCACAACATTCAGAAAGGAAGCTGAGGATCTGGCTTTTTTTTGTTTGTTTTTTGTTTTACCATGAGTTCCTATTAAGATGCCATAGGCCAGTCATCATGGTCCCTTTTCATTGACAGCCATCTATTCATACTTCACACTTGGGACACAGGACCTGTCCGACCCTAGAACCCAGTGCTGTGGCGTCCTGGCTCACTGGTATTCTGCACAGCAATTCCCAGTAAAGGCCCTATTTTCGCACCTAGGGAGCTGGACATGTAACATATAATCCGTAGCCATCCACGAACCACTGTCTCTTCTTAGCCTGGAACAGTGTCCCTCTTTCTTATGTCCCCTCTCACTATTGTCCAAGGCAATCCCTGCTCTCTCCTGCCTCTCCAGGAAACTCAGCATTATCACGGAAATGAGCTCAGGCTTTCATGAGACAGGAGAGAGAGAGTGGTTAACAAGTAGCAACTGTTTTCTTCTAGCTCTGAAAGCCAGGAGCACTGAAAGGGGCCTGGCTGCATTTTGGGGAAACTATACGGAAAACAAAAGTATTTCAGTAAGTCATCCTTCTACACTAAGTCCTAGGGCAACTCAGCCTTTCTGAATCTTATTTTTCTCATCTGTAAAAGTGGAGACGATCACTATCCTACCAATTTTTCAAAATTATGTGAATCAAAAAGCCATTGTCTAGCATATCGTAAGAGCTCACTAAATGTCGATTGAATCATTAAAAAGTATGTAAAAGCAGATGACAATGCCTGACACATTACTAGGGTCTAAATGATTTTTAATCTGAATCTGTAGAATTTATAAGATTTCACTAGCTATTATGGTTCTCGAATTTTATGTTTTTCAGAACATCAAGATGGCAGCGTGTACAGATGGTCAGCACAGTCTTTCTGTAGGAGATGCAAACCTCAGAAGATCAATGGTCATCGAAATGATAGAAAAAAAGTTTGAGTATCTCAGAAAAGAAAAGTAAGAGACACATCCACACTAAAAATCAGTGAACTTCATTACATATTTTCTGTATTACCATTGTTTCTGAATATCTGAGATCCTACTAACTTCATTGAGTTGGTTGTGAAGAAAACTTATTTTTAAAAAAACTGGAGAGAAGCAGGGACAGGTGAAAGTAGTGGTTTGTTGGAATATTAGGACTGTGATAATGTCTTTAAAAATGTCCAAAATTGTTATTGAAATGTTATTAGTGCAATAAACATTTTTAAATTAAAAGTAATTGAGAAAATACAATTTGGGGAAGCTATTTATATTTAATTATTGATCAATTGTAATTAAATTCAGTTTAGATATGATTACCTTAGCAACAGTGCTGAGTTCAATAAACAGGAATACAGATTCCATGATATACATGTTGTTTCACATTACCATTTTGACTTTTAGATTATTAGAGCTCAAGAATAAAAATGTTGCCTTAGACCTTACACATTTCTGGATGTAGGTATGAGTCAGAATAAGTAAATCTAGATCTAGCAAAGTTCTTTGGATGAAGTTTTAGAAATCCTCAACAAATTATTTTAAATCTATCTGGACTAATTAAGAAACAGTTATTTTCTAGAAGGCCTAACCAAATATAAACAACGTTTTTCAAATGACCTTAAGCAAATTCTTTTAGTAGCAAGAGCAGTCTTAGATTTTAGATAGCTCATAAAATTTGTGTATATAGGAACATATCTATACTTACTTGTGACCAAAATTTATTTTCTCTTCAAAAGAGCTCCATTTTAAAACCACTCTAAATAGTCTCAGAAGGAGAATTGTATCCTCTGATTAGAATGCAAGTTTCATGAAAAATGGGTTTTGTTTTGTTTTTTTGCTTTAGTCACTGTCTTATGCATAGCATGTAGAAAATACTTTTACATAGTAAGTAAGTGCTCAAGAAATATTTAATGTTGAGGAAATATGACTACCTAGGAAGGTATATCCATTAGGAAAATATTATGTCCAACTTAGTTATTATTTTTCTATTAGGATTTTAAATATATATGGAACAATGATGATTGGAACAGCAGCTAGTTTCTCTGGACTGCTGGCAAACTTCATTTTCAGACACTGCTTCAGGGTTAACCATGATGCTTTGAAGACATACGCATCATTGATTACACTTCCATTTTTGTCTACTGTAGTCGCTTATAAGCTCCTTGTCACAGATGCTTTGTATTCAGGTAAGTTTAAATTCATTAAAGTATAATGTGTTTGTCTAAGTAAAATTATTCATTAACATATACTTGTTGCTACTGCTGATAATAATCCCTTACATTTGTGTATTGCTCTACCACTTACAAAGTACCTTCACCTATACTGTCCTACTTTATCCCCTCAACAGTTGAGTAGTATTGCCTTTTTTATAGATAAGCAATGAAAACAGATGTGTTCACATCTAAGAAGCAACATAATATACTGAGAAAAAAAGCAGGCTTTGGCCCTGGCTGGTGTGGCTCAGTGAATTGAATGCTGGCCTGCAAACCAAAGGGTCACCAGTTCGATTCCCAGTCAGGGCACATGCCTGGGTTGCAGGCCAGGTACCCAATAGGGGGTGAGTGAGAGGCAACCACACACTGATATTTCTCTCCTTTTCTTTTTCCCTTCCTTCCCCTCTCTCCAAAAATAAATAAAATCTTGTTTAAAAAAAGCAAAAAGTAGGCTTTGGCTACTACACACGATTTCAAATCCTACCTCCTACCATTTAAGGTTTGTGACATTGGGCAGATCATTTAACCTGAGGCTCAGTTGTATTATCATTAGGACTAATAGTGCTTACCTCACAGGATTGTGAGAATTAAGATAGTGTATGTTAAATGCCTAACATAGTATCTGGCATATTATGGGTTCTAATGTTTTCTGCCTCTTCCCCTTACCTTAAGTTTCATAACCAGTAATTGTTGGAACCTCTGACCCCTGTTCATCAGGTCCCTGCTTAAATATCTCTTCCTCCAGGAAACCTCTGATTATGCCAGGGTTTCTAGACACAGTCTGTATTCTTACCTTCAAAGCATTGTGAACAGTGAAAATTATCTATTTAAATATCTGTCTAATGTCTTTCCTGGTAGACTAGCCTGAGGGTTAGGAATTGGGTCTCTTTTATGCAACACTATGCCCAGCACCTAGCACATGCATGACGTATAGACAGTAAAAACTGTTAACTTAGAATCCAGCTGTCTGGTCTACCAGTTTAATAATATTCTTTATTGTAAAGTTGCTTCTGCAGCAACCACATATGTAAGAGAGAACTTGCCTTATGTAAAGTATAATAAAAGCATTTTTCAGATGTGGTACATTTAGTCTATTGTATACCATAGACTGAATTTCTAATATTCTTTCTACTCCTTCACTATGGTTGAGGACAGTACAGATAACTACTCTTTGAGGGCACAAGACTTTCTTAATGTTTACCCTGAGTTTGAAAGGGAGACCAAATTTACTTTTGTTTTCCAGGTAATATAAGTCAGGAAAACTGTGCTCTGAGAAGTACACTGGTTAGCATAGCGGGTGGCGTTTTGTACCCCACTGCTTTGGCTTTTTCTAAAAATGGACGTCTGGCAGTAAAGTAAGTCTGTCTGTGTTCCTTCTTTCTGTGTGTTCCTTCCTTAAAAAAAAAATTAGTAAACTCTCCTTATCTTTTAGCTTCCAGTGATACTTTTAATCAAAATATAGTAGTCTGGTATTTCAAATAGCTAACTTTTAACCTTCTTGCTAGCTATAGGAAAGACCTTGAATGGAAGTGGTGAGTTTAAAAGAAATCAACGAATTTTTTATAGAATATGCATCCAGGAAGAGTGTTTAACTCTTTTTTTTCTTTTTAGGTATCATACTGTTCCACTGCCACCAAAAGGAAGAGTTTTACTTTATTGGGTGATGCTTTGTCAAACAGAAATAAAAGGAATGCTAATTCCTCTAGCCTTTCAGGCGGCCTTTGGAATATATAATGGTATTCAACATTATGCAATATTTGAAAGTACATTAGAGAAAACTGTACATGAAGATTAACCAAAGAATGAATGGATTTTATATGGTGAGGACTCAGGTATTGCTGAAAGAGTTCAAAGTAACTGGACAATTTGTTTCTTTTCTTTTTGCCTAGTATATACAGGTTCTCAGTAAATACTCAGTAACTCAATAAATAAATGTAAGTTTTGTCTTTCTTCCTCGGTGTATGTGGAAATAAGTTTGACGCCTCAAGTTCTGATCTATACATTTATATATCCATTCATTCATCAGACATTTATTGAGCACCTGCTGCAGTTCAGGCACTGTGTTACATGTGATCAAATATGGTCCTTATCCAGAAGGAACTCATGATTAGAAGGGAAACTAAGAATGAAACACATAGCATGAGAGGGTTTGAGAGGCATACACATAATTCTGTGGGAACACTGAGGATATGGCCATTAACTGCTTGCGCAGAAGGGAAAGCTATAGGGAAAAAGTAACATTTGACTTAAATTTTGAAGAAGTTGAAAGTTCATAAGAAAGCAAAATACAGAAATAGCATACAGTCATTCCCCTAATCTGTGATGCAGTATACATACTAACTTACAGTTGTTAACAAATTATTTCCACTATGCTGTTTAAAGAATATACATTCAGTGCCTATTTGCTATGCATTGAGGCATAGCAAATTTCCATAGGCACTAGGAGTACAAAGATTCCGTCCCTGCCCTTAACAAGCTTAAAGTCTAAAGAAAAACATCACAGCCTGCTTCTTTATGTCTGCTAGAGCATTTATCTTAGTTCAGGGATGAACACTGTCTGATGAAAAGAATAAAACAGCATGGAATCCCACCACATCTCTTTCTCCTTGTCTTAACCATATAGTGAGGTTAAATATTTGGTCATCTGAGGCCCCAAGCAACCCAAAGAATTGGAAGTCTTGATCAGGTACTTACAGCACCATATACAACAAACAAACACATGTAGTTTTTTGCTAATGAAAAAAAAGCTGGTTAGTCATCCAGCTTTGTGTTCTCAGAATAATTTGTGATACTTGAAACTCTAAGGAAAGGGGGAAGCAGGGCGTTGGTGGTTAAGGAGGGGCAAGGCAAATCAAGACAAATAGAAAATTAAACCAATGATATTCATATTTTAATTCTTAAAAAATTTGTATGAGTGCATGAATATTTTCCTCTTGAGATATTCAAACAATCCAGAAGTATACATGCAGGGTGGGGCAAAAGTAGGTTCACCGTTGTGAATATGGGAAACAGAATACTTGTATTGTTATTTATTGATTATTGTATTATTTTCCATGTGAACAACTGCAAACCTACTTTTGCCTCACCCTGTGTATATATTTGGTAAATAGAACAAGACTTGAAAAGTCCTCCTCCTCTCCCACTCTGTCCTATTTCTACTCCGTTCTCCAGAGGTAGCCACTTTCAAGATAACATGCCTCTTTCCCTACAGTATTCCTTTGTATCTTACATATTTTAAATAAATTGTATTACCCATACGCACTATGCTGAAATTCACTTGACTGTATGTCTTAGAGATCTTTTCAGCTCATGACATCTAGGTCCAACACATTCTTTTTAGTGGCAGTACATACTCAATTACTCCAGTGTCCACATAGGTGATCCTTCCAACACCCTGGTAAGGTCTGTCTACCTTACCATTTATTCCCATGGTCATGCTTTAGACCCACTCGTCTGATATAATGCTAGCGTTTGAAATGTGTTACAAGTGTAAACTACACATCAAGTTTTGGAGACACTAAAACACAATGTAAAAATCACTATATCGATTAGTTGTTGAAACATTATTCTTAGTTGTTTATATTGGACTAAATAAAACACATTACCAGTAAATTAATTTTATGTCTTATTTTAATGTGTCTACTAGAAAATTTAAAATTATTTACATAACCCACATATTTTTATTTGTACTATGTTGCTCTAGACCTTGTCATCATCAATAAATCCACATGCTCCAAATTCTGTTTTAAAATCTGACTTCTTACCAGTGTATCCTGTCCCTCAAGTTCATACCACACCTTGAGCATTACATTAGCCTCAGCAGATCCTATAGTCCATCGATCCCACTACCTTTTCACTGTCCCTCACCCCCTCACATGTTCACTGCCCTCTCCGACTTCAGGCACATCAGTCTTTTCTAACGTTTTCCAATCTTGAGAACCAAAAACAAAAATGAATCTAGCTAAAGTTGATTTTTAAATAAAGACAATGGCCTCTGTGGATTTTCTGTTCACGTCTTTGGACTATTTGATTTGTAGAAGCTCTATAAATCTTTTATTACACTCCAAAAGTTGTTTTATTTTTTCATATGTTCAGGTAGTAATCTGGGAAGTACAGCAAGATTGACTTACATGTACCTCCCCTGCCGTAAGAAAGCCGAAGAGATTCGTACCTCATCCCATGATTTCAGTTTGCCTTTTCTACAATAGAAAAGCCTGGGAATCCTTTGCCTAAGTGACTTTAATAGATCTGAAGGGGAAATTAGGGAAACCTTGATCTGGGTCTGAGCCCAAACACAAAAATAAGTGTGAACCAGACTAGAGAAATGTAGCAAGGTACTTGAGGCAAGATAGTTCAGAGGTGTCAAGTACAGCCTGGAGCACCACTTGTCAAGGTTCAAATCATGGCTTCACTAATCACCAACAGGATGACTTAACATCAGTTATTTCACCTCTCTGCACCTCAGTTCCCTCATCTGTAAAATGAAGAATAAAGATTGCATTAAGTCAGGATTAGTTAATATATGTAAATCAAACAAGAAGTCTATATGTGTTGCTACCCTTATTATTACTATTACTACATATACACAGTCCTTTCCCTAGCGTGTAGTTGAGTTTAGCATTTTTCCAGGAAAGATTATAAAGAAGCACAACAAAGACAATTCACAAGATATTTCATTTGGCTAAATATGTATTCATTTGTTCAGCTGATACTGATTCAAGACCTAGTGTATGAAAGACATTGTTTACCACACATTTGGCAAGTTACCTAACCTTTTTTACTCTTTCCTATGAAAACAGACTAGTAACTGCTTTGTAGTGAAGTTACAAAGATTTATTGAGCACCTCCAGGCATATAGGAGGTACTCGATACATGTCTTTACATTGTTTTCCCTAATGGGTATGTAACAATGACTAAGATGTTATCCCTTTCTAAGAAAAGTTCCTTTCTCTCCTGCCTTTTTTCCTCCACTTCCTCCAACTGCCTTCACCATGTGATTTCCCCCGAGTTTTGTATTCTATTGCATCGCATTGCACAGATAGCAATGTATTGTATTATACTGTACTGTATTGATTTTCTCCCTGCTTTTGTACAATTGTTTTCTTTTGTGTAAACTATTCAGTAGTTGAATTTCCAAGTTTAAGTAGTGATATAATTTAAAAAAACAGTATTCTATGATATGGCTGAATTTAATAGAATTTGTTCACTCACCTTCCTGAAGCTCATTAAAAAAATTCTTCCAAAAATACTCTGATTCCAAATGACACTCTACCTTCATCAGTCTGTCCCTACAAAGATAGTCACAGTAACATTAATAAACACTAATTGAATCTTCACTGCAGTCCTTAGGCCCCCTAAAGTCACCTCATGATTAGGCATAGCAAAAGAAAAGATGGGTGAACTTGAAGAAACAGCACTATAAACTTCAAAATAAAACTGATAAAAAAAATTAACATAGTGAGTAACCTTACACACCTCTATCTGTAAGTGAAGCATCTAAGGAGGGATGAGCAGAAACATTTTTTGGAAATATTAATGGCTGAAATTTTTCCAAATGACAAAAACTACAAAACCACAGATGCAAGGACTCCTAGTCCAAGATCGTGACATAGGATACAACACAGCAACATACAATCAGGAGGGAATTAAAGAAATCTCAGCTTCCCCCTGAGAAAGGAAATGTTTGGACCAACCACCTGGTGCCCCAACATTTAAGACTTCTACCTGAGGGAAGGGCATCCAAAACACCTAGCTCTGAAAGCCAATAGGATTGCTGTCCATGAGACCCACAAGGCTACTGCAGAGGTAGCAGACCAAAAATGCCCATCTCCCAGTTTTCCCTGAATGAGGTCTATTTGCACACTTCTTTAAAAATTCTGCTTGAGGATCAGAATTCTAATTCAGCACTTTTAGGAGCCAACTGCAGTTCTTCCTGGAGACTAGGGAAACTGGCAGACACCTCCCTACCTTCTGTCTCCTCAAGCCGCTCCAAGTCAACAGTATCTCCTTGGAAGGAGTTAATATACACATCTGTACAACAGCTTCTGTACTGCTACCCAAGGGACAGGTCCCCAGATCTGGCTCTGATAACCAATGAGCTTCCATTCACTAGTCCCACAGGACTATAAGCAAACAAAGAAGCAGTTCTTAAACCAGCTATACCTTTAAGGCAGGAAGAAACCCTCATCTCCCCAGTCTCAAAAAGATGTCTATTTTCATATTTTAAAAGATACTGCCTGCTCAGGTTTCTGATATAGCAGGCATCTCCGGGGTAACTGCAATCTTACCTGGAGACCAGGAGACCAGGGAACTCTACAGACGCCCCGTATCTTTGCCCTCCAGCCTGCTCCAAGTTAGTGTCTCTCTGGAAAGACTTTTTAGTTTGATGTAGTCCCACTTGTTTATTTTTGCTTTTGTTGCCTTGGCTTTGTGTGTCATAACTAAAAAGTCATTGCCAAGATCAATATCAAGGAAACACTACACCTTTAAACAATCAATAGGTAAAAAAATCATAAGGGAATTTAGAAAATGTCTGGAGACAAAAATAAAACACCAACATCAAAACTCATGGATGCAGTGAAAGCAGTAATAAGAGGGAAGTTTATAGTGGTAAACATATTAAAAAAGATCTCAAAAACCTAAACCTACACCTCAAGGACCTAGAAAAAGAAGAACAAACTGAACCCTAAGTTAGCAGGCAGAAAAACATAATAAAGCTTATAGTAGAAATAACTGAAATAGAGAATAGAAAATAATAGAAAAAAATCAATGGAACCCTTAGCTAGTTTTTTGAACAGATTTACAAAATTGACAAACCCTCAGCTAAGAAAATAAGGAAGAAGACTCAGATAAAATTAGAACTGAAAGGAGGGAGTTTACAACTGATGTCACAGATATATAAAGGATTATAAGAAACTATTATGAACAATCATATGCTAAAAAATTAGATAACTTGGAAGAAATGAACAAATTCCAAAAACATGTAACCCATCAAGACTGAATCATGAAGAAATAAATCTGAACAGACCTATAACTAGTAAGGAGATTGAAGCTGTAATTAAAAAGCTCTCCCCAAAAAAGCCCAGGACCAGATGGCTTCACTGGAGAATTGTACCAAAAACTTGAAATATTAACACCAGCCCTCCTCAAAATTTTTTAAGAACTGAAGAGGAGGGAACACTCCCCAACTCATTCTATGAGATCAACATTATCCTGATACCAAAACCAAATGAAGACATAAGAAAGCAATATACCAATATCCCTGATTGATACTAACATAAAAATCCTAAACAAAATATCAGCAAACTGAATTCAACAGCACATTATAAAGATCACACACCATGACCAAGGGGGATTTATACTTGGAATACAAGTCATTCAATATGCAGAAATCAATCAATGTAATAAACTACATTAAGGAAATCAAGGGTACTTCTGGCCATGATGGAGGCCTAGGTAGGTACACATTGCCTCCTTGTACAACCAAAAGAAGGACGACAACAAATTAAAAAACAACAACACAGAACTGCTAGAAAATTGAACTGTATGGAAGTCCAACAGCCACACAGTTAAAGAAACATTCATCCAGACTGGGAGGAAGGGCAGAGATGACCAGCTGGGGTGGAGGGGACTTTCAGCAAGGCTGTGGTGGGCAATCCCACATTTGTGTGCAGATAAGCCAGAAGGAACAATTGGGGAGCAAGACACACCATGCAACCCAGGGCTCCAGTGAAGGGAAAGAAAGCCTCAAACCTCTGGCTGTAAAAAGCTATGAGGGTTGTGGTGATGGGAGAAACTCCCAACCTCACAAGATAGTTCACTGGACCACAGGGTCCAAGAACATACAAAAATGCACCCACCTAGGAATCAGCACCAGAAGGGCCCAAATTGCTTGTGGGTAGCAGGGGAAATGACTGAAAGCAGGCTGAGAGCTGAACAAGTGGCATTGTTCCCTCTCAGACCCCTCCCCCACCATATAGCACCATAGCACAGCAAAGTGGGTTGCCCCACCCTAGCAAATACCTAAGGCTCAGTCCCTTACAATGTAACAGCTGGGCCAAGACAAAATATTGTGGTCCTAATGAAGGAATGGATCAAAGCTCTAAAATAGAACTAAGTGATGGAGAGATAGCCAATCTATCAGATGCAGAGTTCAAAACACTGGTAATCAGGATGCTCACAGAAATGGTTGAGTATGGTCCCAAAACAGAGAGAAAAGTGAAGGCTATGAAAAGTGAAATAAATAAAAATGCACAGGGAACCAAGAGTGACAGGATGGAAACTGGGTCTCAAATCTAAGATTTGGAGCAAAAGGAAGAAATAAACATTCAACTGGAACAGAATGAAGAAACAAGAATTCAGAAAAATGAGGACAGGCTTAGGAACCTCTGGACCAACTTTAAACATTCCAACATCTGAATCATAGGGGTGCCAGAAGGAGAAGAGAAAGAGCAAGAAATGGAAAATTTATTTGAAAAAAACAATGAAGGAGAACTTGCCCAATCTGGCAAAGGAAATAGACTTCCACAAAGTCCAGGAAGCTCAGAGAGGCCTAAAGAACTTGGAAGAACCCAAGGAAGCACACACCAAGGCACATCATAATTACATTACCCAAGATTAAAGATAAAGAGAGAATCTTAAAGGAAGCAAGAGAAAAGGAGACAGTTACCTACAAAGGAGTGTCCATTAGACTATCAGGGGATTTATTACAAGAAACCTTGCAAGCAAGAAGCTGAAAAGAAGTATTCTAAGACAGGAAAGGCAAAGACCTACATCCAAGATTACTCTATCCAGCAAAGCTATCATTTATAATGGAATGGTAGATAAACTGCTTACCAGATAAGATCAACTTAAAGGAGTTCTTCATCACCAAGCCCTTATTATATAAAATGTTAAAAGGATTTATCTAAGAAAATAAGAAGATCAAAACTATGAACAGTATAATGATAACAAACTCATAACTATCAACAACTGAACCTAAAAAAGGCTCTTTTTTTCTAAAAAAGAAAAAACAAACTAAGCAAATGACTAGAACAGGAGCAGAATCATAGATATGAAGATCATTTGTAGGATTATCAGTGGGAAGGAGAGGGAGGAAGAATGGGGATAAAAACAGGGAATAAGAAGATAACTGGTAGGTACAAAATAGGGGGAGGTTAAGAACAGTACAAGAAATGGAGAAGCCAAAGAACTTATATTTATGTCCCATGGACATGAACTAAGGTGGGGGAATCCTGGAGGGTTGTGGGGTACAGGGCAGAGGGGAATAAAGGTGGAAAATGGGAAAACTGTAATGGCATAATCAATAAAATATATTTTTAAAACATATTTATGGCTAATAAGCCAATGAAGAAAGAAAATGGAATGAATATTCAATTGGTCTAAATAATGCTGGAAAAAAAGGAAAAGCAGAATGTAGAATAAATGGAACAAATAGCAAGATGATAGATTTAAATCCCAGAATATAAAAATCATAGTAAATAGAAATGTTCTAAATACCTCCTTTGTTAAAAGCCAGAAATAGTCAATTTATATAAAAAACAAGATTCAATTATATACTGCCTATAGGAAGCCTGCACTACATATAATGACATAAGTAGATTAAAGTAAAAGGATGGGAAAAGCTATCTCATATTAACACTAATCAAAAGAAAGTTATTGGACTGGCTATATTAACATTATAATTAACATTAATATTAAATAACATATAATAAATAAACTGCAATGCAAAAGATATTACTAAGGATTAAGAAGGATTATTTCATAATGATACAGGAATCAATTTATCCTAAATGTTTACTCATATAATAATGGAGCTTTAAAATACATGAAGAGCTCATAGAGCTGAAAGGAGAAATACAGAAATTCCCATAATAGTTGGTGATTTATTAACCTTCTCTCAATAAGTGATAGAAGTCGATAGAAATTCAGAAAGGATAAACAAGTTTTAAACAGTGCTATCAACCAACTTATGCTAATTGATGTTTTAAAACACTAAGTACAACAGCAACATATATATTCTTTTCAGTCACACATGGAACATTTACCAAGATGTACCAGAATCTGCTATAAATATCAATGTATTTAAAAGGATTCAAATCACGCAAATATATTCTCTGATCCTAATGAAATTTAATTATAAATCAATAACAGAAAGGCATCTGGAAAATTGGAACTATTAGGAAACTAACACAGTTTTAAATAACCCATAAGTCAAAGAAAAGAGCAAGAGAAATCAGAAAGTATTTTGGACTGAATTAAAATAATAAACAGCATTTTAAAATTAGTACTATGAATAGGAGGGAGGGTTATAGTACTAAAACCCATGTTGGGGGTGGGGGGAAATTTCACTTCAATGACCTCAGTTTCCTAATTTAAAAAATTAAAAAATGAAGAGCAACTTAAATTTCAGGTAAGAAAAAGAAAGGAAAAAATATGGATCAAAGCTTAAAACAATCATATTGAAGACAGAAAAAAATCAGTGAAATAAAACAAATGCTTATTTGAGATAAAAAAAATAATAAACCATTAGTCAAACTGGGCAGACTTAAAAAAAGAGAAGACAAAAATAACTGATACCAAAAAAAGAGAGATGTGAGCTCACTACAGATTCTAAAGAATAAGGCAATATTATAAGCAATTTAAACCAATAAATTTGAGAACTTAGATGAAACAGACATTTCATCTTGTCTTGTGAAGAGCATTGATTTTTAAAATAAAATCCCAATGTACTAAATTGCTTCCAGAATGTCATGCTACAAATTCTGTATAACATGAACATTAATACAAAATTAGCTTCAAACCATTAAATATGAAATTGGAATAAAAGCATAAAACAGAACATTAGGAATAAAATAATTTTTTTACACACACATTATAGTTAGTATCTTAATAAGCTGGTTTTCCTAAACTTTCTCTGCAGTTACATTTGAAACTGTCCAATTGGAGCTTATGCTGACTTTCTACCTTGGAAGCTAAAGACCTGTTTTTATGTTCTGCTTCATTGACTAGGGAATGTTTGACATCCAATAAACCCTTCTCAGCCAAGGATTTTGGGGGGCTCTTCCCTTCCTGCTCAAGTGAGAAGACTTCACCTTGCGAAGTTTTCCCCTTTATATGGAATACCATGTCTTCTTTGATAAAGCTCAATTATTTTCAAAGCAACTTCAGTAAGCACTTTTATTGGATGCTCACATATTCACAAAATAATCGATGAAGTGTTATTTCCCTTCTTATTTTATAAATGAAAAAGAGGCTGCTAGAATGAGAACTGAGACACCTACAGAGGCTTAGTCCAAAATTTTTATTCTCAATTGTCCTAGCTGATGGAGCCACCAGGCTTCCTGGCTCTCTAAATAAACAGTTTTTCCTTAGCCACATTCACCCAATCCTGCTTTTTTATAAGCAGTGCTAGGCAGGGCTCCAAGAAATCTGCAGAAAAATAAGCTTCTCCTCTTGAGGTGGGACAATAGATTAGATTGCAACATAGCACAGGGAGCTGAAGATCTGAGGGAAAAGGGAAGAAAACCGATGGAACAAAGGAATCTCCTTTTTTGACTTTAAAGATTTTATTTTTAAAGAGAGAAGAAAGGAGGGAGAAAGAGAGGGTGAGAAACATTAATGTGTGATTGCCCCTAGCATGCTCCCTACTGGGGACTTGATCTGCAGATACCCTGCCTGGGAATTGAAATGGTGACTCTTTGGTTTGCAGACCAGCACTCAGTCCACTGAGTCACCCCAGCCAGGGTGTCCTCTTTTGACTTCAAAAATATTTTTTATTTATTTTTCCATCATCATTTATCCCTAGTACCCATCCTATGCCAGGGGCTGTGTTTTCCTAAACCCTATAACCACTTCGAGGCAGGCTCTATCAGCCAGGTTTTCAGTGAAAAAGGTACTTCCGGTAACTCCAGTTTCATTTGGAAATTTTAGCCCACAAGCTATACCCAGGGAACCAGAGTTAGGTTGAACACTTCCCGCGTTAACCCAAGTCTCCCCGATCACTATCTCAGAATCTCCCCTGGCTGAAAGCCCCTCACGTCGAAGTTGCTTGTGCGTGCAAGCTACGTCCTGGGAGCCCAATCAGCGACGGAGGCCACGCACCGCCTCCAGGCCGAGTCACGTGCCAGTCAAAGATGGCTGCACCCAGGCAAGTTGAGTAAAGATTGCAGTGAGCTCTGGTGGCTGAGGAAACCTGGAGGAAGCACCGACTTCTGGGAGGAAAGCATAAGGCACAGACCTTCTGGGGAAACAGTGCAGTAAGTGCCTGGGTATCTGAAACACAGCATGGGAAAGAGATTCTAGGACTAGGTCGGAAGGGGAGAAGAGTCGGCCCTACAGCACTGAGAGTCTCTTCATTTTTCCACCTTGAATGAGGAGGGCTTATATTTAAAGCCAATAAAAAAATTGCACTTGAATTTAACCTCTGTTTTACTGCCAATTTACTGGGTAGCTTGGGCCTAACTTCATATTCAGAGGCCCGACTTTTTTCTCGTTGCCTACCTCGGAGCTGTTCTGAGTGAGATAGGGAATTCAAATACTAAAGTATTTGTAGAATTTAAAGGTGGCGTTGTCTTTGAGAGTTTACTGTTAACAATGGGGACAAAATGACCTATTGTGAGTTGCCGAGTCAGAACGTTTACCAAATTAAGGATGACTTTTAATAGCCACACGGCAGAAACGGGGTAGTTCACAGAACTCAAAATCTTATCCATATACAGAGTATAGAACAGAAAGAAAACTAATAGTAGCATAAGGCCGGACTTCCTGGGGCAGTAATTTCCTTCGTTTCGGAAATACAAACCACACACTTCATACCTACTGAATTTGATTGTGTATCTCTCCACCCTCCCCCACCTCCCAACCTCAACACTAGCAAAGCGGTTCAAAGCTTCTGTGGGGTAGGAATTGTCCATTGTGTTGTTATAACCAAAGCCCTCAAAAAATTTGAGTCCAGGATACCTAAATTTCTAAGTCCACATTGTACTTACTAGGTTAATTTAAGTCTGGGTATACGAATTTTGAAATATATTAGAAATAAATTTCGAATTATATATGAAATGTGGAGTGCCCTCAACATTTTCCAAATGATCTAATATATTTAAGTTACTCAATAAATATTTGTTGAATTACTCATTGTAAATTAATCTTGTAGCAAATGGGTGATAGTGAACCAAGAAAGTCTAATTTCATAAAGTCATGTTGTCCTTTGCTGTTATCTCTGAACTTCTGCTTTACTTAACTCTGCTACCTTAAAGTATTGTTTAATAAGCTTAATCTTCAAGGGAAAAACCATTGCCGTATTCTGGCATTCACCCCAGCTAGTGCATGGATCAACAAACTGGCTTGTCGGCCAGAGGAAGCCTATAGTTTATGGTCAGCCAGCCAAAAATGATTTTTACATTTTTAAAAAGTATTAAACAAAGACCGTGAGTGACCTGCCAAGCCTAAAATACAGTACTGTCTGTTTTGTAGAGGAAAAAACTTGCTGACTTCTGCCCTAGTATATATCTAGAAGTGAAATTGTTGGGTATGTGTGTCTTCTACCTACTATGTAGTACCAAATTCCTTTCTGGAGAGGTTGTATCCAAATTGGATATAATTTATGCTTCCACCTGCAACACAAATTACCCCACAGTCTTGCCGGTAATTGAAATGGCCAGATTTTGTTTTGTTTTTAGCCAACATAGGTACACATACTGGTATCACTATGGTTTTAATTTCTACTTCCCTGATTATCAAGTTAAGCGTATTTTCACGTTTACTGGTTCCTTGGCTTTCCTTTCAGTGATGTGCTTGTTCAAACTTTTTGTCAATTTTCCTTTTGGATTGCTTGCCCTTTCCTAGTTGTTTCTACTTACATACATATTCTGGGTACCAATTACTTGTGTGAGTTATGTTAAAAACATTTCTGCACTAACTTAGCTTTCTGGTGTCTTGAACACAAGTTCTTAATGAGTTACTAGTTTAGTATTAGTTTCATATCTTTTGGTGCTATTTGCAAGTTAAGTATTTTTAAGGGTTATAAACATACTTCTATATTTCCTAGAAGCTTTATCTGCTGCTTTTCATGTTTTGATTTGTCTTACTTAGAATTGATTTTCTTCTGTGTGGGGGGAGGGTATAGTGTGTAGGCAGATTATGAATTCCATCAATAGCTAATTCTTTTGAAATTATTAATGGTCTTCAGAAGCCTTTTTATAAGCCCCTTTGTTGTCTTTTTTCTATTGATAAACACTATTGAAAATGTTATTTTTAATTTTGTAAGACTCAAGATGGAAAATCATGAACCAGTTGATACTGTCAAGGAAAAACAAATTTTTGCTATCATAACCAGAAAAATCAATCAACTTCCAGAAGCAGAAAGGTAAGATCCTGTCTTAATTAAAAAATATCTTTTACCAAATAGATTTTCATTGACTATCTGATATTTGGTTTCAGTGCCTTGAGAAAACCAAGGCCCACCAAGATTAACCATTTAGTTTGAAGTCAGGGCTAGAATTCATGTCTTTGGGCCTACCTAATTATATCATGGTTCTCATTTTTTGCATTTGGCTTAGACTATAGTTAAATGTGTATTTGTGGACTCATCTAAATGTCAAAACTTCAAAATAGCTTTTAAATTGTCTTCATTTCTATTATAGTAATAGCAGCCTAAATAATGCCATTTAACACACACAGCTAGAAAAAAAATCTCAGAGAACAGGACTGTGGTTAAAAGATGTTAAGGTATTATTAAATAGAAAAAGGCTATGCAGGAAATGTACTGATCTATGACACTGAGTGAACTATAGGCCACTTTCGCAAAATGTTTTTTAGATCTAGGCAAGAATGCCTCTTTGGTTAATTTAAACTGAAAACAGGAGGCAGAAAAGCATAAAAAGGAGTCGGCTTGGGCAGAAAGAAGGAACAGTATCTCAGGCAGAGGGAATGGCATATGCCTAGGCCACAGGATAACAGTTTGTCATATTTGAGGAACCAGTGTTACCGAAGTACAAGGGAATTGGGCATAAGGTTGAAGAAACAGGAAGAGTTTTAAGCAGGGAATGATGTGATCCAGCTGACATTTCTAAAGTACATTCCAGTACTTTTTGGGAAATAGGTTTGAGGGGAGAGAAAAGGAAAACCAATACAAAAATGCATAGTAATCCTGGTAAGTGGTGATGGTAACGTAGTAGCAATTGAGATAAAATAGGATGGGTTTGGAGTAATTTCATATACCATATATTTCATGGCCACTTGATAAATTTGGTCTTATATTTTACATGTTTAGTTCATGTGCCTAGTTATTTTGTGTAGGTTTTGATAAAATGTCATGTATTTCTAGTTGTATAGGCAGTTTTTTGGAAAATTGACTGGCGAAGGGTCTGCTAGATAATTTGGTACTTACTGAATTATTAACTAAAAACTATGATTTAAAGCCATACTAAATTAAAATGTGGTTGGGAGACAGCAAATTTTGCTATTCCAATTCTAGCTGCATTCCTTGTTTATTATATTTTACAGTAATGTATCAATATATGAATTATATTAATCTTAGAATACGTAAAATATGTGGGCAAATTACCTCTCAGCATTCGTTCCTCTGACTAAAATAGAGATGATGTGTATTGCTCAGGATTATTATAAAGATAAAATAACTTATTTTAGAGGAAGTGTTCACATTTCTAGTTTCCACAAAAATGGGTCTTTCACATTCACATTTTCTATTACTTGGTAGGTTCTTCTCTAGGCTCTTATCACTCTTTAAAAATTATTTTATGTAAGGTACTAGACTGTCTCCTACTGCCATTACAATTTTAATAGGCTTGTTATATCTCGTTTACATGACTTTCATCTTTTCATAAACTGAAAACAGTGAAGGTAGAAGGTAATCTGTTGTGCCTTCAGCAGCAAGTCTGCTGTCTATAGTAACATGATTGAATGACAAGCAGCATAATGCCTGCAAAGTGAAAGGTTAAGAAAAGTAAAACCTCAAATGTAGGAAGCTATATTAGGAATTCCTAGAAACACTGTCTTAAGATGAGTGTTAACCATAGAAGTCAGAGGGGATATTGTGTGGCTAATCTGGCTGAGTAGTGAGAAATTTAAGAAGTCGACACCTATGTTGTAGATGGCAAGGCAGGGTAAGTCTAGTTAAGCAGTAGGTCGAAGAGTTGGAATTGAAGTACTTTCAATATCCAGCAATAATTTTTGGTATTTCTTCCAAAACTAAAGAATGCTCAAGACATGTGTTTGAAACTCATACATACCTTAACTTAAAAACCACTTCCTGTCTCAAAATACCATTTTACTCTTATTTCAGTGGGTTGTTGTAAGGTACCTGGCATAGAGTATCCCTTAAATATTACTACTCTTCCAGCCCCTCCATCTTAACTGGAATGCTTTGTGGATGAAATGAAACAACTCCACCTCTTTAAATGCCTTTGTGTCAGGTGCCATTGAAACCAAAAGGAACTTCTTTGTACTCATTGTCTTAAACTTGTTTATAGTGGGGAATGCCTCAAAATGTGCTGTGCTAGAGAGGTAGGTATTGGGTATTGTGGGAGCCCAGAGGAGAGACATCCAAATCACTCTTCAGAAACTCCTCAGTTTTATGTAGAATTATCCTTTGCAGAACCACAAAGTATATTTAGCAAAATTGAAATTTATCACTGTATCCTTAATTGTTACCAAATTCAAAAGCCTTTCGAATAAAAATCTGTATGTATAACATAATGAGGTTTGGGTTTTATGAAGCTGTAAGAAATAATATTCCTAAAGTTCCGGTAAGTTTGCTAACATATGCCAGAATTGTTGAAGAGTTCCTAACACACAATAGAGCCAAAGAAAATATTACTATTTTTTCCACCCATTCAGGAATCTACTTGAATATGGATCAACATATATTGGACTTAATGCTGCTCTCTGTGGCCTAATAGCAAACAGTCTTTTTCGGCGCGTCCTAAATGTGACACAGGCTCGTATAGCTGCTGGTTTACCAATGGCAGTGATCCCATTTTTGACGGCAGAGGTATCTTATAAGAGTTTTGTAAGTTTACCATTGAATACAGGTAAATTTTATTTCACTACTACCAAACTTTCCTTTGGTATATACTATTTGTACTCTGCAGCAATTCTTAAAATGGCAATTCGTATTAACATGGTCTACCAAACAAGTGTCTACAGAGCAGTTATAAATACTTTCCTTTATCTAACTCATTTTTCCCATGGTGTTTAAAATAAAAAAAAAATTAGAAACTCAATTTTTAAAAAGAAATTTAGAGAATTCCTTAAAGGGAAAAATATTTTTATGGGAATAAGACTTTTATATAGTAAATCTCTCAAAGCACTTAATATACATACAGGAATTAACAAATATATGAAGACTTGATTTCCTTTTGACAGTTTACCATGTGCTGAGTGCTTTGAGTATAGTTCATCATGAGTAAGTTTTTGATTAATGATTTGAAATAAAAGTATTACCATAAGTGGTGGTGGGGAGGGAGACAGTCCATTTAAATTCTCTTCTGCTAAGTGCTGTTCTAAATTTGTTTAAATTGTATGAGTATTTGGCTTGAGCCCCCATCATCAGTGTGGAAAAACTTTTGATCCAAGGAAATGTGTTGCCCAATGAATTAAACTTACTGACTGAGGAAAAAATAAGACATTATACTAATTTGGAGTGAACAAAGAACTTCATAAAAGTCACACTATATAATGTAAAACTATAAGATGAAGTATTAAAAAATGTCCATAGGTTAAAAAAAGTTTCTATATTAAGATGAGTAGAATAACACAAACTGAGATTATAGTCAATTCAAGTTCAGAATAAGGAAATTTTTTTGAAGATGGTTATTAATCAGTTACTCCTAATTATTTTAGGTTATCTGTACACATAATTATACCTTTTAACATGCCTTGCAGAATTGCATTTGCTGTATTACTGCCTGAAAACTGAGGCTATGTGATATGTAAGGGGAACTTGCATTTTTTTATGTTTGTTGGACTGTCATGACCTTCATTTCCAGAAAAGATTTATTTTCTAGGTGATCTGAACTGTGAAACCTGCACCATAACACGAAGCGGATTGGTGGGACTTGTTTTTGGTGGTCTGTATCCCGTTTTCTTGGCTATACCTGTGAATGGTGGCCTGGCTGCCAGGTAGGATTCTTTGTTTCTCATAATCATTGAAAAATAGTAGTATATAAATGATTACTTAGAAAATGTACAACTCAAAACAGCAAAAACATTTTCTCAGGCAATGTTAACTTTTGACTTGGAAGAGTTAAGACTTGTTTTTTTCCTCGGAGTAATCAGCTATTCTCAATAATTTGCAAACAGTTCTAGAAATATTTCACACTGTAGTCTTGGGTGTGTAGTTCAGGTTCTTAACCATAATTTACAGTTTAGGTTAATTTACAGCTTAGAAAGCTGCTAATACCATTTCTAGCATTAAAACTATGTTATATACACATTGTTCTTAAGAGTTTAAGCACTTCCACTATAGGAAAATTCCATCAGAAAATGTCTAGCTATATGCCTTCTACTCCAAAATAAGTGTTATTCTCCAGTGAACTTTTGTATCAAGTAGTCTATGCTCTGTGAGCCTCCAGGAGTAAACTGGAGAAAGGGGAAAAACAAACAAACAAACCAACAACAAAACAACCAACCCAAAAGGCCAGTTTTAGGAGTAATGATGGCATTGCCTTAATCTTTACCTAGAGTAAACTAGTTCAGATTTCTGTGATTAATATATATATTGGTGTACATCAGTTTGATACCTGACACCACAGTCTTTTCTAGCAAACTGTTCTCAATGTTTTCTTACAGGTATGCCTCAGCCCTGCTACCGGAGAAAGGAAACATCTTAACCTACTGGATCAGAATTTCTAAGCCTATCTTTAGAACAATGTTATTTCCTATTTTGCTCCAGACTGGATTTGCAGCATACCTTGGTTCTAGACAATATAAACTGCTTATAAAGGCTCTTCAGTTACCTGAACCTAGCCTAGAAATTCAGTGATTGTTAAGCAATTATGTACGTAAAAATAACCAAAATAAAATGTAAAAATACTATATAAACATGAATTTGTAATTTATCATATGACATACAACTCTTGAGACCTACAAAAGGCTACATAAGGCAACCAAAGGCTGAATACCAGGTAAAGGCTATCCACTTAAACAAGAACGTAACTTCTCTAGTTTGCCCAATAGTATTGCTTCATTGCACTTGCTCTATTCCTTTAGATTAGGCAGTTTGGTCTAACACAGACAAAAAAACAAAGTAGTTTACAGTGAACAATAAAGAGGCCAAACTGGAATGAAAATGGAGGTGGGGGGGCAGTATCAGAACAGCAAATGTTATTAACACTTCATTTTCCATAGGTGGTATTGATCCATAGAACCTTAGAACATACTGTATCAACCTGCCTCACACAGGGGTCAATTCCAGTACACAAGTAATTCAGGCTCAACTTGAGCTCTTCTAATGATATAGTCACCTATTTAAAAAGTCACCTTATTTATAGCCTTGGAAAGCTGTATTCCTGGAGGATTGAGGCCAGTTCTGTCTTAGAGGTTTCCATTTAGTGTGGAACAGTTTTTGGACTCACAGACTCCTGCCTTTCTTTTTCTTTTCTTGATGCTAATCAAGTTTAACTAGCCTCTCTGGACCTCAATGCTCATCATTAACCTCACTCAAGATTGGTATTACATAACATGTAACTGGCCTCATAGTGACAGTATCAAGCACTCACGTGGTAGCCAGATTCTTCTATTGCTCCTGGTTTAGTTTTTGGAAATATCCTCATCTTCCCTCATTTCCTAAGATACAGATACGACCTAGTGTGTTCCCCTTCCTAAGACTTCTGATCTTACTTCTTTAAAGCATTTTCTTGTGACAGCATCTAAATCAGAACTTTCCAACAACTTTCTGAGGTGGTGTATATCTGATTGACAATGTTAGCTATTAGCCATTGAGCACCTGAAATAATGACTAATGCAACTGAGTAACTGAACTGTACATTTTAATTAAAATTTTAGCCACATGTGGCTAAAGGCTACAGTATTGGACAGCACCTAACTAGACACACTTATGAAACAAGTCAGTTGTACCAAACAAATTAGTACATGGTATCACAGACCATATTCACAAGCATCTTAACTATTCCTTCCAAATATGACATAACTGTTAAAGAATCTATGTTACTTAAAATCATATGAAAAGAGGACACAGCCTGTCATCTAGGCAAGGCACCTTGGTGAAATAGGATTTCTCCAGTATAGCCAAAGATTAAAATTTAAGTAAAATTAAAATATATATATTTTTAATTTTTCAGAAAGCAAAGATTTGTTCTTTTAGCAGGTACTTAAATGTATTATTCCCTACCAAACTTAAAAAAGAAACGATGCCAATTAAAAGGCAAACTCTTCTTTTACAATGGATATTCTCTGGATTACCCCTGGCTGGTGTGGCTCAGTGGATTGAGCACTGGCCTGCGAACCAAAGGTTCAACATTTCAGTTCCCCAACTGGGTTGCAGGCCAGGTCTCCAGTAGGAGGCATTCGAGAGGCAACCACACAGTGATGTTTCTCTCCCTCTTTCTTCCCACCTTCCTTCTCTAAAACCAAAATCTTTGGAAAAAATTTTAAAAGGAAAGTTTCCTATTTTACCAGCTAAAATACCAAGCTAAAGCTCGGACCCCAAATTATACATTGTATCTGCATTCTGTCACTTTTATTTAAATCAGAGTTATACTTGTCACCCTGAGGGGTTGGGGGACAAGGAACTAAAATCCCTGACTTCAAAAATAAGAAACCCAAATTACTAAATTTAAAACCCACTGATGTTAATTAGTGCCGTTTCCTTACATACCCTTAAACACAGTGTTTACTCCCTAGCATACCATTTATAAATACAAGAATTTACAATGGTTTCAGGATTTCTCTCTAGTATGTCCTTTACAAGGTTTATTTCTTAAATCATCTTTTCAATTTAAATGGGCAACAAGCAAATGGCATGTTGTTTTAAATCTATTGCTATACATCTATCTTACCGAAATTTTTGGTCAGGGCAGATACATATGAATCTGCATTATAATTTAAGGAAACAATTATTTGTAGCAAATATCTAAAAAACACTGCCTCAGGAAAACAGATTTTAGTGTTTCAGTTCAGTGACATTAAACTATTTAAATCATCTACAATTTACTTACAGTTCTTTGGCTTTAAGTAGAAAAGATTCATATATTATTTTAAAATTAATTTGCAAACCCCAACACTAACAGCCAAAAGTGGAGAGGGAGGGAGTCTAGGAAATTGACCTGAATGGGTAAATAGGAAAGGTACATACACAATTTGGAGGCACATTATAAAGTTGGCCCACTAATAAAATTCAAATCTGTGCATATTAGCACAACTACACAATGTTCAAACACCATAAGCAACCAGATTTTTAAATTAATCCAAAACTGAGCAAGATATTTTCATCAAAACAAGTAACAAGATCAACAAGATTTTAAAATATTACTAAAGTCTGTTGTGAATTGGCTTTTTTAAAAGTGTGGTAAATACCAAAGTAACAAATGCTGAAATGTACAAATTGGGGAAAGGTAAAAAACTAGGAATTAAAACACTACTGTCAGTAACCAAAGCAATGAAAGAGTCAAGTTAGTGACCAACTTTCTATTAACCTATATCTAAAAAATGTAAATAATATTTTTCTAATATCATGATTTATGATCCTAATTATAATTTACTTTCTGAATAAAATTTATAGTTTCTCCAGTTTAGTTTTTCTGCATTTCAAAACTGGAAGTAAATGACTATTTGCAGTTTAGGCTAGAGCTCAGTCTGGTATTAAAAGACAATAGGGAGTAACCAGACAGACTACTGTGGTATTCAAGTTCAAATATATAAAATACACTGTGCTGGCCAAACAAAACACTTCAAGTTTCTAATGAAAGCCCTCCCTCATTTTGATTCCTGGCTTAGTTGGCAACTACCTGGCTTCTGAAAAAGAAAAAAGCACAATAAAATATAAAAATAAAAACATTTGGGGGGGGTCTCAAAACTTTGTTTTGAAAGTGAGTCTGGGGGGAAAATGTAAAAACTTGAAAATATTTTCCTACCTAGTTATCAGGTTGCTTATATCTTAAAAACCTGACCAAGTTAATAAGACCTTTAAACCTTCAAAATGGTGAACTTGGTAATCACATATCTATGAATTACCCACTTTGTATTCCATCAAAGTGGTATAGCTGCCAAACAGTGTTGATGTCTAATCATTGCTTGTGGAATTACAACCATCTGTACTGTTTGTACTGTAGAAGCACCTGTCCAGTCACGTAAGTATAAACCACTGGGAATGCTCTTTGCTGCCAGGTATAACAGACACTGAATACACTTGGAATACAAGACACTGCATGGATTTAATAAGGTTTTATATAATACCGTACAATAACCAAACTGTAGTTATGACTATGGAGAGAAAAGAAATGAGAGCCTCTGTCCTATGCTCTCCCACTTCTATCGCCTGCATACTTCCCCCATGTAAGAGAGCACAGCTCAATCTAGACCAGGTGAAAGAATGTATTAACACAATCCAACAAAAATGAAATAGAACAATCCAGAGTTTTGAGTGTTTTTCCACACTGTAATAAACTGGGAAAATGTTTCAATTAAGTAAAACAACCATATTCCATGAAAAAAGCCACTCCCATCATCCAGAATACTAAAGCCCTTACATAAGACTAGAGAAATTTTAATTTATGTAGAACAGTAGAAACTAGTATACCATTCATTAAAAATCTCAAAATATGCAAAAGAAAGTTATCAAGTACTCAGAGAAAGCTCAATAAGCCAAAACCTCAGAATCCACACATCCTGGTATTACTCTGAATTGCAATTAACTACCCGCATAGTTAATCATAAATCAACTTTTTCAAAGATACACAGACAATGCATCTATTTAAAAAGGTTACTCTTTATAGTTAAGGACTGTACATTAACTTTCACATTCTACTTGGCAAGATCTATCTGTACTTCAGATTATTTCTCATGTTCCAGGAAATAGATACGAACTCATGATATGCCTGTGATCACTGATGGCCTGTTTATGCAATTCCACTCCACTAAATGTAATTCCATAGAATGTGCTCTTGATAATGTAAAGAACCTAATAATAACTCCTTGATGAAATACTATAATTCTCTTCTCCAATGGTTACAAGTTTTTAAAAAGTATACGAAGAACTGAGTATCACTCCTATGAAAGACAAAAAAAAAAGTCTAATTTTGTTCCAAAATTAACTTAGTCTCATGTATTTCTATTAAGTCTTTCAAGGATTCCAGAGAATCTTTTCATATCTCCATTTCTGGAAAGTGAAATCTGGAAAGTGAAACCAGTATAGAAGTAATTTGGGAACTTGAAAATGGCATTCATTTTTTTCAGCAGATGCCAAATTTTTGACCGACATGGCTCCCACAATTACTTTGTTATCATCAGTCCAGTCAGTTAACAGGTTGTAGGAAAAGATTCGTTTTTTGCAGACACTGCTAAGCTGTTTAAAGAGAAGAGAGAGAGATTAATTTAGTGATTATAAAATGTACAAATATTTAAAATATTCTGAACACTTTTTGTCGGCTTATAGCAGAAGTGTGACTACATTTTAAGAAACATGGACATTTTAAGTTAAGTCAGGTCAAGGAAGTGCAGAAACAGTAAGTCAATATGATAGAAATAGTAGATCAATATGATGTGTTAGTTCAATTAATGTATGAATTCCTGTCACCATCAGAAGACAAATATTAAAAAGCTGTATCTTTAAGTCTAGTTTTTTATCACTTTGCCATAGAGACAAAATTAGGAGGAAAAAAATGTTGCCAAAATACTAAATTGTTTTCATCCATTTTAGTAAACAGCCAAACCTGAAAATTTCAAAACAATCCATATATTCCAGAAATCACCTTTATCTATTATTCATCAGAATACAATTTTCTAAAAATAGTAAGACAACAGTTTTATATTAATCATAACCTTTTTAATTAACAAGTAATGAATACGACACTTTTAAGATATTGTTTACTACATATTCAAATAAACAGATCTGTTGTAAATTCAGAAACTCAAAACATTTACAGTAAAATGTGCTTACACATAAATATGACCAAATTTATTTAAAGCCCCTGATAGACAGGTCCTAAAATACATGCAATACCATGTAAAAACAAGACCATGAAGTTGATGTAAAAAATGACAAAAATCACTGAGTCACCAAAATTAGAAAAAGAAAATGAAATGGACACTAAGACAATTAAAACCTAAGTAACCTAACAAAGCAGCTTTAAAAATAGGTGAAACTAATCTCCACTTTCAAAAGTTCTTAATCAAGTATTTCCAAAAAACTGCCATTTATAAAATGACATTCTACAAATCTACACTTGGAATTTCAAAGCATCCCAATTCAGAAAGCTTTTGACTACTGTTTGTCCCCAGCCCGAACTTCAAATAATGCAGGAAAATCATTGGCGTAAGAAGAAAATATTCCAAGGAATCGTATAATTTTTAGAAAAAACACACTTACTGCTCCTAGAACCTTTTAAGACCCACAGTCAGTATTAACAACAATCATTTTTCCTATTCTCATCCATTATTTTTCAGTGTTATATTAGAGATGAAAAAATTGTTTGAGCCCATAACTGAAAGATCAACAAACCTGATTTTATTATGACACCATATTTTTGTGATTGGTACTGCACAAAATTATATACAAAGAAATATATACAAAATGTTCAAGTATTAATTAAATTTCAATTCAAGGCTTTTGTTTCAAAAAGCTACATTTAACATATTCCATAAAGATAGCACAAATTAGTCATTTCAAATAACTTTTCCAACTACTTTTGATATATATATAAATATATATTTGTATATATTTATATATATTTAAATATTTATATTTCAGTAGGCACTAAAAATCCATGCATTGTGAGGGGCTTGCTCCTGCACTTAAGTATAAGCAGGTTCATCACTCTAGGTTGTGAGTTTGGCTACTACCCATTCATGCTCAAGTGCAGTAGATGATTTTACAAAATCTGCTGTGATGCACTGGAAACCAGAGACCAAGTTAGGTCTCAAATAGCATTATCTAGCAACAAAACATTTACAGTTGTGCAAGAACAAGGATTCCATTTTCATAACCAAATAACAACAAAATAGAACATTATGTGTGTAAGATAACTTACATCTTTGGACTGCTGGAAAATACTTTTTAATTATGAACATTTTAAAGTAAGACAGCAGAAGCCCTGATATTACCTCTTTTTCCTCATTTCTTATACTACCTTTTAAAATAAAGCAGGAAATGTGGCCAGCAGCTGGTCCCGTCTCTTCTGCCCCAACAGCTGTATCCACTTTAGCACAAAGAAAAACAAGGATGCTAAATAGGTATATACTTTATCAAACAGTGATGTTTCACAAAGAATTTCTTAATGCCTCTTACACCAAAGGCCACCGTAACTCAATATATACAATTGGACAATAGATAAGAGTACTTCAAGGGAAGAATGTATCCCATCTTTGGAAAAAGAGTCAATCATGTCATTAAGTAGCCAGAACCACTCGACTTCTAAAATTATTTTTAAATAGGACAAATACCTTTTAAATACAGAAAATAAGAAAATAAGATTCTTTGTGAAGCCTCACTTTACATGTTTTCATTCATATTTCACAACCTTCAAAATCTAATCATACATAAATTTAACCTAAAATTTTAATACAACAAAAATAAAGGTGTTCAACAATGTATTCATTCTCAGTGACAGGGTAGTATCACTGTGCTGGTTCTCAAAGAAACATTCCATTAACCATTCTTATTCCTCCTTCAAGTAACTAACACAGGAGTCTGATATGCATGTTAATTTCCAATTTCTGTAATGGTGAGATATTAAAATCTACTAATCTGAATATTGTATTTCTGTATCTTCTACTTAAAACTAAAAGGCATTCTTGAATATTTAAGAGTTATTTCACTTCATTTCCAGCAAAATAACTATCACATTATTTGTGCATGCCCCAAACATTTATTGTCAACCTCTGAAAAGTTGTTCTAAAGTTGGAATTCCAATTTGCACCTTGTACAACTCGGAACTTCCATTCAACTTCACCTGTTTGACTGTCTCCAAACTGTATCTCTATTAGCAGCTTTCAGTGTACAGTTGGAATCGATGTCATCCAAGGCCATGTCCACACTGGGGACAGAAGAGCTAGGTACACGCGAGTCTGAACAATTAGGGACACATTAACAGCTATTTCAACCATAAGAAGCATCTTAAATACATTATTGACCAGCACAAGTCTGTTTCCAGGGTGGACAGGGCCCAAATTAGATTCCCCTCCCACCTTCCAAAAAAGAAAAAAAAAATCACACACACACAAAATTGAGATGTTGCCCATTAAAGTAGACTAAGCAGCAGAGCATGAGCGTTACGTGAAGAGATGGATCCTTACCAGGTTGTGAGGCGGGAACGACTGCTCTGTAACCCCTACAACGGAGCCTGGCAGGAAGGAAATCACCTAAAAAAGAAACTGTCAGAGAGATTTAATAGTCACATGTTATCATTGGGAGTTGGTTACAGTGTCACATTCATGCTTTTAGCTAAACACTTAAAAGATTCAATATTACTTTTTTTTCCTCCTGAAATGTGTCCAGTGAAGATGTCCCACTAAGGTGTTTTACATGGTGTAAGGGAGCTGAAAGGGGTACACGCGGATAAAGAGCAGATTACTTGACCCTACATTTTAAGAGAAGACGACGCCTTCCGGGCGCACGCCGAGCAGAACTCCACCGACACCTTATCCTTGTCCACATGAAGACACACTCCTCCCGCTGAGTCGTCCTCTTCCAGCAGGTCCTGCTGCTGCTTTCCCACCGGCAACGCGTAGTCATGGTCACCGGCGGGCGAGTCTCTGAAGAGCGAGGTGGTCAGCCGCAGTCCCACGCCGCTCAGCCGGCTCAGCAAGCGAGCCAGTCCGGTCTCGTTGGCCAAGACGGCCCGTAGGTAGCGACTCTCCTCCTGCAGTGCTTGAACGCGCTTGCCCAGCTCCCGATTCTCGGCCCGCAGCTCCTGGTTCTCGGCTGCCAGAGCCCGGACTCGACTCTCCAGCCCCATCACATATTCCTTTTTCTTCAGCCGATTAAGACGGGCAGCAGCCGCCGCCGCCTTCCGAGGACTCTTTGTCGCCGCCTGGGTGTTGTCATTGCCGCTGCCGCCGCCGCCGCCACCTCCTCCAGGGGACTTTCTCCGCCTCTTTTCGCCGCTGCCACTGTCACTGCCGCTGCTGCAGCCTCCGATACCGTTTAACAGCCTCTGCAGGAGGTCAGAAAAGCGCTGCATCTCGGCAGCCGCAGACTCGTCGTCGTCGTCCCCTCTCCATAGGCCGCCGCTATCTGAGCCTCCGCCGGACGAGGAGAGGGGCCCGGGAGAGCTGAGCCCGGGCTCCAGGTGCCAGTCCGGTTGCCGGGGGTCCAGCAGATCCGCCAGTTCCAGCCCGGACAGAAAGTCCATGTCCTCCGTCTCCTCCCCTGGGACGCTGGCGACCGCCTCCTCCTCCATCTCCTCCGGCGAGGGCGCGCGCACCGCTACGCCGCCGCGGGCCCCCCTCCGGCCCTCCACCTCGCCCTGGTCTCCGCGCGGCTGCTTACTGCCAGGAGATCCAAAGGCCGCTGTCTCTTCGTCCTCCGCCGCTGTCGCCCGGGTCAGGTCCGGGGACAGAGAGCACGGGGCGGCCTGCGCAGGGCTGTCGCTGTGGGTCGGGGAGTCGGTGCCGGAGGCCGCCAGCAGTTTGGTCAGGACGTGCCTCATGGAGCCCAGAGGCGGGCCCACGTAGGCCCCAGCCTCTCAGACCGGGCCTCGCGGGCCCCAGAGACCCCAGGACCCAGCGCGGGTAAGCGGTGAGCCGTCCAGAACGAAATTAAGGGGAAGAGCCGAGTCGCCTCCCCCCTGCACTCGGCGGGCCTACCCTCCGCACCCAGGCTGGGGAGGGAGCGAAGATCGAGACAACGAGGCGCCGCGATGACTCGACCGCGCCACCGAGACAACGGCCTAGGCGGAAGTCAGTCCCCTAGACCCAGCCCCTCCCAAGGCGTTTCGCGCTCCGCCTGGCTCTAGTATCGCGAGAGTTCAGGGAGGCCTGGAGCGCGAAGAATTCCAGATCTCCAGTGATGTCATAGTAACAGCCTCAAAACTAACAACAAAACCCCGAGTTTATTACAAAAGTGATCTATCCTCTCTGCCTTCACTTCTCAACTTTGCATTCTCTTCCACTTCCAATGAAACCACTCTCGCTCAGAAACAACCTTTAAGACGCCAACTTCTGAATAAGTTTAAAGTTATCCTGTATTTCTCCGGAATTTAAGACTAGTGACCAGATCTTTCTTGAAATTGCACCTTTCCCCATTCGCTATACTACAACATCTTTTCATTCCAACACTCAGAGTACTAGAAAAAAAGGGGGGAGGGGAATAAATCATTCATATATAGTTTAATTTTCAAACTTTTTCTTATAAAAACTCTCAAACATATAGAATGAAGTACATTTCGCTCTAATTTAACCCAAAACCCAGACTCAACAATTCAGCAATTAACGCCTTGCTATATGTTGCTTTACCTGCATATAAGTATATATAAAAACATTTTTTTTCCTGAGTCGTCCCAAAGTTGCAGACAAGACACACCACCCTAACATACTTCACTATGCCTCTCCAAATATAAGGACATTCTCTTTTATAATCATAACACTATTATCAGGTCTTCAGAAAATTAACAATTATTTGGTAATACTATAACCAAGGCCTATTCAAATTTCCCCGGAATAATCTTTTATGTGGATATTTTCTTTTGAGCCAGGGTCCAAATGAGAGTCACTACATTGGTTCCTATGTTCTCAAAAGAGATTAGTCCCTTTTACTTTTTAGTTTTTCTTCATATTGGTGTTTTGAAGAAACAAGCTTATTTCTTTGGAAAAATTCACCACATTCTCAATTTGTTTCCTCATAGTGTTATATTTGTTCCCTTAATTCCACAAGGTATTTTAGATTGGCAGCAGGTCACAAATACATTAGAAACAAAACAATTCAAATTTTTAACAGGCAAGATCAGTGACAATATAGATGAAATAGGAAGATAAGGATTTCCAAAAGGGAAAGTATAGTTCTGAAAAACAGACAAATTGAGCTAACAATAGACTAAGTTTCCAGGCAGCCCAAACAAAAAACAGAGAGGGGGCGGGGCACAGAGAGAAGCAAACTTTCTTTTGTTTATTCATGAGTAAACAGTGTATGAATTCCCTAACCACTTTTCAAGTTCTTAGGTTTTAAACTTCTCTAGAGAAAATTGAATAAAGCAGCAATTAACCTCAACAATAACTACTTTTATTTACATGGCTGTTTCTTAGAAGGATAGAAAGCAAGTTCAATGAAAACTGGGCATTCATCGATAGGTCCCAAATATCCAAATCAGTCCCTAGCACAGCTTAGACTTCAATAAATATTTGTCAAATAATTGAATAAAGAAGGTTTCCAGTTTTGGCTGAAGGCATAGTACTAAAGGCCAACTAATGAAAACAATTCTACCAGGGGCAAAATGATTATGATCTATGGTATCTAGAAGAATAAATCAATGGCCTCCATGTCCCTTTTAACCTTTCCACTAGGAAAAGCTTTTGTTAAAGTCGAATATTGAACAGTTCAAGGTGATATATTGTCTGATTTGCCTTGAGTTACAGGTGTTTTGTGTGGCTGCTAATCCCATCCAACTGCATTTTCTCCTTAAGAAAAATTCAAAATCATGGATTAATCTATTATATTTTTCCCTATATATAGACTACAAGATTTTGGTTTAAATATACACGGCTTAAGAACCTCTCCAGTTGGACTAAAACAAGTAGAAAACTGAAAGAGAAGGAATTTTTTACAAGGTAGCCTCAAAATACAAAAAAGCAAGTGAAGCAAGAGTAAACCTCCCAGGAAATAATTCCTCTAGCCCTTTTGCCATTCATCCTTTTTCTTCTCCTTACTCTGCTCACTCTTGTTTTCTTCCAGCTGTTTTCTTTTTCTTTTTCTAGTTTTAATGATCATTGCAAAAAATTCAGAAATGTATTAAAAATAGACAGACATTACCCACAATGTAACTATCCCAAAATAACTTATTAAAATTTTGCTATGTTAATTTACTATATTTATATAATAAATATAATAATTATATTGATTTCTGCTATATTTTGTTATATTAATTTTTTGTTATATTTTGTTATATTAATTTTTGCTATAAAGAGATTTTCTATGTACATACACACATTGTTTTGTTTTATTTCTTTGAATTCTACTGTTTTGGTATGCATATATGGTGGACTTCTTCATGCAACTAAATGTAGATCCACATGCTTGTTTTTGATGACTGTCTAGAATTCCATTTCCGGAATTTTACAACTTACTGGGAACGTTTGCCCTGACTAAAAATGGTAGCCGAAAGGGGTAAAAGACACTGGGGAACTGACAAAAAAAAAAAAAAGACACTAATGCCCTATAGGAAGGGCCAGATATGAACTAACATAGGAAGTTCTAGACCAAGCATTTAAATTAGGGTGGGCTGAAGGTCAGAAGGAAAAAGAGCTACTAGGTCTGCAGTGAGAGAGGAGGTCTGCCTAAAGAAGATGGTGGCAGAGCTGATGGAGCTGCAGGGACCTGCTCAGCCACCCAGGCTCATGAAAAATGCTTGAAGCTGAACTGTGACCAGGACTGCTGAGTTGCAGACTTCTTTGAAGGACATACTGAGAAGCCACTCTCTTGGGACATGTGCTTCCCTGGAGTCCAACATAATCCAGTGTAACACACCACACATTTTCCTGAACCATTACACGAAAGCTAAGAACAGCGCACCCAAAATCATATAGAAAAAGGCTGCGGCAAAAGGATGATGTCTCTAAAGCCCACAAGTGCACATTTCAAAAAGGATGGAAATCTGTTTGCTTAACTAGCCAATGAGCAAATAAAAAATATGGGAAACTTCTGTACATGTTTTGGCTTGTAGCCTTTTGGAAAGCGAGGGAGGTTCTGGGTCTCATGGAAAAGGAGGGCTCTAAGCAGAAGTGCTCTCAGCACCTCCGAGGTTGGAACTGTTAGTTAAAACCTGTTTCCTTCAACACTAATTGTTGGGTCATATGTGAAGGCACTAGGTCCCAGTTTGCTCAGTAACAATATTACAAACCACACGGTAATGCTTTGCAAATATCTTGGTTCACTTATTCTATAACTTCCTTAGAATAAATTTTTGTAGTAGAATTTCTAGACAAAATATTTATATATAGACTCTATTACCTATGGAAAGGTATGTCTAACCAATGGTGCATGACATTATTTAGTTCCAACATGTGAAATGACAGTGGATTTGTTCTTTTAAAAGTGTACTGGCCTGGCTGGTGTAGCTCAGTGGATTGAGCGCGGGCCTGCGAGCCGTAGGATCGCGGTTCGATTCCCAGTCAGGCCACATGCCTGGGTTGCGGGCCAGTTCCTAGCCGGGGACTCACGGGAGGCAACCACACATTGATATTTCTCTCCTTCTCTCCTTCCCTTCCNTAAATTTTTGTAGTAGAATTTCTAAAATATTTATATATAGACTCTATTACCTATGGAAAGGTATGTCTAACCAATGGTGCATGACATTATTTAGTTCCAACATGTGAAATGACAGTGGATTTGTTCTTTTAAAAGTGTACCGGCCTGGCTGGTGTAGCTCAGTGGATTGAGCGCGGGCCTGCGAGCCGTAGGATCGCAGTTCGATTCCCGGTTCAATTCCCGGTCAGGCCACATTCCTGGGTTGCCGGCCAGTTCCTAGCCGGGGACTCACGGGAGGCAACCACACATTGATATTTCTCTCCTTCTCTCCTTCCCTTCCTCTCTAAAGACAAATAAATAAAATCTTTTAAAAATGTGCCAATCAAAAACAAAAGTGGCATATTTTCATGTGGATTTGCATTTCCTTGATTATGAGAAGGTTAGTGTTTTTTTCATACTGATTGATTTATAATGTGAACAACCTTTTCACCTCCTTAGTCTATTTTTCTTTGAGGAGGTAAAAGACGTTTGTAAGGAAAAATGTTTGTCTTTTTTCTTCTTGATTTAGATGAATTTCTGCGTTATAAGGAAAACATAGATTGTTCCATATATGTTCCAATTTTCACCCAGTTGATTATTTATTGGGGAATGGAAGGACTAAAATTTCTTGTTTTGCTATAATTATATAATAGTCAACCTATCAAATTTTTCTTCATGGGTTCTGGCTCTAATATTAAGCCTAAGAAGTCTTTATTAACCTATATAATACTAATATTTACCTGTATGTTTTCGAACTTCTTTAATTACTTCTACTTCTATTTTACTAAGTGTGTTTTTTAACAACACGAGTGACAGTTTATTTCATTTTCATCCAAATAGAATTTATTCTGGTATAAAATGTGGCATAGGAATATAGTTTTCCAAAACGGGATCTGCCACAATAAAATTTATTGAACAATTCATACCTGCTCCTCTTGTTTTTCAACATGAATCCTATATGTCAAATTCTTACATGCAGTTGGATCTATTTCTGCTCTTTTTCTTCTGGTTCTCTGATCAGTCTCATCATTCTGGGAGCAAAATCATTCCATTTTTACTGCAGCTTTATAAAATATCTCATACGAGTCCTTTGTTTTACTTTCTCAGAATTTTTATCAACGGATGAATGTTTATTCTTCCAGATAACTTCATAAATTTTTAAGTTCAAAGAAGTTGGAATTTTTATAAAAATTGCATTAAGTTTATTAATGTATCCCTCCCAGTTATTTAATGCATAGTTTGTTACTGGGCTAGATTATCTTCTTTTATATTTTCTATATGGTTATTGCTGCTATGCAGGAGAGCTACTCATCTTTTTTTGTTAAATTTGTAACTGACTAGCCCATTGAAATTTCTTAATAGTTTTTATTTTCAGCTTATCCATTCAAATTTTCCTGGTAGACAATTATGTCACCTTATTGTACATAGGGACAATTTTGCCTCCTTTGCAATACAATAATGAAACAGCACGTCCAGACTGGTGTTAAATAATACTGTTGATAGCCAATTTCCTTGTCTTATTTCTTACTTTAACAGGAATGTCTCTTGTGTCTGGCTATTGATTTGAGGTGAATATTTTTATTAGGTTAAGCTCAGTTGCAGAAAACGGATACCAATCCAACTATTTTAAGCAGAAAAAGATGGAATACAGAGAACCCATGCTTGCAAAGTCGTTGAAAGGATGGGAGGAGTGTGCATTAGGCTGGGTGATCGAGAATGCCACTCAGTACAATGTGGCCAAACGGACCTGATAAAACAAAGTTATCTCCGCCCCAGATGGGTAAGTGTTGGCTTCGAGAGTACGGCTGCTGCCAAAGCTCTCAACCCCATATATTATATTGCTGCCTAACCAGTTACCCAAAACTTTAAGACAACAATAAACATTTACTATCTCTCGCAGGTCAGAAATGTGTAATTGCCTTGGCTATACAGTCTGGCTCCAGAATTCTCATGAAATTTAGTCAGATCTTGCCTTGGGCTGTAGTCATCTGAAGGCTTGACACAGGCTGGAGGGTCTACTTCCAAGGTGGCTGACAGGGATGTCCTGGGGGATGCCTCACTTCTCCCTCCACGTGGGCCTCTCCACAAGCTGTAGTGAGCCTCTACACCGCATGGTGGCTGGCTTTCCCTAGAGAGAGTGACCCAAGAGACCCAGGAAGCAGCAGCAATGTTTTGTATGACCCAGACTCAGAAGTCACATCAATCAATCAATCACTTCTGTGATATTCTATGAGTCATGAGTCAGACCTCATTCACCATGGAAGGGGACCACACAAGAATGTGAGTACTGGGAGACAAGAATCACCAGGTGCCATCTTGGGGATTGGCTACCATATCCCATAAAACTAGCAAATGCTCATTGGAATGCTATTGCAGAAAAATGTCTCCCAAAATGTGCTTGGCAGCAACAGCCAAAGCAAGGGAAAAGGTGTCCTGCCTCATTTACATCTTCCAAATATAACTGCAGAGGAGTCTGCAAATATAGTTTTCTTTGTGTTTCTTTGTTTTAGCTTTTCCATTTCTGTAATACAGAAAAGCACATTAACAGAGGGATTAGAATAGATGATGAATACAAATCTATGAAATTCTCCACAAAGACCGTGACTGTGTGGTACTTCAATGCCAATACATACATTTATGAATCTTCTATAGCAGAGGTGGGAGGGAATGAAGCTGAATCAGCATTGGTGCTTTGCTGAGCAGATACAGCAGAATGGCACAAGTGCTACAGGGGACAGAATGCTCTCTTTTTTAAAAGGGAAACTATCATAGGTTTAGACTGATATTCGCAATTCAAATTTAAGATTAAATGATTTTTGCTTTACTTTTTAATATCTCAATTTATACATTGAAAATTTCATCTCTAGAAATATTAACAATCATTTTTTGCTTTGGCCTCTCTCATTCTCGTTATGTGTATATTATGTATCTATACATAATATACACATATATAATATACTTTAAAAATAGCTTTAAAGTGTAATATAGTAGTTTTAAAAGAATGCCAATATAACAACTAATCATAAAACTAATCAATGCTAATCAATGAAATTACTAAAATTTCTTCATGATTCTAGTTCTCCTTGGAATATACTATATTAAGGATATTCATTTGAAATGCTATTTTCTAGAATCATTGCATAATTATGTTCTCTGTATGGCTATTATCAATGTGAAATTCATACTGCGTCTTGGTCATATCTTTTATTCACTGGAAGTTTTTGCTCTCCGATTTCCTCTTCACTCAATAAGATCCTAGTTAAGTTCCCCCAGTAAGTGACAAGATTTGAATTCGGGCAGTCTGGTGCCAATGCATGCATTGACTCACAGCATTAATACTTTGACTAGTTCAATGATGATGGATGTGGCTTTCTAAAGGGCCTAGTAGTAACGTGTTTGAGTGGGGGTGGGGAGAGGGGAGGATTGAGCCAGATGCTAAAGTCTCACACTTCTGACTGGGACGAAGATAAATATGGATGTGAGCAAAGTGGAAATTAGTCTGGCCACAGAGTCTTATATTAAAGTCTACCATGACTACTTATCATGCTGGATGACGTGGCGATACGGAGAAGCAGTTTTCTTGTTTTCTTTTTGGGATTTAAATACATTTTTTATTTTTATGTTTAATTTATTTTTTTATTTGCACTCCAAAGGGGTAGGGTGGAGGGAGGTGGGGATGGCTGGGTTGGGAGGGAGTGGGGGGGGGGGAAGGGAGAGGCAGTTTTCTTACCCGGAACAGGGGGTGTTGTGAAGGCTTCTGAGCTCCTGTACTCTCAGGCTTTCTTCATCTCTTCTCTTGGATGATTCTTACACATTCTACAGGCTTTCACTTAAACGCCCCTTTTAGGTAAAGCTCTCCCCGACCTCTCTCTCCTACATTATGTTGGAAAACCCTGCTGTGCTCTACCCTGTGATCCCATCTCTCACCATTTTTTTTTTTACTCACTGGGATGCAAATTCAGTGAGGATAAGATCTCTGTCTGCTCACATTGTATCCCAGAATTTAGCAATAGTATGCTCTTATGAATATTTGTAAAATTGATAAGCTATAATAAATACATGAGTTATTAATTAAAATGGAAAGATCAGAATGGCTTGGTCTGCCCTATCTTGACCATCTTTTGTTTATCTGCTAGGCTGAAATCAAAAACCAACTCCCAAGTCTAAAAACTTGAAATGAGAAAATAGGCTTTCTAAAATTTAAAATGAGTTCTCACACAAACATGTGAAAACCCATGAGAAAAGTTACATATTTAAATATTTACATTTAGGAGAGAAATAGTAATCACTAGGAGGCACTCCTACGAGTAGAAAAAGACATTGTCATGAGCCATATGTTGTTGAACATTTGTCAAAAGGGAAGCTTCCAGCTCAATGGCCTGACCCAGCTATGTCAGGCCATATTTGGCTCTATATAAAATAGGTTTTGTCAACTCAATTCTTGGAGAAAGAAAAATGTGGAGGCTTTTTGAGGTCCTCTACTCAGAGCTTACTAGGAAGTTAAGCAGTTACGTGCCAGGTTCTTTTATTTTTGTTTTTATTATCTTTTTAAATAAGTAATACATGCATGTGGTTCAAAAGTCAAATGATATAAAATGATATACACTGAGAAGTTTCCTTTCCACTCTTATCCCTAACCATGGTAGTCTCAATATAACCACTTTATAAGTATTGATTTTTCTCAATATTTTTTTATGCAAATAGGAGTAAATATATTCATTTTCTTATTTCCCTCTCTGCCTCTCTACGCTTACACAAAAAATAGTATACTGCAGATGTTATTTTGCATCTTGTTCCCCCCCCTACATGTATCCTGGAGATATTTCTATAGTACTATATAAAGAGTACTATATAGTACTTTCCTATATTTCTATAGTACTATATAAAGAGTACTATATAGTACTTTCCTCTCTCTCTTTTCTTTCTTATTTCTTCCTTTCTTTTCCTCATTTACAACATATTCCAAGGTATGGCGTGCCCACAGTTTAATCAGTTCCTTACTGATGACATATATAGCCTGTTTTCAATTTTTTTTATTACAAACAGTGCCATTTTAGACTAGTATGATTGAATTAGTTTACAGCATTAAATAGGAACAGTCTGGCAAACAGCTGAGTGAGCCCCTTTGTGAAACTGGAGAATGAGGGGGCTGGGGAAGGGGCCACCGTAGTCAGTTAAATGTGCACTGAATGACCAGGGAGATCTGCCCAAAGGGAACTTTTTTCTTGGACTTTTTCCAAGTGAGATAAACAGAAGGTCTCGAGAGAACAGCATGGAGCAGAGAGGTGCATCTGTAGAATTCTAAGTTCTTAAATTTAATAAGACGTTTTTAGTGTTTGGAAAATAACCTCCAGTTTGTCTTTAGGGAGATGGAAAAATAATTAGAACATGCCCATTCTTGGCCACCTCCCAGAATTTCAACAATTTAAGAGGCCAAGTTAAAAAAAAAAGAAAAAAAAAAGGACTCCAGTCTGATAAGGCCTTGTCAATGTAACTAGGTGTGGTATAACAGACACTGCTGGCAGCCAACCCTGCTTTCGTCAGAGAGCCCCTTTCACTCTGTGGCATAGGCTGGCCTTGTTCCCATGCAGGGGCAGATCCTGACTGGCCCAGGTTAGTCATGGTTGCAACAGTCCCCATGAAGATGCTTGGTTGAGGTGTTTGCATATGGCCCAATGTTGGCCAATGACAATGGAAGACAAGTCACCCGGAAGGGCAGGGGCAGCTTTGGGAGAGAAGTTAGGGTCATGGTCTTTTTTTCTTTATTATGTGCCAAGATGTAGTATCTCAAATGTCTGCCAGTTTCTCTTGGGCTTGCCCAAGTCGGAAGCAGAGAATCATTCCTGCACTGACCCAGCCATAGTGACTCTACAGGTGTCTCAGTGAACAAGGGCTGGACAGAAGAGCAAGCCTCTTGGGAGGTGCTCCTTCAAACAATCTTCTTTAAATTATTATTTTGTTTTAATACAGTGAAGTTGGAGAGAGTTTCTGTTACTACTTTGCTTACTAGAAACAAATTAATTTTTACTAACTGAAACACAGCCACTATTATGAGAACATCATGCAGTCAGTTCACTTTTCCTATAGCTCTCATTCCTTTTCTAGCTCTTTTCCATGATTTTTTGGAAGCAGATGAGTTCCTTAAAGGCACACTGAAGGGCTTACAGTACATTGAATAGGTAACACAAAAGATCACACTTATCAGCCACAGAGTGCTACTCACACATTATTTGACTTTAGAATCTCTGCCTGCTGACTTTCATATCAGGGCTACTGCTTGTGGAATATTGCATAAAATTTACTAGGGCTACAGGTTGCTTTATAAAGCAGTTTTGTTTTTTAAACTTCCCTTCAAGGGCAGTACTTTAGCCACAGTCCGTTGACATTTTGCCAATTTGTTTCAGTGATAAGATCATCTTATACAACAGCACACCACAATAAACTAGTTGCTCATCCTTGAATTTGGCTCCAGGTCACAGACTGACTACAAATTAAGCACTGAGAGCATGGGATACAAAGTGCTGTGAAGCACGAAAAGAGAAGTCGTTTTGTGGCTAGTTAGAAGGTAGTTTGTATAGTGGTGGGGCAGGGGAGGAGCATGGGTTTTAGAGCCAGAAAGGAGGTCCAGCTACATAAATTGCAGTGCTCAGCAGGATATGAAAGTGTACAGCCCCTCGTCACACAATGATTAAGAATCTCAAGGCAGCAACAGTGGAACATTGAAGCAGGTGGTATACCCATGCAGCTGACTCTGCCAGAGTGGCTTGGGTCCAAACCACACTCCTGCCAACCCCAAAGTTCCCTGGCTTTGGGCAAGTCACCTTCTCAGACTCACTTTTTTTCATCTGTAAAATAGTGAAAACTGAACCTCCCTGAAGGGGTGATATGAAGGTGACATGAAAAGCAATTGACACATTATAGGTTCACACTTCTTTCACTTTCTTAGTCTAAGCCCTCTTCCAGGACTGCTTGGCCTTTGCCCAGAAGCCTCTTCTTCCTCCTCAAAGGCTGGGCACAAAACTTGGGCTGGAGAGACCACCACCAGAAGTCTGATTGGGATGAGTGGGTAGAGCTCGGACAGGCAGCTGTGGAGGTTAGGGAGGGACAAAGGGATGCTGGCAGCATGCACACCAGGCCCCTGGCAGAGCCTCCTGAACCTGTGTGGGAAGAGGAGGGCTGGTTTGTGGTCCTTATTTATACACTTGTCCCTCCCCATTCACCCTGTCCCCCAATATAAGGGGCCAGCCTGGATTTCGAGGGTACCTATATGATGCCCACCACCTTCTCTTACAGTTCTATCTGTAGACGTGCTTCTCTGTACCTCCTCCCAAATACTTATGATTTCCACAAGTGTTCTGGACATTTTTTAAAAAATCTCCATGACTTTCTATGTGATGCTATCTCAAACATTTCTCCTTTTTCTCTACCTGACAAAATTCGACTAGCTATTTAACAACCAGCTTGTATAACAACTCCAGTATTAGTGATCTTTGAACATCCTTTCAACCATCCAACCTTTACCCCGAGGCAGAGTTAGCTGCTCTGTGTGTTTGTGTCAGGGGTGGGGGTGGGGGGTGGGAGGAGCTGGCATTATCCACTGGGATCTCACAACACCCCCTATGGAAACACACCGTACTGTATGTAATTGCTTCTTTGTCCATAGCCTAGAGGGTGTGGGAGCTCTTCCAGGGTAGAAAACCTTCTACCTCATGCTCATTCTCAGTGCCTACCCCTAGAGCATGGCACCCAGTGGACAATCCACAAATGGTTCAGTGTGACCAAAATCCCAGCTCCTTCGGTGACTAGGTGGTTTTGGGGCAAATTACTAAATCCTGGTTTTCTCTTATTTGAAATACAAATGAACATAATTACCTTCTTGAATGGCCCTAAGGATTAAGTAAAATTATCTATTTCAAGAGCTTCATCATAATGATAAACAGTATGGGCTCAATAGAGGATAACCATTATAAAGTTAGCCCCTACATTCTGATCCTTGGTAACATGTAAGAGGAAGTAAATAGGCCTTCCAAAGTCAGTGATGTAGTTCCCTGAAATCTGTATTTAATATTTCAGTTGTGATAAAACTTTGAGAAAATAGGTTTTAAAAGATGCCTGAGGTAAGATTGCTACAGAAAACAACACAGCCGCTTTCGGGTGTACGGAGTGGAACTTTATTTTATGCACGTGGACCCAGAGGAGTCAGTCTCCAAATTCTGGGCCCTCAGCAGTGGGGGAGCAGTTATTTTTATAGAGCAAGGGAGGGCCTGTCCTTCAGACCATTACTTCTGGCATGAAAGCAGGAGGCAGTTACACAAACAGAATGAGCAGAGTGTTATTTCTGGTATGTAGAAGATAAACAGTCCAGAGAAGCCAAAAGAGGCCTTTGGCCTCTATGGGCCAAAACAAGTCACTGGGCTGCAAAAGCAACTGGGCTGCAAAAACAAATCACTCTCTAGTCATTGTGCTGTGTCTTAAAATAGCCATCAATTACCCTCAACAAGGTGAGGCTTGAAAATTGTTTATTAAATAAGGGGACTAAATGGTAATGGAAAAAAGACAATAAAAATTTACAAAGAAAGGAACTTCCAGCCAAAATGGAGGTGTAGGTAGATACACTTTGCCTCCTCCCACAACCAAAAGAAGGACAACAAATTTAAAAACAAAAAATAACCAGAACTGCCAGAAAATCAAACTGTGTAGAAGTCCAACAATCAAGGAGTTGAAGAAGAAACATTCATCCAGACCAGTAGGAGGGCCAGAGACAGGCAGTCAGGATGGAGAGGACTCGGAGTGGCTGGAGGTCCAGGATGGGCTAGGTAGTGGCTGGTCCCACATTTGCATGTGGATAAATTAGGAGGAACAACTGGAGAGTGACACAGCCCTCACAATCCAGGGTTCCTCTGTGGGGAAATTAAGCCTCAAAACCTTTGACTGAAAAAAACATGTGGGGGTTCAGGTGGCAGGAGAAACTCCCAGCCTCACAGGAGAGTTCGTTGGAGAGACCCACAGGGTCCTAGAATGCACACAAACCCTTCCACCTGGAAATCAGCACCAGAAAGGCCAATTGGCTTGTGGGTAGCAGAGAGTTACTGAAAGGGGACCGAGTGCTGAGCAAATGGCATTGTTCACTCTCAGACCCCTCCCCCACATACACCACCACAATGCAGCCACCTGTTGGTTGCCCCACCCTAGCAAATACCTAAGGCTTTGCCTCTTAGTACATAACAGGCCAACAAAGACAAAAAATATGGCCCAAATGAAAGAATACATCAAAGCTCTAGAAAAAATATAACTAAGTGATAAAGATATAGCCAACCTATCAGAGGCATGGTTTAAAACACTGGTAATCAAGATGCTCACAGAAATGGTTGAGTATGGTTGCAAAACAGAGAGAAAAGTGAAGGCTATGAAAAGCGAAATAAAGGAAAATGTACAGGGAACCAACAATGAAGGGAAGGAAAGCAGGACTCAAAACAATGGATTGGAGCAGAAGGGAGAAATAAACATGCAAGCAGAATAGAATGAAGAACCAAGAATTCAAAAAAAATGAGGACAGGCTTAGGAACCTACAGGACAACTTTAAACATTCCAAAGTCTGAATCATAGGGGTGCCAGAAGGAGAGAAATAGCAAGAAATCGGAAATTTATTTGAAAACATAATGAAAGAGAACTTCCCTAATCTGGTGAAGGAAATAAGACTTCCAAGATGTTCAGGAAGCTCAGAGAGTCCCAAAAAACTTGGACCAAGGAAGCACACACCAAGGCACATCATAATTACATTATCCAAGATTAAAGATAAGGAGAGAATCTTAAAAACAGCAAGAGAAAAGGAAACAGTTACTTACAAAGGAGTTCCCATAAGACTCTCAGCTGATTTCTCACAAGAAACCTTGCAGGTAAGAAGGAGCTGGAAAGAAGTATTCCAAGACATGAAAGGTGAGGACCTACATCCAAGATTACTCTACCCAGCAAAGCTTTCATTTAGAATGGAAGGGCAGATAAAGTGCTTCCCAGATAAGGTCAAGTTAAAGGATTTCATCATCACCAAGCCCTTTTTTATATGAAAGGTTAAAAGGACTTATTTAAGAAAAAGAAGAAGATAAAAAATACCAACAGTAAAATGACAACAAACTCACAACTATCTACAACTAAACCCCCTAAAACCAAAATGAACTAAGTAAATAACTAGAACAGGAACAGATTCACAGAAATAGAGATCACATGGAGGTTTCTCAGTGGGGAAGGAGAAGGGGAGAATGAGGGGAATAAGAAGCATAAATGGTAGATAGAAAATAGACAGGGGGAAGTTAAGAATAGTATGGGAAATGGAGAAGCCAAAGAACTTATATTTATGACCCATGGACATGAACTAAGGTGGGGGAATGATGGTGGGAGAGTGGTACAGGACAGAGGAGAATAAAGGTGAGAAAAAAAATGAGACAATTGTAATAGCATAATCAATCAAATATATTTAAAAATTTATAAAAAAAGTAAAAAATAAAATAAAATAAAACAAAGAAGGTACCAAGTAATATTTTTAATAAATCCAAAGCATTAAGTAACTCTTGGCACTCCTGACACCAAATGTGTGAGAAACACACTACATTACAATTTGTTTTGAGAGGTATTCTTAATATTGTTTATATATCAACTAAATACAGGGAAATAAGGAAGCATAAAGTGTGCTTTTAATAACTACCTCTTCAAGAACTTTATATAAATATATAACTGTTTTTATAACTACATATTTAGGCATTCCTACAAAAATGCTTAAGTATACATATACACATTCTGTTTAGAAGTTTCAACAAAGGAAAAAGCTAATTGCAAAAAACCCCTCGTGCTAATAAAAACAAAAGAATCACTATCAGTTTCTATATGTATCTATCCAGTCTGCTATGACTTGTTATCCCAAATTGGGGCCTTCTGTCTATTAGTATAGGGTACACTATTAAATGAAACTGCTGATATTTTTGTTTTCTTGTATCTCTAAATCCCGTTTTTATTAAGGAGACAAAAGCCAAAAAAATGGAATGTGATCTAAGCTCACAAGAAAAAAATCAAAACTAGTTGATTGCACTTATCTGAATCTTATTGCTAATACAGAAGGACTATAATAAAATTTGCTTAATGATGTCAATCTGTGTTTTCCAAACCAGTGCAAATAAAATAAAAACTGTTGTAAAGCTAGTGACACAAGCAATTGTTTGGCCTGTTGCAAAATCAGACACTCTCTGCAAGTTGTCCATGCTATTATTATGTTGTTCACTGTTAAAGCTTACCATCTCAACTAAAAACCTACCTATCTGCAAGGGCTCATTACACTAACTTTTTTCACAATAGCACATCTGATTGCACATTTAAAATTTACTTAAATCTATAGGAGATACTAATTTAAAATCATAGGCCATATGAAAATATCTGAGGTTGAGGATAAATAGTATATTATAGGAGAGGTAGGGATACTGATAGCACACTTAGGAAGATTTCAAAGGCACAGAACACAATCTGGTAAATGACATGTATCCTAAGCGGTATGACTGAAAAAGTATTAGCCTTAAAGGTCAACGACAACAATATCATAGTAAAATAGCTTTTCTTTGAGGTGCCTTTTGTGCTTAAAAATATTTTTAAAAAATGCAAAACCACCTTTACTCTTGCCATAATGCTAAGGCCCAAATATTTGAATTCTACATTGGAGGCCAGAGGAAGCAGAAGCTTCCTTATGGGAAGAGATGGCGGAGTTTGGCATTGAGTTCTCTCTCCTTGCTTAAAAGTTCCATGCTGTGCTTTTTGAAGGCTTCTGACTGTAGCCTGAGCTCATCGTAGGCCTTCTGAATCCCATCTACCCTGCGCTGAAGTTCCCGGACTCTCAAGTTACTGTCCACAGCCACCGCCTCTTGCTCAAACCTCTCTAGAGCTTGTCTCCTGGCCACATCTGCTGTCTCCAACTTTTCCTCAAGCTGGCGGATCTCTGCTTGCTTGCTCTGAAGCACCTTGCCCCTCTCCATGGACAGCTGCAGCAGCTCCTCTTTCTCCCGAGTGACCATCTGCAGCCTGGCCTGTAGCTCCTGGCTCAGGCTGCTGTGGACCTGCTCAGCCTTTGCCATCTGCGATGTGTCCTGCAGGTGCTGCTGCTTGAGGCTCTGCAGCTGGCTGCGCAGCTGCTCCGTCTCCTTGGCGTGGGCGCTTGCCTGCTGGCTCTGCAGCTCCAGCAGCTCCTTCTCTCGGGCCTGTGCCCTACTGGCCTCCTGGTCACACCTCTCCTTCAGAGTCTGCAGCTCTTCGGCCAGGGCCTTGCTTCGGGCGGTGAGCTGCAGGACTTTAGTCTCCTTGTCCTTCAGAGCTTGGCTGAAGAGGGTGCTGTTCTCCAGCCTCAGCTTCTCATTCTCTTCTCTCAGCTTGATGTTCTGACTCTTGTGTTCATCCTTGAAGCGGATCATCAACTCGTGGTTGGCTGCCAGGGTCATAAAGCGTTCCTCCAGCTTCTGGGCAAGCTCACTCTTGGCCTTTAGCTTCTCAGTCTCCAGCATCCTCTTCTCCTCCAGCTCTGCGTTGAGCAGCTCCAGGACCTGACAGCGCTCCAGAGCCTCGTCTGACCTCCGCTTCAGGATGCAGATGAGCTGGGACTGCTCGTGGATGCGGGAGCAAAGCCTCGCCTTCTCACTCTTCTCCTCATCTGACAGTCCCCGGAGGTTTGCCAAGGCTTCCTTCAAACCGTCCAGTTCCTTAAATTCCATCTCCTCTTCTTGGTTTTCCAGTTTTTTGTTTTGCGAGTCTACGTGTTCTTCAGAGGGTGACGAGTCCATCTAGCCCGAGAGCCCGCTCATCCTCAGGTACAGACGCTTTTCCACTAGCCACTGACTCCACAGTCTTCCCCCCTCAGATTTCAAAAGCCGCAGCGTTGCTAGGGCCCCCTGGTAATCTCCAGGCGCTGCTTCTTCTAGTAAGGAGCCCTGTGATTGGTGAAAAGGCTTCAGAGTGCTTTGAAGTAACAACAGCTGGAAGAGCCTAGAACCAATCCTATCAGGCTATGCTTGCCTTTCTAACCAATCATAGCTCTCAGCTCACAGCCAGGTGCCTTGCCTTCACTGAACAGACTCCACCCGCTCCCCGCCCCCACCCCCACCCCCCATTCGTTTTCCAGCTAGCGTCTGGGCAGAGAACTTGACTCCATCTAATTTCTGGTAAGACTAAATAAATCAAGCTGGCTGTGATTATTCTTCCTTCCTCTCCACACTTCAGCTGTCATTAGGATAAATTACTGTCTTTGGAAGCACAGCTGGCTCCTTAAAAACCGGCAATCTATAAATTCAAAGTAGCAGTGAGACTCTGAGAGCCAGAACCCTGAAGGGCTATGAGTTTGCATCTGTAGTGTTTGGCAAAAGAGCAAATTTCAGTAAAAGAGCAAATTTCAATGAATTTTTTCTTCTTGTTTTCCATAGCATTGCCCCCAGGTGTGAATAAATACTCCTTATTAGATATTCATCACTCCTTTTTTTTACCCTTACCAAATTAAGGTTTCAGAAGAAACCTTAATGATGTAGATATGACAAACATTAAAACAGGAGAAAATATGCAAATGAGGTTTACCAGTCATATAACAAAGTCCATTCCAGATGAATTAAATAGTTAAATGTAAAGAGTAGAAATCAAATTATTAAGTGGAAACTAGAAGAAAATAAAGGTAACCATAAAAGTTCTGGGTTAGGAAAGACCTTCTTAGCTTAAACATTATGTAACAGATGAGTAAGGAAAAGTTTACTTTGACTTTGTTGAACATCTAAAGTTGTGTATAGTTTTAAATCTTATGTGACCTCTGAGGTCTTTCCAGTCTCTCCTTCCTTTGGACTTGCCTGATGTTTTACTCCCTATCCCAAACCAACCATTGAAGTTCCCTTAACCAACCAGCTCTCTGACCCTGTCTGTGGGTTCCCTTTGCCTGGAATGCCTTTGCCTTCCTTGTCCCTTGTTACTCTCTAGTAGTTTGTTCAGTAATTGACAGTTAAGAATGGTCTCTGTGAAGCCTTTCCTGGCCCCAAAATGTAGAATTGATACGTAGAATTGACCACTCACCTCTTTTAGTGCATCCAGTGAAGCCTATTTGTACTTCTAATTGAATGTGTCAAAACCTTATTACACTCACTGTTTACCTGCCTGCCTCCCCCTATTAAACCCTGAGATCTTTAGGAGTAGAGACTGCATGTGTTTTATCCATGACGACTAGACCAGTGCCTGACACAGATAAATGTGTGTTGAAAGCAAAAATCAACTTGAGAAATTATCCACCATAAATAAAACAGACAACAGATATATATTTTTATAGAGGGCCTATGAAAACCAACAAAGCTATTTAACATCTTACAAGAGAAATCAACAATTAGATTCACAGATAAAGGGACAGAAATGGCAAAGAATTGAACCCCATCAATGATCCAATAAATACAAGATAAAATTAGATTTCAAGTAGTATTTTTCAGGACTGGCAAAGGTATAGTGAGGTAGGTGTTGTCTTACACTCTTGGTGAATGTCAGGTGACGGCATGTACTGAGAACTTAGAACATTTTAATGTGTTTTTTTTTTGACTAATGATTGCCCTCTGGAGAGATCTTTGCTCAGAATATTATCTGAAAGAAAAAGTTTTACACAAAGCTTTTCAATGTAGTGTGCTTTATAACAACTAAAGTTGAAAACCTAAATGTCCCAAGAGAAAATATTAAGAAAAGTATGATATTTTCACATAACAACATTATTCAGCCATTAAACTTGTTTATAGGCAATTTAATGGCATGGAAATGCTATGTCAGGAAGAAAACTGAATGATCTTAATGCTATGAAAGCTTAACGTAGAATGTTGGTGATTCCTGTGATCTAATCACTGTCTCTGGTGTCAGATTTTATCTCTCAAGTCAAAATGATAAGGAAGAGGCCTGGGTGTTAGTATAGATGTTGGATGGATTTTTTATGGTTCAGATTTCACTGGGAGCAAAAGAGATCTGAGAATAGTTTCAGATTCATTCCCCTTTGGTCTCAAAGATCAGGCTGTCATGTCCCAAACCCCAAATCTCTTGTCTTGAGAGGAAAAGTAGGGTTGAGGACTGAGAACATTTCCTGAACTGAAATTTTCATAACTACTTACATTATAAAATATGGAGGTTTTATGAAAGTGGGTTCCAAAGGCTTTAAAAAAGTGTGAATAAAACATATTTGTGCCCTGGCTGGTGTGGCTCAGTGGGCTGAGCACCTGCCTGCGAACCAAAGGGTTACTAGTTCAATTCCCTGTCAGGACACATGTCTGGGTTGCAGGCCAAGTCCCCAGTAGGGGGTGTGTGAGAGGCAACCACACATTGATGTTTCACTCCTTCTCTTTCTTCCTTCCATCCCCTCTGTCTAAAATAAATTCAATAAAATCTTTTAAAAAATAAACATATTTGTAACTTTTTCCTTTCTTCTTCACTTTTCCTTGAATTTCAACTTTATAGACTAAAATCGAACTTGTAAAGTTGAGGCAAGTGACTAGAAAATTAGAATAGCCCTCTTCATTTAAGTAGAAGGGTCATACATAATTGAACATTTTATTTGCTGATTACCTTATATGGTCTGATACAGTTTAGTGAATTCACAGAATGTGTGAAAAATAAAAAGAAGAAGGCTGGGAAAATATTCAAAATTTTAGCAGTTGTTTCTTGAGGATGAGCTATGGATGTTTCCCCTCCTCCTTCTGCCTAAGTGCCTTTCATATAGTGGATGCTCATTGTTATTTGTTGATTAAATAGAGTTTCCACATTTAAATCATTTATTATTTCTTCTGTTTAAATTATTTTAAATAACATTAAACCCATAGATTACTTGTTAAGGCTAAGAATCTCACAAGATTCTAATCAATATTTACTCATGATTTATCAATGTACAGAGTGGGGCTAGATGCAAAGTATACATTAATAAATTGGATACCATCACTCTTCAAAGAACTTATGGTTTAGTAATGATGACTTTTGGGTCCTCTCTACCAAAAGTTCCTCTCTACTGGGTTGTTCCCTTTGTTCTACCATTTTTTCCAGCTACTTTTGATCTCCAAAGTAATCAGTTTATTCCCTTCCCAGAGGTCCCTGTGAGTAAACCTTGGTCAGTGTTCTCCCCCCTGGTGACCAGTGAGTCCCCTCCATTTGCCTTTAGGTATTTTAATGTCTATCTCTTTTTTAATTTAATTTTATTTTTATCCACTGCCTAGGCACATGCCCTGGCTGGGAATGGAACCTGCAGCCTTTCAGTGCACAGGACGACATTCCAACCACTGAGCCATACCAGCAATGTTTCTTTTTCTCAAAAACTACTGTTAGTGTTCTTCTATATATCCTACACAGTACTAGGCATTTGTACATCTTCTCTCATTTAACTATATCTAACAATCTTTTCGAAAGATATGCACTATTACCCACATTTTAGAGTTTACAGGGAACAAAGAAACTGTGGTACAGAAAGGTTAAGCAAGTTGCTCCCACTCTTCCAGACAGTAGGTGATAAAGCCAGTTGCAAACCCAGGTCTTTTTCTTTTCTTTATTTAATCTATATTGCATTTTTGTATTACCTTTTAGTCACCTTATACCTGCCTCTCCCCAGCAATCAGCACACTGCTGTCCTTGTCCATAGGTTTTTCCTTTTTGCTCAATCCTTCTACCTTTTAACTTCCCCTCCTTGCCCCAACTAGCTGTTATCCTGCTCTCCGTCTATGAGTCTGTCCCCATTTTCCTTCTTAGTGCAGTTTGTTCATCCGATTATGCATACAAGTGAAATTATATGGTATTTGTCTTTCTCTGCCTGGCTTATTTCACTTAGCATAATGTTCTCCGGGTCCATCCATACTGTTGCAAAGGGTAAAATTTTCTCCTTTTTATGGCTGAGTAAGCATTCTGTTGTGTAAACACAGATCTTTTTGATACCAAAGCCATTACCTTTAGTTCATACTTCATTCATTTGCTCATTTATTCATTCATTCAGTTCACATACCAAGAAACTATTATGTCCAAGATTACAGTCCAACTCTTAAGATGATAATAGCCTAATGATGAGACAAATAATAGAAAAACAGTAATTCAGTGATAATTGCTAACATGATTGTGAATAAATCAGACACATCACTCCTCTCAAGGAATAAAGGTAAGAAAGCAATGATCTGAAGTTTGATCCCGCATCCTGACTGAGCTACTCAATGTAGAGTGAGTCTTCTTGTGAGGCTGAAGGAGAATCAGGTCTTTTGGAACAAGTCCCAAAGAAGTAGAAGGAACAGTCTGTGATTGGATCAGACATCTGGGGGGCATTTATTTTGTGAAACAAACTAGTGAAATTAATGAATAAACATGGGAGGGAGTGGAGGCAGGAGAAGAGATGGGAGAGCAGTCCCAAAGCAGAATGGGGTGAAGAATACGGGTGAAGGCGGATGTTCAGGGTTTTTACTTACATGGTGAATTTGAATGACAGGTGTGTAAGGAGGAATCCAAGCAAGTTCTCTGGTGCACACAGCTAAGTCTCTATGGGAGAATTTGGCCTAGGCTGACAGTAATCATGCTTTTGGTGGATCCCTAGGCCATGCGAACAGGTCAGGGGGTTCCTAGGATCCTCCCCACCTACTTAGAAGCTCTAGCAGTCATGGTGAATGGGATATTTGGGCCTTTCTGGAGTCAGCAGTGACTATGAAATATTACTTCATTTTTTTCAATAATGAAATTTGGAAGTGTTTTCACTTGAGGGAGACATAAATTACAGCTCTTGATTTATTCAGCACCCATGTCTATCTATACAACACTCCATTCTTCTGATAATGGATCACTTCTTCCTGGCCACAAGGTGGACTCAATTCCAGGCGGGGTCAATCACAAGACCTTGCTCTACCCATTCCTGGCCATGTGAGTGGTTCAATGGGTGGGGACATGACCCAAGCCTGGCCAGTGTCTCCCAGAGATCTCTCAAACTGAACCTCGAAAAGAGAAGTACTTTCAGCCAAGAGATTGTAAGGCTCTCTCGCACCCTCAGAGATAGTATCTAAGTTTCTGGTCCCAGCCTGTGAGTCCCCAAAATAACCTAGGTTCCCACAATACGTTTTTAATTCTGAGGGCTAACAATATACATCTAATAAATTCCCCCTTTTGGGCTGATTTCTAGTTGGGTTTTCTGGATTGAGAGGCAGGGGGAAGCCCTAAGACATGCAGTTCAGGGGACTTCCGCCAAGATGGAGGCATAGGTGGAAACACTGTGCCTTCTCCCACAACCAAGTTTGAATACAACAAAGGTTTGGAGAAACAAAGACACAACCAAAGGACAGAAAATTGAATTATACGGAAGTCCGACAACATCTAACTGTTCAACGGGGACGGTAAGAGGGGCGGAGCCAGCAGCGAGCAGGGTCGGGCAGGACAGGGCCCCCGACCCTGGTGCGCAGGCAGACCGGAACCAGTTGGGGTGCGGGGCAGACCTCGGGCGCATATTCGCGTACAGTGAGACAGACCACGCAGGCCCCAGGGGGCGAGGGCTGACGGCGGTGGCACACTCGCGTGCAGTGGGACGAAACGAGTGGGCCCCGTGATGGCAGCAACTGTGGCAACAGTGAGGGCCGGGGCGGCAGGCGGCGGACAGGACGCCATAGTCCCTCTTTGACCCCGCCCCCACATACAGTGTCACAACCCAGAGACTTAGTTGCCCTGTTCTAGTGAACACTTTAGGGCTCTGATTCTGCTATGGAACAGGCACAAACAACCTGAAAGATGGCGCAAGAAGAACTCAAAGTCCCAGAGCCAATAACTCTAAGTGACCGAGAAATTGCCAGCCTCTCAGAAGCACAATTCAAGACACTATTTATCAGGATGCTCACAGAACTGGTAGATTATAGTCACAAATTAGAGGAACATATGAAGGCTAAACTAATTGAAATGAAGGGAGATGCACAGGAAACCAATAGTGATGGAAAGGAAACGGGGACTCAAATCAATGGAGTGGACCAGAAGGAAGAACAAAACATCCCACCAGAAAGGAATGAAGAAATGAGAATTGAAAAAAATGAGGAGAGGCTTAGGAACCTCCAGGACATCTTTAAACGTTCCAACATCCGAATTATAGGGGTACCAGAAGGGGGAAAGAAACAGCCACGAGTGGAAAACGTATTTGAACAAATAATAAAGGAGAACTTCCCCAGTCTGGCAAAGGAAATAGACTTCCAGGAAATCCAGGAAGCTCAGAGAGTCCCAAAGAAGTTGGACCCAAGAAGGATCACACCAAGGCACATCATAATTACATTAGCCAAGACCAAAATGAAGGAGAGAATCCTAGAAGCATCAAGGGATAAGGGGTCAGTCACCTACAAAGGAGTACCCATCAGACTGTCAACAGATTTCTCAAAAGAGACCTTATAGGCAAGAAGGGGCTGGAAAGAAGTATTCCAAGTCATGAAATCCAAAGACCTACAGCCAAGATTGCTTTATCCAGCAAAACTTTCGTTTAGAATGGAAGGACAGATAAAGTGCTTCTCAGATAAGGTCAAGTTCAAGGAGTTCATCTTCACCAAGCCCTTATTATATGAAATGCTAAAGGGACTTATCTAAGAAAAAGAAGATGAAAAATATGAACAGTGAAAGGACAGCAAACACACAGTTATTAACAACCACACCTAAAACAAAAGCAAACCAAGAGGACAGCTAGATCAGGAGTGGAACCATAGAAATGAAGAACACATGGAGGGTTAGAAACAGGGGGGTGGGAGGGAGAGAAGGGGGGAGAAGGCACAGAAAATAGCATAGATGGTAGGTAGAAAATAGATAGGGGGGAGGGCGAGAATAGTGGGGGAAATATAGAATCCAAAGAACTTGAGACACGCGGTTATAAACTAAGGGGGGGAGAATGGTGGGGGAGGGAGTGTGCGGGTGGAGGGGAATGAAGGGGGGAATAGAACAACTGTAATGGTATAATCAGTAAAATATATTTTAAAAAAAGACATGCAGTTCAAGGAGATACCTCCAGTTTTTAAAAATATATTTTATTAAAATGTTAGTGGGAACTTTGCTTACAAGTCTCACTGGCTCAAGTCAACATGAGTCCACTAAAGAATTCAGGTTGCCCACATCAATTATAATGCATGAATTTATAATGCATGAAAGTCCCATTTAGCCTTCCTTTTGTAGCCAGGTGAGATTTAAGGTTGTGCTTTATGTTTTCTTTTTCAGTAAAAGAAAAGAGACATGAAATCCCCTTGATGTCTTGAGGCAGTTGGAAAGTGCTATGGCAGGTGCAAGGAGGGTGTTTCTGTTACTCACTCTAGCTATTCAAGGAAGCAGGGAGTCCTAGTTCGAGATGGGGATATGCTAGAACCAATCTCATTAGTGCTTCAGAGCTGCCTGGCTGCTGGGAGGTGGCTTAGCAAGTAACTGAAAGAAAGGCTAACAAAGTAGTTTGTGCATACTCCGTACTCTGAAGTGGCAGGAGCTGGAACAGGATTTGCACTTCTGCTAATGTTCCGGGTATCCTTGGAGGTGTGCCTCCACTCAGCTTACCTTGTCCCTCCAGATGGTCCACACAGGAAGCGGAAGTAGAGTTAGACTAAACACTCCCCTAAAAGACCTTGCCAGACAATAGGAAAGGTGTTGGTCCCAGTTAGTTGTTCTTGTTGATAAGTGTGTAGAAGGGTCTAATAAACTGTTGAGGGGAGGAGGCAAGCACTCTAGTTGTTTTCGATGACATTTGTTAGTTGCCTGCTATAAGATCTGACACTCCCCCACCGTTCAAGCTGCTTCTAGCCCATGTGAAATCAGTTCTCGTTTTGAGAAAGGCACCCTAGTTGGGTCTTAAGGGAGGGTGGTGCCCTGTTTGTTAATATGGTCCCAAAATGTCTCTTTTGAAAACTTCTCAAGAATAAATGTTCATTTATCTTCAAAGCTTTTCAACTACTTTTTAAAAATAAAAACTCTGAATAAGATAGCTAAGACCGCCCACTTAGAGGAAATAATGCCCAGAGCTGCAGTAGAGACTGGAGAAATATTAGCCTAGCAGAATTTCTTTAGCCTTGCTAGGGAATTTAGCATTTAGAATTCATAATATGAAGTATTTCATTTAAAATAGAAAGTTAAATTAATTTGAAAATACATTTGAATCATAATAATTTATTCTAAGGGTTTTTACAAAATATTTTATGAAAATTATACATAAATAGGAAGTACAATATAATTTAATAATTTACATTCTAATTAAAACTTTGTTGCAAAGCATGTCAGTGACCATCTCATGCTTTCATAAAGTAGAGTTATAAGAACAGAATCTATATATGCAAGGTTTTTTTTTTTTCCTACTCCATTACAAAGTACAGGCTTGAGACCTATCTCAGGAGAAAAATAAGCCAAAAAATGAATTCCACCTATGGCCAGTGGGTGACACCAAAGCACGTTCGAGACTGTTAACACTGGGAGAAGGGAAAGCAGTTTCTCAAGACTCAAAATACATGCAGTAAATTCAGTCTTATTGCCTTAATATGGAATTCCATGTTTTAATAGAGATTACAGAGTAAATGGATCTCTTATGGTCAAATTCTTTATCAGTGCCTCTCCCATATTAGTATCCTTTTGTCGTTTTTTCCCACAACCTATGCATTTTCATTTCTTATAAGGAATCTCAGGGGTCAAGAGGCAGGCTCCCCTACATGTAGCACAAGACTGGGGGGAAGCACATGGCGGGAAACTTGGAAACTTTTCCCATTAACAACACCCCACATTTAATTTTTCTGGCAGCTGTTTCTGTGAAGCAACAATTGGATTTTCCCAGCTTTCTGAAACGTCTTCCTTAACACTGGAGTCACAAATGCATTACATATTTTGTTGTTATTTAAATCTCTTGGGCCTTGTAACCAAAGAAGACCTATAGGTTGACTTTAATACGCTGTGTGGCATTCATTAGTGCCGACAGATACGAGGTGAAGATCTCTGCTCACAGAGTCAGATATTCAAGACTACATTCCACCTGGTTAGTAGTGTTCAGTGGAGGAGCCAATGGATTTTGGGTTCACTTGGACATCTTAGCAATCAACAACATTCTGAGAGGCAGGGTTGCTTCAATCCAGGTGTTGGGGGAATTTACCATCTTTTCCCAGAGAGCAACTTCCTCTGAAGTAGAGTCCATCCAATCCACTTCAGTACCATAGCTTTTACCTGAAAAAAAATAAACAAACAAATGAACAAACAAACAAAAAACAAGGAAGCATTGTATTAAGAAAGGAATAGTTTATTGGTGGGGGGAAGGAGCTGCTAATTATAACCACCGATGGAAGTCAGCTAGGAAGAGTTTTATCCCCAGGAGGGCAGACCTGGGACTCAGTAGAAGGAAGAACTGTTTAACCATCTAAGAAGAGTACTCAAAAGCTCCATGACAATCTGTCACAGGCATAGGGGAGTGGTAGGAAGGATTCCCGCGTTGGGTTGGAAGTGACTCTAGATGAACCCTAAGGAAGTGTGGTTACAGCTTTAGTGTTGAACAGACTCAATTTTGAATCGTGGCCCTGCCACTTACTAGCTCTGCTAATTTTTTTAAAAACCTCAATTGTTCTGGAGATAAATTAGTAACTTCTCATAGAATTGTGAGGGTTAAGTGAAATAATGCAAGTAAAGCACTCAGAAAGAACAGTGACTAGTGCTCCATAAATGCTAGCTACTATTACCATTCACAGCACACTTTTAGCTATGAAGGGTCATACATGCTTTTCCAGGGAAGAGTCGTGACGAAAGCTTTTCTGTCCCCACCACAATAAGGTAAGCGCTATGTGGAAAAGACTCTGCATCCTGGTAATCTTTACTTCCTGACTCCTTAGCACACGCAGCCTGACATTCCTTCACTGGTTCATTTATTTCATTACCCTTAACAGAAATAAAACATCCACTCTCATTGGGAAGAAGCAACACAGCAAATCTCTAGTGTCTCCAGAAGCATTTGGCTCAGAGAAAATAAAAATGTAACAAATATTACCTGTTCCAAAGCCAATCCGAAGACCTCCCAAAAACTGGTTGGTTAATTTGTAATGGTCCCAGACGGTAAGCTCCACACAGGCCTCTGTGAGATCTTCAGGCCTGAACCCGTCATACACCATGGTGTGGTTGAAGACAGGGTTGGTGGTTTTCCCTACAGCTCTTGTCTTCTGGCGACTTTTCCTACTTGTATCTGGAAGGATGGTACTGCAAATGGAAACAATATTGTGAGAGCATTTGAATAAGATAGTGAGCATTTATGCTTCCAGTGCACTTCAACACAGCTACTGAGGACGGAGTAGAGAAACCGTGCTGATGGGGTGCGGGCATCCCACTGGAAAGACTGCGCATCAGAGCGGACCAGACTTGTTTCTTTAAAAATATATTTTATTGATTATGCTATTACAGTTGTCCCATTCCCCCCTCACTCCCCTCCACCCTGCACCCCTCTCCCCCACCATTCCCCCCTTTCATTCATGTCCATGTGTCACAAGTCCTTTAGATTCTGTATTTCCCATAGTATTCCTGCCTTTCCCCTGTCTATTTTCTACCTACCGTCTATGCTACTTATTCTCTGTACCTTCTCCCCCCTTCTCCTCCTCCCACTCCCCTGTTGCTAACCCTCCATGTGATCTCCATTTCTATGGTTCCACTCCCGATCTAGCTGTCCTCTTAGTTTGCTTTTGTTTTAGGTGTGGTTGTTAATAACTGTGAGTTTGCTGTCCTTTCACTGCTCATATTTTTTATCTTCTTTTTCTTAGATAAGTCCCTTTAACACTTCATATAATAAGAGCTTGGTGATGACAGACTCCTTGAATTTGACCTTATCTGAGAAGTACTTTATCTGCTCTTACATTCTAAATGAAAGCTTTGCTGGATCCTGACTCTGCCACTTAGTGGCTGTGTGTTGTAGGGAAAGTTACTTAACCTCTCAGATACTTGCTTCCTCATCTATAATATCAGAATGGTAATGCCTACTTCATAAGGTTAACATTAAAATTACACATTAAGGAAATGACTTAGTTCAGTTCTGCATTTAGTAAGTACTTACTATGTAGCAATTGTTTGAGGATGCCTTTAAAATTTGGAAGTACAGCCTATTGCTGATTATCTGTGATAGCCTAAGAAATTAGTCTGACACAGAATTGACAAAGAATATAAGCCTCTCCAATTTGTTAGATTTCATTTTGAGAATAAATTATATATCTGCAACCATTTACATTTAATTTGTGGTAATCACTGAATTAACTTGAACCTATCATGACTCTTGTAAAAGCAAGAAGGTCTGACTAGTCTCAAAATAGGAGACTGACCTAAGCTGAGGAATTTTACCAGCTGATATCTGTAAAGGATGCACTGCCTTTTTGTTTTATTGATGGTTTCTTTTGCTGTGTAGAAGCCTTTTAGTTTGATGTAGACATTCTTTTATTTTTGCTTTTACTTCCCTTGCCTTTAGGGTCAAGTTTAAAAAACCTCTCTGAGACCAAGGTCTGTAAGTTTAGTACCAATGCTTTTTCTATGTATTTTATAGTTTCAGGTTTTATATTCAAATCTTTCATCCATTTTGAGTTACTTTTTATCTGTGATGTCATACCCCTAGGTTCACTGCAGCCTGCTTTGCTCATTATTCACAACAGCCAAGATGTGAAAACAACCCAAGGGTTCTTCAATGAATGAATGGATGAAGAAACTGTGGCGCATTTATACAGTGAAATACTACTCGGCCATAAAAAATGATGAAATATTGCCACTTGCAACAACATGGATGGATCTTGAGTGTTGTCATGCTAAGTGAAATAAATCAGGTGGAAAAGGACAGGAACCATAAATTTCACCCATAGGTGGGATATAAAGCAACATACAAACAAACAAAACAAACTCATAGACATGGACAATAGTATAGTGGTTACCAAAGGGGAAGAGGGGTGGGAAGAGGATGAGGAAAGTAAAGAGGGTCAAATAGATGGTAACAGAAGTACAAGCAATGCAATATACAGATGATGTATTACAGAATTGTACACTTGAAACTCATACAATGTTATTCACCAATGTCACCCCAATAAATTCATTTTTTGAAAAAAGAACATGTAGAGAGAAAACCATAAATAATGTCACATAAAATTAAATAGCCACAGCTGGATTTCTGGTAGACTCTGTATAGATAAAGTTGGTGAGAGGGAGCTAGGGTGGCACACTAATGTCTGTTTAATTACTATTTACTAGATACCAGGCATTTACATGTTTAACAGAGAAAAAAATTTGATATTTAAGAACCAAAATTGTCTAAAGCTTTTGTGAGCTATTAACTGAGGTTTAGCAAATAATTTTCCAGATACTTGCAGGCTGATGCCAAAGGGCTTTTGCAAATGGGCCACAACATAGGTCCTTCACTAAGGAGCCAAGGGGTAGGGCAGCCCGCTGTTGGAAATTCATAAACTCTTTAGTACTGAATCTTGTTCCCACCAGGAGATGTGCCCCCTAGGAGGCACTGCATATCTGTGTATGTGGTCTCTGGTTTCACTTTTATATGTGCCCTCTCATCTTTATGACTTCAAAACTATATGAAGCCTTGGCGGGGGGGTTCATGTCACAGATCCCCCTAGCTCATGTAGTCACTGACTCAAGTTATTTCATTTAAACTGTGGATGACGAGTTTCAGCATCACGGATACAGAGAACTAAAATCAACCAGGAAAGGCCAGGCTGCTGTAGAAAGAACTATAAGGGAGGCAGAGTTATCCATGCTGTTACCATTTAACGAAGGAGTTTAGATGGCTGCCCCTTAGCATTGGCAGGTCAAGGCATTCCTTCACCCAGATGTGCACTTCTCCAGTGGTAGGGAGCTTTTTACCTATAAAAGAAAAAAAAGGGAGAAAATAAAATTTTACTACCAGTCCTCTCTTGGTGACACTGCATCTAAAGATGCCAATCCAAAAATGGCCTAGCCCAGAGATATAGCTAGTGCTTGATGACATGATCCTAATTGGTTAGATCTATACATCCTTAACTGTATCTTTTATAGTCTGGCTGTGCTGAGCTCAGGCAGCCCTATGAAAATAAATCATGTGATTCCAAGTACAGAGTATGACATCATTCCTGCTGGGTTTTGCTTGGCTCAACAGGATCAATTATAGACATCAGCTCTGTGAGTCATCCATTTACAGCTGTTACAGGTTAACCATTTACAGGTTTTATTCAAAACCTCTGTGAAGTGCTTATACCTTTCAATCACTGATACCAATATCCATTGGTGCTCGCAGGAGCTATTTTAAACAAGTTACTGTAAAATAACCAAAACAGGTACTGGCTAATGTGTAATTATTATTCTTGTTAAAAGTAGAATGTAAAAAGTTACATATTTTATAAGACTATTGTATATACACATGTAATAGTGAATATTATGGACAGGAGATTACTGGGAAGCTGGTTTGGCCCAACATTTTTGTCTAGACTGGGTGCACCTGGACAGAGAAATACTGCCATATTTTTCTGGATGAGTTAACCCAATCAGTCAACCATACAAGGAGTATAAGAAATCTATGCCCTTGGGAAATGTTCACCATTAATCTAGAGAGAGTAATTCAATAACAACTATAAAAATGCAAAATTGAATGAAATGCCAAGTTGTTACTACACTGTCATAGGAGATAATGTGATCAGTGAGGGGGAATATAGTCAGGAAAAGCTATATGGGGAAGATAGGACATCATATGAGACCTGGAAAGGCCGAGGAGAAGATCATGACAATACAGAGAAGAGAAACTACATGAGTGAAAACTCAAACAAGGTGGGGCCCATCCCAGTACACAGTCTCCCTGTGTCCACCACCAAGAAATCCCAGTGAGGAAAATGGGAAAAGAGACTGGCAGAATTTCTCTGCATGGTGACCATAAATGATAGGATACAAATTATATATAAAAGAATCTGCCTTTTAGAAAGATCCAGAAGTAACAAGATAGTGGTTTGGCAGCCATTTTGGCCTAAAGATATGTTTGTTTGCCCTCTAACTTTGTTTTTAACTGAATTAAAATGCCTTTCTCTAGTTCTGTCACTGTCCTCAGCATCCATTCTGTCTTCCATCCCACAGCTTCATTGCACAGTTGCTGGAAGCATTTGCATGTGCAATGCCTGATTTCAGCCGTAACATTCACACAGATTCTCAGGAAGAATAACTTGGGGAACGTGCTTGGAAAATGAGAGGGGGGCAGGCATTCATTTCCTGCTTGTCTTTTGCTCCTTAATGGGGCTGCAGACCTGAGGCCCTAACACCAAGAATTAGTAATCTTCAGGAAAGATTACAATTAGTAATCAGCAGGAAGAAGCTTTCTCTCCTGATGAGACCTTAAGAGTGAAAGACCTTAAGCTTTCATTTCTTAAGGGTTCACATGAATTCTTCCAATTCCCACCGTGAAAAACAATACTCAGATTCCATTCTTATCACAGGACTGTCGGTAGATCCAAATTCTGTATACAGGAAAGGTCGGTCACAATGGGCAGACACAAAGTTTTGGGAGAGTGAGGTGAAAATTAAAGTAAGGACTGGAAACTGACTGGAAAAAAATGAAAAATTTGATCATAGAAACAGAAAGTAGAATGGTGTTTACCAAGAGCTGGGGGGAAGGCGGGTGAGGGGAGTTGTAATTCATTGGCATGAACGCTGAGAAGAAAACAATACACCTAGTAAGAGGGGCTCCTGGTGTCTAACTGGGATCAAATGAAAAAGCAGAGTCTAGCAGCCATTTCTGCTTAGGGGCCTCTCACACAAACTGCCTGCTTGCACTGTGTTTCTGCCACCTGAGCCAACCCTTATAAAGGTTTCCTGGAATCCCATTTCAACCAATAGGATTGAGGCTTTCACCATCCAGTTGGAGCTGTGCAACTCAAGTCAATCAGAGCAACTTTTTTCTGACCAATCAGCACAGTTGAAGATTTGTGAAGATTTGGAGTCCTCATTTGCATCAGGACAGACCAATTAGGAACCAGGGGTGAGGACTTCTGTTCATATAAGCCAGCTCCCCTCTGGCTCAGGGAGCACATTTTCCCTTTCTACCCAAGAAGAGAGACTGTGTCTCCCTGGCTGAGCCGAAACATGGAGATGTGTTGTCTGAGCAGAGCAAAGCCAATGGCATCATGGGCTGGAGACAAGGGATGCAGAGAACAGCAGATCACTGAGGAGCAGAGCAGAACTGTCTAGCTGGAGAGGGGCCTGGCCCAAGTTTTTCTACAGTTACGCTACATCATAGTTGACTCTTGACTCTGTTTTGTACTGAGGAAAGTTTTCTCCTTCACTGCACCCCGAATTGGGGATTCCTGTGGGTGTTGAATTGGTGTTGGTGGCTATCAGTTGACAAAGGTTAAGTCCTGGAGACCTGTTTCAGAACAATGTGGGCATACTCAACACTAATGGTACACTTAAAAATGGCTAAAATGGTAAAATGTATGTGTTTTTATCACAATAAAAAAACAAGATTTTTTTGGTTTACAATTGTGAATTGACTCATTTGGTCTATACAGTTACTAGGTTAATAAGTTTGTTTAGGGCTTCACCTGTGAAAAATATCACAGAACCCAAAGAAAACCTTGGACAGTGGGGGGATAAGGAAAGGGCAGGGTGCATGTCTGGACAGAAAATCACTACATACCAGGAACTGGCTCGGGAACATACTGGAGCGCTAACTTCATTTCACCTCTGTTTTCTGCTTCAAGGGCAACTGGTGCTGTCTGGAAAAATGAAGGAATGTCAGCAGGTGTGAGACAAGCTGTTTACCCTGGTTGTTGGTACTCTGTTATGGGACTGTATCTGCCTCATTTCTGGGACAGTGTTATCAGTCTTTTATTTTAAAGATTTATTTATTATTTATTTATCTTTAGAGGGGAAGGGAAGGAGAGAAGGAGAGAAATATCAATGTGTGGTTGCCTCTCGTGAGTCCCCCGCCAGGAACTGGCCTGCAGCCCAGGCATGTGCCCTGACTGGGAATCAAACCGTGATAGTGTGGTTCACAGACCAGCGCTCAATCCACTGAGCTACACCAGCCAGGGCAGTGTATCACTCTTCACCCTGGATTAAAATTTCCCTCCCCATCAGACCTAGACTGTTACTTTTATACCTGGGAGAGCTATACTATGTATCTTGAAAAACCTTGCAGGGTACCCAGAACACACTTTAAGACCTTTTAGTCTTAGAGACAGCGGAGAAGTCAGAATGGATTTTTTGGAGATAGGAAATGTGTTGTGGGATGCCTTGTTTTTCATAAAAACACATTTCATTAATCATTCATCCAGCCCATAAAACAATGTATTTAATATTCTCTTTCTTCAAAAGAGTGAGAAGAGCATGGGAAGGTAGAGGTAGGGGGAAAGCCAAATATCACATTGTCTAAGCTGCATTAACCTGGCTATTTCAGACCATATGAGTAGCTGTCTATAAGAATAACAAAGACTGGACAATAATTTTAAAATGTGTGTCTATTACTTTCAAGTCTATGAGAGATGGTTTTACTTTCAAAATCTGGTCCTGTAGAGCCTTATTTCCAAAACATGGCCAAGCATCAGAAACATAAGGCAAGTTAGTTAAAAATGAATACTTTTCACAACTTCTGAGGAGTTCAGTCAGATCTAGCAAATCTTGGGTAAGGCTAGAAATAAGTGCTACAGGTGATTTTGATAAGATATTTAGGAAGCCTTTCTTAAAGGAACTGTCTTATTATGCAGATACTAAATAAAAGCTTGTATTAATTGTTTTATGTATCAATTGCAGCTATGATGGGATCACATCAACCCCCATACCTAGAACAAAAATTAATTATAAAGTCTACTTGAAAGCGCAAAAGGATTATTAAGAAAGACAACTCAAACAGACAAGATGTTGGCGCCTGACATTTTTCTCTGTTTTCCACTTTGAGGCATTCCCTGATTGTTAAGTAGTGCCAAACTGAGAGAATAAAAAAGTCTAGCAGAAAGAGACTAAGAAGCTGAGCAGGGCTTTTGGAGGTCTCATAGGAATGGGGGGACAAAAATGGAAGTCCACAGCCAGCTAAGGAGGAATGCTCTTAGAGAATATTCTAGACCAGTGGTTCTCAAAGCATGATTCACAGGCCAGCATCATCACCAGCTCCTAGAAACTTGCTGGAAATGCTTGTTCTTGGGGCCAGATCTTACTAAATCAGAAATCTTGGGAATAGGGCCCAGAAATCTGTTTTAATAAGTCTTTCAGGTGAATTGGAATCATGCTAAAATTTGATTCCTTCCCTGGGCTTTTCATTTGGAGCCCCTGAAGGGTCACAGCCTAAGAATATGGGCAAACAAGAACTGGATTGACCACATGAAAATGGAACTTCAGCTTCTAATCCGTTCATTCCCAGACTAGATTGAGGTGGTCTGTCCCTACTCTGTGTTCAGACACAAAACTAAATTCTCTCAAATTATCCCTGGAATTTTTCATATACAATGTTCAGCATGCAATAACGAATGAATAGACACACTAGGACAAAGGACCTAGTATGTCCATTTATTTAATAAACAAATAAAATGAATATGTCTACTCATTTAATTAATAAATAAAATAAATATTTAGATAAGACCCACAAAAGTTGAAGATACTGGAGTTTGAGATACACACTTCAAATAACTTGGATTAACATATTTATAAAGATAATGTCAAGAGGGAGAATTTTAGCAGAGAGGTGGAGTTTATAAAAAGAATCAAATGAAAATATAAATCTGAAAAATGTATAATTGAGAACTTACAGATGGGTATCACAGCAGATTAGACATAGAAGACAAGAATATCACTGAACTGAAAGATAGGTTAGCAAAAAAACCCCAGCTAAACTAAAGCATACAGAGGGAGAAATAGAAAATACAGAAAAGAAAAGAAGAGACACACAAAAGAGAATGATCCCAAACTACGGATAAGTATTCAGAATGAAAATGCGCTTTTATTTTAGCTTTCTCCTACACACCAGGCCTCCAACCAACTAACCAACCAACCAACCAACCAACCAATCAAAAAACTCTTGAACTGACCTTCCGCTTCAGAGGATACCACTTCAGTTGTTTATTCTGCTTGTCGTCCCAGTCCCAAGTTTCCAAATCAAGTTCCACTTCCCCTAGAAAGCTATTGCGTTTAAATGTATCCCGATGCCATACAGACAGGTTCAGCTTCTGTGTCTTTAAGGTTTGCTTTTCAATTTTATACTGCAGTTCAAAGAAGGAAATTAAAGTAGTGAATAATATTACTTTATGCCAGAGTTATGACAGAGATGAAAAGTCATCTGTGCAAACCAGATTTTCTCATCTGTTAGGTTCCAGTCTCAAGAATATTGCAAAGTCATCTTATTCTAAGGGTCTTGTTTCAAAGAGCTAAAATCCATCTTTCACAAAAGCTGATTTTCTTTGCCCCTTTGGAAAAAGCAAACTGTGGCTCAAATATCATAGCTGGTAATAGCTCTCCAAAAACAAAAGCCAATTATTAAATTTTTACAGGATGTTTTTAGTTCTAACTAGGTAGAACATAAATTTAGTCTAAAAGTACAAATGAAGTTTAATCCAATGGTCTTTTTCCTATCTAAGGAAAAGGTATATTTTTCAATGTACTTTATTTTTTAGAGCATTTTCAGATGCACAGCAAAATCAAGTGCAAAATACAAAGAGTTCTCATGTACGCCTGCCCCCCACCCTCATGCACCCAACATATCCAACAGGGACAAGAAGTTTTCTGAGAAAAGATGTACTTGTTTTTTCTTCAAATGGTCCAGTGGAAAATATTTGGCATCCTAAAAGTTTTTTGTCTAAAACACAGTCACTCCTTGATTATATGTAATCATGAAAAGGATAATAGCACTTCTAGTCTAAAAATAATCTCTATTCGGCTTTATGATGTACTACTACTTGAATGTCCATTTTAGGTGCACCAGACTTGTTTCTCTCTGAGTTGACTATTTAAATTATTTGGCTTTTTGTAAGTGTAGGGCTAAAGTAGCTGACCTAGAAATAGCCAGGGTGCTGAGGTATATTCAGAGTCAAACTGTAATTAAAAACTTGCTATAGAAAATCCACACACAAAAAACCACCCATGGGTGACTGAGAATTAATTTAATGTGACTTCTTTTCTCAGAGGTTAACCAAATACTTGGACAGAATTTTTAGAAAGAGGGAATGAATAATATTTCTATTTGTAGTTTTAAATGATCCTTTACTCATGACTAAGATAGCAGGGTGTAGTTCTGGGGAAAAAAGAATATAGGTATTTGAGTCAGGTACTTTCATTCACTTGTCCATCCATCTACCCTCCCAATAAACATTTGAGTACCTATCCCAGACACTGTACCAAAAGTCAACATTTATTTAGTGTTTAACATATACTCATCTCTTTATATATTTAAAGGTGGGTATTATTATTATCTCCCTTTTGCAGATGTGAAGTGCAGACAGATTAAACCATTTACCCGAGAGCACTTAGTTTTAAAACAACACAGAATTGGTCCCTGCCATCAGGGAACTTACAATTTTACCAGAAAGCAGACAAACCAGTAAAGTGCTGAAAGTTGATATAGCCTATTATAAAACAGGAAAACTGAGGAGGACTGTGGGGTTCATTAGCCAGCCTTGAATAGGAAGAGGCATTTAAGGCTGCAGGAGGTGGTTAGGGATAGAATGTGGGGAAGACTGTTACAAAAGTCCCAGCAGTGTGAGAAAATGGAGTTCTTCCAAAGGACAGAAGGAGTTGGGGTATCCTGATCAGATCTGTGACTGAAAAGACGAGGCTGGAGCTCAGGTTGTGAAGGGTCTGGTGTGCATGTTAAGATTGGACTTGATGCTAATGGTGATCAGAATCCTAAAACCCTTTAAGCAAAGAAAAACTACAATCAGTTATGCTTTTAGATCATTTTGGTTGCAATGCTCAACTTTATCAGTTGTGTATCCTTGAGTGAGGATACTTTATTTCTCTAAACTTCATTTTCCCCATCTGTGAGGTACAGATAATAATACCACCTGCCAGGGCATGTAGGGAGTGAGTGAGATAATGCCTACAATATTCATGATATGCCATCTCATACAAAGCAGTTTCTCAGAAAATGTTTATTCCTTTCCTTCTCCTCTCTCAGTAGCTGACTGCATCTGTAGAGATACTATCCAAGAAGACACGGCTAGTTACAGACACAGGCAGGTCACCATTTAGGCTGTTTTTAGGTAGGGAGTTCATAGATACCCGTAGTATCTCATTATACACAGGATTCAAAGTTTTCTTCACTACAAGTGTTTTCTTCTTGCCCATTTTGCCCTTGTCTGGTAACAGGTAAGTCTTCACATATCTAAAAAGAGAATTAAACAGACAAGAAGGTCAGAGAAAATTAAAGGGATGTTTAGACCTCTACTTTTAAAAATGCATTGGAAATGGACAGATACAATTCATTCATGATCATGAGAAAAGCAATAACTAATAAATGTTTTCATCAATGCCTTTATACTTAAAAATTGAAAGCCATTTCAGTGGAATTGATCATGAATTCCTGACTTTGGCCTTATGTAACGGGGGAGGGGCCAACAGACCTCTAACATAGTGCTCAATTCACTGGCTTTTTTTCCTATTAAGAAAGGCTTTGGTATTTGCAGAATTATTTTAAAAAGTTTTTGTTACTGTTTTGAAATAAAATTAATCTTGGCATATACCGAAATCAAGCCACATTCCATGCAAGAAAACAAACCAAAAAACACCCCAATATTTTTTTGTTTTATTTTTTTTCTTTTTCTTTTTTTATTTAATTCTTATTCAAGTACAATTTTCTGTTTTATATTCCCTGCCCTGCACCCCCCCGTGCTCCCCTCCTCCCTCCCATTTCCGCCCCCCACCTTAATTATTGTCCATGTGTCCTTTATACTTATTCATGTGAGTCCCTCCCCTTTTCCCCTACGATTCTCTCCCCTCTCCTCTCTGGACCCTGTCAGCCTGTTCCGTATTTGAGTGTCATTGGTCATATTTTGCTTGCTTGTTTGTTTTGTTGTTTAGATTCCTGTTAAAGGTGAGATCATATGGTATTTGTCTTTCACTGCCTGGCTTATTTCACTCAACATAATGCTCTCCAGTTCCATCCATGATGTTGCAAAAAGTAGGAGCTCCTTCTTCCTTTCTGCAGCAAAGAATTCCATTGTATAAATGTACCATAGCTTTTTGATCCAGTCATTTACCGATGGGCATCTAGGTTGCTTCCAACTCTTGGCTATTGTAAATTGTGCTGCTATGAACATCGGGATGCATAGGTTCTTTTGGATTGGTGTTTCAGGGTTCGTAGGATATGCTCCTAAAAGTGGAATTGCTGGGTCAAAAAGCACATTCATTTTTAGTTTTCTTAGAAAGTTCCATACTGTTTTCCATAGTGGTTGTACCAGTTCACCAACAGTGAACTAGGGTCCCCTTTTCCCCACAACCTCTCCAGCACTTGTTGTTTGTTTCTTTGTTTATGATAGCCATTCTGACTGGTGTAAAGTCATATCTCATTGTGGTTTTAATTTGCATCTCTCTGATAGCTAGTGATATCGAGCATCTTTTCATGTGTCTCTGGATCCTCTGTATGTCTTCCTTGGAGAAGGGACTGTTCAAGTCCTTTGCCCATTTTTTGATTGGGTTGCTCGTCTTCTTTGAGTGGAGTCGAGTGACTTCTTTGTATATTTTGGAGATTAAACCTTTGTCTGAGGTATCATTGGCAAATATGTTTCCCCAAACAGTTGCTTCTCTTTGTATCTTGATACTGTTTTCCTTAGCCATGCAGAAGCTTTTAATTTTGATGAGATCCCATTTGTTTACTCTTTCCTTTATGTCCCTTGCTCTAGGGGACGTATCAGTAAAAATCTTGCTGTGTGGAATATCTGAGATTTTCCTGCCAATGTTCTCCTCTAGGGCTTTAATGGTTTCACAGCTTATATTTAAGTCTTTTATCCACCTTGAATTTATTTTGGTGTATGGTGTAAGTTGGTGCTCATGTTTCATTTTTTTGCATGTAGCTGTCCAGTTCTCCCAACACCATTTGTTGAAGAGGCTTTCTTTACTCCATTTTATGTTACTGCCCCCTTTGTCAAATATTAATTGACTGTAGAGAGTTGGGTTTATTTCTGGGCTCTCTGTTCAATTTCATTGGTCTATGTGCCTGTTTTTATGCTAGTACCAGGCTGTTTTGATTACAGTGGCCTTGTAATACAGTTTGATATCAGGTATTTTGATTCCTCCTACTTTGTTCTTCTTTCTCAAAATTGCGGCTGCTATTCAGGGTCTTTTATGGTTCCATATAAATTTTTGAAGTGTTTGTTCTATGTCTGTGAAATATGCCATTGGTACTTTAATAGGTATTGCATTGAATCTGTAAATTGCTTTGGGTAGTATGGACATTTTGATGATGTTAATTCTTCCAATCCATGAGTATGGTACATGTTTCCATTTGTTTGTGTCTTCCTTGATTTCTTTCTTCAGTGTTGTGTAGTTTTCTGCATACAGGTTTTTAACCTCCTTGGTTAGGTTTATTCCCAGATATTTTATTTTTGTTTTTGCTATATCGAATGGGATTTTTTTCCTGACTTCTGCTTCTGCTGTTTCATTGTTGGTATACAAAAATGCCTTTGATTTCTGGATATTGACTTTGTATCCCACTGTTTTGCCAAATTCATTTATTAGTTCAAGCAGTTTTTTGGTAGAGGCTATAGGATTTTCCATGTACACTATCATGTCATCTGCAAACAGTGACAGTTTTGTTTCCTCCTTTCTGATTTGGATGACTTTTATTTCCTTTTCTTGTCTGATCACTGTGGCTAGAACTTCTAATACTATATTGAATAGAAGTGGTGAAAGTGGGCAACCTTGTCTTGTTCCTGATCTTAGTGGAAAAGATTTTAGTTTTTGCCCATTGAGTATGATGTTGGCTGTAGGTCTTTCATATATGGCCTTTATTATATTGAGGAATGTTCCCTCTATTCCCATTTTTCTGAGTACCTTTATCATAAATGGGTGTTATACCTTATCAAAAGCTTTTTCCACATCTATTGATATGATCATGTGGTTTTTGTCTTTGCTTTTGTTTATGTGATGTATTACATTTCTTGATTTACGAATATTGAACCATCCTTGCATCCCTGGGATGAATCCCACTTGGTTGTGGTGTATGATCTTTTTGATGTATTGGTGGATGTGATTTGCCAATATTTTATTGAGGATTTTAGCGTCTGTGTTCATCAGCAATATTGGCCTGAAGTTTTCTTTCTTTGTTGTGTCTGTATCTGGTCTTGGAATTAGGATGATGCTGGCTCCATAAAAAGAGTCAGGGAGTTTTCCTTCCTTTTGGATTTTTTGGAATAGTCTGTGAAGAATAGGGGTTAGCTCTTCCTTAAAAGCTTTGTAGAATTCTCCTGTGAAACCATCTGGTCCAGGGCTTTTGTGTGGTGGGAGTTTTTTATTACTTCTTCAATTTCATCTGCTGTTACTGGCCTGTTCAGGTTTTCTGCTTCTTTTTCATTGAGAAAAACACCCCAACATTGAACTCAGTTCTTTTAAAAAGAAAAAAGGATTGAGCTTATGCTAGCAAAATGACAATGAATCAGACTTCTACCTAGGCATAAGTGGGGATTAGCGTTCAACTTTTACAAATAAACTGAAATGCAATTAAACTTGTGACTTCAAAGGTGAATTGGTAATCCCCCTTAAAGTGCTTCTGTAGAATACAATTCAAATATGGAAACTACCTCATTCAAGAATCTTAACTAATCCTGCACCACTGAACATCGTGTAGTATGCCCACATGTCCCTGATTTTAGAGAACGTTTGAATGATGTGGAAAGAGACCAGGGTCCAGGGTTCAGGCCCTCATTCCTCATTTTGCCGCTGACCACCTGAATTTATGTAAACAGGCTTCTTCTCTTATCTGGCCCTTGTTTCCTTATCTATAAAAAGAAGAAACTGGACAATAGCACCTCAAAAGTTCCTTCCAATTTGAAACTGTGTGCATCTCTGATGTTTTTGCAATTAAATAAGTTTGGCATATGAACATACAAAGTGAATAAAACAGCATTCCTCTCCACCCAACTTTTCCTTTCAAACAGTCCTTTTAACAGAGTCACACACAAACCCTCCCTTCAATTACTTTCTTTCCTTCCCAATTTCTACAAGATCAGCTAAGAGAAAACAATGACTCCAAGTGTGTACTTACGGGTCTGAACGCTGTTTTTTAATGTCTGCGGCTGCTAAGTCTTTACACTGGGCCACAAAGATGTGCAGCTCCTTCAGGGAGTCCACATAGTCAACTGCGAACTGAATGCTTCCTTTGACTTCCAGATTGCCAAAGTCTCCGCTGTAAACGCTCATCACACTGCCACTCACCTGAAAGCATTGGAAACATGCAGTGTTGGTCTCTGTCTCATTCTTGTACCCAACACAGGGATCATGGATGTAATCATTGCTTGCCATTATAAAAGCAGTTTATTTTATATGGCACAGAGACACACCAACACACAACCTGACGTAATTGATATACATGATATGACTAGTGTTCTAAAAACAATTGCCCTAGGAAGCGCAGAAGAAAAGTAAAATGCAAAGTTATTTAGATGCGGGCTCATTTCACGGCAGGGTGCTTTTATGGTGAGGGGTTTTTCAGAAGTCCATTTTTAGGTATGCTTAGTATTGAAAATGTTAAAGAAAGAGGATGTGAGAACCCCCAGGCACACAAATCACAGTGACACTTGCTCTATCAAATTTCCAAGGCACTAAAAAGGAATTTTACTATGTTACTCATCCGTGGAGTCTAGGAAAATGCTTACTGAGCCATATGCTTTTCGAGATCAGGAAGGGTAGAAACAAGATGATTGATGAAGGGGGTTTAAAGCCTTCCCAAGACTATACATTAGATTGGTGTCAGCAGAAATTAAATAGATTCTAAAAAAAGAAGTTTGAGAAATGTGAAGCTAGTAAATTTTTTTAAATGATTCATGTTTTTATTCTAGAAGCTAGTACGGATTTAAGCACAGCTTTATTGCTTGTTTAGCACACCTCTCGAGATATGTGTGTGTGTGTGTGTATCGGAGAAATATCTGGGTTAGTGTATGCAGATTTATTTACAAATATATATTTCTACACATATACTACATGCACACAGAATTACCTCACTTTACAAAGGAAGTTCTATGTGAGGCAAACTTTCTAGATCAAAACTGAGCAACCACACTTAGGGAGCTTTGCTTTTACAACCCTGTTCAGAATCCTTTCATAGGACAAAGAATCACTGCTCCTGTTCTTTAATGTGAATCAGTACTTTTACCTCATCAGCCTTGCGGAGAGGGGGAGAAAGGGGGGCGGGTACGATTCCACACCTGTCAATGGTATATAAAAGTATTTCTGGTATAAACAGACTTGGTAACAGTTACCCATTTTTTGCACAGAATAACTTAGTGGTTCTTTCATTTTGTTGGTAATTTAGGTTTATTTTTGAAGTCCTTAAAAATCATATTGATTTATAATGGATATGAACTCTTATGTGTAAACACGCACACACACACACACACACACACACAGAGAGAGGAGGATTTAGCTGGCCAGAAGCTAATGGTGGGCGAGAGGCAAAGCTCATGCCCTTGGAATCGGAGGACGACAACAGGAGGCCATTTGACGCAGCAGGAGCGTGGCAGCGCAGGGTTCACAGAAGCGGCAGGCTATTAACACGGAGCCTTTGTTTACATACAGAAGACAAGGACGTCATGCCAGAGGAGCTGCTAAGATTGGTTAAAGAGCTGGGGCTCTTCTTGTGTCTGCTGAGCTGGTAACTGCTTTCTGATGCTGTGTCTGTTTCTCTGTCATCACTCTACAAAACATCATATAATATATACACAATGTAAATTCAGAATGAGTCAAGATTAGAATCTGTTTAGATAAAGACAGTATCTTGGTATCTCGTGGACCTATGGCATTTCCCAAGGTCAAAGGACAGGAGTGCTAATTGCCAAGGCATGGGATTCAGGATGAGGTGGGTGGTCTGCCTGCCTCGGGCCTCACCTACAGAGAAGAGTGGGGCTTAGTTACCAAAATAACGGTAATTTTGAGACCTACAAGGTGGTCCCAAGGTGCTACAGGAGACAGTACTACTGCGAGCTTCTTGTTACTCTCTTAATGTTACATACACATGTTTCTTGGAGAACTTTATTGATCTATGTGAGAAATTAACTTTACCCAGGCAGTAAGTTCTAAGTTTTACTGTAAAAACATAAAATGTCATGAATAATTCCTCTCCGTATTAACATAGCCTTAACTTCCCTAAAAATCAAATTAAACTGGGAAAAACAAATGGCAGTCTGATCTGTTCCAACTAAAAGTGATATAGTTAAACAATTTTAGACCCCCTCGCGTGTATTTCTGTAGTGCTCTTGTGTTTATCTTTTTGTTGCTCTAGGGAAGTAGATTAAATCATATATTCTACCTACATTAGATTATAATACATTTTTGAAAAAACATAGCAACAAGATGCTTATTTTATAATATTTTCTTGAGTCAAGAAAGTGTCAATAATAAATTTTATTATATTTAGATCTAAAGATTTTTAGATGGCAGTCTTAAAAAATTCATGGTTCCGAGTGAGCTCCTTTGGAAGTTAAAGCTTATGGAGCAGTTCATTGGTTCGGGGAATCAGGGCAACACCTGTATGAAGTAGTTAGTTCATGCGGACATATCCAGAGCCATGCAATTATGTATCAATATAACAGATGCCAATTATAGTGCAGATCAAGAAAGGAGTTTAAAAAAAAAACAAAATTTACGACCTGTATGAATGAAAAAAGAACACTCCTGGATTAAAAACACATCCAACCCTTTTTAGTCTCTCTGTTGTCACATTCTCCCCCCACAGGCTTAGAGTCCATTCCCTCTATCATAGCATGCACTATGTTGTACCTCATCTATCAGCTCATTGGCGAGTTATTGGAAGGATGGGACCCTGTCTTGTTAACCTGGAACACTGACTTTTCATACAGCTGGCACTCAACACATGTCACTGATGCTAAGCCTCAAAGGGCCCATGGACAGAGGAGCGAGGCCTGATTTCATCTCCACATCCTCTAACGTTCAGTCTAACTCCTGTACTACTACTTTGAAAGGTAAAATGATACGGCTTAACTCGGCATCTCTGATGCACAAATTCAAATGACTTGGACTCTGCAGTGGGGCAGCAGGTTAAAACTGAAAGACGGACAAAAATAAAAAGCCAGGAACTGGTGTCATTTGTCTCTCAGATCATTATATGGTTCATTCATATGACCAAACAAGACCAAACCACACTTACAAAGGTATATAAGCACAGTTGGCCTCCAGCTAATGAATTACTTTCAAAGAGTAAGTGGTTCCTCCCCCAAGTAACTGCAATGTGGGCTCTTAAAAATATCCAAGGGCTGACTATTTGTAGGTACAGTTCATCTAAGGCCCAAGGATGGTGCCTAGGAGCGGGGTAGGTGAGGTGTAACTTGCGTGTTGTCTACAGCTTCCCTCACATTCTACCTACAAAGAGAATGCTTGAGGATGAGGCTTTGTATTTATTTCATCACCAAAACTCAGACCCAAACTGCAAACAGTAACCGCTAACATTTACTGGGTACCCACCGTGCGCCAGGCCCTGTGCTATGTGTTTCCCCCACATTATCTCTCGGACTCCTCACAACCTAATGAGGTGGGTACTAAGAAGCCAGACTCAGGGAAGTTAAAGAACTTGCTATGATCACACAGCAAATTAGTAGCACAGCCAGGACTGGGAATGCCTGCCTCCAAAGCTCAGGCTCCGACTTACCTGGCTGTAAGAACATGGAATCTTAATGAGTTACCATTCTAGAATAGCTGTTGGATTTGGGGAAAGCTACTTAACCTCTCTGAGGTTCCCTTTTTTTAAAAAAAATAAAATAGAGAAAATACTGCCACATTTTGTTAGTGAGAGTTAGCTAACAGACCGAATATTAAATGCCTGGTACTTACTAGGTACTCAGTGGATAGTAGGTAATAGTCATGTTCTTACTTGAGACAGTAGGTATAATGGTTAACAGCATGGGAGTCAGACCTGGCCTCCAGTCCTGGTTCAACCCCTTTTTAGCTGAGTGAGGTGACTTCACCTCTCTTAGCTCTTTCCTCGTCTGTAATATCTGGGGATAATGATAGTACCTACCTCCTAGGGTCGTTGGAGGATTCAATGAGATAATGTATATAATGTATATAAAGTGCCTATGCTCAGTAGATAGCCTTGATTTTGCTACGTCATTGTTACTTTATTATTTTAACAAATGTTTTGTAGCTAGACATGCTACTTAGACTAGACTTTCACGAACCACCTGTACTCTAAACTACAGAGGAGTAGTTAGTTCCTGCCAACATACTTCTGTCTAGATTTCTTATTTTGTACCCACTTTGAAACAAAAGCCACATTCCCAAATCTAGGCAATCTGACTTCACTACCAAAAAGAGTTACTGTTTGAGTCCAATGAGACATGCCATGCCTTTTTCCAAATCAGCAACACTACCTCTATTGATATGAAAGGCGAGGGTCAGTTCTGCTAACCTCTGTTCTCTGCCACGGCTGAATACAAACACCCATTTGCTTGGCATAGCAAATCCACTTATTTGATTCCATTTTTTGAAGGCACAAAAGATAAACTTGCCTCATCTTGGAGAAATGCTGGAACAGACTTGCTCATCCTTTTGAGTTTGTCGGGGTGAGAAAATTGATTATCGGGCTGTGAAGGCACTGTGGGAACTAAACAGTGGTATTTCTGTTCAAATTATCTTTACAATGGTCAGAGAAACATAAAGCATAAGTTGAAAACACATTTTTCTTTCATCTATGAACAGAGATGTTTTTGTAAAATGGTTAAAGACACAGTAGTTCACATGCACAGGATCATAAGGTAAGCAACATGCTGTTTTTATAAACTAATTATAGAGAGAAAACTAGCAAGGAGTTGAACCAAACAGAAAATAAAAATTAATTTGAAAATGATTTGTTTTTACTGAACTGCAGCTGGATTTGAATTATAATAAAACATACTGCCAATGGTCTGGGCCGAGTAGCTCAGTTGGTTAGAGCATCGTCCCAATCTACCAAGGCTGATGGTTCAATCCCTGGTCAGGGCACCAATGATTGTGCAGATTAAGTGAAACAAGAAACTGATGTTTCTTTCTCCCCACCCCCTCTAAGAATCAATTTTTAAAAAATTAAAACATACTGCCAATGTGAATTGGTCTTAACTTCTTTTTTTCACATCACAGCTTTGAACCACAAGATCTATAATTTATTGATTCATCTCCTTGAGATATATTTTTAACATGCTGCAGGCTGGAAAACTATTTCATTGGACAGCAAGGATCTTTGTATATAACTCAATCATAAACGTGCCCTGGTTATTGAGTGTCTAAAAAAAGTTTGTTCAGTGGCTGTGGAGACTACCATGAAAGACCATTACAATTTTAAAACTAATTCCTTTTTGAAAATAAAAATTACTTTTTAATATGTTTTTATTTTTCTTTTACAGTTGACTTAAGTTGCAGGCATACAACCCAGTGATTAGACATTATATAGCTTATGAAGTGATCACCCTTCTGATACCACAGGTACTACAATACCATTGACTACATTCCCACTGCTCTGCTTTCCGTCCCAGGACTGTCCTGTAACTACCAACCAATTTGTGCTTCTAACCCCTTGGCTGTTTTGACCCAGTTCCCCCCAACCTCCCTGATGGCAACTGTCCAAATGTTCTCTATTAAGTCTGCTTTTGTTCTGCTCATTTGTTTGTTTGTTTTTTCAGATTCCATATATTAGATACTGTTAACTCCAAGAATTTTCAATAGAAATACCCAAGGTCAAGTTTGAATGATTCAAGTAAGGATACTCTAAGGACTTAATATGAAAATGTAACACACAGTTTCTTTCTGATACAGTAAGTATATGTGTGGAAGTCACGGTAAAATGATGAAATCTATTCCTAATTTGTGGAACTCTAGTTTAAAATCTCTTCATCTCTTCTCTTCTTTGTCTAAGGATCACAGTGTCAAAGCTCTTTTTGTGGTGAATCAGACCTTTTATATTGAATCAGCTCATACTGTTCAAAGCATTAGAACAGTGTTGGGCACATAGTAGGCCCTACACAAGTATCTGCTAAACAAACACATATTATCTGATAGAGATTCTTTATCTTTACAACGTGATACATATATATTGACTTTATCACTGAAAGCAATACTAGGAAGACAAAAATCAAATTATATTTCTATATATAACTCAAAAGGCTCAGATTGAGCTCTAAGCATTAGCTAAATGGAATCTAAGTGAAGGAAGACTGAAAACTGAGCTATACATATTAAATATTCACTTATTCCCATAGTAGTTCTCAGCCAGCCTTAGGCTCATAAATATATCAGAATGCATTTCCGGTATCTCACAAGATGACTCCTTGCTTTGAACACTTGCCATTACACAACAATGTATGTGTGTGGACTCGGCGACTTATACGGAAGCAGTGTGAGATTTGGTCCCGGGAGGGCACAGGGTAGCCCAAGGAGCAGGCAAAAAATTTCATCACAACACTGCTCCCTATTATTTTGAAAGTGTACACCCAGTACTCAAACATAGTCAGTTTTACATTTATTGGGATTTAGCTATATCTTGATCGTATATTTCATTTTTTTTTCAGTAAACCATTTTAAAAAGTTAAAATTTTCAATTAGAGTGGTCAATATTATGTTAGTTTTAGGTATACAGATCATGCATTTCATTTTGTCTTGTGTGGTAAGAATAGACTCTTCTTCACTAGAGAAAAGAAATAACCTCAGCCCAAGAATTAAGAGTCATCTCAGAAAATATTGTAACAAAGGGAGAACTTATCCAGAATTCACTGCATGATTAGTCTATTTGCTCTGACCAATAACTAAGATCACCAGATCACCAATGAAGATGTAGATATGTCCACTATATCTACATCTATATCCAGATATCTACATCTCTACGAAGGTAAATAGGTACACCTATATTTTCTCTTTACTCTTCAGTCTAAATATTGAACAAAACAGCCAGATAAAATAAGATGCCCAAATTTAAGGGGTTGCCAGTTCAAAAGCAACTGGAAAAGCCCCTTTGCCCACCACCCCTGAGGGGCAGAAGTCTTGTATCCTCTGTGGCAGCCAGACAGAGAATAACACTGAGGACCAAAGCCCAGGTTGCTGTTTTTCGTAGGCAGTTCTTAAGAATTTGTCAGGTCTTCACTAAAGCTCAGCACCTTCCTCTCACTGCAGGAGCGAAGTTTCAGACAAGATGTCACTGCTTTCTAGCACCGGCACTTTGTTTCTCTCTCTACCGGCCCCTTTGTTTATTGAGCTGCTCTTCTCGTTAAGACCGAGGAGCACATCCAAACAGTGTTGGGAGACTGTTATGAAAGCCCCCTGGACTCCTGTGGGCAAGCATGCGCATTGTGACCTTCAGACCTCCAGTGCCTACGAGTAGAACCCTGACCGAGCCGGGAGGACACTCACACACATCTCCCTGCTTTGCTTGCCCACAATCTCCTTTTCAATGTGCTATGTGTCCTCAACATCGTAGTCACAGTTAAGCACAGCAGTGTTAAGATGGAACAGAAAAGAGTAAAGAATCATATTCTTCACTCGGTCATGAATATTCATTAGCTGACAGACATGAAGAACCACCACAAGTGTACATTCATTTCTTAAGATTCAGACATTCACTTGCTTTACATGTTGAATATATCCTGTTTGAGTCCAGTTTTAAACCTCAGAGCTTACTCCCTGGACATCATAAAATTTGCTTCTGTAGATATGCAGAGAAGCATACAGAACCATACTACACACTCATTGTCAAAGTACCCTTCTTTCTTACATCCAAATAAACTATAAATTGCTCCATTTGTCCAGTCTGTGGAAAGGCCACAAAGGTCCAATATTCGAGGCCATACTGCAGCATAAAAGCCAACTTATACTGAAAGGTGCCAACTTCATTCTAAGCAGACTCAAAGAGCAGAGAGACTAGCAAAAGGAAAATATCCAGCATTAACATACACATGTAACACATGTTACATACATATGTATATATAATAATTTTTTAAAATATGTAATTCTCCCTCAGTAGAACTACCAATTAATTTTTCAACACAGACAGTAGTAAAGTGTTTTTAATATAACCCTTGCCAGAATGAAATAGTTTTGTAAGCTGCAAGAGTTTAGCACCAATAATAAAGCTGTGTTATTAATGGGGTTAGTTATTTCAGTACATTTAACACCGTGTACAGTGGCAACATTTAATCATTTGTGAGAAAGAACCTGCTACTCACTTCCTGGTATGCACTCATTTGTATCTGGTTCCTGATCTGCTTTTTGATCTACTCAGAAGGGCAACATTGAGAATAAATACCATTTTAACAGAGGGATTAAAAGAGACATGAAAGTAAAGCTCAAATGTCAGTTTCACAGCAGAGACTGCAGAACGCGTCTGACCGGTGTTCACCTTGCTTTTCTCCATTCCCCAGGACAATCTTCATTAGTGTGCCCTCTTCAACTAAAAGTTGAACATCCAGCATAGTTTAGCATCTTTCCTCCAATTCACTAAACCACAGCTTTTAAAATGGAAAGAGCACTGGACCAGGAGTAATGAAGCTGAGATTCTAGTCCCTACCCTCCCACCGACTAGCTACAGGATCTTAGACAAGCCACCTAATTTCTTGGAGGTTTTCTTATCTGTAAATCGAAGGTAAAAACCCCCTGCCCCAATGACCTCAATAAGGTTGTTGTAAACATAAAACGAGAAAGACAAATCTATGACGTAAAAGTAAGGAATGACCTTCGAGGATCTCTGCTGCTGCTTTTGTATGGGAAAGCTCAGTGAAAATACATTGTTATATTCTAGTGAAAGCAATTTAGAAAACAAAATTCCAGTATACACATATAAATTATACATTTGCATAAATGCTGAACTCCAAAACTCAGACTCATTTCCACCCCTCCCTTCCCCCACCAGGGCACTATTACCCTATTCATTTTATAACTGAACCAAGTAATACCTGAGCAACTGAAAATCTTCAAAACCTTCTGGCTGCTTAATGTTCAGAATCAGTTCGTTTTATCCTTGGTCTCTTCATAGTTATTTATATGAGCAGAGGCAGAATTCCCACTTTTGTTCTGCGACCCTTTCCTTTGAATTTAAAGCTTTAAGCCAGTTATGCTCAGAGTGATCTATATGCTGAGACATGATTATCAAATATAAGCACTTAATCCAGGAACCCACTCCGGTCTCCCAGCCTTCACAGGGAGTTCTGCCAGTCAGAGTAGCAAAAATCAGCTCATACCCATAGAAATGCAATTGCCTATTTATAGAAACCCTTGCTTCCCAGGGTCTCTAAGGAGATCCTCGAAATGCTATCACAAGCAGAAGCCTTAAGAATACAAACAGTTAGTATTAAATACACCAAGTCAGAACCGTTTTATAATAACTTAGGCACCATTCATCACAGAGTGGCAAATGACGTTTCTGTTTTTTCAACAGCTGTGTCCCAGTGACTGCCCAAACCACCCCAGAACCTGATACACAGACAGACATGCAGATACATAAAGATATTTACCATCTTCAGCACTACGTACTAATTCTTCTGGCAGATTATCTATTTTTGCTTGATCTGTTCAGGAGAAATTAACAAATGGTTAACACGGCTGACCCTTGGCGAGAAAGAACAATGAGACTGTCCCTGAAATCCCCCGGAGTTGGAAGCAATTAGTCAAGATGCAGTGAGGGGTGCAACCAAGATGTCTCCCCCCAAATACTTTCTCTTTAGCCACTTGAGCCAGTGCCATAGCGGGAGCTCCCGTTTCAGCCCCGTTGCAGCTTACATCAGCACACTGCTGCACACAGACTCCCGAGGGTTAGAGGGTGAGCTCAGAGCAAGCAGTCAGCCGGCAGCAGGAGAAAGCATGGGGCTGCAACAGCCTCCCTAGTCTTCTAAAAAGGGTAAGACGCTGGCCATGACTAACACCTTCCCAAACCCACGGTCATTAACAAATATTTTTGTGCACGCATCACCATTTGTGTATGCCTCTGGGAGCCTTGCTTGGGAAGTCAACTGAAGAGATGTGACTGGGGACCAGCTGCTAAGTGGAATCTTGGCAGGCTGGTGTGAGAGTGGGTATCGGTATTTGGAAGGGAGCGTGCAGGAATACCCATCAGCCGATGGTAATTTTTTTTAACCCTACACATTCCTGAGTACTCTAAACTGCACCATGGAAAAAGCCCCATGTTTCACAAATAAGAGGTTTGCCAAACTGAACAATTGTTGTTACGTTTTTTTTTTCTTCTCTCAGGGCCCATCCCCATCAGGAAGAACAGTCGGGGCTGACCAACAAAGGACTGGAAGGCCTTCTGGGCAAGCATTCAGGCGGATGTGGGGGTCGGCCACCTGTTGAGGAGGCTTTAGAGGGAATTCCTGCATTGTGGGGAGTTTGGAATGGGTGGCCTTCAAGGTCCCTTCCAACCCTTGGATTCCAAGATCTTTGGCAGGGTTAGGACTGCATGCTGAATTGGGAGCACTGCCTTCAGAGCCCTGGGAATTGCTGAATTTTAAAAATTGTTTAGCAGAATGTTTTTTTTTCTTTTTCTTTTTAAATTCTGACTTCCTGGTCTCAATTGCAGGTGCATAAAAAGCTTTCTAAACATGACAACGGTCAATTTTTAACCATAGGAGTTTGACAGTGGTTAGCTTTCATTCAATAAACTTTCTCATGACCATCTGCAATCCTGAGAGTGTATCTTAGTTGAAAACCAGTAAGAACAAAACCACTAGAAGTTATGATCTCTAAGTCCATTTATCTGGCTCACAAGTCCCTATATTCATTATGTGTCCGTTACTATTCAAGAAATCCTTCAGCCACTAAAGCAGCAGCCAGTGCCTCACCTGTTGTGTGTCAGGTAGTCTTTAGGCTTACAGTTCCAGGAAAAAAATGCATGAGAATAAGAGGTGAAAGAGAAAGGAGAGTCCTTAAAGACAGGGACCAACTCATCTCCATAGCATGCAAAATTCATCAGACATCCAACTCTGTCATCAGTGCTCTTGATTTTGAAGCCCTGCTCTGCTGTACAATACTAAGCAAGTTAGTTTACCTCTTTGAGCTTCGTTGTCCTCATCTGTAAACTGGGGAAAACAACAACAGGTCCCTCACAGGGTTACTGATGCCAGGTGAATAAACTAGTGCAAGTAAAACGCTTCGCCAAGTCTTGCCACCCAGTACCTAATATCTGTTAGTTACTACCACCAGAACCACTGGCTACCACTGTCTTTTAAAACTCACGTTACTTGAATAAACACTCAAACTGGGATTCTTCAGTGCAAGGAAACCTAGCGTTTTAGTAACCAGATTTCATGCATTATTTTAAAAGCAAACTTCCAGCCACTTTCGGGCAAGCCTCTTGGGCTCACTTGGGAAAGGTTATTCCCATCCATTAGGGCCCCCTTTAGGGGTTTCAGTGCACGACAGCATGCGGTGAGGCCACAGAGGAGCACATGAGCATTTTTAAGCTTAGGCGGGGGCAGGAACAACGGGGCAAACTTTATTCTCACTTGATGACTCTGATGAAATGTCTTCTAGACTTTTGGAAGGCATTTTCCTAGCAGCTCTCCTTTCCAGAGTTTTCAAAACAGGACTGGGTTCTTCTGAACCTGTTGTAAGACAAAACCGATGAACGCTGCACAATAAAAAAATAACCCACCAAACTCTTATAACCAATGGACATTGAAATGGTAGGCTGAAAGGAGGCATTGTGCCATAAGCATCTATACCTTTGTTTACTCTGTGAAGCACTTCAAAGAAGGAAATGAAATTTCTTCACAAATAGTATAGCCTTAAAAAAATAGTTTTCCTGGTCAAGAAACATTTGCAAGTATAAATCATACAGAAACCAGATTGCCACGTTAATAGAAATGTGATCTCCTAGTCTTCTACACCTCTATTTTAGGCACATGATTTGTTCTGTGCCAGACTTTGAATCATTCCACTTCATTTCTAGCTTTTGAAGATGGCCACAAAGTAATTTTAGAAGCATTAAAAAAATTAGCTGAAACCCATAAAAGGCAGGGTTCAGATGTTTAACATCTGCGTATAATCAAATACAACACAGATGGATGAATCGTCCAAATCAACAGATGTCGGCTTTTCTGGGTTTCATGAGCTACTAAAATTTCCATCAAAATATTGGGAAGTGACATGAGGTAGTCAACTTTTTGTTTTACTAGGCACTTTAAAGGGTAGGGGGTGGCTCTATCACCCATTAATACCTTTTCTTTACAAAAGGAGGGCCCAAAGGGAAAAAAATCTATGACCTCAGAATGCAACAACTAGATACATATAAACTTTCAAAAAATTTCCCTGGACCATCCTTCATTTTTCTGTTTTGACAGTACCAACTCCATCATGGGTGACCTTCGGCCTGAGTGCCGACACCGATCGCTGTTACATTCTCGGGGCCTGGGACAGCAGTTGGCTGACGGTGCTTCAAAAATGTTTGCAAAGCCAATGGGTGATTCCATTAACGGATCAATAACTTTGAGAACTACTTCTCCAGACAACACTTCACAGAAACGCATCCCGGTTCCACCCAATGCTAATGGGCATTCTACAGCAAATGGGTCCAAGATGAATCAGACTGGAGATTCTCTGTGTTCAAAGTTAAAAGGTTTCTTACTATAGACCTTCTTGGAAATTTTAATGCCAATAATGTACGTAATCTCCCAGCATTTCCAAAGTATCTGACGATGGAACCTTTAAAAGGATTTGTTTTTTTTTTTTTATTTTTTTAGGAGCATGCAGAAAGGTATTGGTCAGTTAAGAGCCCAGCCACAGGTCGGATGCCTTAGGCTGCTCGTCAAAGTTTTGGTGCCTTTGTAGTCAGGTCCCCTCTACTCTCACCACGCCACCCATTTGTTTTAAGATAATTTAGGTTAGAAGATGGACGACTGTGACTGTACCATTTTATACCTCTTACAAGGCTTATAATTTTAATATATCTTCTCTGGGCCCTGTCTGGGCCATCATTTAATGTTGGTTATTTCATTGTTAGATAGGCTTTTTGCTGTTCAACCAGTTAGGCTGGTACACTAAAAACACACCACACACAGTAGGCAACAGTATCCACAGTAAGGGCAGACACGCAAGCCCTCCTCCTTCCGTGGGCCAGTTTACTCCAGTGACTCGTTGGGGCGGTTTGGTAAACGTCTCCTTCACCAAGTTCAATGTGCTGACTTACATTCTTGCATATATCTGGTTTCAGAGACAGGTGTTTCACTTGCCTTTTCTTACCAGAAACATTTGTTACAGGGCCTTCAACTTGGTGATTAGGACTAAAAACCCATTCTTTGGTCAATTTTTAGGAGGCTCCACAGCTACTTGCCAAGGAACCTAAATCTCGCAAGGCAGCCACTCAGCAAAGCTGATTTATTCTCATGAGATTGAAGGGAGCTGGAAAGTGAGAAATCCTATTCAGCTCCTAGGAAGGCGACGGACACTAGATGTGCAGCTTCGGTTACAATGTCCTGCCAGGGAGCATCCGTTATCATTTCATTACTCTCATCAGGTAACATATTCCTCTTTGCTCCTGGGTTTCTCTGCCCAACTGCCTGTGTGGATGGGAAGAGCAAACTGAGACAAACCCTGTGTTTTATAGCCTAGCTCCAACCAGGACCCATGACCCCACTTAGGTGAATATGATCATCGCTAAAATCTTCATCCACTTGGCCAAGGCTGGAGACACAGAAATTCAGCAGGCCAGGCAATGCCCTCGGTGTGGAATCAGGTGAGGTCATCTGACCAAAGTCCTACTCTAGAAGAGGAAGATTCTGAAGATAACTGAAAATGGGCGGGAGAGTGTGGCAACAAAAACACCACAGCAAAAGGGATCTGAGGAAAGCAAAGTTCCAGCCTTGCACTTTGTCCCTGGTGTGTAGCCACGGCTGTGGTAAACTAGTGCCCCTAAGAGGGAAATCTGTGCTCATTTGTGGCAATTTCTTGCCACAGATAGAACTAGAGAGTTCTGTTTGGATTGCCAGTTATGAAAGAAATTCTAATTATTTCCAGAAGGAAAAGTTTCTAAACACAAAAAGTTCTTTTTAACTTTTCTTAAAACCATTTTTAAAAATAGTTTTGAAAACTTCTAGTGGTGATTAATGAGAAAAAAGTAAAACTCTAAAACCTTGCCCTGTGGGTAAAACCATCTCTATGTAACTTTTTTAAAGACTCCAAAGGGAAATGTAGTTTTTTATCAAGAAAGGCTTGGGAGAACTGAAGTCATAAGAATAATTTAGCACTATTTGTGAGTGTAAAATTAACTCTAATTTAAAAAACTCCTTCATCCTTTACATCATCATTCCATTAATTAACTCATTAACCAATGGGTGAAAAACTTCAAAATGCTCACTGGACGTATTTCTCCAGCTTTCTGCATCAGAACCAATGTTTCTGTCTGAAAAATCACAGTCAGAGACACCTTCTCTTTCTTCCTCTTCTTCTTGCCTCTCATAGGGTGATGCTGGAATCACTTCAACTTGACTTGTTTTTGTAGAGTTTTCCTTGCTGGTCAGGAGAGGAATAGGTTGCTTCTTTCCAGACACACTAGTTGTTTCAGGACCCGCTTCAAAGCCAGGCTCCTGAAAAGCTGCTTCTCGAACCCATGTAACCTCATTTTCACTATCCTTGGGTTCGGGGGGCTTTATGGTTTCAATGATCCCTATTTGACAGCCCACACAATGGGTCCCAGGGATGATCTCAACTCTACTTTCAGAACCATGGAGATATCTTGATAAATCAGTCACAGCTTCTCCTCTCAACATGTCATCACATTGGCTGACCTGAGATCTGAAAACATTACTCTTAAGCTTCATTTGAGGGGCCTCTTGGGTTCTGCCCCAGAACCTGGGCCACTCTGACTCTGAAGTCTCCTTCTCAGGAGTATCTTCCCTCACTGATACCTGGAGCTCATCAGAGGGAGAGTCTGATGCTTCTTTAAGGAGTTTCTCAAAACCAGTATCAAAAGCACTTTCAGTTATTGATGGAGCTTCAGACTTTTCCACTGTTTCTTTTATTTCCTCAGGATGGAATTCAGAAGCAGCTGGCCTGGGCACCTCAGTACTACCCATCTCTCTTTCATATTTTGAGGACAGAGTTTCATTTGTTTCCTTCAGTAGTTTCTCTAAGCCAGCACTGAATTCAAGGAATGCTGATTTAGGTTGAATAATTGTTTCCCTCACAATTTCGGCCACTTCCTGAGGTAGCTCTTTGCTATACTGATCAACAACAGAACCATATGAGCTGAGGGTTTCTTCTGATGGAGTCAGTGGGGCAGCTAAAAAAGATGCAACTTCATGAGGTTTATCAGGAACTACATTGAAGGAATAAAAATCCTTTCTATCTGGAACTGTAATGTCCATTGCAGCTGATGGTGGAGAATTTTGGAGGCTACCTGCTGCTTGTACTCCTTTAGGAAATTCTTTCACTTCTCCAGGAACTACTTCCCTCCCAACTGGGTAACTCAACCAAGCTTCTCTAAGTAGCTTTTGTAACACAACATTTACATCTTTCAATGCAGGTTTGGGTGGAATGATGACTTTTTCCACAGTCTCTGAAATCTCCCTTTGAGGAGGTAGTGACTTATCCTGAAGAGCAAGATAAGCATCTCGGGAAGAAGGCACATGTTGAAGAGAGTTGCCCACAATCCCAAAAGAACCCTTTCTGTGAAGATGGGAAGGTTGATCCAATGGGTAAGAGCCTTCTGCAGCCTCCTGAAACAAGGTTCCCATGTGTAGCTGGCACTCCCCACTTTCAGTTTGCTGGGGGAGAGCTGTTTTTCCCAAAGTTTCTTCCCCTTCTGGAAAAGGAGCTATCATCCCTCTCTGATATGCTGATAAGTCATCACTCTGTTCTATGCCTTTTTCAAAAACTCTACTTTCTTCAAGCTCAGAGTTGACCCTACAGGTAATGGGTTCCAACTTGCTTTGCAAGGGAGAGGGTACAGTTTCAGTTCCTTCCTCCTGGAGTTTTTCTAGACTAGCAGCCAAAGTGTTTGGTTTGGCCTTTGGAGGGGCTACTGTTTTATCTACATGCTCATTAATGATGTGCTCGGGTCCTCTGGATGCTTCCTCAGTATTAGCAAAATCTGCCTTCAGAGGACCTGTCCTATTTTCAGCACCACCTGGTCCAAGCACTTGTTTTCCATGAACTTTTTCACCAGAAGGTTGGATTGCTGGTGATGAAGCTTCTGAAAGCAGCTTCTGTAAGCTGACATTAAAAGTGTCTTTGTAGTCTTTAGACAAAACATTTGTTTTCACTATGGATTCTTGAACCTCTTGGTCTAAGTGATCCTTTTCTTCCTTGAACACTGGAGTAACAAACCATTCCATATTCTTTTGCACATTTTCTTTTGATGACTCATTTCCTGGAAGCTGATGAGTGGACTCTGTGGGTGGTTTCAATGGAAATGTGGTTTCACACGGTAACACCTGGAGTGTGCACTTGGAATTTAATTCCTGTGTTTCCTCTGTTGCCGGAACTCGTGGGGGGCTTAGAAGTGTCTCTATCTCATGGGTATTTTCTCCTGACGATTTGATGTCATGGACTTCTTTGTGTTCCTGGCTATTAAAAGGCACAGATTTTCTTTGGCTTGTTTTGGTGGTATTCCTCTCAACATCATCCTGACTGTTTGGGTTGGTTCCTAAGTCCCAAAACTTTCTCAGACTCTCAAATTGAGAGGGATTATAAACCTGTTCTGTATTGAGTTCATCTATTCTTTCTTTTAGGGACATAACTTTACAGTTGGGATTTGATCTATCAGTTAAAGATCTGTCTTTCTCCAAAGAAGTATGCATTTCACTCCCAGCATTTGAAGGGTGCTGTGGTGCTGGCAAAGTGATGTCTCTTCTGGAATGTAAACTGTCTGACCCTGGCAATCTTTTCCTAGGCTCATTTATCTTATTCTGAAACAGAGACACTTGATCTGATTGGTCAGTTGAAGGATAATTTTTGGATGGGCTTGATATTTGGGCCCTCGTCTCCTGAGGTTTCTTTGAGGAACAAAAACCAGAGAGATGAACTGGTTGGCCATCCTCATCTAGGACCACTTGTTTGGCAGTTACTTGATTGTATTCATTCTGGCCTGTAGCTAACCTGTCCATGGACTTTACAGGCTGATAGGCTTTAGCAAAAGGTCGTCTCCGATTGTGTGAAGATGTGGGTTCTTTCTGAGTTAACTCAGGTGCAGCTTTCTCACCTTCCCAAAACGATATTCTGTCACTCACTCTTTTGTATGTCTCTCTTAGCACTTGGCTCTTGGGAACCTCACCAGTTTCTTGTTGTAGTTGGACCTCAGGCTCCCTCCAAGGAGATGTATTTTTGGCAGCCCCAGGGAGTGACTCAGCACCTTCTGGCTCTATGGGAGCTTTCAGAACATAAGTATCTCCTTTGCTCACTCTCTCTGCCTTCACGTTGTCTTTCAAACCTGGTTCTTTGACAATTTTTGAAGTGTCAAAATTGGCCTCTGTGTTTCCTCTATCTTTTTTGTAAACATGAAACTTGGGCTCTTCTTCACATATGCTGCCAACTTCCTTAATGTTGCATGGAATTTGGTGTGCTGCATCAGATCCCTTGAGAGCACTGGTTGGGTGAGGTATCCCATTTCCCATTCCTGTGTTTTTTGAAGCTTCGCTATAGTTCACAGTTTTACTCCTTTGATTTGGATGGTAGATTCCAAATGGCTGCAATAAGCCTGGACCTTCCTTGCTTTGATGGGACAAATGAATAGATTTGGGTTTGAGATTCGCATTACTGTCTTGGCACTTTCCAGAAAGCAGCATATTTCCTTCTACCTGGGACATTGCATCAGATTCCATAGGCATCAATTTAACTTTGGTGGGTAACAAAGCCTTTGAGCCATTTCCTTTTAGAATGGTACCATCTGTCAGCAAGGTGGTGGCAACTTGTGATTTTGAGTCTGCCTTTTCTTTGGGCTCTATTCCTTGGAGATGTTGGAGAGACGACTTATTGTCATCTAAATGAGAACTTCGGTTAAACCAGTCTAGGACTTTAGATATGGAATCATCAGTTGTCTTCCTTATCTCAGTGGCATGTGGACCAGACTGTGAGAACGTTTCGTCTTTTAAGGTCTTGAGAGGAGGCTTACCTTGCTGATGGTCTCTGGAACTGTGATCTGGCACCTGAGAAGGCTCAGGCTCAACACGAGACAGTTCATCTGCAATACAGAAATGCTTTTCTAAATAAGAAAAGAGAATGCTTAAAAGAATTATTGTTCAGTCACTCACATCATCTTTTAAAAAGGTACTTTACACTTACAGGTTCCACACTATTAGCTGTTTATATCAGCATTTTTCAGGGGTTATAAGGTAAACCATCCCAATTAAGATATTCTGCCAAAGATGTCCTATGCCAGTAAAGGAAGGTAAACGGAGATGCCTAGACGTATGGGGTATACACCAAATTGGGAAATTTCTTTCAGGTCTTCGGTTTATTTTAAAAATTCATGTAAATTTTGTATTCTGCTCCATGTTACATTTATATATAATTTTCTCTCACTCTCAAATCATCTTTGCATAAAATTCACCTTCCAGAAAGATATGCCATGTTGATTTTATGACTCCACCTACCCACTAGCACACTCATAAACACTTGGAGTTTATACCCAAGTTTGAGGAACACAGACTCAGAAGATTTCAGGAGTTGAAAAAACACCTTTCAAGGAAGATTAAACAAGAAGTTCCCTATAGACTATCTGAATGAAACAGTGAGAATGTTTGTATTCCTGGGCCACACTCCCGATCTATTAAACCAGAATCTCTGAAGATGGGGCCCAGGAGTCTTTAGCAAAGGCTATCCCAGCGACTGTCTTGCATACTGGAATTTTAGTACCATGATCTCAAGAAGCTCCTTCACTACCCCCAATTTCCCTCCTATAATTTGTGACTTAGAAGTAGTTTTGATGGGCCAAATGAACTAAAATGAGAACTGATGGAAAATTTGATCTCTACCTGACATTGGCTAACCAATGACTAGGAGGCTAGAGGAGAGTATTTAAGTTCTTTCTAAGCCATCAAGAAAGAAGAGAGAGTCCTTTCTGAGCCTTAATCAAAGGGCGCAGGGTACATTGAGATGAGGGAACTCAGACATTCTTCCCCTCTGGTTAAGATCCAGGTGTTCCAGCATGTCTCCTCTTCTTTATGAATGCTAAACTATGTGATTCATATTTCTGAAAATTATGTGAGCTAAATTTTTATGAAGTCAGCTACATTTCAAATGCACTAAAGGGCATATTAGTTAATAAAATTCAATCTTTAATTTCATTCCTCAACTCTGGTTAACTATGAAAACAACAAACTTTTATATAATAATTGATGATGACAAGTTATAGTAAATACTGGTTTCCTTCCTTACCTATACTTTGTACTATTAAATACATGTAATCATTGTGAAATATCTTTGAGAAATTTTTAAGAATTCTGTTAGACTGTTTAACAGAAAACGACTCAATGATGAAAAAGTGTTCATAATATACTGTTACTGAAAAAAGAACTCTAGGCAGTACAAACATAATTTGAAATTATATTCATGCTAAAAATTATTGAAAGGCTCTACAATGAAAGGCTAGCAATAGTCACTTCCGGGAAACGACATCACAGATAGTTGTTTTCTTCTGTGTGCATTTATTCTTTCTACTTCTGTCCCTTCACCTCTAGGTCCCACATATTTTAGCTACTGAGCTATAGCACCATTTATCAGCTCTTGGCTTGAGGCATCTGAGAGCATTTCTTCTTTTCAAATGTTTAATAATGAAAGTGTATTACTTTAAAAATAAGAACAGTTATTTTAAAACTTGGATGCCAGGTAATGTTCTGTTTCCTTTAAGGAATTCTTTTGTTTTGTGTTTTGTCCAGGATGAGCCAGGACGTTGACTATTCTGAAGTTCAGAGCTAAAGTCAAACCTTCATAGTTTGAAGAGATTTTACCTTTTACTTGGTCCTAATTTGCTTTTTATGCTCCATATTTTTAGTGTATATTTTTGTGGTAAGCAGGAAACAAGCAGGGTGCTAATAAGGAAGCAGAACTTTGTTTACAAGCTCTGGGGTCAGACAGCCTGCCTGCCTGCCTAGGCCCCGCTGATGACTGATGTCCTCCTCCCAGTGTTCATGGGCAGTTGTGATTTAAAGATCAGACAGCACAAGTAAGTAGTTATTACAAAATTTTGAAGATATTCTTTAAAAGCAGTTGCAGTTTGAAAAACAGTAAAGATTTGCCAATTTTTTCCTATGGAAAAATATTACCAAAGAAATACCCGTCATCTTTTGAATAAACATTTAAGTAAGCATCATCCAATTATTTGCTAATATTTACTCAAACTTTAATAATTTCCTTTAATATGAGTTCCTTGACTTCTTAAAGAAGTACCTGCTGGTTTTTAATTTTTAAGAAATATTCTGTTCTCTTCAAAGGATTTTTAAGTGTCCAGGGGAAGGGTGGTGAAAATGCTTTGTCCTTTAAAAAGTAGGTTGATCTGAACAAGTATGAAACTATAGAGCTGAGCAAAGTGACTCTGGGTTAACTCACTATTGACCAATAAGGGAGAGAGAGCCAATGAGTTAGAAACTTGCCTGTTGCTACCATAAATATTCTTGATAATAAAGAAATAATTATAAGGTTGGATGAAGACTTACTGAAGATGGGAGAGTAAAAGCAATGATTTTCATCATTGTTACTGGTTTTTTTAACATAAGAATTATGAAGTAATCATGTAAATATGGGAAGGCAGTTTGAGGTATCCCCTGAGAGTTGTAGAATCTTCAAGAGAGAGCTAGTCAGCTGTTTGGCAGGGAAAAGCAGCATTCTTGTTACCTCTCAAGTCACACCAGCTGGAAGAGAAAGTTCCTGCAGAGCTTTTAAAGGCTAAGAACAAAGGCCAGAGGCCCTGTGTAGGCCAAAATAAGTATTCAAAGTCTTGTTTCCCATCCTTTGAGGACAAGAAAGTGAGGGTTCTCTTGAGAATAAAAGAGAAACCAAAGTTTGGTTAAATGGTAATTGACGAATTTGAATTAGATAAGTAGTAATATATTTATTCCATAGAAATGTATTAGCATATCTTCAATTCTTGCTCTGTATAAAAACTTGATATAACTCAAAACATGGCAATTTTTGTAAATAATTGATATGATTACATTTTTAGGCTAAAGCATAATGAGCCAGAAACTATGCTATCTTGATTTCTTTAATTTTGGAGGTTGAGGAGAACCTGCAAACCCATTGAGGTATAAGCATTCCCCAGTGGCATCTGCCTGACTTCCAGCAGGAATGGCTAGGAGGCAAAGTGCAGCTTCCCCTGGTGCCTGGCCTAGCCATTCCAAGCCCACTGGGTCAATGCTTATCGCCTGATAGTGACAACTCTCTTACCAGCAGGGCTTTTGGACAACTTCGATTCAAGCCTTGATAATTCTGATGATTTAGCTTTGTGTTCATTGACGGTGAATGAGTTCTCACTGCACTGTGGTCTTGCCGTTAAAATCTCCAAGGGAGAAGGGTGCCCATAAAGTGACAAAGAACCAGAAGTGTTCAGCTGATGTGTTTCATTTTTTACTGCACGTGGGCTTGAGTCTGATTGATGTGAAAGCAAAGGCTTTCTGTATTGGGAAGACTTCAGGTCCTTCCCAAACTCATCCATGTCCCTGACATCTTCTGTTCCATTCTTCAACCTGTCAGACTCTAAAACACTGAATTCCCCCACTTCCCGGCCATGGATTAGCCCACTAGCACTCCGTGGGAGTTCGTCCTTCACTGCAGAGAACCTCACGTGCTTTGATGGTTCCAGTGAGTTTGAGGAGGAGTCATCTTCTAAAGACCGCTCCTTCTCAGAAATTCTCTCATGGATGGTAAGGCCAGGTGACACAACTTTGCTTCTGGGTTCAAAGTTCTGATGAAAACGAACAGTTTCTGAGTCTGTGCTGCTGGAACTGGAGTTGCGCTTCAGGATCCCTCTCGGAGCTCCTCTTGCATTTAAGGAGTCTGTCCTCTGTCTAGGAAAATACTGCTTATCGTCCTGCTTTAAATCATGTGATTTGTAGATCATTTTCCTGGCTTTGGGGATTGGAGCTTTGATCTGGGATTCACTCTCAGGGCCTGGAAAATTCTGCTTTGGTTTATCTAACTTTTGGTTTGAAGTAGCCAGGACAGATGACTTTTCTTTTGTCCCTGATAATTCACCTGAAATTAGTGACAGATGAGTTAGCAAGTGGAGAGTAACGTGTAATTTAACATCCTTAAGAAAAACTTAATCTATATATAGCAAAAGTATTAAAATATTAAAGACAATAAGTATGTAGTACAAATGCAGAACTAATTAAAAAGCTTTTTAAAATGTATGCACACATTTCACTGAACAATACATTTGAGATTAATGTCCTTTACATATATACTTTGTGGTATTTTATGCTCAATAAAAAAGTTTTTAAGAAAGCAATTTGAAAAAATGCCTCAGGGGGGAAGGAAAACACAGAAGTCACTTACAAAAATGTATATATGGAAACCAGAAAAAGAAACTCAATTAAACAAAACAAAACTTAATAGCTAAAACAAAAATTAACTTTGTCAAATGTTTAAAAAAAGTAATATATTCCAGTGACTTTTTTCTGTATAATATTTATGCTATGTAAAGTATTCCCAATGGAGAGAAATATTAATATTACAACAGGCTAATTGAAAGTCCTAACTTCATTTTCAACTGGTGATTTTCTACCCCTTACCCAATCTTTAATGTTTGTGAAATTTTCTTAGTTACTTTCTATTTTTTATTTTTTGATTTGAAAGAGAGAGACATCGATTTGTTGTTTCACTTATTTATGTATTCATTGGTCAATTCTTTTTTTTTTAAAGATTTTATTTATTTATATATCTTTAGAGGGGAAGGAGAGAGGGAGAGAAACATCAATGTATGGTTGCCTTTTGTGTGTCCCCTGCTGGAAGTTAGCCTGCAAGGAACCGGCCTGCAACCCAGGCATGTGCCCTGACTGGGAATCGAACCGCGATCCTCTGGTTCGCAGGCCCACACTCAATCCACTGAGCTATGCCAGCCAGGGCTCATTGGTCAATTCTTGTATGTGCTCTCACTGGGATCGAACCTATAATGTTGGCATATCAGGACAATGCCCTAACCAACTCAGCTACCCAGCCAGGGTGTTCTTACAGTTACTTTTGAAGAGATTAAATTGTCTAGTACTTCCTTTAATGGTATGGAAGAATGGTGAAATCTCATAAGAGGCAGACTTAAATTACTAGTCACAAACCTGACCTAATGCCCTCGAGGGACTGGGCTGACAATTACAGATTAGAGGATCATAACATTACCAAGTACCCCTTTTCTTTTGAGGCAAGCTTTTAATTTTCAGCAGAGCTGGGTCTGCATATGGTAGACATCCAATAAAAGCTGTTAAATGAGTGACTGAATGCCTCTGGTCAAAAAATTTCCCAGTTCAGCTCCAAGGCTGAAATGCACGATCCTCTGCCTTCCAAAACGTGTGCTTCCTTCCTTCCTTCCCGGGAAACCAATGGTCAGAGCAGAACAACAAAACCACCAGGACCTTTCACTTTCTCTTAAAAGTTATTTTAGTCAAAAAAACTCTGAGAATTCCCTTCGTCTACAGATAGCAGAGATAAAAATATCTAGTCTATAAAAATAATATTTACCCTCTTTTGAAGTCTGAAAGAAACCAGTCCTTCCATTTTCTGACTGCTCTTTCTTGGTTTGTTGAGATAAGTGATCTTCTGGCAACTTGGAGCTATTAAACGGATTCTTCCTTTGCTGGGGGAAAAACACTGTTTATTAAACCCATTTTAAATGTCATAACAACTCAGTGTTAGCAAATGCTTATTATCTCTGATATTTGATCGTCTTACCCAGTAAATTCTATCTGGCATGTTTGAAAAATGTCTGTGTTGGTTAATCAGTTTAGCATAGAATTACTATATGAAGTCTGTCCAGAAAGTATCCAGCCACATACTATGAAAAATAGAGACATTCACTGAAGAAGACATAAGATACAAGAAACATAGGTCAATGACGTCTCTGCCACCTTCAAAGTAGGCACCTTGGGACCTCCCACAGTTCTCTCAGTGTCTCTTCCACTGTTCAAAACACTCTGCAAAACCCTTTGTTGGAATCACCATCAGCTGCCCTGTCATGTTTTCCTGAATCTCATCAAAGGTCTGAAATCTCTTCCCTTTCAAATGTGATTTTAGTTTTAGGAAAAGCCAGTAGTTCTTGGAATCCCTAGATCAGCTTCTAGTTCTTGCACTGTCAGTCGCCAATCTTTGTTGATGGCAGCCCATACACATTCAACATTGTCAGGTGTTCTGCTTGCTGCAGATCCTTCCAGAATGTGGATCACTTTCAACAGATTCTTGACCATCTTTGAAGCATTGTGCCACACTTTTATTTGTGCTGCCCTCATTGCATTGTCCCTGAAAGCCTTCTGAATCATCTGAATCATTCTGTAGAGGAATGTGCAAGCTTAACACAAAACTTGATGCAGGTCTATTGCTCTACTTGCTCAGTTGTTTGAATGGGACAGCCACACAGTACACATGCTCACTCAATGTGGCCTACTTCCCCCACTGACTAGTACAGTGAAGTCATCACTGTTCACACATGCACACTCCAGTCCACTCTCCTTGGCTGCCAGGTTACATCGATGTTGTGCAAAATATTCTCATTATATTAACAATGGCTGGAATTTTTCTGGACAGACCTTGTATTTGTCACACAAAAAGGTAAAGCTGTTATATAAAATATACTCAACAGTATACAATGTTAGACCAGAACCAGGGATTCAAATTTATATGTCACATTTTATAGAAGTGAGAAAACTCAGGCCTGGATATATCAAAGAGATGGTTAAGATCAAGGTATATCCGACACTCTAATAAGGACAGACTCCCTACCAGTGCTCCTTCCACCAATGAGACTCTCATTGTGCTGGATTAAACCTATACTAAATATAACTGTAATCGACCTTTTCTATAAAGATTTAAAAGACACTTATCAACGTATCTTGAATTATTTATACTCATGATTATGATTACAAATTCTAATGAAGAAACGGTATCATTAAACAGAACTTTTTAAATTAATATAAGACTAAGTATCAATGTTTACTATCTATAATTTCATTAATTGGCAATCCCCTCCCCCAGGCAGATCTCTAACACCGGGTCAGGAAGCAATGAATAGGAAAAAAACCTGACATGGCATAAATAAGCCACACTCCATAAGCTTAAAAGAAGCAGCCCCAAATAGCTTCAGACTTTTTATTCTCTAGGGCAAAAAATCTGGGTCTTCAGCATGATATACCAATAACATGGTACTCATCAACTTTCCCACCACACAAGTGACTTCTTTTATTAAATATTAAATATTATCTATATTTGGTATCAAAAAGCACTATAAAGTCCTTTTTATTTCATGGTGCTTCAATAAAATGAGAAAAATGGAATTCCCACCCAAAATGCAATTTTTCAAAGCCTGAGTCCAGTCTACCTTAGCTGGAGACATGGCTGAGTTCCTGGAGTCTTCCAGAGACATAGCAATCATGGTGGAGGCTGGATTGACCACGCTGGAACTGAAAAAGAAACAATAATTCAGAGAAGAAAACCTCGCCCTTTGGGGAAGCACAAATCATGTCTCTGAAGCCAAACATTATTAAGGCAGGAAGGGAAAGAGAGTTGAGCCTAGAAATGATTAAGCAGTGAGGCAAAGAAAATGGCAGAGCAGAAATGAAAGATAGGCGAGAGACAAGAAAAAAACAATCCTCCAGAAGCTCCAAAGTTTATATCACGGTACCAGGCACACAAGGGGTTCACCATTGAAATCTGTAGGAATGAACTTGTCTCAAAGTCAGAAGCTAACAGCAAATGCAGACAAAAGTGACCAAGTGGTCTCAAGGAGGGAATGTTGCTGAAACACGGCTCCAGAGAGTTTTAGGGCCTCATCATATAGGCCAGGGCCAGAATGGCAGTGCTTGTTCTGACTCAGGTAGCAAATACCAAAGAGGAAGCTCAGGTGACACAAGTGACTCAGCAAAGGAACCGAAGAAACAGCAGATCTAAGAGATTCTGTGCAGGAAGGCTGGAGGGTTTGGGCAACTTACTGAGAACTTTCAGCCCAACTCTCCAGGCTGGCCAGGGGAGTTCTTGTTCATATACAAGAGGGATAAAGGCCAGCATAGCATCCAGAAGATGGTGGGAGGTCAGAACCTGGAGATGGCTCAGACCATGATTCCCTACTGACAGACCCAGAGTGAGAGTGGAGGAAAGTGAGCTGAGCAGGCTCCCTCCTGAAAAGCCACTCCCTTGGCTATTGAGTAAGAAGGACAAGAGAGGGTCAAAGTATTTCTGGATGGGGAAAAACCACCTGCTCAGACTTCCTGTTCCAGTGGCCCTGCCTGGCCTCAGGCATAAGAGGTGAGGTCACTGTTGGCTGAACCAAGATGCTGTATTAAACTCCACCAGTTCTCTCAGTGGCATCACCGAGTCAAGAGTATGGAGAATACCTCAGACGGTGCTGGCTTCCCACCAGGCAGCAAAGGACCTGGAGGCTGAGGAGGAGAGTAATTTGCCCCAAGGCTGCAAAGCCTGGTCCAAGATTATTATCAAGATTGTGGGCTAGACGTTCCTGCAGCTCCATTTCCTTTCTTTCCCTCTGACCTTTAGCTGTCATTTTTTGTACAGAGTTAGTCCCAGGAACAGGCTGAAATTTTGAGGTAACCATTCTTCCTTTCATTCCCGTCCTCATTGCTCCAGAAAGGAATTACAGGAGATGAGGCAGATCTGTAGAAAATCGAGTCTGAAGCAGGGAAGGATGGGGAGGGAAAGGAAAAGAAATAAGAGTGAGAACTTACAATGGAGCCAGAATTCAGGCTAATAGACAAATGCATTACAGGAGGCTATTCTCGCAATGGACGGGAACACCCTTGAATCAAGTTATCTATCAGCCAGTGTGAAGAAAGAAGCCTGGTCACTGATAAGAGCTTACAGTGTCTGTACCATAAAAACAACAACAACAACAAAAAGCAATAGCTGAGGACTAGAAAGCAATTTCTCTCGAGTCTCACTTTAACAAGTGGTGAGTGATGTGAGGAGCCTTATAGAAGGTGCCACACTCAGTTCCTCAGAGTGTTCTGTATCATCTCCCTTAGTCAGTAAGGCAGCCACATAAAAATCAGGAGAAATGAGCCAGGTGTGATGGTCAAGGGCTCCATGGAACACTCATCTTCTCCTGCCATCTTCCTCCTCTCCCCTTCCCACTCACCAAGAACAAAGGATAAGGAGAGTCTCTTGCTCTCCTCTCTCTGTTCCCTAGAAATCCAGTCCTTAATGCTCCTATTGCACATTGTGTTGTCCCCTCCTTCCTAGGGATAAAACCAGTCTCTCTCTTACTAAACTCTACCCAGCTATGTAATTCATGTCTATTCTGCAATCTCACCCTGCATATATATATATATATATATATGATTATATATAATATATAATATATAAATGATTACATATAATATATAATATATATGTGATTATATATAAAATATAATATATAATATATATAATATTATATATATAATCTTATTGTTCATAGTAAATGGAAGGTCCCTCAAGAGGATCTCAACTACCTTCATACCCCTGTAATGCCTTGTATGGTGCCTGGCACACAACTGGTGAATGACTGAACAAACAAAGGCAACTGAGCCAGTGGCAAGGAAAGCAGCAGCAGCACACAGGTAACCATGTTTTTTTACATTTTTAAATCCATGTTATTTGTCAAACTACAATGACCCACATTGTGTAGGTTTTAAACAAAATGTCTTTGTCCTGCTATTCAGAAAGCAAAAGAATGGAAGAAATGAGGCATTCAGAATGGATGGTTAGACACTAAAATACCAGAAACAGACAGAATTCACTGGATTACCTTGTAGTTGGGGCTGGGGGAAGTGGGATGAGAGTAGGATACTTGGTTAGCTGCAGTTCACAAGTCTACTTAATTTAAAAATTTTAAAACAAGACTCTTATGTCTCAAGCTCTATCTCTGAAAATATAGCTGTTTCCTAGGTCAGGCTCTGGCTTTGCTTCTCTCAAGGAAGACAACAGTGTTTTGCATGCCGGTCTTTTATTGGGCAACATCAGTACAGTAATCACCTTATTCTCAGCCAATCTTTGCAACATCCCTGTCAGGTATATATCCTTCACTTTGTTTTCTAGTGAGAAAACTGAGGCCAGGACAGGTTAAGTAATTTGCTCGATGTCACAGTTAGTTGTGAAAGAGTTGGGGAATTAAACCAAGTACATCTCACCCTGACTCTAAAGACAATCATCATAACGGCTCAGCTACACTGCCTGTTTCTGGTATCAGTAAAGCGGTGGTTTATGGCCAGAGGACTGGAGTAGAGTCCGAGTGAGTCTTCTTCCCAGCAGCTCTTACATCTGTCACTTCCTGTCCACCTGTGTATTAGCCTCACATCTGACCCCCCGATTCTAGAGTTCCATTCCCCTAAACCACTCAGCATTCCACCACTAAGCTGCAAGGGTCTAAAGTGCAATGTAGACCCTGTCCCTCTTCTACTAATTGCCTTTCCCTGGATCTTCAAGGCCTGGGGAATAAAGTCTAAATTCCCCAGAAAGGAAATGGAAATGGCCCACTATCTCCTCAATATACCTTCCCACTCCTTCTGTTGACCCTTCATGCCAGACGAAGTGGTCTATATAACCTGCTGTCCCCAGACCTCGCTGTCTCTGCAGTCTCCACGCCACCTATCCCCCAGCTCCTCCCTCAAGTGTTTGCTCTGCTCTCTTCACCAAATCCTCGCTTTCATCCTCAAGCACACTCCAAACCTCCCCTCCTTTTATGATGCTGCTCCTGTGTCAGCCTAGCTGGAAGTGGGTCTTCTTGTCTCAAATCTTAATGGCACATTTTATTGGTATTTTGGACTGGGAATTCACTCCCTGCCCAGCCCTATTTGTTGTCATGTGATCAGATATTCTTAGACAGATGCATTCATTTTCCTAAGAGCATCTGGCCTCTTTACAGCCAGATACTATGTCTTTGTGTCTTCGAATCCCTCTCGGAGGTCAGTAGACTGTGTCTTGCATATAAAAGATATTCAGTATATCTTACAAGATGAGCTTTTTAAACAGTAAAGCATGCCAAATTCTACACCCTATACTCCGTAATTTCTTCCTACAGGCACCCTTAAGAAACTCCTTGCATACTGGAAGGAACACTTCAATAAAATTGTTTATTTCCTTAATAGGATTATTAGATATTAGATCGTGACTTTGGCATTAGGATTCCCCTCCCAAAAGTGTCTGCATTTTAACGCATGCCTTTGAAGACTGAAATTAAAAAAATAATAATGTTAGGTACTGTGGCAGGGACTCAGGGGAAGTGGTAGGGCTTTACAGAAGTCTTACAATCACACCACATAAGCAGCCAGATACTCTACTCATTTCTATGTCCAGCCATAAAGGGCTCCAACTTTCAAAGTTTAAGAAGCTTTTGAACCTTAACTAGCCTTTCTCTCTAAAACAGTGAAAAATAACAGCACACATCATATACCTTCTTCTGATGTATTTTCCAGCTTAAATATCAACAGTGTCTAGAATCAAAAGGAATCCTGCAAGTGATTTTCCTCCCAATTTTTTTTTTGTTGCTGCTGATCTCTCCCTTCGAACTGTGAGCTTCTCAAAGCTAATGCTGTAGCTCATCCCCAGCACCCAGCACCAAGCCTTCACATGTTACACACAAGGAATCCTGAACACGTGAATAAACAAATGCGGAAACAGCTCAGGGATAACTCAAGGGAACAAAATTAGGAAATACACTACACCAAGTCTTTCAAGTCAGTCTTTTTTTAAAGTAAAATATTACTTCTCTGGTGCTACCACACTTCATCCTACAAATTTATCTAACACAAATATTCTCATCCAAGTACAAGGCACTGTGATGCACAGTGAAACTATTCCTACCACAACTGATTTGGGTAAAGCCAAGACCCTATACAATTAAGAACAATTCTTGTAAGAGCTCAATAGAAATGACTCTGTGGGGCAGGCCTCCAGGAAATTAAATGGCCACATCACTGGATTGCAATCAATCCAAGGACAAAAGATCAAGCGCATTGTCCATAGATCGACTCATCAGAAAAGAAGCTCAAAACTTCCATCCAGACAGGCTGGCGTTATTGCAAAGTCAAATATTCCTTAGAATGGAATGCATGTTAGATCTCTTCAAAGGAGAAAGGAGGCAGCCAGGCAACCGAGGGATGCAAGATAGGAAGGATGTGAGAGGAGGAACCGGAATGGGGGAAGAATTGGGAAGTCTGCAACACACTGGAGAAACTTTTTCTTTTTTTTAGAGGCCTTAGGCTGGTCCTGTCTGTGGCCACAGAACTAAGACGATATAAGTTACCAGAGGGTTACCTGTCCTCACAGAGAGCATCTCAAAGGAAGAGAGAGAAACTAAAAGGTCAGTCCCCTTCCTGGCTGATTCACACCAGGGAAGCACCAACAGCCCTGCTCCGCAGAGAGGCTACTAGACTCTCAGTGTTTCCCGGAGCATCCAAACACATTTTACAGAATATGTCATCAGAAGTAACAAAGGACGTGGCTGGTGTAGCTCAGTGGATTGAGCGCGAGGCTGTGAACCACACGATCGAGGTTCGATTCCCAGTCAGGGCACATGCCTGGGTTACAGGCCAGTTCCCAGCAGGGGACTCACGAGAAGCAACCATACATTGATATTTCTCTCCTTCTCTCCTTCCCTTCCCCTCTAAAGATAAATAAATAAAATCTTTAAAAAAAAAAAGAAGTAACAAAGGAGGGGCTTCTCATCCCAGGACACATTACACCTCATGTATGAACCGGGTCCTGACCACAGGAAGAGAGAACCTCCCATTTCCATTCTGCACTCCCCACCTTGGCTCAGTCCTGCAGTTTATGTACATGTTCTACAATAATTTAGAGGGTGGGGCATGATGGATCAGTGCCAGCCATGAACTGTCTATTGCTATTCATAATGAGGTAAGCACAGAAATTGAAAGAAATGCCTTAAAAAACACACAAAAAACAAAACGCTAGTCCTTTACCACACGCTTTTCCAATGCCATTCACAGTCTGACAGCCCTGCTGAAGGTCATTAGCCAGAACTAGAACTGTGAGCATTTGGAGTTTTCTTATCTCTTCTCCTCTGTTCATCAAACCTCTCTGCTTCCCGGAGTGACAGGTGCAAACAATGACGAGTTCCAGAAGATCACAGGTAGCTTCCAGTGGTTGAGTACATGCTCAGTACCCACAATGGTTTCATTCCTCCCACACAGAATGCCCACAGAGCAGCACCCACAACAGAAAGAAGGAATCTAGCCAGGGAGACCATTAGAAAACCTCCTTCAGAAACTACAATGTCCAGTCACTGTTACCTCACACTCTCTGACTCCTAGCTAAGAAAATATTGACAGGCATTGAGTCATTCTATTGAAGTTCACTTAGTCTAAAAGTACAATCCCCAAAATACACTTAACACACCCAGTTCCCAAAGGTTAAAGTATAGGTGAAAAACGCTGCAGGAACCTGATACTGAGCAAAGTAGTGGTTCCCGACAAAGTACGAAGTAAACAGCTCCGCCTGCAGTTCTGGGTGATTAGCACCTACACCAAGCAATGAGCAAAGCATGCTGGGTACACCTAACATTCTTATTCTTGCTTTCTGAACCATACCTCATGTATATTATAATGACTTAATTTTGCCACTTGGAAATTACCAATTTTCTTTCTTCCTTCCTGAGAAGCACTAAGTGGTTCCCACATCTCATTTTATTTCATCTCACAGCCCCCTGGTGAGGCAGCTCTGTCCTGATTAACAGATGAGACCTGAAAGACTCACGAGACCCTAAAGGTCACACAAGGAAGGCAGAAAACAATGCAGACATAAAGTTTGGAAACTCAATAGCCTCGAATTGAGGAAGAGGTGGGGTAATACCCACTAGCCCACATGGGGACATGAGGAAAATGAGGTGGGCTATCAGGCAGTGGCCCCTCGGTTCCTCAGGATCATTGAGATGAAGTGAGTTTCTGGGAGAAGGACAGGAAGTCTGACCCCCATACTACTGTGCAAATGAGCTAAGTTCATCTCTGAAACTTCAAATTTTTCTCCTTCTGTGGTACTTGTACACTCTTCCCTCAGTCAGTGCTCTGGTGCCCCTCCACCCCCATCAAACCTGGCTCTTAGGAGCTTCTCTCGGCTCCTTGGTGGTTTATCTAAATGCCCGTATTTCCATTCCCAGAGTTTCTACTATTTAAGGTCTCATCTTTCCCTACAGAAGGAAGGCAGGCATTCACCCAATTAGAGGGGCTGCAGGCAGCTGGTAAATGGAGAGTCACTGAAAGGAGAGGAGTAGGATATTCTTCAAACCCTTTCTGAAATAGCTGTGTGTACATGAGAGCCCACACTTCCATTCCTTGAGCAGCTACTATGCCTTGGACGCCCTTGACTCAGTGAGTCCCACCAGTGAATCCACCAACATTATCCCAGTTGGAGACTCTGAAGTGAACTGTTTTCACTGAGGAGCTAGAGATAACGGGGAACCGCTCTCCCACCGAGGGTAACAACTATACCTCCAAGTGGTGAACACCAGTAGGAAAAACCTTAAATACCTAAAAGGTCATCATCATGGCTCAAATGTTTGTGACATTGTAGCCCCACATCAGTCAGATGATGACATGTATGGAAAACACCAAAAATCAAGACTGAAACATTGAGGACAATGTACATCCTTAAGAGGCCAGGTAGTCTGCATCCATTATCATTAATTCTCACCATAGCCTTTCCTGGTGTAGATTATCATTCCTATCTCTAGTTAAGAAAAGAGACTCAGAGAGGTTAAAAGACCTGCCCATGGTCAAATAGCTAACAACTGGTATATTCAGGATTTGAATTCATATCTGCCTGGTTTGCATGCCTGAGCACCTTCCATTGTAGCAGGCTGATATAATTTGGTCATAATTCATCTCTTCCCTGAAGTGACTCACTCCTCTATATTCATGTTAGAGTACCTTTTTGTTCTGCCCTAAGGGAAAATCCTTAGTACAAATAAAAAACAACTGTTGTTGGCGCTGAAAGAAATCATCATTTAATCTTTTAATTTTACTTAATATTCAGATTTGTTAGACCTTCTGGAAGCTGGGACACAGTACTAGCCAGGCTTTGCTTGCATTGGGGCCAAGAATTTTCTCAGAGATGCCCCTTCCCCGCGCCCATGAGGACAGTCTAGCGTATGCACCAACAGCCTGCTTTTCTGCCTGCACAGCACACCAAGCCATGAATGCCACCTGCAGCCGCTCTCCCCACGAGTGCCTTGTCTTACCTGGGGCTTGCTGCTCCTACATCTTCTTCTGGCTCTTCTACAACTCCGGCTAGCTCTGGGGGAAGGAAAGCATCTTTGTTGACATTATTCACCCAGCTTTCCTTTGCCCCGTTCTCTCTGTCCTCACTCTGCTCAGCTGAAACAGGAAACAATAAAGACAGATAGGTTATCTCTCACCCCCGTGACCTACAAAATCACATCATCTCTTATCGCTGAAGGCTGGAACCTGAATTTCAGGCCTTCCCTCAGTGTCAAGGCAATCACCCATGTGTCTGAGGATTAGGGATCAGAATTATATCTGCAAGAGAAGCCAGCAGATTCCCCTCATGTTAGCTCCCCACAGCCCCACACCCAGCAAAGTCTCCTGGGAGCAATGCGCAGGTAACTCCAGAGACAACTGAAGCAAAATTCTGACTGCCTCTAGGGGAATCTGACCCAAAACTGGGTCAGCACTGGATGTGTATGGCCAGGGGACTCTGAGGACAGGGAACCCTCATTGGAACAGAAGCACCATCATCACCAAGCATTTACTGAACTTTTACAATGTGCCTGACTTGAGGCTGGGCTCTGGGATACTACGAGGAACAAATGCTTTAAGCCTAGAATGTTCCCCTCTACTACCTTCTCTTCTCCCCAGTCTCTACACACCCACATTCTACATACTCCTTAATACCCAGCTCAGATGCCGGGACTCTATCAAACCTCTGTGCTCACTCTTCAGAAAATAACCTCTTTTGCATCTGAACATCCAGGGCTCTCGACCTGCTCCTTTCAGATAATGAGCGTCAACGGAGTGAAGGCGGTGCCATGGACAGAGCTGAGTTCTTTGCACGTATTCTTCTGTGAGGAGGGAGTGACTTTCCAAGTTTGCGGATTTGAAAATTGAGGATCACAGAGTTCTAGAAACTTACTCAAGACCACATAACCAGTAAGTGCCAAGAATACTTTCATCAGTGTTAAGAAGATGAAGCAATGTAAGGGCTTCCAATTTCCATATATATTCACATTCCGGAATGGTATTCCCCACAAGTCTCTTCATAGTATAAGCCTGGTTTTTTCAATTGCAAAACGGAGTCCACAGTACTAACCTGTACCCCTCAAGATTCCTGAAGGTCTGGATGGTTTTGAAAATCAAGAGGCCTGTGAGCAATGTGTGGTCCATACCAAGCAGGCAGCCTTTCCCTATGAGCGTGGCTTGCTCTTTCAGAAAGACTGAAAACCCAGCTCGGCCATTTGCCAGCTATCTGACCTCGGGCATATAGAACTTTACATACCCCATACATAGAATGGGGACAGTAATACGTATCTTACAAGACTGCTGCTACAAGTAGAAATAAGAGAGAGTAAGTTCCCACAGTATATTAGGTGCTCAAAAGGTGATAATTATTTTTGTTATTGAGTGCAGGCTAGATCTAGGAAGAGGTTGTTCTCAGGGATAAAAATGTACACTGACTAGTCCATAGTTAGAATGCACTAGGGAAATAGTTAATGAACTCAACAGAATTCTTAAAAAGAATTCAAAGCCCTCAAAATACTGTCTTTAGAGTACCTTAAGTAATGTACTTGGTTGATTGAAGAAGTATCAGATGTCAAGGTAATTAAGTGGAGAGGCTAATCTCTTTCTAAGTTCTTCATCCTACTCAGGAGAAAAGGTTCTGCATCTTCCGAGTTAAAAAAAAAAAAAGAAAGAAAAAAGGTGGCCCTGGCTGCTGGCTCAGTTGGTTGGAGCATTCCCATACACCAAAGGTTGCAGGTTTGAACCCCAGTTAGGGCACATATCTAGGTTGCAGGTTTGATCCCTGGTTGGGGTGCATATGGGAGGTAACCAAGTGATGTTTTCCTCTCACTCTCTCTCTCTCTCTGTCCCCGACCCCTGTCTTCCTTCTTCTCTCTCTAAAATCAATAAATATATCCTTGGGTAAGGATAAGAAAGAAAGAAGGAAAGAAGGAAAGAAGGAAAGAAGGAAAGAAAGAAGGAAGGAAGGAAGGAAGGAAGGAAGGAAGGAAGGAAGGAAGGAAGGAAGGAAAGGAAGGAAGGAAGGAAGGAAGGAAGGAAAGGAAGGAAGGAAGGAAGGAAGGAAGGAAGGAAGGAAGGAGTGGTAGGTTCTTATAAATCTCAATTCTGTGGCTATTAGCACTCATCACAGCACCTAAAGGGCTTCCTTTCTCCTTCTACTCCACACTGAGTCACTCAGCCCCACCTCATCCATTCAAATGCAGAGCGAGAAAAGTCCGAGCCAGAGGGCTACACGTTATGGAAAGTGCACATTTAAACGATTTCCCTCCGCAGATTTTCATAATAATTTTGACATGTCCCTCCTCCCAACTCCGCCTTCCCAAACAAAGGCTGCCTCTGACTGTACCGGCCCCATCGACTCACCTGCTACCTGGAGCCTCTTCTTCCTCATGGACGCTCTGACGATATCTGTGCCATGGATTTTGTCTCTGTGCCTTTTTGCCTTCGCTTCATAAAACCATTGGCCACTCATATTCTTCAGCTGCTGGCCATCCTTAACTTTTTCAGGCAGATGTCTACAAAAGGAAAAGAGCTTTACTTTGCTGAGAACCCACAGTAAATAAATGAGTTCACTGTGAAACTGCATACAGCAATCTGTAAACAGTCAAAATGTAGCTCTTGAGGTCTTGGAAGATTCTGCAAATCTCCAAGATGACGAACAAACATGTGTTCCCCACTGACTGAGAAGTCAGAGAAGCCAAGTCCAACATTTTTTAAAAATTCAAAGATTTAACCCATGATCCCCAGATGACGTCTGAAGTTTCTCAAAGGCAGATCCACTTTTTGGCCCGTCTTCTGTGTGCACTGTTCACATGCAAATAACCTGGGGGGAAACGGCCTATTAAGCTTCCCTAAACCTCTGTATCCTTATCTGTAAAAAGGGGTTAAGAATAGTAACCCACCTCATGGTGTTGCTATGAAGATTAAATTAGTTTACGCGTGTCAGCCACCCTCTGCACATGCCTGGCACCTAATAAACACTCAATGACTAACTGGTGAGGTAGTGATCAGCTTATCAGGCCTTTCCTTTTTCAGTGACATTTTCCTGGAAGCTTTTGGGAGATAGTGCATGATGCTGGTTAGGGAAATGGATGCTGGGAAGGCAGGCTGGAGAATCAAGAAAGATCAAATTTATGGGGGGCCAGGGGAGGCGGATTAGTGGAAGCAGGGGCAGAGGCAAATTCCTTTTATGCAGATACTGCTTTGAAGGGTTCCACGATCATTCATGCTCTCCGAAAAGTTAAAATGTAATTAACCACCCAAGTACTGCCCTCTGAGACACTCCTAATTCACCCTGGCTGGAAAAATCATGTTCTTCTTCGCAAGTCTGTTAACCTCTGCATCTCTCTATCCATCTCAATAAAACGAGAATCACAAAATCTACCTTTTCTTATTCATCGAGATGCACTAATAATCAAGTAGAATGAAAGCCTTAAGGAGACTTTGAACTCTTGGAAGATAAGGTGCTACACAAATCCAAGAAGGTTTTATGACTGTTGTTTAATACATATGCATGCTTCCCAAAGTAGCAAAGCTAAGTTTTAGGCAGAGAGCATGTATAGTGGCCACCCCAGGGTGGTGGCAGGGCTGGGCGTGAGGGCTGGGAGTGGGAGAAAGAGGAGGTGCAGTTACCCTCTGTCTCTCCCAGGTGTGGTTGGAGAGTGTCTTTCCACCTGGAGTCCAGCTCTCTGCTGGGACTTCCTCCGCTCTCCCAGTCCCCAAGGAGGAAGTGACCCTACCCCAAACATGCCCCGTCGTCCCCCTTGGGCACACCGCCATGACTGCCCATCACCAAATCCTGACAGGGACAGTGTTGTCACTTCACGCTTCTGCATCACCGGACAGGGCATGGTTTTTAGTACATGTTTCTAATGGTTTCCCACTGCCTAGGTTTGCAGTAGAGCACACTACCCCGGAGCTGCCAATGGAGTTTTTGCCTTTTGCTCCCTAAAAAACCAACTTTGAGTTTGGGTCCAGAAGAGATAAGTCCTTCCAGTTTTCCCCATTAGAGCGTGAGCCCCTACGCTCAGGGTCTGTACTCAGTACCTCTTTGCTTGGTGTGTGAAAAACAGTAGGTATTTTATTCAGTGCTTGTGGAGTGAAGGCATCACATGAGGCCCCTGACCACCTGGCTTAAGGCTGCCTATTTGGATTCATTTTCCAGCATTTAACCCCCATGCTCCCACTTGCCAACACACTAGACTTCTCACTGTTGCCTACACAGCTCCTTCATGACCCCTGTAAACTTTAGAAGCAGGAGGGTGTGGCAGAAAGACTATGGGCTTTGGAGTCTCCCCCAAATTAGGTGCAAATCCTAGTTCTGACCCTTCCTGAATGAGACTTCTAGCAGGTTACTGGACGCCTCTAAGTGTCAGTCTTTTCGTTTGTAAAGCTAGGGGAAAATAAGATCTCTTCTGAGGGACTTCGGGGATGATTCAATGAGGTGTTTCTCAGAAAGTACCTAACAGTGCCTGAACCTCAATGAGAGGTCAGTAAGTGTGAATCCTCCGTAGATGTCACTGCCTCCCTTCTCTGCCCAGCATGAAGGGCTCCAATGCTCTGTGTGCACATCTGTCTCATCCACTAAGTTGTCCACTCGGCAAACTCCTCGAAGGTGAGGACCACATCCCAACCACCTGTGCAATACCAGCACCTAGTGCACAGCCTGGCACAAAGCTGGTACCCCAAGGCTGTTTGTTGACTGCCTGAATCAGTGAATAAATAAGTGCTCAGCAGCCACGCGTCTGAGTCAGGCAAGTGAGAAGAGAGATCCTGTCACTGCCGGGGGTCAGGGAACCACACTATCACAATGGCAGTGCCTTCTCATGATGGGGCAGGATAGCTCATCTCTCAGCAGAATAGGAAAAAATGTGATAAAATACGGCAACAGTCATCATCTTTTTGAAAGAAACCACAAACCCTCATAGCATAACAGCTCAATTTCTCCACATGAGATTTATTGACTTATTTTTGTTGTTCAGCTGAAAGGCATTTGCATAGGTCTCCGTGCCATTCTGGGTCTCTCCGGCCTGAGAGATGGGCTGCATGCCCCTGCTAAGCGTTCAGTGCACGAGGGGACGCAGACTCACTGAGACTCGTGGCCCCTGGAAAAGCCGGGAGCCATTAGAGGAGGAAACTAAGGTTGGGTTGCTGGCTCATTTCTTTTAAAGTGGCAAAAGAATAGGAAATTCTCTCAAATTCAATACATGTGATTTACATATACCTTAACATTATAATCTGCTGCATTTAGTCAATTTCTTTTTCTATCTCAGTTATTTGAAATATTTTACAGATGAATTAATGTGTGTGACATCAAAGCCCAAGTTTTGTAAAGATGTAGATCATTTTAAAAAAATCCACTACCTCGGCAATGCTGTTAAAATCTTCTCTATCAGCCCATGCCAATGTCTCATTCTTCCTGAAGTCTAACCAACCAAATCAGCATTGGATTCTCTGATCATTGTACCATTTAGTTGAAGTGGGAAAAGTGTAAGTTCCTTGGGACTCATTTTTTACACCTTCCCATCCTCTCCCCACATGCATGCTGTGCTTAGTAAGGAGCTGAGGGAAGAAAAGACACTTAACAAACACCCTAGGGCTGGTGAGCAGAAGCGAAGGCAGGATAAGGGCACTCCGTGCAGAGAGAACACTGTCCTGCTGCCCCTCCAGGCCAAACATGCTGGTTATGCATGCATGCACACAAAGCATTGTTTTATACTGGGCCCCATGCTTGGCACTTCACATCATGCAGCATCTCATTTGATCCATGCATCTTCACCATGATGTACAAAGAACTTAGTCAACTGCAAAGGATGGCCCACCTTGCCGCCTCTGTATGTTAAAGGCCATATCTGTTCATCTGTTCATTCACTAATTCATTAATCCCCTATCACATACCAGGCCTATGGTCGGAATTGTGCATAAAAAATCTACAGCCGTCACTGCCAATGTCAACTCCTGTGGTGCAGATACTGCAAGCACCTTCACAGGGAAGCCAGAAGAGCAGCGAAGCCCTCCAGCCTGGCCTCAGCACTTTCCCCTCGGCCTACTCCCTTTTCTTCTTTGTAATTACAAAGCACACCCCAGCTCCCAGCTATTCCTCATGATTAAGCAAAGGCCTAACATCATAGGCAGGGCTTGGTTGATAGTATCTAGTCAACCGTGGATAGTAAGAGTCGGCAGGCTGGCCAGAGAGGCTGATGGGTCTATTTCCCAGCCTTTCCTTTTTAAACTCTGCAGTACACTCCTCAGTATAGATGGTGAGGGATGTGACTTAAAAGTACACTTAGATGTTTATTTTGAATGTGAGAACTGGGGAGGACTTTAGATACAAATGGCCTCACTTGATAGATTAAATAAGCGAGGCCCAGAAAAGTTAAGAAGTTTGCCCAAGGTCACACAGAATTGGGAGAGGAAGCCAGCTTGACTCCTGGCCACTGCTCTTTCCCCTACCCCATCCTGCCTCGGAGAGCCAAACATGATTTTGGTTTCTAAGGTGGCTATTGCACTTGACTCTTTCTAGAAAGGAATTCTGTCTGTGATAGAGAATCTGAAAACCAACGCATGTGAAAATGCAATAAACTGCAAATGACCCTTACAATGGAAAGTGAGAGGCAATGCGTGTCCCGTGTGTCATGGACACATCACAGACCCCACAGTCCACCGAGACACAGCACAAAGCGTGGGAAGCCCAGACTTCCTAGTTTGATAAGCAAGGCTTCAATCTTACAGGGCACTCAACCTCTTCCTCTGGACCTCCTCATTGTTGCGTGGGTTCAGCTCTACTCGTATGCAGACGAAAGGGGTAAATGTAAGTGAGGCTCTGTGTACAACATAGTTTCTTGACAAACGTTGCTCCCTGTCCCCCTGTGCTTGGACAGAAAACACCACCTGAGGTCCAGGAAAGCAGTTCTTCAATAGCAGCTGCCTTCATTTAAATGAAACTAGGTCTTGAGGATGCTGCTGAGAATCCTAAGATGTGGTCGCGGTTGAGATCGTATCTGCGATGAGAATGCCCATCGCCGTGGGTACGGTTGTGTGTGCAGGGGCGGTGACATGGCACTGGCGGTGTGCAGACACACATGAGCAGCGATTTCCTGCTGGCAGTGTGGGGCAGAGCACAGGAAACACCGCCTCGGCAGTGTGTCATTTTCAAACCATAAAAGACTAAAATTACATATGTATATGTATGATGGTGACTCTTAAAAAATAAGAGGGCAGAGGGGAAAAGAGAAAAAGATTCTATCCTGATGTCTGCTTCACTGCTGGGTTGTGAATGTCCCCAGCTGGTTGTTAGGGCAGCGAGCAGAGTGGAGATGCCTGGTGATAACCTGGCTCAGCTCTCATGGCTACAGGCAGAGAGGCAGAACGACAGACAGTTGTGATGGCAATAGGGATCTGGAGCTATTATCTTCCAACTGCACCCCAGAGACACTACCATGGATATTCCCTTGGGCTTAAGTCCATGTTGTACCATTAGCAGGTTGAGTGATTTGGAAACTGGGCACTTCCCCTGTATGGCACTCATTTTTCTCATCCATGAAGTCAGGATGGGAGGTAACACATAGACTAAATCATCTTTAAAGTGTCTCAGATGAGCTGGGATGTGAGCAATTTAAAGGGATGGATACATCAGGTGTGGCAAATAGATTTCCGTTGGAATGCCAAATCTCATCCCCAACCACCCCGAAAAGGACTCTGAGGCATATCCGGTTTTGATGAGCACACCCATTAGTGATGTCCTCATGGCGATAGGGGCGTCATACTCTAAAGTCCATGACAAATTAGCTTGTAGAAGAACAGTGGCAGGTTTGACTTTCTAAAGTTTTACTTAAACTAACATTATAGCAATATAATTTAATTTCTAAAGCCACATACCAACTACAAGGGTGACTGGGGCATTATAAAATCATGCTTAGTAAAACAAGGTTAAGATTTTAAATTTGCAATTGATAATCCATTAAATATATAAAGGCCATTACATAGCAAATTCCCTGAGGACTGGAACCATAACTCAATCATCCTAGAATTATGTTCATATTGTTGTGCAGAGGAGGTCCCCATACCTAATAGGTACTCACTTATATTTTACTGCATTACGTAATTGAGAGTTTTAGGAATAATTTCATAATAAAGAATCAGACTACTAACCAGAGACTTCTGTCTCTTCTTAGAAGCACAGGTGGAGTGGCAGAAAGGGACTTCAAACATATTCACCACCTATTATGAGCTAAGAAGAGTAAGAATTATTTTACTTACTCTTGACTTTAATCCTTTAGCTTTGGTACTATGGTTACTCCCAGTCTGAGCTGAGGCTCCGAAAAGTTAAGTAACTTTACTCACAAACCACAGTTGATCAGTGGTGGGATAGGATTTATGTCGGTTTTGACTCCAAGGTCTGTGCAGGGAAGTTCTTCCCTCGTGTCAAGGTGAAATCCTTACAGTTCGTCTGACAGAATGCTAGCAATGAACCGTATGGAGCAGAGGGACAGCACTGGACCAAACACTTTTCTCATTATGGCTTTGGCACTGAGTTGCTGTGTGACCCTGGGCAAGTCACTCCCAACCTCTGGGCTTTACCTACTTGATCTATAAAGTGATTAGGTGAACCCAAAAATATCTTTTCAGACTTGCCAAGCTGTAACTCTGATGGAAGAGTCAAAAACAAAGAACTGGAGGATGGTGACGGGCTGGAAAGCAGAAGCCCACTGAACAGAATTTCTAGAAACCAAAGACCTAGTTGTGGCCCCACCAGCCCAGGCACAGAACAACCTCACGACCATCCCCACATGTCCCCTCAGCCATAAAGCAAAGAGGGGATCAGACCAGGATTCCTCTTGTGTGAAGTGAGCAGTGGGCTGGGCCCCCTCCCGTGCCCACAGGCTATGGGTCTTGTGCCCATCTGCTCCCCCTGCACACCACCACTTCTCCCCAGGCCCAGGCTCCTGGACTTGCCCATGCCATGCTGACATGGGGGGTTGGGACCTAACTAAAAGGTCCCCCAGAATGGTGGTGGTAGACAGGGCTTAACTCACAGCATATTTTTACCACCTCAAGCCTTCTTCCTAGCAGGTTAAAAAACAAAAATCAAGGGCTGCACCAGTAGCAGCTGCTGGGGCGCCATCAGACACAGTGGACCGAAGGGGAGTCTGCAGACTCACCACTGCAGAGGGGCTCAGCACGCCTGCAGCAGCCACGGGCTAGCTGGTGCCACCATCTACACTCACGCCCCTCACAAGGCCCAGGCGGAACTCTGTTGTTTTTTTTTAATCTTCACCCGAGAACATTTTCATTTGCTTTTTTAAAGAGAGAGAGAGAAAGGGAGAGAGAGGAAGGGAAAGAGAGAAACATAGATGTGAGAGAAGCATCGATGGACTGCCCAGACCGGGGACCCACGCTGGAATTGGGGGTCACATGTGCCCCTGCAACCCAGGTATGCTCCCTGACTGGGAATCAAACCCGAAATGTTTCCATTTTGGGATGACACTCCAACCACTGAGCCCCTCTGGCCAGGGCTGACTCAGCAGCCTGGAATTCCAGGGGCCAAGAAAATACAGGAGTGGGGGAGACCAAATCTCCGTCACAAGGTGGCTTGGCAGCGGAGGCAGAACTGCAGACCACACACAGCAACACGGAGCTGGAAGGGCCTCGCAGCAAACCAGTGTTCGCAACCCCAACTTCCTGAAGGAGGAAGAGCGCCCACTGCTTCCTCCAACTCGTCTTCTGAGATCTTCTCGGCTAATGGAATTCTCAGTTCCCAGTGTGCTTTCAGAATCAACTAATATGGTGATAGAAGGAGATGTGACGTGACAATCCAATACACAGATGATCTATACACCTCAAACCTACATCATTTAATAAGCCAATGTCAACCCATTTGTTTAATTTTAAAAATTAAAAAAAAGGATCAACTAATATTTTATTGCCTGGCTGGTGTAGCTCAGTGGATTGAGCACGGACTGCGAATCAAAGGGTCACCAGTTCGATTCCCAGTCAGGGCACATGCCCAGGTTACAGGCCAGATCCCCAGTGAGGGCCACGTGAGACACAACCACACATTGATGTTTCTCTCCCTCTCTTTCTCCCTCCCTTCCCCTCTCTCTAAAAATAAATAAATAAAAATTTTAAAAAAGAGTCAACTAATATTTTATTTGTGTTCCCTCCTCCCCTTACTTTTAACATGGGTGTGATAGTCCTGCCTGGAGCATAAGAGGATAACATTCACAAAAGCGCTTCAGAAATTTTGAATGGGTGAAGTGTTAAGGCTACCAACACGCCCTGATGGCTGATCAGTGTAAATCCTCTGTCCCTCCTGGGGAAACTGCTCAAGGTACCTCACCTGCTGAGCACAGGGAGCAATGCCCTGTCCAGGTGCCTGGGGCACTGCAGGTGACCAGGGGGGAGGAGCATGACAAGATCCCCATTCTCATGATCCCCACTCCCTATGGCCACCTCCTGTCACTGTCACAGCTCAGTGTGCTACCTCACACTAAGAAAGCTTCTCACAGCCATGTCCCAGGATGGCCTGTCTATTGTTTTTTTTTTTAGGGAGAGAAGGTGGACTTAGTGAAGAGTCCCTAAAGGCCAGGATTTGATTCTCACTTCTAAACTGATGAATTATATGAGCTTGGGCAAGTCACCTGACCTGTCTCAAAGTCAATTTCCCCACATATCACAGCGGGTGAAATTATATCTTCCTATATCCCCCTAACAGCATAAGAATGTTGTGAACTCAGAAGAAATAATGGGCGTATAAGCCCTTTGCAGCTTAAGTGCTGCCTATATACGAAATAGTAGTAGCAGCTGTAATCAGACACTCTGGACTGCCTGTCGTGAATTTCAGCATGCTCATTTGTAAAGCATCCGTGTTCGGTTAGGGTCAAAATATGGGAAATGGTGCAAATAAACCCCTTGCTCCTGGTTCTGTGTGCTGGAAAATAAGAACATGGTTCCTTGTCTCCATCTCGTCTTCTGAGAGAGATGTGCTCCTTTTGGATGACACCTGGGGTGGGCTCATGCAGCTAATACCGCCATATACTCAGGAAGCCTTCCGCTGAAGCCCACGATTACACAGGCAGCCGACCGCAGGGCCCAGCGGCGCGCCCGCTCCTTCCCCATCCTGATCTCAAGCTCCTTCTGCCACACGGCGGGGAGGGACAGCGGCAGAGACGTGGACGTGGAACACTTGGGCTCCTCCCGACAAGGACAGTGTGTCAGAGCTGCCGCTCCTCCTCGGGGGACACAAATGAAAAACTGGCTCTGGCAGAGCCGACTTTAATTGCTGTTGAAATCCGACCTTTCTGAAAGTATGCAAAATACGAGCTATCTCCCCATGTACTTTCTTTTAAGAATTTGTAAGTTTAAAATCTTCCTAATTTGGCCCATAATTCAGTTCAAAAAGGTGTTTTCTACAAAAATATGGGTATAAACATACACACACATCCATATATGTGGATGTAGATGTAGGTGTTTATATATATACATATATATATTTCATTTTTAATTCAGTGTTTAATAAGTTGAAGGACTTGAGTTAGGCTTTTAATCTTTTCTGGCAGGAGTCCTACGGGACAAACTAAGAGACACCAAGGAGGAAAAATTTCCGTCCAGGAAGTAAACCTAAAATTGGAACCCATAAATTCAGGCTCCAAGTCAGAACTACCACTTATGGTTGGGAAAAAAAAAAAAAAAACGTGTCTCACCCTCTTACAGACCGGCCCTCCCCGCCCCCGAGCCCAGGGACCTCCCGGCCGCACCTGACTCTCTCTTCTTCAACCCTCTTCAGGGCCGCGTCCCGCTGCAGGACCTCCATGATGGTCTCTTGCTCCTCTTCCGTCAGGAAGCTCAGGTCGATCATTTTGAAAGGCATACGCAAAAATACCAGTAACGGATCTGGCTTGAGGTCCTCAAAGCTAAACAACTCTGACTGTAGCCCAGATGATTAAAAGAAGCAAAAGTGAAATGAGATAGTATCTTGTTCAGTTCAGCAGCAAAAGTCTTGGTCTGGCTCAAGAAAAGTTTTAGGGGGCCGATTGCAAACTCCTAAGCGGCCTTTCCCGTAGGCAGGAGGGGTCTGCGGGCGACGTGGAGAAGAGGCTCTGAGAAGGAGGCTGCCTTCCCTGCCAGCCAGGTCACTTGCTCCTACAGCTGCATTTCCTCGCACGCCTTCTCTGGACCAGTCTCAGACACAGCTGGTTCTCCTTCAGTCCTCGTCACTGGCTCAAGGGGAGCGAGCATCACCTACCTGGGGAAATGTGAGACAGTGAACAGCAGTGAGAGGTAATTCCTATAACCATTGCTCTTTATTACAAGATGTAAACCATGCCCGGGAGGAAAACGGACCAAGTGAAGCAGTCTCTGAGATTGGGAAGCCGGTTCTGCTGGCTTCTTGGGCAAAGGGCAAATGGGTCATGAAACACGCTTCAACTCAAGTCCAGACCGCCAAAACAGAGAGCACGCACACGTGCCTGTCAGTGTTTGACAGTCCACCCAGGAAAGGCATGTTTTCAAAAAGAAGCTGGTTCTCACACTCGTGGGGCACTAGGCTGAAAAGGCACGGTAAAAGTCAGCAAGGCCGGGGAGACACAATGCAAGTTGTCAAGTGACTATGAGTAAGAAATTACAAATAAAAATTCACCAACGCTCACTTCATGAGTAGGAATGTCACACTGGATTATGCCTGTGCTCCGTAATGACAGGAGAGCTAGCATCAGGTAGACGTCGTTTGCAAAAAACAGCGGGAATTGTTATTCTTCCCCTAGTCCCCCCTCTAACCTTTGCTGGGCCTAGAGCAACTCACCAAGCTTGTCTCCCTTCATTTCTGAGGAGAAAGAACACTTACTGGCATGTGTACATAAACTGGGGAAAAGAAAGAGGCAAAAGTTCAAAATGCCCCATTCTCCGAACTAAGCATTTTACATGGGGACCACGGGCAAGAACCCTGTTCTCTCTGAAGCATCCTACACCCACGTGCAATGAGAAGGGGAGACCTGAAGAATGCCACAGTCTGGCAGGACTTCAGAGACCATCCAGTTCCAGGTTTGGGGCTGCATATGCAATAGATACTCTGCAAGTGCACTCTGCATATGCAATAGATACTAAAAACCAGGAGTTTAGTACCTTTGAAAGTAGCCTCACTTAAAAGTAACATGGAGTGTGTGCACTAGTGAGTAAATTTTGTGAGAACATTCTTTGGGCAACAAAGAACTGCTGGGGAGTACTCCCCCTGGCACGTGCTGGCTGGGAACCACTACGCAAGTCCCCTCCCACTCTGAGGCTCACCTGTACTTATTTGTCAGGACCACACACCTCACAGGTTGTAAGGACTAAATGAAATAATGAATATCAAACAGTGTATACCTTGCTTCCTGTACCAAAAATAGTTACTAAAAATATATTCTAGCTTCCTTCCTGAATTCACTGAATAAGAGTGAATTCATCCAACTAAGTAAGAGTGTACTTGGTTGTATATGCATATTTTCTTTTTCTCTTTTGGGTTATGTTTTCTAACTCCCCCCCAGAGTTTGTCTTTCATGGACAGGTACTCTGAAGACCTTCGTTTTATTTTCCTGTATCTCTTTACAAAATGCCCACAGAGACCACTCCAATAAATATTAAGACAGTACCTCATTCTCTTTTGTGACATTCTGTATGCATTTGCCTGCTTGTTCATCTTGAAAAGTACTCATCTTTCAAGATGAAAGTCTCCACTCCCAAGAAGCCCTCCCCCACCTTCCACAGCCAGAGTTAAATGATGTAGGTGATTTGCTTATTGCTCCTAACTCTTCATCCCCTCCCTGAGAGAGAACTGTACAACGACGTTGCCACTCGAGTGAGCAGAGTATTCATCCCTACCTTCCTCATGTTGGCCTTGGCCTGTGACTTACTTCAGCCAATGGAATGTTACAGGTGTGATGTAAGCACAGGCTGTGGATGTGCCCTGCATGGTTTGGCTTGGCTTCCGGTGCTGCTGCAGGTGCCTCTTCAGTCTGGTCCCAGAAAGAGAGCTATAAGGACCAACCAGAACCTGACCCACCTGAAGCAGGTCACCCCTGCTGACCCGCAGATATGGAAGCAAGAAATAAATATTTGTCATTGAAAGCCACTCAAGTTTGTGGTTGTGATATAATATTTTTGTAGCAGAAACTTGACTTTACAAAAACTTTTTCCTCCATTTAGATAACTCCACTGATGTAATTATTTATCTGCCTTTAGTCTCTCCTATCTGACTGAGAGTTTCTGGATGAATAAACAAGTGAGTAAGTAAATTAATTAATGGACCCAATTCAAACACACGACTTCACCAGGGGACAGCTATCTCGATTCTTTCACGTAGTCGCTTTCTTTCATGCACAGTAACTTCCTTAGATCTCAAAGTCCGGGAAGGAAATGGATTCGAGCCACATTCCGGGAGCCATGTCCCCAGTGAGGCATTACACTGCCATGTGGTCCAGTGAGAGGCTGTTTTGAAGTTCAATGAGGGGGACAGGAAGAGAACAAAAGAGAAGAAACACTTGTCCCGCAGTGGTAACTGGCAGGGCTGCTAAGGGGGAAATGCTGGTTTCCACACCTTCACACAGAACCAGAAGCAAAGCAGTGCTTCTGTGTAAAAGCTTCTGAGGGTTAAAAGTTTTTCCTAAAAATAAACTGTTAGTGAGACAAAGGGCAACATCCTCATTTTACAGACAAAGGAGTGAAGGGCTGGGACCCTCAACCCCTAACTGAGCAGCCAGGAGTCACGCCCTGTCAGGTGACAGGGAGCCCTCAGGTGGCTATTGGGTCTTTTCAATACGAGGTGCTCCCCCAGCTCCCTATATTCTGGGTGCTGTGTATCATGGGAGCTAATTGGACATTTCATTCACTCAACAAATGTTTATTGAGAGCCTTTTGTGCCTGGCACTGTTCTCAGCACTAATGATACGGCTATAAATAAGACAGAAATAAACTTCTGGTCTTTTGTGGAGCTTACAAGCTAGTCGAAGGAGACAATGTTCAAACTCGATAATAAAAAGTAAATTTAAAAATCACACTAAATAAATGAATTATGTAACCTGTTAGAAGACAAAAAGGGTCATAGAGGAAAACAAAGCAGGGAAGGAAATTAATTATAAGGGTTGGGGGGAGGGAGGTGGAGTTTCAAAGAGAGTGTTTAGGGTAGACCTCACTGAGAAAATGGTGTTGGAACAAACACTTGACGGGGGTGAGGAAACCAGCCACGCAGATATTAGAGGTTCCTGAGGTGGGGGTGTGTCTGCTGGTCCAGAAACAGAGAGGAGGCCAGTGCAGAACCAGCAGAGTGTGTCAGGAGGAGGACAGGACAGAGCAGGTCAGAAAGGAAATAGACCAGACTGCACCGGGCTTGTTTTTTTTAATTGATTGACATTAGAGAGAGAGGAATAGGGAGGGAAGGAGAGACACAGAGAGAAAAATATCAATCTGTTGTTTCATTAATTAATGCATTCATTGGTTGATTCTTTTTTTAAGACTGTATTTATTTTTAGAGAGAGGGGAAAGGAGGGAGAAAAAGAGGGAGCGAAACACCAATGTGTGGTTGCCTCTCATGCACCCCCAACTGGGGACCTGGCCTGCACCCTAGGCATGTGCCCTGACTGGGAATCAAACCAGCAGTCTTTCAGTTTGCAGGCCGGTACTCAACCCACCGAGCCACACCAGCCATGGGCATGGGTTGATTCTTGTATGTGCTCTGACCAGGGATTGAACCCACTACTTTGTCATATCAGGACAATGCTCCAACCAACTGAGCTACCTTGCCGGGCCTGTATGAGCCTTTGTAAGGGCTATAAGATTTCTGGCTTTTTCTCCAAGATGAAGTGGCATTATGAACAGAAGGGGAAAAAAAGAGAATAAATATTTACTGGGTACCTCCTATATGCCCATCACTTTACATATATCATCTTGTAGGCTCCTCACAAGATCTAGGGAGTTATTTTGGTATCAGAACTCCAAATGAGGAGTTCAAGTCTCAGGGAAGTGTCTGCCAAGCTTGTGTTTTGTGGGTCCGGCATGTACTAGTAGCTTTGTCAGAATAAGCCACCCCGATGCTCACATCTCATTTAATTCTCCCCTCCACATGGATTTTTTAAACTAAGGAAGCAAAACAAAAATCTTCTGTCTGGGCCCTGGCTTGTGTGGCTCAGTGGATTGAGCACTGGCCTGCAAACGAAGGGGTTGCTGGTTCAATTCCCAGCCAGGGCACATGCCCATGTTGCAGGCCAGTTCCCAGTAGGTAGCATGTGAGGGGCAACCGCACATTGATGTTTCTCTCCCTCTCTTTCTCCCTCTCTTTCCCTCTGTCTTAAACAAAACAAAAAGTCTTTTGTTTGGCTCTGGACCCTCATTCTCCGCTTAATATCAAAGAATCACTGGCCCACAGCTGGCGGTCAGCATTGGGACAACCTCAGGGCAAAAACTGGGAGGGATGAATTTTGGCCACAGGGATTCCTGATGCGTTCGCAGAAGGAGTAGCTCCCACTTGAACAAAATGTTCTCCTTAGGTTCAGCCCTACCTCCAGACCCTCCTCTGAATGCAGCTGAGTGATTTTTCTAAAACAAACAAACAAACAAACAAAATCACTCCAAGTCCTTACCACAGCCTGTAGGACTCTACAGAAATTAGCGCTGTTTTGTCCTCCAAGCTCCTCTCCCCAGGCCCTGGCCTCACTGAGCTTAGTCAGTTCCTTTTGCCTTCAGGCCTGGGCATACGCTGCTCCTTCTCCTGAAATATCTTTTGTTGAGCTGGTACCACTTGAATCTCAAGTTGAATGTCACTTACAGCCCAGAAGCCTTCCCTCACCTTCAAGGCCAGGTCAGAGGTCCCCCCAGTGTGTTCCATTAGCAACTGACATCTTCAGTGAGGGCATCTCACGCTGTCTCAAATCCCTGTTTACTCGTTTTCGTCCCTCACTAGCTGACAAGCCAGGCCTGGGCCTCTGAGTGCTCTGTATCCCCAGCACCTGCCACTGTGCCTGGCTCCTGACTCCTGGTACACACTCAACTATTTACCACGTGAACACAGGTCCCCTTCACACAAACCTGGCTCTAAGGCCCATAACTGAAAAACTGGGTCCACATTATTCATCAAGTTCCAGCCCCAGGCCCTCTGTGTGGCAACGTGGTCTTGATACAGGGTGCAGCCAAGGGGGGCCCAGAAAAGATTTGGAATGGTGGCCAGAACTCAAAGGGTACAGAAATATTGGAGGAAATATTAGGATGTCCTCNTCCCTCACTAGCTGACAAGCCAGGCCTGGGCCTCTGAGTGCTCTGTATCCCCAGCACCTGCCACTGTGCCTGGCTCCTGACTCCTGGTACACACTCAACTATTTACCACGTGAACACAGGTCCCCTTCACACGAACCTGGCTCTAAGGCCCATAACTGAAAAACTGGGTCCACATTATTCATCAAGTTCCAGCCCCAGGCCCTCTGTGTGGCAACGTGGTCTCAGTTCTCTCAACTCTATAATGAGTCTATTCAGTCCTGCTTTCCCTCCTATGGAAGTCACTGTGAAGCTCTGGTGAGAGTGCAGGAGGACACCATCAGGGACAAATAAGGACTGAGCAGCAGCTGGAACAGCAGCACACAGGGGCAATTCGAGGGCTCCGAATGCAGACTGCTTAGTTCAGCCTCCATGCATCAGCCCTGCTGTGCCAAGACTTTTCCTGGCAACTGTCCAGAAGTTAACCTGGAGAAAGAAACCAAGGCCCCAAACAGTTGGTCCTTGCTTTTGAGGGCAGCAAAGAGAAGGGCTAGGCCTGCGGCTCTAATCCCAATCATCCCGCCTGACCCAACCCAGGTTAAAGCCTGGTTAACAAAAGCATCCGTTCCCCAACTCCTTCTGTGGCAAGGAGGGGCCCGGCTGGCTGTTGTTGTACCGAATCCTGCAGACCCCAAGGAAGGGGAGGAAAACACGAGTAAGTAGTGACTCTCACATGATGAAGTTTTCAGAAAAGAGGCAAATTGTTCTAATAGTCCCATGACATCAGGAAGGAAGCCTTGAAAGAATAAGCCTGGGAGACAGAAGGAGAACAGGGACAGAATGGTGAGGGACAGAAACAGGCCTGATTAATTAAGAGGCTCACCCCTGCCAGGGGCAACCCATCGCACATAAAACCAAAAGCTTTGGAAACTTCCTAAGTCACAGTGGCATCAAAGGATAAATGGAATAACCCAGAAACAGTTCAGGAAAGGCCTGGGAAGGAGCAAGTGGGGTGAGACGATCAGAGAGCATTTGCTCATCTCCCTCCCAGCAGAAAGATCTCCCCACAGTGTACTGGACTGGCGGCCACCAGACCAGAGGCCACACTGCCAGGACACCGCGCCTAACCCGGCAAGTTTCCCTGTTGGGCCGCTCCACTTCTCAGGCTTAGTCGGCATTTGGTTGAACTTGCCTGTAATTTCCACCCTTTGCCTCCAATTTGCCCTGCCGCCCTCAGCTCACTCCTCCTTTTCACACAGCACTTGAAAGAAAGCAAGCTTTCATGTCTCTTTTGTTGAGAGTTAAGCTGGACTTCCTCTCTCTCAGCTGTCCCTCACATGATGTATTCTAAACCTCTCACAATCTTGGTCATTTTTCTCCGGACTAAAAAATGAGCACGTGATGCAAAGTACTTTACACATACAACCTCCGTGAATCCCTCTGACCACCCAGTAAAGCAGGTATTCTTCACCCCACGCAGACAACACAGGGCTTGCAGAGCTCAATAATCTGTCTATAGTTGCTCAGCTGGGACGAGATTTCAACGCAGGGCTGTAAGATTCTAAAGCCACTGGTTTTAACCTTCACTACGTCACCAGTCCCCTTATTCTCAGAGAGCTCACACAGCTACTTAGAGATACAGATGAGTCTAGCACCCTAGGTGATTCCCTGGCACCCTGGGAATGAATGAATGAACGAAACACAGATGAATCTAGCACCCTGATTCCCAGGCCAGTTCTTCCACCCTGCTGTTCTTCCTCTGCTCCTTCCTTCTTCGTCATCATTTCCCATGACCATCAGGCCTGGGCCCGCAAAGCACAGCATGCTCTTCTGTGCACAACCTGCCAGGAACAGGGAAACAACTGGGCCCCTTGGGTTTTTTCATGGACAGACATAGGGGGAAAAGGACAAGCATGGGACAGAAGGAAAAGGGCACCTGTGTCAACATGCAGGTGTTTATACAGACACCCATTAGCCTCGTAGAATGGTGGAAGTCCCTGGAACCAGAGACTAGTACTAAAAACATCTACTTTACTTATTTAAATCGATCAGAATGTCTTGTTATATGCTTATGTAAAAACGTGTTCATGTGAACAGCAGACTTTGTCCACAGTACTGTCAGGAAACATACTACATGGACAAGTTCCGGTGTCTGCGTGGTCAGGGCTTTCGTCACTCTGTTTAAAACGTGCCAGTGATTCAGCCTAATGTGTGGCCTAAATGGGGCTTCTCGTGGGAGGAGAATAATTCATTGTCTAGCGACCAGTTTAAGGCAGCCGCTCAAAAAGGAGTGACTTGAGTGAAGAAATAAAGTGAACAGATGGATTAAACCTATGAAGAAGTGAATCAAAGACAGAATGTAGTGGAACAGGAAAGAAGTTTGTTATCCAGTGTTTCTGGGTTGTTGTTGTTTTGGGGTCTTTTTTTGTAAAGGAACAAATGAAATGTCAAAACTGAAGGCAACCTCAAGATGCAAAGCTTTCACGTTTGTGAGGATTCTTCCAAAGGCATAAGCTATTTTCCCACTGCATTCAACTCCTGCGACTCCAGGCCGATGGGGCCCACTGCTAACGCTTCCCACAGACGGACCTGGCGATCTCAGACTACGAGACAGGAAAAAGACTACTTATATGTGGCAACTCCCCCCCCCCTTAATCCCATATCCAAACCTAAAGAGGATATCCTTGGGTTTCTGAAAAGCTTGTTTTTGCCATTCTTAGGCCTCAACTTTAGACTTACGGCATCCATAGGAATTAAATGTTTCGATCAAGCCCCAACCAAGGGCAAGATAATGGGCCATATGAGGAAGATAGCATTATACACAACTAGCCCTCACACAAGTACTCTGTTAAGTAGTGACAAAGGAGGCACAGACCAAGTATTGGGGCCACAAGAATTTAGGAAAGAGAGGAAATGCAGTGAGCCTGGAAGGCTGGATTAGAGATGCAAGTGGGCCTTCTGGGCAAGAGCACTGGGCTATGAAACCACAACGATGTTCAAAAAGAAGACCAGAAACTAAAGTTACAGGGTATAAAGGGGGAAACAGCGCCTGAGGTCTGACCCTGAGGGGCCAAAAATGCCAAGAGAGAAAATTGGAACCTGAATTTGTCACATTTTCCAGGCTTGATCGATGCGCCAGGATCACCCCTTTAATCTATATTTTTGTGGTTTTTAACCAAAAGATAAAAGCAGTGAAGAAAAAAAAGGAGCTGGGTGAATGGGCGACTAAAAATTCATTTTAAACTTCACAGTCAGGCTGAAAACTCAAATCACTTCTAAAAAAAGATGACAATCTACAAAAAGGATGGCTTCCCTCTGACAGCAAACCCTTTGAGAAGGAACTGGAAGACAATAGAGCAAGGGTGGCCTGATGGTGCTGGGAGCTGCTGCAGGAACCAACACACCTACCGGCTCACGTTGCTTTCCCAGCTTGGGAAGACCAGGATCCTCCTGGGGTTCACACCGCCGGGCAGATGCTTCCTCTCCCCTTGGAATGGCAATAGCCACAGTCCCAGATCTCAGTGCTGGGAGAGGGTAAGTTGAATTGAATGTTCCAAATGTTCTGACAGTGCAGTCTCTGCCCTCAGACCTGTCTTCTGGAAAGGAGGGCAGATGTTGAACAGGCCCAAGAAGTCCTACTAAGCAACAGAGCTCCGTGCTATAAAACTCTCAGCCTGTGGAGAAGGAAGAAGACATGTGGAGTGGGGAGGACCAATGTAGTCTCAGGGGGCCAGGAAAGGCTTTTTGGGAGAAATGTGATCTCTGTCCACTATAAACTCTAAAGTGATATCGGAACTGGGTGTTCTATTACTTCACTTGTATTTATTACGGACTGTATCCAGCTCTGGCTGATAAGCAGCAGATTCCCAGACACTGACTGTTCAAGTCCTACTGAGTCCAAATCGTCAGGGCTGAGACCCAGGAATTTGCATTTTCTGAGATGCTCCCACATGACGCAGCTGTTTGGCCAGGTTTTGGGAATCACAGCTACAAAGGATCCCAACAGGTCAGAAATGGTTGACGACTGGTTAAAGAGCACCAGCAATTTGTAAAGTTAAGCATGTTCATTTGTTTTCTAGCTATAATAAGCCAACACAAAACTGAAGTAGCAGCTGAATCAGTCATAATTAGTTCTTAGTGCAGATGAGGGATCTGAGGCGCAGAGGGGTTAGACCAACTGCGTAAGGTCACACAGCTACCTAACGTGAGAGTTGAGACACTCAGAGGACACCATCTTTATCTGCCAGGACATATACAATTTCAACCTAAATAGGGATTTGCAAACAGGCTAATAAATGGGCTGGGCTGCATTTTGAGATGACCCCAAAAACTGGCACAGTGATAACAGCAGGCATTACAGACGAATTCTAGATTTAATTATATTCTAGGTTTTAAATTCAGAGGACAGGAAGCAACTGATTTATTAACCATGCTGGAATTAAACCCTGGGATCATAAAGTTAACTGAACTGTAGCAATCCCCAACTCAGACTTTAAAGGGACTACATGGAGCCTCATTTTTATGCAAACATGTACATTCCTATCTGGCTGGAGAGTGCGGGACTCTCTCCAGATGTATTAACTTAGGGTTTCCCCAAACCTCACTACATTAGCAACACCTGAGAAGCTTTTTAAAAATTTACCCATGCTGGGTCCCTTCACCCTCCACCTCCCCACAGCTATTTTGATTTAACTGGTCTAGGGTCAGACCCTACCTGGAATTTTTTTTTAACTACCTAAGTGATTGTTAACGGGCAGCCAGCCCTGCGGTCACTGAACCAATGGTCCTCTCCTCTCTTTGGCTCCTGCTTCGATCCAGGACCTAGGGGTGAGCAGAGCAGCGTACAGAGCACAAAGTAAGAAGGCAGGGTTGTATGAGCACAGCACCTGCACCTGCCACACCCTGAGAGCGAGGCCTCCTTAAAAGTGATGCACCTCGAGCACAAACTTTAAGGAGACACCCACTCTCAGGGTACCACCTGTGCAGTGTCAGCCGTTGCATGTCCTTGTCTCCACAGGTTTTGTATCCTGGGTGCCTCACTAGTCCCAGACATACTGAAACCCCTCTGGCCAGGCCATTAGTTATCCCAAAGATACATCAAGATGCTACCACGTGCAAGATCCTCCCTCCTTGCTCCTCTCCATCCTCTAAAGAGACACACTTTGAAACTGATGCAGGTGAATAATGCCTACGACATCCATGCACTGTGACGGAGCGGAACACACTGGTTTTGGAGCCAACAGTCAGAAGGGGAATCATCTTTCTTTAGTCCCTTGGTAGTTCCCCTAAGGACTCTGAATTTGTGTCTTGGTCCGTACCACGTGGGCAGCACTTCCCAGGGTTGCCATGAGGATAACATTAGGCAGTGAGTAAAATGGGACAGGACATAGCACCCGCTCCATAGATGCCTGGAGACGGTGGCCTGCCAGCATTTCACTAACCGGGTGCCCTCCCCGAGCCGCCTCAGGTTGGAACGCTACTGCCGAGGCTGTTCCCGTTTTCCTCATTGCCTCTCTCCCATCTTCGACCTCCCCCCCACTTCAAGGAGGCAAATCTTGGTTTCCGCCAGCACTCCTCTATCCTTCCCACCAGGTCTTTAAGGAGACTTAAAAAAAGAAAAAACAACTTCTAAAGTTGATGTTGGCAGTTTGGCAGTGGAGAAGGTCCCACTTTTAAATCACCAAGAATTCTTCTAAATCTTCTCATCTTAGGCCTAGATCTCAGCTTTAGAAAATCAAAAGTCAAGAGGTTTGACCTTGTGGTCTCCAGTCTAACATTAACAGCCCTCATCCAATTCTGCTCCCTCTGGGGGTGGGCACAGAGGTGTCTTGGCATCCCTGTGTTCCCAGCACCTGGCAAGGTGCCTGGCATACAGCCAGTGCCTCATTCATTGAACAAAGGAAAGAAAAACAGACATCAGAAGGGAAAAAAAACAAGACAATTCAACAGCATAGAAAAAAAGCCAACAAAGAGTACAAGAGTGAGGTTAAAAAAGTTTGCCCAGTTATCTTCCATAGATGCATGGTATTTGTTAACTCTTTGTGGTAGACAGAATAATGGTCCTCCAAAGATGCCCATATCCCAATTCCCGGAACTTGTGAATATGGTACTATGTGGTAAATGGGACTTTATAAACGTGATTAAGAATCTTGTGATGGGTTTGCACAGCAAAGGAAACCATAACAAAATGAAAAGACAGCCCATTGAATGGGAGAAATGGGAGAACATGTTCACCAATGACACATCTGATAAGGGGTTACTATCCAAAATTTACAAAGAACTTATAAAACTGAACACCAAAAAAATAACAAACAATCCAATTAAAATATGGGCACAGGCTCTGAATAGATTCTTCTCCAGAGGACGTACAGATGGCCAACAGACATATGTAAAGATGCTCAACATCACTAATCATTAGAGAAATGCAAATTAAAACCACAATGAGGTAACACCTCACATCTGTCAGAATGGCCATCATCACTAAGTCAACAAATAGCAAGTGCTGGTGAGGACGTGCAGAAAAGAGAACCCTCACGCACTGTTGGTGGGAATGCAAACTGGTGCAGCCACCATGGAAAGCAGTATGGAGACACCGCAAAAAGTTAAAAATGGAACTGCCTTATGATCCAGCAATTTCACTTCTGGGAATATATCCAAAGAAACTTGAAATACTAATCCAAAAGAATATATGCACCCCTATGTTCACTGCAGCATTATTTACAATAACCAAGATTTGGAAGCAGCCCAAGTGTCCATCACTCTATGAGTGGATAAAAATGCTGTGGTACATTTACACAGTGGAATACTACTCAGCCATAAAAAAGAAAGCATTGTGCTAAGTGNCACCATGGAAAGCAGTATGGAGACACCGCAAAAAGTTAAAAATGGAACTGCCTTATGATCCAGCAATTTCACTTCTGGGAATATATCCAAAGAAACTTGAAATACTAATCCAAAAGAATATATGCACCCCTATGTTCACTGCAGCATTATTTACAATAACCAAGATTTGGAAGCAGCCCAAGTGTCCATCACTATATGAGTGGATAAAAATGCTGTGGTACATTTACGCAGTGGAATACTACTCAGCCATAAAAAGAAAGCATTGTGCTAAGTGAGATAAGTCAGTCAGAGAAAGGCAAGTACCATCGGATTTCACTTATATGTGGAATCCAAGGAACAAAAATAAAAAATAGAAACAGACTTCACAGGTACAGAAAACACAATGACTGTTGTCAGATGGAAGGAGATTGGGGGTGGGGGCTGGCTGACAAAGGTGAAGGGATTAAGCCAAAAAACAAAAAAAAAATGCCCTCATAGACACAGACAATAGTATGGTCACTACAAGAGCGAAGGGGGGTGAGGGAAGTAGAAAAGGGTAAAGGAGGGTAAACGGTGAAAGAAAGAGACTGGACTATGGATGCTGAACACACAATACAATGCACAGATGATGTATTATGGAATTATATACTTGAAACCTGTGTAATTTTATTAACCAATATCACCCCCAATAAATTCAATTAAAAAATAAAACGATTTTGTATTGGGAGATTATCCTGGATTATCTAGTTTGGCTCAATGGAATCACAGGTCCTTATAAGAAGGATAGTCAGAGGAGATTGTGGGATGCAGGCAGTGAGAGTGACCTGCTTTGAAAGGGGCCATAGCCAAGGAAGGCATGCAGCCTCCAGTGGCCAGAAATGGCAGGGAAAGAGGTTCTCCCCTCCAGCCTCTGGCAGGAACTCAGTTCTGCCAACTCCTTGATTTTATCCCGTGAGACTCATTTCAGACTTCTGACCTCCAGAACTGTAAGATAATACATTTGTGTTCTTTCATGTCACTAAGTCTGTGGTCATTTGTTACAGCAATAAAAGGAAACCAATGCACAGTCTGAAGACAGATAACGTGCCTTATTTGTCTTTGAATTCTCAGCTTGTTGCCTGGAACTCTGCTGACGAAATACATCCTCATAAGCGAGAGTAAGGCGGATGCTTTCCTCTCCCTGCCCTACAGCCCATCAGTTGCCAGATTCGGTGGACTGAATCTCCGCAACCTCCCCCCAGTTCAACCCTTTCTCTCCTTTTCTACCTCTCATTTAGTAACTGTCTCCGAACATGGCTTCTTTCATGCCTGGTTCTCCCTCACTTCTGTCTACTATACACAGTCCAGCTGGACACACACAGCACTCCAAAGTCCCACTTTAACTCTGCCGTACTCTGACTTAAAAACCTCCCCTAGCTCTTCCCCAATGGCAGAGTAAGTCCAAATTCCTTATCCTGGTATTGACGTCCTACTGGTTCCGAGCTTCCTATCCAACATTCCTACCCCGTGAACTCCAGCAAAACCACTCAATAGCACGTCTGTGCTGTCACTGCCAGACCTTTGTTCTTGCTGTTCCCTCCGCCTAGAATGTCTTTCTCTTGTATTGTGCACACCCACTCAAATCACAGCCTACAAGACACCTCCTCCATGAAGCCGCTCCTGCAGCCCCCCTTTCTCCTCACAAAGATTCTTGCCACAGCTGGCAGTAACTACTCCTTTCACTGAGCCTTCGGAGCCTGTGTCTGTACACTCTCACCTGAAGTAGGAAAGAGCAGAGGCCCCAGCGTCAGAGAGACCCAAGTACAACGTGCTAGTTACTCAGCTTCTCTGAGCCTCAAGCTTTGTATCTGTAAAATGGGCATTATATCTATCTTGCCAGGTTGTTGAGAAGAGTAAAGTTCATACATAGGTGCTCAACATGATAAATATTTGATAATTACACAAACATTATAGTAACTTACACACAGATGAAATTCCCACCTCTAGCCTCTGTAAGGGAAGGATTCATGTCCACTTCATTTTTGTAACCACACAGTACATTGCACATAGTAGTGAAAAAATCTTTTAAATTCTGAATAAATTCCTGAACTGTTGGGAGCCGCTCTTCAGGCTTCCCTATCTGAACACAGTAAGGACAGCCTCCTTTTTCCCCACTTCAGAGAGCAGGGAGAAATCCTGTCAGTGTTCGACAGAATTCCCAAGATGGAAACTTGGTAAGACCCACTCTCTTTGCTTGAGGCCCCTAAGCTGTTATTCATCCCCACCAACAAGAAATGAGTATTGTTTTCATTAGCATAAGTTACACATTGTTATTTTAATGTCACTGAGTCCTAGCTCAGAAAACAGCTGTTGTCCTGGAGGTGGGGGAAAAAAGTTCCCTTCCTCTCCATTAGGTTTAGGAATCCCATGATGGAGATGCTGCGCCATCCCTTGGTGGGTATGCGACAGAGTTACCTTCCTTTAAAGGCATTCCTTAAACCGCCTTTACACTGAAGTGGAAAAATGGCCCTTTGTTCCCTCAATCTAGTTGGCATCATCATGAGATTTAAAGTCAAGGTCTAGTTTGAAATCTTGTCACTCACTTACTAGCTTGGTGACCATGAACACAGCATTTACCTGAGCCTCAGTCTCCTCATTTCTAAAACTGGGACTCGCCACTGTCCACCCTCCTTGCTGAATCATTATAGGGAAGGTCAGTGAGACCATATATAGAAAGACATTTTTATAAATGGCAAAATACTATATTTTTACAATTAGATTTATCCATTCACCTTGCCCACACAGCATGAGCTCCAAGCAGATACCCACAGATTGAATAGGAGAAAAGATTCATCATGCATTCTGAAAGAAATGAAGAATGCTGTCACTTTACCTGCCTTTCTACAATCCCCAAAACACAGTAGAGAGTAGTGTTATAATTGGAGATGACAAATTATAACAGGCAAGCTCCCCTCACAAGCTCCCCTCATAAGGAATGTGTGAACTGCTACCTATAGAGCATTCTGAGGTGATATTCCTGAATGAAAGGTGACATTCAGAGTAACTACCACATCATCAGCACCGCCCGTGTGCAGGCATCTGGCCAGACTCTTTCCATAGAGGACATCCTGAATCTTTAAAATCCAGTCATTGTGCAAGGTAGTAGCTGTAATCCAGAAGGACCAACACATCCAAGACAGCACTTAACATCACTTAGCACTTAACATTAAAAAGGCAACAACCATCTCAACCCCAGTTTAGTTTTCTCCAGACTCTAGTTCTCTTGCAGATTTCCCAGGACAAGCTGACTTGGGATTCAGTACAATGCCTCACAGAAGGGTAAAAGCCCTAATGAGCAAACCTCATAAAAAATTCAGCTGGTCTTTTGGAGAAAAACAGCTGGGGCTGACCTTAGGAATTCCACTAATTCCCCCTACCACAGAGCCTAAAAATAGCCAAAGAGCATTTCTAACTAGCAATGACCTTTCCTTTAAAGGACATAATATGCAAAAAGGCATGCTAGGGTCATTAGCCCCAACCATGCAGTCCCCCTGATAAATCCTTGTCCAAATGTTCCTGTGAGAATCTGCCTTCACAAGGTCAACACTGCAATTTCATGGTGAAGACTGCCTCTGCCCTACTCCCCAGGCACCACTGGGTCTGTAGAAAGATGTACCCTATTAGCCACTACCTACCTGTGGGGCCATAAGGAAGTTGCTTCCCCTTCCTTGGCCTCAGTTTCCACATCTGTAAAATGAAGTGCTAGACTCCAACCTCCAAGGTCTTCTCTTGGTATAAGACTCCCTGGGAGGTACATTTAATGGCTCCTCATGGCTGTCACAATAAAATCCGAACTCAATGTCACATGAGTCTCTCCCAATCTGCCCCTGCCCTTCTCTCCGGTTTCCCCTACACCATACCTAAGGTTCCTTATATTTACCTCTGACACCTCTGTGCCTTCAGAACATGCAGTTCCCTCTGCCTGTAATGCCCTTTCCCAGCTTCTTAAATTCTTGTTCATTTTTCAACATAGAGTCCAGGGGTCACTTCCTCTGGGAAGGCGAGTCTAGCCCTTTCCTTGCAAGTTGGGTTGAGATCTTGTCCTCTGTGGTCTCACAGGACTCTGCATTATACAGGGACTATCTGTTTACTTAGCTGTCTCCCTTACATGCCTGGGTGCTCCCTGAAGGTAGAGGCGTGATGCTCCTCTTCTCTTCTCCTAGTATCAGACTCTGGGCCCACCACGCAATGTCTGCTCACACTGCACCAAATTCCACCAGAGGACTGCATGCATTTTGTAGTGTTATTCCAGAAGACCAGAAATTAATTAATTTTTTTCAAAGGATGTTTTCTCACCCTGGATGGTATGGCTCAGTGGATTGAGTGCCGGTGCCTGTGAATCAAAGGGTCACCAGTTCGATTCCCAGTCAGGGCACATACCTGGGTTGAGGGCCAGGTCCCCAGCTGGGAGCACATGAGAGGCAACCACACGTTGATGTTTCTCTCCCCCTCTTTCTCCCTCCCTTCTCTTCTCTCTAAAAATAAATAAATAATTTTTTTTTAAAAAGGAATGTTTTTTCCATTCAAAAACCAAGAAAGAAAACTATCTCCAAGCCTTTACCTTATTAGGAGAAATTAGATATAGCTGTTTGGAATTGTGACATAATCTTGTGGACTTGAAAAATATACATTTGTCCCTGAGAAACCCCTCTTTAAATCAAGTGAATCACAGTTTTTTAAAAAGGAGATTCAAATTTAGAAATGATGCCCAACTTAGCGGGTTGTTTTTTCTAACCAAGAGGAAGGAAGGTCTCCAAAAGGGGTAAATTATACACTAAGCTTTCTGAAAATTCTCAGCCAAGCCCTGGAAAATCATGAAAAGCAGAAAGAAAGAATGTAATCTTACATAGAAAAACAAAATTCTTTTTGAACTACCAACAATATTAAAAGGTATGTGTGTGTATTATAGGAGATAAACAAATAAGTTAATTGATAGGTAGGACTTGGACTCGATGGAAGAACTGGAGAAGAAACAGACATTATCTCCCTCCAATGCCTTCTTCCATCCTTACACACAGTATATCTCTACACAAGGCAAGCCAACAAAGGAGGCGGTCCTGTCTGTGTTCTACAGGTGCGGAAACTAAAGCTCACAGAGGGTGAGGGGTCTGTCTAAACCCACATCTCCTCTAGGCCGCCAGGCTGGGGTTTGAACCCAGGTCTGCCTGGCCCCAAAGTTCTGTCCAACAGACCAGGAAACACTGTGGAAAGGCTGGAAGGAAGGGCCAGGCACACAAGTGCCCTGACAAAGAACCTAAAAACGCAAAGTGGAGCTGGGGTTTCCTTCAACCCTTCACACACCTAAAATACTGAGCTTCACAGTACAGAATGTCGTGAAACTTGATGTGTAATACAACCAGGGACAAAGGGATTTTTATTCTTGGTGTGATGCCAGTTTACCAACACATATGAACAAACTCCTGAAGTATGGAGAGTAGGCAGGGTGTATGATGTTGCAGCATCAGCAAATGGATTTTTCCTAAATCCTCACGAACAACAAAAATGCATGCACAGATCTAGGAAATAGCTCTATAGTATTAGTCAACCCTTAAGACATCCTCCAATGGCAGGCAAAAATGATCATTGACACTTCACAGTCAGGGTCAGCCTGTGCCCTGCCTGAAGGAGCAGCCGAAAATGGGGTTCTGGTCCTTGCTTTGCCACTAGCGACTGAAACCCTGGGTTTCTGGGTGGCCACACCTATGAAATGAGGCATTTGGTCTCCAGTCTCTCAGATACCTTCCAATTGTGTGATTTTTTTTTTCTCTCATGGGCATAAAAGCCATTGGCCAGAAAGAATTTCAACACCAGTTAGCCACAAAGTTAGCCGAGGGAGAAATATGGAGGAAGACTACTGAGGAAAAAAAGAAAAGAAAACCACCCTGCTGCCCAGTGCAAAATGCCTTTTTAGAAACTAAACATTTTTTCATAAGCTATAGCTATATTGAGGAAGAGAATGATGATTATTAAAATTGGATATAAAAACTGCCAGAAGTCTTCCTTTCTCTCTGAGAGTGCCCTCCGTTTGGCACTGGGGCAGGTACCATGGATACAGCTACTGAGCAGTAAGAACTGATCCCTGTTGTCAAGAGGACTTGGGCTCACAGCAATAATAACAGCTCCTATTTGTACAATGTTGGGCTTTACTCTGTATTCTAGCATACGTACTCTTCTTGGGAGGTAGGAGTAAGTATCATCATAATCCCCTCATTTTTTATCCTCACCCAAAGATATTTTTATTGATTCTAGAGAGAGAGCAAGGAAGATAAAGAGGGAGAGGGAAGAAGAGGGAAAGGGAGAGAGAAACATCCATCAGTTGCCTTCCACATGCTCCCTGACCAGGGATTGGACCCACAACCTAGGTACGTGCCCTCATAGGGAATCGAACCCACAACCTCCTTCTGGTGTACAGGACGACGCTCCCACCAACTGAGCCATGTGGCCAGTGCATAGTCCTCCTTTTATTGAAGCAAAAACTGAGGTCAGCAGGGTCAAGGGGCTTATCCCAGTTTCATACAGCTGGGAAGAGAATACACTTGCAAAGGGGGAGAGGACTACAGACAGACGAAGAGGTATATTTAAAGTGTCACTTGTGCGATGAGTGGGGATGTGAAGAGATTATGGCAAGAATTGGGAAGAGGTGGGGCTTGAATTAAGCTTTGAACATGGGGTAGGATTTAGACAATTCATACCCGCATTCACTGAATTCAATGCAGAAGACAGCATAGCACCACTTTAGAGAGGGCAGAGTGCAGAAAAACCAGAGTATGTCTGTATTTATATACACACAGAAGCACCTTGTCTGTCATTTAAGAAGTGGACACTCTTTAGCCACCATCGATAATCAGCACGTACGCTCTGAGTGTTTCCCAGGAGCAGAGATGGGTGGCTCTGAGCTCTTTCCCTTGGCGCTCACAGTCAGCATCAGGGAGTCAGGCAGCTCACACATGGTTACATTTATGTGATCTGTACCCCTGAGCTGGGGTGAAAAGCCCCGTCCTTGGCACTTGCAACCAAAACTGTAACCACCTAAGCTAACTGGCCTTCTCAAAGTATTCTTCTCTGTGGGTGTGACTAATCACATGCTTGTAAGCAAGCCTGCCTTCCCAGACTGCAGTCATCGCTGCCAAGGCTCAAGAATGTAATTAATAAGCAACCTGGACCCACTCCTGGGGTAAGAAGGGAGAGGAGAAGAATAGCTGGGAAAGATTTCAAAGTGATGATAGAGCCTCAAAAATCACAGAAAGGCTTAATAAAACAGGTCCAGGCTCTGCATATCAAACAGATGGGCTTTAAGCCAAAGAACAATAATCAGGAAGCCTGTGGGATTAAGCTGGAGGTCCTTGAGAGGGGGAAGTTCAGACACAAAGAAGAGTGAGGTTCAAGTTAAACCACAGTCCTTTGGGGGTAGAGAATGTAGGTGACAGGGACTCTAATGTTTACCCTTAGCAGTATTACAGGTTTTATTTCCTGCTATGGAGACTTTAGTCCACCCTCTAGAATTTTGATTCCGATTTTATTTCTTCAGGTAACATTTGAAACAATACCTATTTCATCAGGGTTTCTGAGATCGAATTCACAGGTATAGTTCACACAATATAGGGTATGAAGAGATTAAACAATCTCACTCCCTCACCCCCAATCCTAATTAACTGGCAAACAGTGGGGATGGGATGGAGGCCCGGGCTATTTGATGATGGTACCCAGGAAGTGGTTTTGGGGTTTGAACTTGAAGCTAAAGGTGACTCTTAAATCTTCTCTTTCATCACATCAGAAACTATTTGCAGAGCAAATGCAATGAACAAAGACAAACGAGAGATCCTAAGCTAGAGAGTAGGACCAATTCCAGCATCTTTTCAGCCTTCTGGCATCTTGAGAAGCTCATCAGAAGGCAGCAAAGCCTTCCATAGACATCCACCAATGGAGATGAAGACTAGTCCTCGAGCCAGGGCCTCTTAATGGCTAACCCTCTATCTATCTGAAATACAGAATATGGCCCTGGCTGGTGTGGCTCAGTGGATTGAGTGCTGGCCTGCGAACCAAAGGGTTGCCAGTTTGATTCCCAGTCAGGGCATCTGCCTTGGTTGCAGCCAGGTCCCGGTAGTGGGCATGTGAGAGGCAACCACATGTTGGTGTTTATCACCCTCATTTTCTCCCTCCTCTTCCCTCTCTCTAAAATAAATAAATAAAATCTTTAAAATATAGATTATGTATGTTCTAAATACAGAAGTCTATATGTGCATCTATGTGGATATATGTAATATATGTACATATTAGCTGTCCATTATTTGCAGCCAATTTATGAAATTCTCATAGGGTGAGAATTCCTCACCCTATTATTATACAGAGAAAGGGTCGTTGCTAAGTGACTATAAAACCAAGGTCCTCGTGTCCAAGTGGTGGGTCGATTCAGGCACCCTACCCCTAAAAGGATGTCCTAAGAAAGATCATCTTGGCCCAGATGTAGCTGTTCGTGGGAAGAGGGACAGCAGGATTACGGCAAAGTTTTTGCGGTTGCTGCTGTTTCTATGAAGATCCCCCAGGCTGGAACACTTACGTTAGCGGTGTCACTGAAGCCTCAGTCCAACACTGTGTGGAAAATATCATTATCATTCCTATTTTAGAGAAGAGGAATGGGGCTCACAAAAGTGGAATAACTGTACCCATCTGTCTTCTCAAATACTAAGAATACTATGTCACGTACAGATACATGTGTATGTATGCATATTACAGATATCCGTTACTTTCTACAAACTGAGATAATAGAATGTCAAGTTTTCATTTAAAAACCAAAACCATATGGGTCAGGGGGCAGGGCTGGGAATACAAGACATAAAACTGTACTTGAACAAGAATTAAATTTAAAAAAAACATGGGTCATAAAAATCATGTTATTCTTTTTATTTTTTCTTAGCAAAGGTAGATCTTCAATACTTAAGCTATAATGGAAAATTGAAATGATTTAGGTAAAACAATCTTATCCATAACTTGGATTTTGGAGGAAGATAAAACTTCATTTTATAAATTTTTATTCAGCAAAGGCCAATCAATAAATACCTCTTAAGGACACTCTGTGTGAGAGAGACTCATTCGGTACCTTACACGGCAGAGAGAGGCTGGGGCGGTGGCCAACCTGGGTTTTGGAAAAGGAATAATATCCTGACAATTAGCAGGGTCAAGACTTCTCCCAGCTCAGTCACTTGCTACCTCTGTGATTCTGGGCAAGTCCCTCCACCTTCTGGGGCTTCACTGTCATCTGCAAAAGTAGGGGGCTGAAAAAAGATGCACTTTCTCACAGACCCCTGCTCAGATTCAGACCAGTTAAAAGAGCAAAATTCAGGCCGTGACAGAATTTGGCTGCAATGGACCATGGCCCTGTTGGTCAGGAGCGCACTTCTCACTTTATCTCAAAGCCCAAAATAACACCTCCCCAATCTTGCAGGAAACACAGCGGACACAGTCATCCTTTCCACAGTGCTCGGGCTCTTCTACAGAGTGGGCTACTGTCCAATCAACTAAATATCCCTTGTTCTAGACCATAAATAACAAACTGGGTGAAGACAGTTCTTACTAATCATAATGGTAAAATTATCATAGGCTTGCATAGCACTTACTATCTTCCAGGTGCTGTTCTTAGCACTTTGTATCATTAACTCAATTTCTCACAACATGCCAAGTTCCGTAAGCATTTAACGGATAAAGAAACAGGCTGAGAGAAACTGAGTAACTAGTCAGTGGGATCAGGACTCTACTCAGGCGGTCCAGCCCCGGCACCTAGTCTTCCCCACCACACCACCCTGTCTTTCCTGGACGAAGGTGCCTCAAAGTGTGGAGTCATTCTCGGGTTTGGCCTGGTTTGAGTGACCGGGGTTGTAGCTTTATAAATCTTAGGCTCTTTCTGCCCCCTTTCTCTCTGCTCTACAAACTCTCAGTCTTGCCTCATTTTCTATATCACCAGTGGATTCTGCTCACAGATTTCCTCAGACCAGACTTCCCCAAGGAGTCCAAGGAGAGGAGACCCCAGGAGGCCAGATGGGCACCATTCAGCCACAATAGCCAAAGGGCAATGTGCCGCAGGGCGGACTTCCTGGTGCAGACTAAGACAATGTCCTAAAACCAACCTTCACAAGGTAACTGAAAAGCTATCTGTCTTAAACCCAGGGAGAAGGGAGATCCAGTCAGAGGACAAAAGAGGCATTTCCCCAGGAGAAGGTGTTCGATGGACTCAGATAAATGTGCGACTCAGCTTTGTGAACCTTTAATGGTGGAGATGGAGTAACATAATGGTCTGCAAACAGAGCCTGGACTTGTAGGGCTGCTTAACCACTAATCGCCCCACATTCCTTCTGCCTTTTTCTTCCATTAGAAAGGCCAAAGCCACCAAGAGGGAAAGAAGCGTGTGGTGAACCTCATGAATGTGTTTCACAAAGGAGTAAGTAACTTAACAGAGATGTGGTGGGGGGGTGGGGGGTGGTGAGGGGACTCTTATCTAAGGATAAATTCTCTGCTTTGCTGATTTTTTCTAATCTGAGATGCCAGAGAAGGAAAAAAGGTCAAAGGAAACACCAAGGAGATCAAAAAGAACTAGCCTGCCGGAGATGCTTTTTCAGTTCAAATTCTGGGTCCATAATTACATTATTCCTCCAAATAATGGCTTTCAAATGCCACTACTGTCTAGGCTGAAATAAAGGGAAATAAAGGATATCATCATGGGGCTTACTTTAGTGCATATTCATTTTATTAAGTTTGTGCACATTGGAAGCATAGAAAACTATCAGCCTTCAACATTCACCAAAAAAAAAAAAGAATTATGGAAAAATACATCATATTAAATCTTAGTTGTAATTTCTTCCCACAATTCCACAGAGCTGGTAAGGGAAAAAATGTTTCCATCATCCGAGCTTATAACCTAGTTCTTATCAGCCCTGGTTACTACACCACAGCCTGCTGCAGCACACCAGCCTTTGCATGCAGTTAATGCAGTTTCTTCTTATTTGGCTACTACTGCTTATTTGAAGCAATCAGAAGAGGCTTCAGGGTGGGGCGGGAAGGAGTGGGAGGTGAGAAGAGGGCATTTTAAGCCAAGAGAAGTCCCACGCCCACTCCACACTGCAACCACAACTATGTGTGATTCGTGCTAAAGTGAAAAGCACCTGAGTGTGCGCCCTCTAAAACCAGAAGGCACGAATCCAAGGAGGTCCATGCTATGGAATTCAGTGTCCCTTGAGGGCAGAGATTTTTGCAATTCTAAACAAAGCTAAAATAAAAAGACGTTTACTAAATACAGGAGTGAATAGGACAGAGTCTCAGCATGAGCTCAAGCAAACAACACAGCTTATTCGAGGGCAGCTGGAAACATGATCACTCTCCTTCCGATGGCAAGCAAGGAGAAGTGGCATTTCGCCTGTTGCCTCAGACAGGCCGTACCTAGCCAATATCTAATATCTTCCGAGGAAGAGAAGTCCTTGTCTACCAGTTTCGTAAAAAGAAAGTCAGATCTTTAAACAATTTCTGCAGAAACTTCTTCTGTTCTTTTATTTCCAAAATAATTCAAAAAACGGACTTTCAGATTTTAGATGAGTTTTGTTAACCATCAGGTAAAGTTATAGAAAGGCTTGGGTTCTACTAGAGTCCACACCAGCTTAAATGAGGCCCGCAAACTGGATTTTTATTTTGGATTTCTCCAGAGCAGCTGTGTGCTGAGAGCTGTAGGTCACTGAAGTGCAAGAGTCGACAAAGGTAATTTTCCCTCATCTGTTTCTTATAGAACGCAAGTGGTGCGATGCCTCACTCCAAAAGTACTTGTCGAATGAGTGCTAAATAAAAGAGTAAAATATTCCCCAGGAAGGAGTGACGGTGACCTCCACTTCACACTCTGCTTACAAATGGACACAACCATGCCATATAGGCAGCATTTGAAAATTCCCGCTGATAGCCATTGTAATTGTAATGGCCAGAAATTAGAAATAACCCTGAAGCCCTTCACCAGGTGACAGCTACAAACTATGGATACGTGCAATGATTTGGATGAATCTAGGGGAATCATACAACCCCAAAGGGGCACAGACTGCATGATATCACTTACGTGACATTCCTGAAAGGGCAAAACTACAGAAATGGAGAACGGGTTAGTGGTTACGGAGGGGTCGGATGGGGAAGTGAGAGGGTGACGCATACGGTTGTAGAAGAAAAATGGGAGGGACCCTTGTGCGGATGGAAGGGATCAGTATCCTGACGACGGTGCCAGATACGTGTGATAAAATTGTACAGAACTTAACACACACAGGCGCACACACCCCCACACCAGTACGCGTAAAACTGGGAAACTGGGATTGTGTTGATAAAGGTGCCCTAGTTGTGGTTAATAATTACAATAATTATTGTACTATAGTTGTGCAAGATGTTACCATTAAGGGAGAGAGGTTGAAGCACACAGATCTCTCTGTATTAATTCTTACAACTGCATGAGAATCTACAATGACCTCAAAATAAAAAGTTTAGTTAAAAGTAAATATATGTTTTATTTTTCAATTGCACTTCACAGTCAATATTACTCTGTGTTAGCTTCACAGGTAGAGCACAGTGGTCAGAAAACCATGTCCCTTACAGAGCGGTCCCCCCAATGTTTCAAGCTCCCACCTGGTCCTGCACTAGTTAAAAGTAAGTATCTTGAAGCAGCCTCCCCTCAGCCACAACCAGCCCCACCAATTTCACACTGAGTGTGCGTGTAACATAAACCTCCCCTAACCACCTACACAGGACTCTCCCAGCTCTAAACTCCCAACACACCAATTGTTTTTATCACACAATCTAGCTGCTGTTCTCACCTGAAGGACAAACATTTCATGCTTTCATATCTTCCTATCTAGAATAAAAACTCCTGAGACAGGGTTCACATTTACACCATTTTTAATACCATCTCAGTGCCTAGCACAGTGCTGAGCCTAGAGTGGAGACTGAATAAAAGTTTTTAAAATAAATGAATAAGTGAATAAAGGAATATATGCATTTTCTAGTCCTCATAGTAGAGCTGGATAAACTGAAAATTCACAATGCTTTTGCTCCAGTTTTCTCCCATGGGCCCACCTGCCTTGCAGGCCTGGAGCGAGACTAAAGGTTGCAGCCATGCTGGTTGTAAGGACACAGGCAGTGGTAGAGAGAGAGCTGCACTGACTATTTGCTGTGTGAGTTTGTGTCGGTTAATCTCTGAGTCTTTCCATTTGTGAAACGGGAGATAATACTTAGTTTTGCAAAGTTGCTATGTGAATGAAGGTGAGGTCCATAAGCAGCCTAGCTCGATGTCCATTTAAATTGATGCCCACTAAATGAGTTATCCTTCCATAGACACTTCCAGGCACTAATTCTCACTTTACAGTCCAGAATGATGGCCAATCCTTAGTCAGCTTACATCTTTGCAGTAAATACAATGTGTTTTACTGGGGTAGCGCCTTTCCTTAAAAATCAAACTTTGTTTCCATTTATTATCACAAAAGTAACATAGACAAAGTAAATGCAGATACAGGATAGGGTCAATGGGAGGAGGCCAGTTAAAGGGAAAGATAATAAGGGCATTTATGATGGGGGCCGGGGGGGGGGGGGATGAAGGCAAGTGCACACAGGCCCCTCCCCTGACAGATCACTATGGGAAGAGGCTCAGCTTGGGCTTGCTCTTCCCCACCATCGTCTCATGTGTGGTCCTGCCCAAAGGCAGTACACACAAATGGGGAAGACACCCAAAAAAGCCTAGTGATTCCTAAGAACAGTGGGCTGGTGGTACTGGGAAGGAGGGAGTGCCTCTGTTGATATTCTCTGCGAGGGAAATATTTGTCTTCAGGGTAAGTCTACTGCTTCCTTCTCAGGGCTGGGAGTGCCTTCCCCCACTGTTACCCACAGAATAATAATTTCCCCCAAAGTGTGCAGCTGTCTGAAAACATGTTTGCTCTGGATGTGTCACTGGGTCACGAGGAGGTCTCTGAGAAATACTTTACACATGGGCGTCTCCAAGCACAGGCATCAGAGATGTCTGCTGGCCCATGAGGCAGGAATGGACACACACTGGATGTGGTTCCAGGGTCCAGGTTTTGAAAGAATCTACCAACTCAGTCAGTTGGTCCGTTAACAGCCTTTTGGGCCTCAACTCACTCTACTCCTGGACTCTTCTAGAAACTGAGCAGGACTCATCCATAAGAGGGGCAGATCCGGCATAGTACAAGAACACATTTGTCAAAGCAAAGGTTTTAAAACTAGGATATCATTCCAAGTACATTCCCTTTACTACATTCCCTATAACTAGCAGAAGTACATGAAAGAGAACACAAAGCTATGTCCACCTTAGATGACACAGGTATGACATATTCCATCAATTTGAAAAGATGGGATTCGTATCCCAAAAGATGAATATGCTGTCCAGCAGGATTTTAACTCTCCAAACCTTTCAGGTTTATTCTCTTCCCTATTAATCAGTGAATAATAATATCATAACCATAATTAGGTAATTATTTTGTGCCAGGCACTAGACTAAGCCCTTCAAAGAATTATTTACCTCACTTAATCTCTGAAACAATCTTAAGAGTGATGTATGTAATATTTTTCCTATCACATAGATGAGGAAATTTCAGCTTAGAAAAACCAAGGATGTAAAACCAGGAGCATCTTACTCAGAACCAATATTCTTGATCTGCACACTAAGCCACACTACCATAGGCTTGCTTGGTGCAGGGGTGTCCAAACTTTTGGCATCTCTGGGCCACACTGGAAAAAAAGTTGTCTTGGGCCACACATTAAATACATTGAGACATATAACAAAAAAATCTCATAATGTTTCGAGTAAAGTATGATTTTGTGTTGGGTCCTAGCCACCCTGGGTTGCATGCAGCCTGCGGGCTGCGGGTTGGACTCCCCTGGTATTCCTGCTGTTATTAAAATAAGAATGTATGCAGTACTAGTCCTTCAAGTGTATTAAGTCAAACCACACAAAATTGCTAACACACAACCATTTTGACCCCTAGAAATGGCAATTTCACTTGGTTCAACCTGACATAATAACAAGACAAAATGACGTGTGCTTAACCTCAGCCCCTGACTAGGTGTATGACTTTGGGCAAATCATTTAGCATTTCCAGTCTTCACTTGTTTCACCCCATAAAATGAAGAGGTTGAGCTGAATTTATCTTTAGGTTCCCTTCTAGCTGTACAAGTACAGGGCCAGAAGGAGAAGCAGCACCATAATTCACTTGCTCAGTAATAATTTATTAAATGACTACTACGTGTCAAACACTGCTTTCTCTTTCGTTCTAAATTCAGCCACATTCCAAGGACAGCTTTCCAGCAGCTTCCTCTGACCCCTGGACTCTCACGTGTTAGAGACAAAGAACAAGCTGGAAGATTCTTGGGAAACCAGGGTGTGTCCTATGGCACTGGCAGCGCCAGCCTCATCAGAAGGCCACGGCAGAAGAGAAAACCAAAGGACCTAGAATCCAGCACAGGGTGAAGAGATGAAGTATGGTGTGGCAGAAGAAATGGTACAGCTGAACAAATATGTATCTTCCAAAACAAAAATGTCTCAGCAAATATTCTGGCTTACAGAATCTTCCAGAAAAATATTCCACCCCCTTTGGACTTCATGTTTACTCCCTAGGCAGACAGTCATCTAGTCTTAAAAAATCCAGAAAGGAAGAGCCCTCAGCTCTGCTGGGTAGAACACCTGAGCATCTAGTCACAGCCTTTGCAATGGTTAAGGATTGGGAGGAGATAAATACCACACGCGGCGAGTCTGAAGACACTGATTCAACACCTGCTTATGCTACTTTCGGAGCCTGGACTTTACCACTCAGGCTGCCTCTGCCTCAGTTTCTTCACCTGTAGAATAAAGATTCAGAGAGATGACTTCTATACAACTTTCCTATTCTACAGATTGACCAGCCCTTTATTATCTTTTTACCAGCTAATCTGCCATCTGTTCCCTTTTGCACAGACCACTGTGGACACAGCAAACAGCTGTTTTCTCATACGCCTACAATAGCTCTTCAAATACATACTTGAAAACTCCATGAGTGCCCACTTCACCCCGTCTCCTCTGGCCTAAATCAAAGTCTTAGATGAAGTGCGGTTAGCGAGATGTCAACAGCAACTATGTGGGGTCATAGGCCTGAACTTTGAGCACATAGGAAGGGAATACGTGCAGCTAATAGCTGTTCTCTCTCAACGTGTTCAAATTGAGAAAGACTCATAACTCCCAACTTCATTCCCTGGGAATTCTACCAGCTGCTATAGGAATACAAAAGCTGCAAGAGATGGGGATCAGTGACTTTGACACGCTGAGAGTCGAGATTGAACCCACACACAGTGCGTAACTGGTGAACTCTACAGGTCAGATTATTATTATGTACTAAATTGGGGTGTGTACCCAATGAGAGTCAAAGGAAGCCAGACGAACATGGTCTGACGAAGGGTATAGTCTGCTCCAGGGGAATCCTGTAGGCAATTAGACTCGTTGAATTATTGAAAAAGACATAACTCACCATGGAAGCCATGGCAGCAACCCAGGCTTTATGGGAGTGGGAGGTGGTCTTCAAATCAGGGGTGACCCTGGTCCACACACACAACACCCTCAAAACAACCTTCTGGGGCAGTTCAGAGTTGGCTGTATGACAGGGCAGAGGAGGTAGGTGACAGCCAAATGTCCTTTGTTCTTCTGCATTCTATGTTGTGTCTTAACCTGTAGCTTACCTCTCTAGTCCATGTAATATAAACTGTCTCTTAATGGGTTCCCCATGGAGTATTTCACTTTAAATATCTTGAAGTCTCCAGAAGGCTGTGTTTTTCAAACAAGTGCCTCTAGGAAACAGTACACTGAAGAGTCAAATAATTTTATAAGAGAAGTAGAAAAATGAAACTACACCACCTTCTTATAGCACACAGAAGAATAAATTTAAAATGGATCAAAGACCTAAATGTTAGACCCAAAACCATAAAAATCTTAGAAGAAAACATAGGCAGCAAAATCTCAGACATTGCTCATACCAATTTTTTATTAAATATACCTCCTCAGGCAAGGGGAAAAAAGAAACAAATGGGACTACATCAAACTAAAAGGTTTTTGCACAGAAAAGAAAATCATTAACAAAATAAAAAGACAACCTATAGAATGGGAGAACATATTCACCAATACATTTGACAAGGTGTTAATATCTGCAATTTATAAAGTACTTACAAAACCCAACACACACACACACACACACACATACACACACAAAAAAACAATTCCAAAATGGGCAAAGGACCTGAATGGACATGTCTCCAAAGAGGACATACAGATAGATGGCCAGTAGACATATGAAAAGATACTCAATGTCACTAATCATGAGAAAAATGAAAATTAAAACCACAATGAGATCACTCCTCACTCCTGTCAGAATGGCTGTCATCAATCAATCACCCAACAAGTGCTGGTGAGGATGTGGAGAAAAGGGAACCCTGTTACACTGTTGGTGGGAATGCAGACTGCTGCAGCCACTGTGGAAAGCAGGATGGAGATACCTCAAAAATTTAAAAATGCATCTGCCTTTTGACCCAGTAATCCTGCTTCTGGGAATACACCCAAACAACCCCAAAACACTAATTCAAAGGAACATAAGCACCTGTATGTTCATTGCAGCATTATTTACAATAGCCAAGCTATGGAAACAGTCCAGTATCCATCAGTAGATGAGTGGATAAAACAACTATGTAACATTTACACAATGGAATACTGATCGGCTGTAAAAAAGAAGAAAATTTTACCCTTTGCGACAGCATAGATGGACCTGGAGAGCATTGTGCTAAGTGAAATAAGCCAGTCAGAGAAAGACAAGTACCATATGATTTCACCCATATGTGGAATTTAATGAACAAACTGAACTAACAAGCAAAACAGACACAGACTCACAGAAAGGGAACAGGATGACAGCTAATGGGGGAGGTCAGTTAGGGGGTGGAGGGATTGAGCAAAAAAGAAAAAGGACTCGTGGACATGGACAACAGGGTGGTGATTGCTAGAGAAAGGGAGGTATAAGGGGACTAAATGGTAATGGAAAAAATATAATGAAGATTAATTGTTTTTAAAAGAGAAGCAATCATAAAAGAAAATTGGTAATAAACTCACCTCCCCCTCCCACAACTAGACTCTTAGTCTCAGAGTTTTTATTACAACTTCTTCATTAAAAACACAAACACCTTTAGGAGAGGAAGTAATTTGAAAATTGTTATTAATCAAATTCTGTGTTCTAGAAATGAGCAGTTTTCTTTTTCCTCTTCAGGACCTTTGAATTATAAACCTTCTCCAAGAGACAGGCATGGAGAAGTTTCAGGCACCTCAAATTTTGATAACATCCATGAAATGTAAACTGATATATCTCATAACCAATGTTTTATAAACCTGTCCTTAAAAATCAAGCAAATGTTCTCAACACTTCTTGTCCTCACAGGCAAATAAATAGCTGTTCCCTGGGCAAAGCCTCGCAGCTGTTGCATTACTTAGTTCTGCCCAAATGAAAACTATTACCAAAAAAAGGTTGGGGAATCTGTGGCCAAAGCTGGCGAACAACTGCATTTTCACATTTCGTCAGTGTGCTCTCTCAAGTGCACATACGAACCCTGCAAAATATTTAATCAAGAATAATGATGTGCTCTGAGAAACAAGCCCAGCCCAACTGGAAACATGTCCAAATAAGAAGTTAATGCTTCGCCATCTGCGTTGAACGATGCTCTGCAACTCACTAGAGAGGGGAGCTCACAATTCCTCCATCCCCACGCTGCAGCGACTCAAAAGCGCAGACTCAAACCTTAAAGGACAACAGGACAGGCCATAAAACCTCCTGCTTCCTGCTTCCTCAAGGTCACAGAACAGACTTTCATGTCACAAAACTCAAGAGGATCCAGACCCCTAACTGGGCAGCGTGTCTCTCCATCAACCGCGGTGAGAGAACCTGAGTCTTCTCTGCTGGGCTGGGCTTGATTTCTACCACGTGCCGTGTATTTGACAAGAGAAAACATATATTATGTTGGGGGGAAGGACAAGAAGACTCAAACACGAATACTCATTTCTTTCTGATAAAAATTTAAATAATTGTTTGAGGTTTCCCTAGCAGTGGAAGAAAAGCAGAATTTCCAGAAACAGCTCCAGGAATTCATGGAAAGTGGAGTCCATCAGCTGCACTTTCTTTTTAATAAAACCAAGAAATACCAAGAACCAGACAGCCTTTCAAAATGGCTAGGTCCCCTCAAAAGATTTTTGACAGGAGTACCAAGACCCTTCAAGGGGGAAAGGACAGTCTTTCAACAAATAGTGCCATTTTAATACATAAAACTAGATATCTAGGTTTAAAAGAATGAAGTTGGACCCTTACCTATCACACACAAAAATCAACCCAAATTGGACCTCTGACTAAAAATCTCAGAAGAAAATACAGGCCAATAGCTTCATGACATTTGTTTTGGCAACAATTTCTTGGCTAGGACACAAAAGTCATAGACAAACCAGAATCCATGAAAACTGTTAAAAATTTGTGCATCAAACTATACTGTCAACAGAAGAAAAGCAGCCCACAGACTGGGAGAATATATTTAAAAATCTATATCTGATAAGGGAATATATGATTATACATATAGGAATTATATACCCAAAATATATAGTGAATTCCTAAAACTCATTAAAAACACAACCAAAAAAAATGATGATTAAAAACTGGGCAAGGAACTTGAGTAGACATTTCCTGAAAAAAGACATATGAATGGCCCGTAAGAATATGAAAACATACTCCGCATCACTATCACTAGGCGAATGCAATCAAAACTACAATGAGATTCCACCTTCACATCCATTAGGAGGCTACTAACAAACTCTGGATAGCAACAAGTGTTGACAAGGATGCAAACAAACTGAAACCCCTATGCACTGATGGTGGACATGTAACATGGCGCAGCCTCTGTGGAGAACAGTATGGCAGTTCCAAAAGATTAAAAATAGAGTTATCCTATGATCCAACTGTTCAACTTCTGGATATATATGTACAAAAGAATTGAAAGAAAGTCTCAAAGAAATACTTACACACCCATGTTCACAGCAGTATTATTCACGACAACTAAAACACAGTTTCCACTCGTGGATGAATGAATAAACAAAATGTGGTGTATACCCACAATGCAATGTTACAAAGCTTTAAAAAGGGAGGAAATTTTGACACATGGTACAACCTGGATGAATCTTGTGAACATTATAACAAATGAAATAAGCCAGTAGTAGAAAGAGAAAGGCTGCGTGATTCCACCTACGTGCAGTACTTAGAGTGGTCAGTTCACAAAGATGGAAAGTAGAGCAGCAGTTGCCTGGGGCTAAGGGTAGGGTGGAACGGGGAATTATTGTTTAATGGGTATGGAGTTTCAGTTCTACAAAATGAAAAGAGTTATGGAGCTAGGTGGTGGTGATGGTTGCCCAAAATTGAGTGTGTGTTTGAAATCATTGTATATTAGAAAAAGTCAAGAAAATAAATTTGTGTGCATTTTACCACAGTAAAAAATGTGTTGGGCGGCGGGGAACGGGGGGAGGATGCCTACATTTCTATTCCCCTATAATATCACTAAGGGAAGGGTTAAGTGGCTGCTCTTTGGTATCCGCACTTATGTTTCAGAAAAACCACTTGGCTATTGCCTTGGGTGAGACACTTAGCCTCTCTATACCTCAGCATCCTCATTGATAAAATATCTACTTGAGGTGCAGCATATGCATAAAGCACCTAGTCTGGCAGAATAAATACCACATAAGTATTCAATGTTATTATTATTGTACTAGCACCAATAAATCTATTCTCAGCATCCCAAATAAAATCGTGCCCCACCACGGGGAAACTATTTGCATTTCATTTTCTGAAATGATGGTGGCCTGGCCCCAGGTTCAACATTTGACCTTAAATAAAGAAAAAAGTGAATCTTCCCTTCGTCAGCCAGAGCACACTCATGGGAACTAGGGCCCAGGTCACTCTGTCCTTTGGGCAACAAAAGAGATAAGATACTTATGCCCAGTCACATCCATTCAACAAATGCCAACTATGAATGGAGACTACGCCAGGCACTGCACCAGGCGCTGCATATATTCGCCATGGTCGGCGCCTTCCACTGGACTCTGTAATCCAAGGCCTTGTTTCCTTACTGGAGCACGCCGATCATCTACAAGAAATGTTACACGACAGCATTTCCCAGGATGAAGCTGACAAGAATAGAAGAGGGCGCCTCAAATTGTCCGTTTCTATTATTCTCCCGATAGTTGCATTTAAAAAGAACAAAACAAAAACAAGTCTTCCTTTACTTTCAAATTAATAAAGCAGATTATTCCCAGATAAGTGTTTGCCCAAAATCCGTCAGGATGGAAGACTTCTGGCAAGCTTGCTTTGAAACTGACAACACCACCGAGCTGAGCTGACCATCCCTGCTGTCCCCCCCCACACCCCCACCCCCACTCCCCCCAGACGCAGCTGTGCAGTGTGCACACAGCTGCAGGGGCAGCCATGCTGGGCGGCACACAGGACACAGAGACCCCACACACAAGCACTCTCATCGCCAAGGAAACCTCCTTCTCTAAAACATCCAGCGAGGCACCGAAAGCTAAAACTTCTCAAAAGTTAACATTTACTGAGGCTCAAGTGAGACTTTGCCACTTGTGAAGGAGCTGATATAATGGTGATTATGTTGTGAATAATCATTTGTGCTCGGGCAGCACGGTGGGGGAAGAGAGAAAGCACTGATTGGGAGTGAGACCTGCCTGCTTGAGTTCCAGGGTTACCACTTCACTGCTGTGTGACTCTGGGCAAATATTTAACTTCTTTAAGCTCCATTTCCCTTATCTATATTTTATGGCTTAAAATTCCAACCTTTGAGGATCTTTGTAAAGGTTAAAGGAAATCGTCTGTGTTAAAGACCTGGCTGATGTTTGACACAATAGAAGCTCAACAAGACGGATGCCCTGCCCACCCCTCATTTCCAGGCAGGAAAAATGCCCATAGAACTCAGCCCCCAATTTAGAGGCAGAATGAGAATGGAGCCCAGGTAAAAAAAATTTGCCCCTAATTTTGCTAAGAGCCTAGGTCTGATAACTGACATGTTTAGGACTCTGACAGTACTTGAGATGTTATGAAAAATTCAGTCAAACCTTCTCCAATAGCTCCTTCTGACTAAACTTTTATTTTAGAGTGAGCAATGGAAAAGGTGTCAGCTTTATCTGCAGAGCGACAAACACTGCGACATGTCCACATACACACATACAGCCTTAGGAACGGGGCTCCTCTCTGGTGTGAGGACCGATAACCTCTGTGCCTTTAATATCTCTGAAATCTTGGCTCAGGGGAAAATGGAAAGGATTGGTTCTGCTCTGGTGGCATTTCAGGGTGTGTTAAGGGGGTTCCCACCAGCCCCAGGTTTTGCTAGTTTACCAGGAAGACGCAAAGGACGACATATGGCATAGTCACGGCTATGACTGACTCAGTGACAGGATGCGAAGCAGTCAGCAAAGAAAAAAGGTAGATGGAGTCAAAGGAAAAGGTGTGAGCTTCCAAGAGTCTTCTCCCAGTGGAGCCGTGCAGGACACGCAACAGGTTGTAACAACATATGGGAAATGTTACAAATCAGGGAAGCCCTTTGAGATTCGGGGCCCAGAATTTTCACAGAGGATTGCTGGGGTAGACCCCCCCGATCCCTGGCACGTCCTCAAATTCCAGGCTCCAGAAGGAAAGCAGGTGCTCATCACAAACTGCGCTGTTTGTGCAACAGTTGAGGCACAATGAGCCACTCTTATCATTCAGAGTGGTGGGAACCCTTCCAAATCCAAGTTCTCAAATGCCGGCCAAAGAGGCCTTTCTAACGAGAAGCCGTCTCAGGCTTGCTATTTTAATTCCTTTCTGCACACACGGGAACAGAACACCGAATACCTAGTTACCAACTGCCAACTGACCACTAAATTCTTATGGCCAATCTATGTATCGAAATCCTTTAAACAATTAATGAACCTAACTCAGTGTTTCAAAACATTCATTCAGCGCATCTGCAGTGTATCAGCCTGCTGGGCTCCCGGCGTTGAGGAAATAGCAAACTCCTTCCGTCCCAGCCCTCTAGAACCTTCAGACTCACAGGGAAGATAAGAAGAGTAAATAAAAAGCGATGATAACACAAGGTGGTATTTGATGACGACCATAAAAGAGATATAAGCCAAACACTAAACTAGTTAGAGAAGGAAGAGGAACCTTCCTGCTGTGATCAACCAGAAAGATTCTGGTAAGCATTACCACAGAGTTGCAGTTTAAAAGACAGCATTTTAGAGTAAGTGACAGGGCTGGGAAGAACTTGACGAGGACAATGAAAGTGTCATTGGATCGGAATCAGTTTAACTGGAAGACAGGGTTCACAGAAGGGGATGGTTTGAGACAGGAATTTCAAACAGAAGGTAGGGTCAGATCATCGAAGGTCTCAACTGTTGGGCGAAGGACATTGTCCTTTATGCAGTTGGTGATGGAGAGCCTGTGTGTGTTTGTGTGTGTGTTTCCTTTTTTAATCAGTCTACTTTAGCATGAATGAAGGAGAGGGGTCACTACAAGCTAAAGGGCTAGGGCTTTCACAATAGACCTCACAGAAGCCAAAGAAAGCCAGAAGAGGTGAAATACAAGTGTCCCTTGGGAACACCATCGGGAAGGAAGCAGTAACAATGCTCCTTGGAGACAAAGAAGACTCAAAGACTCAAGCACAGCTCCAAGGTCTTGACTTAAGCCGAGTTAACCGGGGGATTGATGCACTGAACCAGGAATGCCTGGAAGGGAAGCTGGGTTGAAAGTAAAAAACGAGTAACATGGCAGGAACTTCAGTGGACACGTCTAGAATGCCAGTGGAGATGAAGAACCAGCGCTCAGCAGAGAGGCTGTGCCTGGAACTATAAACATGGAAGTCCCCAGCCCCAAGGCTCAGCTATAGCAGTGGGGCTGCTTGAATATATCAGCAAGGGAAGGAATGCAATGAAAAAAATCACAGAAAAGAAAGCAAATGACCTTGTACTTGTCAACTGAAAACAGAAAGAGCAATCAGGTTGGAAAAACAGAAGAGTCATGTATCACAACACTGGGGAAAGAATTTCAGAAAAGAAGTAGTTATCCACCCAGCCAGTTAGAGCAAGGAGTCAAGGCAGACCGGAGCAGAGAGAGGGCAATAGATTTGGTAACTGGCATGTCACCAGTGACCTTTGCCAGTCAAAGACAAGGTGGGGCAGAAAACTGTGTGTGAGCCAAGGCCTCGAGTCACTGAGGGAAACACTGAGATCAAGTTCTGGAGGATGAGGTGGAGAGAGCGGTGTAAAGAGGGGACCCAGCCTTCAGAAGAACAGATGGCGGTGAAGAGATGAAGCCCACACAAGGCACTGAGGGCCAGGAGCAGCGCCTGCCCCTTCTCCCTCAATGGGCAGAGAAGGGGGGAAGCTCAGGGAAGTTAAGGGTGCTCTTCACAATCCAAAAGTGCAGTGATGATGGTTCCAGGAGTTTACCTGCCTGGGGCTCGTCAGGAGGCACGCTATTTTCCCCCGGACACACAGAGCAGTGGGCATTTGGGGAAGCCAAACACCACGTATGGTAAGGCCACAGCTATGCATTTCTTCTCCCTAAAGCAAATGTGACTCAGTTGTTAAGCCTGGTAGAGAGGTAACACTATAAACACGCACGCGTGCGCACGTGCACACACAAAACATACCACCGCAGGGACATTCTCCATAGCCAGACTACCTCAGTTCAAGTCCTGACTCCACCACTTAATAGCTTCATGATCTAAAACAAGTCACTTAACCTCTGCACCTCCATTTTCGCCTCTGTAAAATAGGTTTCATAACAGTAACTATCCTATAAAGTTGTGCTGAGGATTCAATGAGTTATTTTGTATAAATAGCTTAGCTCAAATTCTGGCACATAGTAGTGTTCAGTAATTGTTGACTATTACTATTATCTTATTTTCGTCTCACTACAATGCTATGAGATAAAGCCAAGCCAGCCCTATCTTCTGCATATCACTGATAATGAAACTGAGGCTCAGAAGCACTCCCCCAGTCTCCACACGGTGCAGGACACAAGACAGGACCTGAAAAAAGTCGAGCCCCCTTAATGAAGTGTACAGAACCCTCCAAGATCGGCCCACTGCTTACCTCTCTGGCCTCAGCTCCTGCCATCCTTGCCTTGAACTGTGTCCGCCACATTATTTCCTGCCCTTCTTAACTTTCTGACCCCTTTTCATCCCTCAAGTCTCCAGTCCAGTGTCACCTATTCTAAGGAAGCCCTTGGCACTTGAATCGCCCTCCCTCTCACCAGACACCTCTCTATTCTGTGTTCATCTCTAATTACTGATTTCACATGACATGGGAATTGTAGACATCTGTCTCCCCCCCTTGGATTACCAGAGGATCATCCTAGATATGATGGACCCAATGAGAAGGGCCTGAGGTCTGGCGTGTAAAGGAGGTCAAGTTCAGAGGTCTCATAATCCACAAGCTCAAGGTGAGATTCCTCAAGGAGCCGAAAGCATACATCTTGCTCCCTTTTGTACTGAATGCCAACCTGAGACTTCCTTTCAGTTCCCGACCGCTCAGAGTGATCTTGGGGAAAGGCTATCAGAGAAGAGAAAAAGTGAGCACACTCACTGTATCCTTGCTTCCTCCCACGCCAAGCAAACACCTGCGCCCAGTTCCATGGTATGGGGCACGCACACTTATCCCCAGCAGAGTCTGACAGGTGGAGCCACATCTCCGCCACACCCTTGGCTCCCAGCCACCACCCAGTTCCTGTGGGGAAGCAGGTGATCCTCTCCGCCCAGGCATCTCTAGTAACCAAGGCCAACCTCCCCAGTGGCCCCCCCCCCCCCCCGGGGAACCCTGGGTGTATGTCAGCTTTTCCCTCTGGTCTAGATAAAGCAGACAACACTTAGGAAAACATAAACACAGACCTAGAAACACACAAACACACACTTGTGTATACTTGTGCCTGACTCCGTCTGCTTGGGGAAAGGGGCCACCCGGTTTCTCGAGATTTGCCCATAAATGATAGTTTTGTGGTTCAGGCCTCCCTGCCCCTCCCCGGCAGGAAGCTCAGAGGCTGTTAACCACAGCTGTGCACGCCGAGCACAAGAAGCTCTGTGGAGCAGTAACCAAATTCAGCATGCACGGGTGTCAACTATTTCCAGGATCTTAAACTCAACTCCAGAGATACTAATAAAGGCCTTATACATTCCGTCTCTGTCCAAGCCTCACTTATTTTGCCAAAGGCATACCGGGGTCTTTTAATTAAAAAATGGTAAATATGCTTAGCTCTAAAGCAGGCCATATGTATCTTTCTGGAATAATTTTGTTCCAGTGTGGTCTAGTCTATAAATTAATACATGAGGTTACCATTCCCAACACATATGTACCTTCCTGTATAAGTCTCAAATAGTAGTGCCACATCTACAAGTAACTTTTACAGAAGTCGTTAAAATATGCTATCTTATCTGTACCCATAAGTCCAAGCGAGTGTGCCTTTGTTAAACTCCAAATCCATCCTCTATATTCTGGGGAGTGTTACTGTCCTAAAAAGAAATCTAGTTTTTACTCACAATGGTTAGACACTTTCTTTGCAGCCTCCAAGGTAAAGGGCAAGACTTAGCCCAGTTTCGCCTTTGGGCTTCACCTCCAGCCATAGCTTACCTGTCCATGTGCCAACTCAGGGGTCTCTCCCTGCTTCCTTACTATCCCATGCCCCTCCTGCCTCCACGCCATTGAACTTGAAAGTCCCTCAACCTCTTCTCTCCACCCCACTCCCTTCTAAATCTAGCAAACTCCTCCTAGGCTGTGATTCTACCTCGTCTGTCTCCTTCCAACTTTCCCAGGCAGTTGGTCCCTCGGCAGTCTCACGATATTTCTCTGAGAACGTTTAGCACACTGTATTGTATTACTTAATCATTACTTCCCTTATTATGGGCATATTCTTGTCCTTTTTTTAATCCCCAGAATCTGATTGTAAGCTTAATGACTAAATGGAAACCCAATAAAATAGTGGAGTAAATACCATGAACCCCATTTGCTACACGTGGAAACTGAAGCATCTGTAAATGGAGTGACTTGACAAAGTATAGTTGGAAAATGGCAAAGTCAAGAGGAAGCCTAGCGGGAGACAGATAAGGGAGGAGAAGGCAGAGGGAACAAACAGACAGGAACTGACACTAAATAGCTACCCTGTGTAAGATACACTGTTAAGCACTTCAATATACTCATTACCTTATTTATTCCTTAGGGCCATTCTGTGAGAGATACATGCAATTTTTTTTCAGAAAAGAAACTGATACTCAGAGAGATTAAGTAACTTGTTCAATTACACAGCTACTAAATGGATCCCATGTTTCAACTCAAGATTGAGTCCAAGGCCAAGCTGATTCCACCACAAAGTAGCCCTGATAGGAACCATGGGCTTCGAGACTCACTCTTGCCCATGGACTCAAGCCAGAAACACCTTCTTCACCAGGGCCAGCCCCCATCACACTGCCAGCCACAGTGCTTCATAACATGCTGGCCTCTGACTTGCCACTAACGCCAGCTCCTCACAGCTGTGTTCTTCTCACAACTTATTTAACTGGTCTGTGCCTTAATTTCCTCATCCTAAAATGGGGAAACAACAGTACCAAAAATAGTATCAATAACAGATTAGGGAGGATTAAAACCTGGATACAGGTACAGTGCTCACAGCAGTGTTTGGTACATAGTAACTGCTCAGTAAATGTCAGATAGTGTCATCATTCACTCGCCTCACTGGGCTGAAAAGCAGCCTAAAGCAACCAAATAGAATACAGTATGTTACTTTAGCAATGAAAGATAAACCAGATTTTTTAAAAATAACTCCGGAAGATGAACTGTTTCTAACCAATTACTACCAGTAGTTCCCTAGCATTTGCAGACTGAATGCCTGCGGTTTCCACTGCTCACAAGTTACCTTGAGTATACGTCATGTAGAAATTGCAGTTAAATCAAATATAGTAGAGACAGGTGTGAGGTGGTGAGTCCTTGGCTAATGAGTCCTTGGCCGACCACCCAGTGAAAGCATGTCGATCTCTCTCTCTCTTTCTCTTTTTTTTTTGCTGGCTTTTGTAAATAAGTGACTTCATTCAGTCCTCTGCACAACCTTGTGAGGTACAATCATTCCCATCCTACAGACACACTGAGGAGAATGACATGCTGTGGCAACAGCTGCAGACTTGGGAACCGCAAAAGTCTCGGGATGTACCCCAAACATGACGTGGTAGACCTGATACAACCCTAGAATCCATTCTATGAAGAATCAAAGAATTAAACTGAAAGTCCACACCTCTTATATCTAAAATTCAAATGACTAGTCTAAAACTAGCAGTGGTAAAGAATCAGCCCTACAGAATCTAACACACCACAGCTCAGTGCTCCTCCCAGGGGGCAGGCGGTTGAGGCGCTGATCTAACTGAGCCACTGGGCTTGGCCGAGACCCAGCCCAGGCCCTCAGCCTCAGAGCCCTGCGTTTGAACCAACTGATCCAGCCAGTGGCAGAAGAGCCCAGGAGCCTGTGGCCATGAGTAATACCAGCACAAAACACATCTTTCTAATCAGAAGCTGATGGTACCAGTTCTGTCAGGACTAGCAGTAAAAGAACACAAAGGCAAACAGAGAAGCAGACTTTCCTTCTCCCTCTAACTCAGAACGCAAATGTGTGGACTTGTTTACTAGGTCTTATACCCTCCCCTCTGAAATATTTATTTCTTGATGCATTTTAGAAAGCAGGCTCATCTAGGGTTAATAAGCCAAATCTATTTCTGCTAGTAGTTGCACAGTGTCTAGAAAGTAAGACATTAGGAAATGCTTTTATTTTGGCCTCTTATCTCTGGCATCACGATGAGGATAACGCATATGAAGTGTTCTTGTGGTTGAAAGCACTTCCCAGATGTAAAGAAATTACTGCCGTCACCTGAGGGTTATTGCAACACATTTCAGCAAAGACTTCATTTCAGAAGTCATTCATTCATTCATTTGTTCACTTAATTCATTAAACACACTTTTACTGAGTTCCCACCAAGTGCCAGGCAATGTGAATGCAGAACTGAACTAGACAGTCCAAGCCCTTGAAGGACCAATCTTTTTAAAAACTGGTCTTTTCATCTCCGTGGTATTCCAAACACTCCAGCTGCTCTCACCTCTCTCGGTTTCCATTTTCCCCGCACCCCTGCCCTGAGCTCTGCACCACTCAAGAGTGTGCTCCCCACACAGTCTGCAAAAGTCTAAGCACACGGCCAAGTCTCCTGTGGGCACTAAGGAAAAAGAAATATCTAGTGATTTAAGAGGTGAGTGTTTAGCGACACACCTGGCTTTATTACAATAACCTGCTTTCATTGTACTCCTGTCAACCCATCTTCCGAAAAGTTGCCTGAAAGAATTCTCTCCTCCCAACAATCTGAGGAGGCTCCACTGGGTTGAGAGTTAACCGACAGAGGAGTAGAAACAAATCTCAACGATCTGCCGGCCAGGTGTTCCACGTGAGGGCAGTCAGCCTGGGACACCCTTAGCAAATCATAAGAGGGCACCGAGAGCTTGGAGCAACAGGAAGTAGAAATGTTTTCTGCCACCTGATTCATCCGGATGTGGTCATTCTCTACCAGACTTCTCTCTGGGCAGACGTTAATGGAAAATAGCCCAGAATCACAGATTTTTAAGACTGGAAGGAACCTCATCTGGTCCAATTCCCTCACTTTACAGATAGAGAAACCAAGGCTCCGGGAGAGGATATGACGAAGCCCAGGTTGCAGAGTTTGTCTCTGAGGCAGGAACAGAAGCCGAGCCACCTGCCTGCCCGCGCAGGGTCCGTTCCTCCCCCCAGAGCTTCCTTCCAGGAGCCAGGTGTGTGGCTGCAGGCAGCCGAGCAGCGTGCCCTGCATGGCCCCTCAAGCACACCACCATCCTAGCAGCTCTCATTGCTTCTTCCTTGCATGACTCTGCCTTTCTTAAAGCAAAAAAAACCACAGCTCCCAGGAGCGCTGAGCCCCCTGTGCAAATGAAGAATGCCCCTGAGTGGCATGTCTGCTTTTATTTTGTGAAATGAGATTATTTTCTGTCTTTTTCTTCTGAAGATCCATGAGCTGCTAGATGTCAAGGAATTCTACATACTGTGAAGAAAACTTAGAGTGGGGGTCAAATAGAGTATTTGCACTCATAATTAATTCCTACCAATGTTAAACCCAAGAATTAGGTTCCAGCATTTTACAGTGACAATGTGTTTTATCTCTCCACATCTAAACTTTTTTTAAAAAAATAGCATACACATTTGCATGCAATGCAAGTAACAGTAACCCTTGACACGTGGTCCTCATAGCGACTCCAGTAGAGCATGGTAGAGTAGGGTAATTATCCCCAAGTTGCAGAAGCCAAAATTGGTTCAGGGGAACTACCAGTCTGCCCAAAGTCAAACAGGTAAGAAAAGGCAATGCCCTAACAGTGACCTCGCCTAAGGCTCTCTCCTCCTTACTGTGCAATTTAGCTTCAGAATTGTCTTCTCATATTTGGCACATCAACAACACCGAAGAGCAACCTTTGCTGCTACATTGGAGACATTTAAGACACTTGAGTCACTGGGAAAGGAGCACGGCCTGAGCATGCAAGTTCAGCAGCAGGTGCTTCTCTGCAGGAAACTGAATGACACAGGTGCATTATGGGGGGACTTTGGGGGTTCATAAACAGGATTAACCTTACAATGTTTTAAATTATTCATTATTCCCTCTATCCTTTCAAAAACAATCTGTGATGGCTCTTAGCTTTGACAATAACTCAATCAAAAATAATTAATTTGTTCCTTTTCAAAAATATTTACTCATAGATGCAGAGAAAAAGGCTTGGAAGGCTGTATCTTGAGGATAGATGTACTGATTATTAGCAGTATATTAGTAATGCTAATGTGTTTTATTTTTACAGTGAACATGTATAGCTTTGGAAATTAAAAAAACAAGCAACAATAATCTCGTGAGTGGAATCCATAAGAGCTGAATTCATAGAAACTGAGGGTGGAATGGTGACCGCCGGGGGGGCGGGGGGGGGGAGTGCAGCAATGTTGGTTCGGCTGTGAGATGAGTAAGTTCTGAGGATCTAATGAGAGCACGGTGGCAATAGTTAACAATGTTGAATTATGTACTTGAAAGTTGCTAAGAGAGTTAACCTTAAATGTTCCCACTACAAAAAAAAAAAATAGTAGCAATATCTACACGTATCAAAGCATCATGGGTAGACCATAGATGCAATGTTTTATGTCAGTTATATCTCAGTAAAGCTCCAGGGGGTGGGCAGAGTGGGGAGATAAGAAAACAAATAAACAATAAAGATTTTTTTATTTTTAAAACATTTTCTTCATTTCGAAAAATGGAAAAGGGGTTATCTCCGCAGGGGAGTGGGAGCTCTATTACTGTGAACCGAGTAAATGGAAAATGCAGACAGCACTCTAAGCCCCTGGGCCAGACAGACCCTTGGCCTTGAGTCTTCTCTGTCTCAGTGCTCTCAGCCCCAGTGTGCCAGGACACCAATTTTACATAAGGATTTGAGGGACAGAAAAAAATGTATATATATATATATATATATACACCAAATTCTACATACAAAATCAAATGAAAAAATTGCACCGATCCTTAAATCGATTTCCAAGCTGGCTGGCACCCAGAGCCCTGTGCCAGTCTGCCCTGCTCTCCGAGACCCCTCATTGGGAAAGCTGGGGACACCCTGAGGCAAACCGCACCACCCGATTCCCCTTTCTCCTGCTTTCTGAGAGACCAGCAACCTTATTATTAAAATCACTTTTACTGTTCGTTTTTTTTAGTCAAATTTCTCTTCATCTACTAGACCTTTAAAAATTCTTTATAAAACAGGTGGCAGCAAATATATTACCAGGGAAATCCAAAGCCACAGGGGCAGAGTTCCCCTGCCTCCCTAGCCAGAGGTGAGGCTGTCTGGCCTGGCATCCTGGCTCCTGAGGCCAGCTCTGGGCTGCCTCACATGTCTGCAGGACAGCAGGCTGCACAGCACAAGGTGCTAATTCAGTCATTCCACAAATGTTTATTGAGTGAAGTTTGAGAAAGGCCTGTTAGGGGACAGTGGGATCATTCACGAGCCAACGGTCAGGGCTAACGGATCAGAGGTGGACAATCAATCTTTCATTAGACCTCAAACCACCTCTGGGATAAAGCAAACAGGGCCCCTGCCCCCCACCCCCCACTCCCCAGCAGCTGGGCGGGATCAGGCAGGCGATCTGGAACAGGAGAGCTGCTGGGGAGAGGCAGGGGCAGTCACTGATCGCCACCAAAAACACCTCAAGTCCTGCACCATAAATGATATAACACCTCTAAATGCTCTGAACAGTGTCTGGCACTTAGTAAGAACTCAATACTCATTTTTGCCATTACTATTCCAGCTTGTTCTTACCCAAGGAGCATCAAAAAGGCAGAAAGAACACAGGTTCTAGATTCAGAGTGAATGGATTTGAATCTCAGGTATGCCGCTTACTAGCCATGTGACTAAGGGACCCGATCTTCCTGAGTCTCAGTTTCACAATTATAAAATGGGATAAATGAGCCCTGGCCAGGTACCTCAGTTGTTTGGAGTGTCATCCTGTACACCAAAGAGTTTGCAGGTTCCATCCCTGGTCCCCAGCATACAAGAGGCTTCCGACCAACATTTCTCTCACAAACCTCTCTCTCTCCCTCTCTCCCTCTCTCTCTCTCTCTCCCCCCTCTCTCTCAAATTAATGAACATATCCTCGAGTGAGGATTGGAAAAAAAAGAAAAAGAAAAACACTTTAAATGGGGTGAAGGGCAGTATCCCATCCCTGGTGAGGGTTTGTGAGAATTAAGGACACATTGTATGCAAAGAAAAGTAACTGGCCCATAAGCACCCAATAAAAGATAGTAAATATTGCCACTGGTTTGCATCACACCTCCCCCACCTCTCTTGAAGAGTCCTGGAATCTGATTTTACCTGGAAACCAACCCAAGCAGAAGAACTACAGGGGGGAGGGGAAAGGAGGGGAAGGGAGGGGTGGGAAGGGGAGGGGAGGCTGAAAAACTTCCAGTGAAACCCACCCAAGTCCCTTTCCAGTTCTTTTGAACCATCCTCCTCTGTTGGGTGGCTCCATCCAGTTGACAGCTGGGGCCACTGTTCCCTTGTTGGGAATGCCTGCCAAGAAGGGGACAGGAAGCTGGGCAGCAGTTTGAATCCATCCCACCTTCCAGTGTTTGTTTGTCTGTCTGAAACCCCACTGGGCTTCCTCTGCACATCCCTGCCAGGCTGTGCACGTCAGGAGACTGACAGTATGATTCATAGTCTGTTCTTATCTAGGCTTCCATCTCAACTCACAGCCCAAAGCCCTAAAGGGAGGCTGCTGGTCACAAACCAACACCAAATGAGAATAAGGACTTTTTATCAGGACAGGGGGGTTATAAAGGGAGGAAGGAGGAAAGGGGAGAGGATAGAAGGCAGGGTACGCGCAGAAAGAGAGGCCCACTTCCTACATGCTGGTGGCGCCCCATGACTTAGCCACTGAAGCAGTTGGTTTTCCACCTTAAAAAATGACAAATACCATTCACTTAATGTAAAACTCGCCTTGGGACAGGTCTAGGTGTAGGAAGGGAATTCCAAAACAAATCTGCTTATTTCCCCAGTAGAATTCATCAGCCCCCCAATTCCCTTCCCAACACCCCACCTGTAGATAGGTCCCGATGTCCTGCCTCACTTCACCCGCGCAATCTGGGGGAAGTTACTCTGCAGCCAGGTCTTGTCGGCAGCCCTCCCAACCCCGGGCTCGGTCCTCAAAAGTTGCAGGAAACAGGACCGCCCAGCAGAGCCCCCACCTATCCAGCCACCTCAGTTCCCTGGAGACTCGGCCCTCTGGGCAGCGCAGCTGGGTGTTAAGTACGTGGGAAACTAAGGAAGGGAGCTTGCTGGCTGCCAAAACGCAGTTCACGTTTTAAAATTCAGAAGGCACCTCACTGAACGGAGAAGTAAACAGAGACCCAGAGAGGGAGAGAAAGCTGCCCGGGGTAACACAGCGAGTAGGCAAAATGTAGAGACTAGAACCCGAACGTTCTTCGGATCGCAGACGGGCAGGGAGCGCGTCCCGCCGCCTTCCGCACCCGCTTACCCGCGGACCCAGGCCAGGTGGTGCGAACCCCGCAGCCCCGGGCGTGGCGCGTTACCTTCCCGGACACCCGGCAGCGCGAGCCTCCTCTCCCCCGGCGGGGCGCTGGCGGCTCTGCGCGGCTCCCTCGCCCGCCCTGCGGTCCCGGTGTCACCCCGCAGCTGTCAGCGCGGGGCTGCGAGCGCCGGCTCCTCCCGCGGGCGGCGCGCTGGGGCCGCTCCGGGGCTGCGGGCCAATAGCGCGGAGCCCGCTCCCCGGCCCGCCCCTACCCGCCCTCGGCGCCCGCGGGCTCGAGCCCCGGGCCTGCCCTTCGCCCACCGCTCCCGCCGCGCCGGCTTCTTTCTCCGCCTGGGCCCTCTCGGTCCTCCCGCCCCGGCCTTCTCAAGCCTACCTTGCTCGGAAACAACTTTTTAACTGCGCAAAGAAGGCACCGCTGTTTGTTTGTTTGTTTGTTTGTTTGTTTGTTTGTTTGTTTGTTAACGCTGTGCGTTAGGGGTCCTCAGAACCCGAGAGCCTGGAGCGCGAGGAGGCGACCCACTCTCTTCTGGCGCCAACCACCCCTCGGGGAAAGCAAGGCCGAACGTTATGGAGACTCGTGACCCCAGCAAGACGCGGTTAAAACCGCTCCGGGCATCCGTTTCCTCACCTGTAAAATAGATAAAAATACCTCACAGGTTGAGAAGATTAAATGAGGTCATCCTTTCAAAGTTCCTAATAAAATAACACCCGGGTAAGCGGTGAGCACAAGGTGTACTGCCTGAGCCACCCTATGGGTGTACAAGAAGGACTGGCACAAGGCTGGAAGGTGCAGACCGGTGGGGAGACGGGCATGCCTATAAATACAATATCGGATCCTAGCCAGATTTCCAACATTACTGATGATTGGGCCAGCCCAGACAAATTTCCCAAGTTGGTGAACCTTGAGGTCTTTCCTTCATCATCTCCCCAGTTAGTGTTGGCCACGTAAATGAGGGCGGCCCAGGTCTGCCTGCCCTGGGTTCTTCCAAAGGTCTTCCTCCTCCCAAACTTACCAGCGAGGAATCCCAAAGGCCTCATTCAGGGCTGGGTGTAGGCCTGCTAACCTGGCTGAGGAATCCTTGCACTGCGTTCATGTGCGTGCTGTGGCTTTCACCCAAACTTGGGAGTCGACTCTGTCCCTGTTCTAGGAGATCAGTCAGCATGCAAGGAAGGATTAAGCCACTCTCCCTGCCTTTGAAGAGACAAATTTGTAAATAATTTCAATTTAGGGTGATAACTGCTATACTAGGTGTACAAAGTATTATAGAGTCACACATTGGGAAAGGAGGGCAATAAAAGCTTAAATAAAGTGTGACCAATGTAAGTCTTTTTTAATTTCATTTTTTTATTGTTGTTCCACTACAGTTGTACCCAGTTCCCCACACACACACACTTTCCCGCCCCACCCAAACCCACTTCTCACCCTCAGTCCTACCCCGCTCTGGCTTTGTCCATGGGTCCTTTATACGTGTTCCTTGACAACCCTTCCCCTTCTTTCCCGCTATCCTCCTCCCCCTCTCCCCTCTGATCTTTGTCAGTTTGTTCTTTATTTCTATGTCTCTGGTTCTACTTTGCTTGCTTGTTTGTTTTGTGGATTAGGTCCCACGTATAGGTGACGTCATATGGTATTTGTCTTTCAGGGTCTGAGTTATTTCACTTAGTTCCAGTTCCATTCACACTGTTGCAAAGGTAGGAGTGACTCCATTCTTCCTGCTGCATAGAATGGTGTAAATGTACCAGTTTTTTAATTCATTCATTTGCTAATGGGCACTTAGGCTGTTTCCAGCACCTGCCTATTGTAAATTATGCTGCTATGACCATTGGGATGCATAGGTTCTTTTGGATTGGTGTTTCGGGATTCTTAGGATATAATCCCAGCAGTGGAATTGCTGGGTCAAAAGGCAGTTCCATGTTTAGTTTTTTGAGAAAAATAACCAAGGTTAGTCTTGAGGGAGGGTTATAAATTAGGTCAGATGGAAGCAGGAAAAAATGGTGGGTGTGGAGACAAGGAAGACAGGGACATGCCTGTCATTTGTAGTGGCTGCTGTGCAAGGTGTATGACGGGCAGGCAGAGATGAAGCTCAGGAGGTAGATACAGGAGGGGGAGCGTGCCTGCCTTGCAGGGGGGAGCCACTGCATCCTGTTGGTGATGGCTGCTGATAAAAGATTTTAAGCAAAGAAGTGGCATGACCTCATTTGTTATGGGACATCCTTGCAGTGTTGACTGTGTCTTCCTTGGCTATCTCCTCCTCTACCTCTCCAGCCTGGAGGGCAGGTACTGGGTCTGGCTCACCTGTGTGTGCCTTGCATGACCTTCTACAGGGCTTTAAAGGAGCTCAGTGCCTGCTCCTCCCAGTGTCACTCCTCCCCAGAAAATAAACAGCCACCCCCACCTGCTAGGGAGGGGCTCAGGATGCTCACTTCAAGCTCTGAGGCAGGTGGGTGGGAGAGAAATGTTGAGACAGGATCTTGTCGGGGCCCTCAACCCATCCAAAGAGGCTGTGTGGCTCAGAGGTTGAAAGCTAGAGCTCTGACGTTAGGTGGCCACGTTTCAAATACCGGCCCCACCACTTTCTAACAGGACCTTACAGTTACTCCTCTATGCTGTGCCTTTTGCTTAATTGTTAAAGGGATGCAAATGCTGCCCTCTAAGTCTGCTGTGAAAGTTCAGATGAGAAAGTGCATGTGTTTAGCGGAGAGCCTTCCACATATGAGTACTGAATAAATCGTAGTTAACATGATTATATCGAGTCAGCAGTGTCTTGTTCCTCTTAACCTATAGTAGATTGCCACTCTTCAAAATGGTTTGCATATAAGTGAAATCTAAATTTCACAGAATTTTTGGTAGATATCAAGGAGAACGGCAAGGGGGTAGGGATAGTGCAGGGCAGTTATTAAATGTACCGGCTACGGTGCATGTCCACCAGTCAGCTACACCATGACTTTGCTCAAGTCACTTAACCCCTTTAAACCTCTGTACCTCTCCCATAAAATAGAAATAGCGCCCGGGCCAGTGTAACTCAGTGAGTTGGGCATCTTCCCAAAAAGTGAAAGGTCTCTGGTTCGAGTCTCAGTCAGGGCACATGCCTGGTTGTGGATTCAGTCCCCAATCTTGGTATACACAAGGTATGAGAAGCAACCAATTGATGTTTCTCTCTCACATCAGTGCTTCTCTCCCTCTCTTTCTCCCTCCCTTCCCCTTTCTCTAAAAATAAATAAATAATTTTTTTTTAAAAAAGTAGAAATTCAATAAATAGTAACATTACCTGCCCTATGTAAGGGAGATGCTGTAATACACATAGCACATTGCCTGACCCAGGGAAGATCTCAGTCTTATATGTTTTGGAAGAGAAGAGTAATCTAACAGAAATGCAATGGAAGGAGAAAGTGAAATCCTGGGGTGGGGAGGGGGGGGACACTGAACTTAAATGTAAAGACCTGCGCTGGATCTGTGAAAACTGAGTGAGATGGGAGATGTGAGCTCAGACACATGCAGGTGGAGTATGGGCCCGCAGGCATTTTCCAGGTGAAAATGGGTTATTTGAATTTGAAACCCCTGTCTGAACATAGATAAAATTCTTGCAACACTATGGACCAGAAATGAAAAGAAGTGCCATTCACAGGGTCGAGGATGACTGCTCTCTCTACCCTAAACGACTTACACTTTCATAGGCACTCAGTAAGTGTTTATTAAATTGCATTGGCAGGCAGGTCTTTCATAGTAAATGTGTTATAAAGAGCAGCTCTCAGGCCGCTGGAAAAAAGTAAAAATGAAGAGAAAAATACAACTTCCTTGTGAAGACATCACTTTGTCCTGAAGCTTTGTGGCTTTATAACTTCATACCCACCAAAAACTGAAGATATTGCTAAAATGCTGTACAATTACATCTAGTGTGGCAATGTGGTTAGATGACTTATAGCAGTAGGTATCAAATGTACAGCACTCAGAACACAGTTCAGTCACGGTACTGAGTCACCAAAGCAGGAGTCTGGTTTTCTACATAATTTGCAGATACTGAGTATCTTTTTAAATCTTGGAAGTACAAGGTTTTGGCCTTGAATCACACTGTGTTCACAATCTCTCCACAGTCTTTAATAATGCCTTGCAGTTCTACAGGCTTTGTTTCAAAGCTCTTTCACTTTGATTATCTTGTTTGATCTGCACATCAACCCCAGAGGTAGGAAGCACAGCCATTAGTATCTGCATTTTACAGACAAAGACAAGAGGAACTTGAAAGGATCAGGCCCCAAGCCTGGCCCAAAGGGCACACTAGTGACAAAGTCAAGGTTGGAACCCACATATCTGCTATACCAGGAAGATTGTTGATATTCATGAAGATCTCGGCGTCACTATGTATAACCTTTATGCATATATGTACATATGTTTTCATGCAGAGTTCCTTTCACAAAGTGAGGAAAACTCTCTGGGAGGATCACGTCCTCAGATAGTTATGTGTAGTCTCCACGACCTGTCACTTCAGTGCCTCTCACCTGGGCATTGTCAACATGCATTAAAAATCTCTGGGTTTATTCTATCAGTGTTTTAGAACAAACTTTCATATTATAATGTTTTTAGAAAGAACAAATGTTACTTCGGAAAAACCCCAAATGTTACAGGGAAACTTAGAATAGTCAAATACAAAGAGACAGAAAGCAGAACAGTGTTCACTAGGGGCTGGAAACTCGGGTTTGGGGGCTGTCCAGTCGGAGTTTCCTTGGGGGGCTTTGGAAAGTTCTGGAGAAGGGTGATGGCGATGGTTGCAGAACAACGTGAGTGTAATAAATGCCACAGACCACACATTTAAAAATGGTTTGAATGGTAAAATTTATGTTATATATAAGTGGTGTTAAAGAAACACCACTTTGTTTTTTTAATGTGAGATTCCCTTTGGTAGAAGGCTAGCTTTTGGGGTTTTGTTTGTTTTTCTTTTTTTAATCCATCTTACCTAAGAGCCCTTTGTACTTGCTGTAGAAAAGAAGATAGTGATCTGTAGGGAGCTCTCCTGATCTTTTATTAAAAACCCCAAATGGGGTTTAGGTTAGTGTGATAAGGTGAGATACCAGTAGGTTACTATAGCTACTATTGAGTGCTTCTTACCTGCCTGATGTTGACTAAATGCTTTTACCTATCATTTCATGTAACCATCTGAGCAGCTGAGTAGTAACAGATGAGAAACTGAGTTACATGAAGGTTGAGTTTCTTGCTCAGAAACTCTGGGCCTGACTTCCCCAGGGGGTAGTAGAATCTCCCTTGAAGCTCCGGTCTGTGGTCTGGGTTATGCATTTGGCCTAAAGCAGGGTAATTTCTTGAAGTATTCCTTAGGACACTACTTCCTGTCTGCTGAAATTCCTGTCACCTGCTCTTTAACAAAATCATTGTGTCCTGTGTGACTAGGCCTACGCTGACCAAAATGACAGCCACTAGCCACATGTGGCTATTGAGTACTAGCAATGTGACTAGTCTGGACTAAGATATAACATAGGTGTAAAACACCCACAGAAAAAAAAAGGGAACATATCTTGTTAATAATTTTGTGGCCCTGGCTGGTATAACTCAGTGGATTGAGCACGGGCCTGTGAAGCAAAGGGTTGCTGGTTCAATTCCCAGTCAGGGCACATGCCTGGGTTGTGGGCCAGGTCGCCAGTAGGGGACACATGAGAGGCAACCACATATTGCTGTTTCTCTCCCCCTCTTTCTCCCTCCCTTCCCCTCCCTCTAAAAATAAATTTAAAAATATTTTTAAAAATTAATTTTGTATTGATTACACATTGAAAAGATAATATTTTGGGACATAAGGAATTAAATACAATATAATATCACAATGATGTTCATCTGTCTCTTTTTACTTGTTTGTGTGTGGCCACTAGAAATTTTTTAATTAAGTACATGGCTCTCATTATATTTCTGTGGGAAATATAATGAGATTTCACTTACCGCACCTCAATTTTCCCCCTTAGGAGTTGAGAAGTAACCTTTGTTTCCTGATGCCTCAGCTGGAAGTCTCCCTTCCCCTAATTTCCCCCATCATGACATGTCACAGAGACCTTTCGAGTTAGCACACACAGCACAGGAAAGACATATTGAAATATGTGACTTACCTCTGTACTCATTACCCTGATTCAGAATTCAAAGCACAATAATTACAAAATGTTGTCATTCCTACTGACTGGCATTTTTATTCCCTCGCCTTTTTCAAGTACAGGGGAATCTTGACCAGCCATACACATCGAGAATGTAACGCCTAGAGAAGAGGAAATGTAATCTTATTTCATCCCTTGTTTGTTCAGTTACTCATTCCTTCACTCATGTATTCATTTCATTTTATAAGTATTTACTGAGTGACCATTATATGCATGGAATGTCGCCATGAGGAATTCAAAGATGAACCAGATTAGTGTCTGCTACTGATTCTCTTTCAAAAATATATTAGTTTATTTCTTTGCTTTTTCTAGTGAACATCACAGGCAGCATGATATCATGAAAAAGCCCTAAACAAGAGTCATAAAATCTAGTCCTGGTTTTATGAGTGATATGAAATGAGCAGTTCTCTTCAAATTGAAATCTCAGGGGTTTTTTATAAAATTGGAAAGAATAAAAATATTCATTTTGTTTATTGTGAAAATAAAATAATGGAAATGATAATCTACACATTACTATATTTTTCACTTATTATAAGGCACTACATTAGAAACCAGGAGATTTGGCTTCCCTTCTAGACCCTACAAACAACATACTGATTTTTAACCTCTCATGTCTCAGTGCCCTTATCTCTAAAGTGAAGGTTAAGCTGCATACATTCCAAATATTTTCCAGCTCAAAATTCCGGGTTTTAAGAGCATGCTTTTAAAGTAATCATTTTCTGAATATCAGCATTTAAGTTTACCAAAGTCATAATTATCAGGGCAATTCTTCAGCCATAGATCTTACAGGATTTAAATGTATGAAATACATGTCCCTGGAACTTGTTCTTACTCATTTGCAGAAAAATCTCTGCATCTACTTACTTTACAGTGTTTTTTCCTCTGCCACTATTTCAGCCAGCTGTTGGTGTATACCATACCACTCCAGACATAGTGGTTACTTCCAGTCCAGTTGGAGGCACAGGTAAACATGGCTCACCTCCTTGTACAACCACATCAAAATGACAACTGAAAGATAGAAGAACCTTCACTCAGAACCATCAGAAATTGAGTTGAATGGAAGTCTGACAACTACTGAATTATAGAATCCAATCCATCCAGGTAGGAAAAGTAGAACCACAGAACCTGCTGGTTCCACATCCACGTGTGGAAGGATATCTTGGGAGCAAGGAGTCCTAGCCCCACACCAAGCCCCCAGCCCAGGGTTCCAGTTCCAGGAAGATAAGCCTCAACAACTTCTAGCTATAAAATCCAGCAGGGGTTGAATCAATGAAAGAAACGTCAAGAGTCCCAAGCAGTCCCTCTTAAAGAACCCACACACGGACTTCATCAGACTGACTCCTTCTGAGCTCCAGCACCAGGATAGCAGCTTGAAAGACTCCAGTGGCACACAGGGAGGAACTGAAGTATCGGGCATCAAGGAGAGAGCTGGGGGTTAGCTTTCTCCCAGACAGAAAGGCTGGCAGAAGCCACTGATTGTCCTTTTTGGAGCCCTCTCCCACAGAACCAGAGAGCTGGCAGGCAGGTGCCATATCTGAGACTCCATCAACCTGGCTAACACTGTTCACACCACCCTAGAAATCCTCTGAGACTCCGTCCCACCCAATTTATGCACCACCAAACTGCTTTTCCATATGAATGGCTGGTCATGGCTCCTGCTTGACAACTTCCTAAATCCTCTCAAACAAGCAACAGTCAGACTCACTAAGCCCTCAGCCCTTGCACCCCTTGCTAAGTAGCCCTATGCACAGCAATAGCAGCAGCCAGCCCAGATTCACAACTTGGCTTTGCCTGGAAATCTCCAAGCCCAGAAAAAGTGAAAAACATCTCAGATTGCTTTATAGCTCAGGCAGGGTGGCCCTGGGCAAAACACAGGTAGGGATCACCTTGGCCTGCGTCACCTAGGAAACCCTAGAGCCTGCGTACCCAGTGGATAGCTACAGACCACATCGGAGCACCACCACCCTGCCCCTGCACAGCTGATCCTCCATGGAGGGCAGAGGTGGGTGGTCAGTGGTCACAGTCAGTCCTTGTAGATGACTGGCTGGGGTAAATTCCACCCATTGACCTGCCAATACCAATCAACAGCACTCAAAGTGCACCTGCCAATCAAGGCTTAACTACAAGAGGAGGGTGTTCTCAGGCCACAAAAAGGGTGCACTTTGAGTACCCAGCTTGGGTGATAGAGGGGACTGTTCTACTGGGCCCTACAGGACACCTACTACATTAGGTCACACCACCAAGACACGAAGTCAAAGCAGCTCTACCTAACACATAGAAACAAACAAATAGGAGGAGATAAAATGAGGAGACAAAGAAATGTGGCCCAAATGAAAGAGCAGATCAAAACTTCAGAAAAAGAACTTAACAAGAAATAATCAGAGGACTTCCACCAAGATGGAGGCATAGGTGGAAACACTGTGCCTTCTCCCACAACCAAGTTTGAATACAACAAAGGTTTGGAGAAACAAAGACACAACCAAAGGACAGAAAATTGAATTATACGGAAGTCCAACTACATCTAACCGTTCAATGGGGACGGTAAGAGGGGTGGAGCCAGCAGCGAGCAGGGTCGGGCAGGACAAGTTCCCCGACCCAGGCGCGCAGGCAGTCCGGAACCAGTTGGGGTGCGGGGCAGACTGACCGCGGTCGCACATTCGCGCACAGTTGAGACGGACCACACAGGCCCCAGGGGGCGAGGGCTGACAGCGGTGGCACACTCGCGTGCAGTGGGATGAAACACGTGGGCCCGGTGACTGCAGCAGCTGCGGCACTGGTGAGGGCTGAGGCGGCAGGTGGCAGATGGGTTGGCATAGTCCCTCTTTGACCCCGCCCCCACATACAGCATCACAACCCAGCGACTTAGTTGCCCTGCACTAGTGAACACCTTAGGGCTCCGATCCTGCTACTGAACAGGCACAAACAGCCCGAAAGATGGCGCAAGAAGAACTCAAAGACCCAGAGCTGATAACTCTCAGCGACCGAGAAATTGCCAGCCTCTCAGAAGCACAATTCAAAACACTGTTTATCAGGATGCTAACAGAACTGGTGGATTATAGTCACAAATTAGAGAAACATATGAAGGCTAAACTAATTGAAATGAAGGGAGATGTCCAGGAATCCAATAGTGATGGAAAGGAAACTGGGACTCAAATCAATGGAATGGACCAGAAGGAAGAACAAAACATCCCACCAGAAAGGAATGAAGAAATGAGAATTCAAAAAAATGAGGAGAGGCTTAGGAATCTCCAAGACATCTTTAAATGTTCCAACATCCGGATTATAGGGGTACCAGAAGGGGGGAAAGAAACAGCCACAAGTGGAACACTTATTTGAACAAATAATAAAGGAGAACTTCCCCAGTCTGGCAAAGGAAATAGACTTCCAGGAAATCCAGGAAGCTCAGAGAGTGCCAAAGAAGTTGGACCCAAGAAGGAACACACCAAGGCACATCATAATTACATTAGCCAAGACTAAAATGAAGGAGAGAATCCTAGAAGCAGCAAGAGATAAGGGGACAGTCACCTACAAAGGAGTACCCATCAGACTGTCAGCGGATTTCTCAAAAGAGACCTTACAGGCAAGAAGGGGCTGGAAAGAAGTATTCCAAGTCATGAAATCCAAAGACCTACAGCCAAGATTGCTTTATCCAGCAAAACTTTCATTTAGAATGGAAGGACAGATAAAGTGCTTCTCAGATAAGGGCAAGTTCAAGGAGTTCATCATCACCAAGCCCTTATTATATGAAATGCTAAAGGGACTTATCTAAGAAAAAGAAGATAAAAAATATGAACAGTGAAAGGACAGCAAACTCACAGTTATTAACCACACCTAAAACAAAAGCAAACCAAGAAGACAGCTAGATCAGGAGTGGAACCATAGAAATAAGAACACATGGAGGGTTAGCAACAGGGGAGTGGGAGGAGGAGAAGGGGGGAGAAGGTACAGAAAATAGCATAGAGAGTAGGTAGAAAATAAATAGGGGGGAGGGCAAGAATAGTGGGGGAAATATAGAATCTAAAGAACTTGAGACACGTGGTTATAAACTAAGGAGGGGGGGAGAATGGTGGGGGAGGGAGTGTGCGGGGGGAGGGGAATGAAGGGGGGAATAGAACAACTGTAATGGTATAATCAATAAAATATATTTTAAAAAAAGAAAGAAATAATCAATTTATTAGATGCAGAGTTCTAAACACTGGCTATAAAGATGCTCAAGGACTTAGGATCTCAACAGCATGAAAAAGTTCCAGTCAGAAATGAAGGGTACACTAATGAAAATAAAGAACAATTTACAGGGAAACAACAGTAGAGTGGGGGAAAAAAGAATCAAATCAATGATTTGGAATATAGAGAAGCAAAAACAACCAATCAAATCAAGAAGAAAAAAAATCCAAAAAAAATGAGGATAGTGTACGCAGCCTCTGGGACAGCTTCAAACATTCCAACATTTGCATCATAGGGGTGCCAGAAGGAAAAGAGAAAGAGCGAGGAATTGCAAAGCTATTTGAAAACATAATGAAAGAACATTTTCCTAATTTGGTGAAGGAAATAGACATGCAAGTCCAGGAAGCACAGAGAATCCCAAACAAGATGGATGCAAAGAGGCCCACTGGAAGACCCATGATATTCAAGTGCCAAAGGTTACCTATAAAGAGAGAATCTTAAAAGTGACAAGAGAAAAGAAGTTAGTTACCTACAGGGGAATTCCCACAAAACTCTGCTGATTTCTTAAAAGAAACTTCGCAGGCTACAAGGGATTGGCAAGAAACATTCAAAGTCACGAAAAGCAGGGACCTGCAGCCGAGATGCTCTACCCAGCAAAGCTATCACTTAGAATGGAAGGGCAGATAAAGAGCTTCCCAGACAAGAAATAACTAAAGGAGTCCAACATCACCAAACCATTATTACCATATTTTTTGAACCATGAGACGCACTTAGGTTTTAGAGGAAAGTAGGAAAAAAATTTTTGAATCAAAAAATGTGCTAAAATATTTAATAAAATAAATAACATAATATTTCACCAATGTAAATGTAAACAGAACTCAACAGCAGCATTAAAAATGATTATTTCTCCTAAACTTGGTGGGGGGGGGGGTGTCTTATAGTCCAAAAAATATGGTATATGAAATGTTAAAGGGACTTATTTAAGAAAAAGAGGATCAAAACTATGAACAATAAAATGGCAATAAGTACATATCCATCAACAATTGAATCTAAAAAAAAAAAACTAAGCAAATAAGAACAGACACAGAATCATGGATATGGAGAGAGTTGTGATGGTTGTCAGATGGGAGGGTGTGGGGGATGGGTGAAGACGTGAGAGGATTAAGCAGTACAAATAGGTAGTTACAGAATAGCCATGGGGATGTAAAGTACAGTATAGGAGATGGAGCAGACAAAGAACCTATGCATGACCCCTGCGCATGAACAATAATGGTGTGGGTATGGCCTGAGGGAGATGGGGTGCTGGATGGAGGGAAGCAAGGGGGGGGAACTGGGACAACTATAATAGCATGATCAATAAAATATAATTTAAAAACAGTGGTTAAAACAATGACTTACTATTTCTCACGATGTTGTTGTTTGGGCTGTTCTTACACTGTTCACTCCCCAACTGAGGTTCCTTATGCTGCTACATGCAGCTGAGAGTTTCCCTGAGGCTGGAACATCCAAGACACCACATCTTGCAGGGCCACTTTCCACACAGCTTCTTTCCATTGAGGAGTCTAAGCCCCCAGCTTCTCACACGGCAGCTGAAGAAGCCGGAGCATTACAAGAGACAAACCCTGATGTGCAAGTATTTGTGTCATGCTTGCTAATGGTTTCTGCCAGGGCCATTTTTGTGGTCAAAATCCGAGTCAACTTGGGGAAGCCCCAATACCTAGAGGCACAGTTTCATCAGGAACTGCTGATTTTATAGTCTACCGCCACAATTTCCCTTCAACCGAGTTCTAGTTAACCTGAGATAGTAGCTTCTTCTCTCATGCTTCTGCATAAACCACTCCATTTTTTTGCTCTGTGCCTGGGTTTACTTCTGCTTCTGCATATATCACACTCCACTTCAGTCATCGATTTATATTCTGATCTTCCCTCACCAAAACGAGAGGTTCTTAAATAAGGATCTGAGTGCCAAGCATTTGTCACAGTGTCTCCAAATAGGAGATAACAACATCAAACTGCCCTGAATGGAAGCCTTTGGAACTTCACTAAATGTAAAGGCTAGAACATCCCATTTCAGAGTGAGCCAGGGCAGAGACTTCTAACCAAGGTTCTTTATTTTTACTAATCTCTATCTAAAATTAATCATTTTCTTCAATTGTAAATGTATTACCAAGCACAGTAGTATTAGTTAGGAGGTGTGTGAGCTTATCCCCAATAGAAACCCCAAATATTTTATATCACATTACACTTGGCTTGTTGCAAACATTGCAATTATTATGACTTTTTAAAAGATTTTATTTATTTATCTTTAGAGGGGAGGGGAAGGAGAGAGGGAGAGAAATATCAATGTATGGTTGCCTCTCATGCGTCCCCTGCTGGGAACTGGCCTGCAACCCAGGCATGTGCCCTGACTGGGAATCGAACTGTGGTTGCTTGGTTTGCAGGCCTGCGCTCAATCCACTGAGTTACACCAGCCATGGTCAATTATTATGATTTAAATAATAATTTTAAAACAATCTGAACAATCCATTTTAACATAGTTGGCTTCCTTCACTGATGTAGGTGTTTTATTTTATTCCATTTAGAAATATTTTTCTGAAAAGCAGTACATGGGCTTCACCACACTGCCCAGGCTGTCTATACCAAAGAAAAGTTGAAAACTTCTGACTAGAATGAGCTCCTGACTTGGGACACATTTAATACTGTTGGGAAGACTCCCCACCCAGCCCCCCAGGGGACTAGCATCAGCACTGTCTGATTACAGAATCAAATTCTCGGGCTCTGCCACCAACCTTGTAAATTAGAAGCTCTGCAGGCAGTGCCCAGCAATCTGTGTTTCTACGAGTCTTCCAGGAGACTCCAATGCACACTGGAGCCTGAGAGCCACTGAGCTGGTGCAAACAGTAGGGAGTCAAATCTGAGGTCTACAGCACAGATACATATCTCCTATTTCCTCAACACTGAGAAAAGCACTGTAGGAAAATGTTCTACTGCTTAATCTGAGTGATTATAATGCAGATGTATACATATATAAAAAGACCTTAGGCCCTACCCTTAAGATTAGTGCACTTTACTATATGCATGTTATATGTCAATTCAAAAAATAAGTGTAATATGGAACTGCAATACATAATCACTGACCTTTAGGAACTTTCTATTCAATTTAGAAGTCTCTTTATTCTGTCATTTGTTGAATCCTAGACAGTGTGCTGGAATGTTAGTGAATGAAATCTATCCTTGTGAATATATGTTCCAGTAGAGTCAGAAAACAAGCAATTAGAAAATAATAATTATGTCATTATAATTATGAATAATACATACCACTAAACAGTTACTATATTGCATTGATTCTAAGATGTACTCTTTTACAGTTTAACATTTCTGAAATGAGGATGTGTCTTATATTCTACAGTTGCCAGTTCAATCATAAGCATTCTCCTAATGGTACATACAATAATGGTGCATCTTCAGTTAATGGCATCTTAGATTTTGTGATAAATCTTAGAAATGTGATAAATTCTAAACTATTAAATATTACAGGAGTTCTGGGATATGTAGATCTATAAGCATTCCACGAGTCAAAAAGGCCTTGGAGAACAAGGTCAGACTTGAACCATCCTGAAGAAAGAGTAGGATTTTAAAGAGAGGAAGGACAAGGTCAACTGGGGGTGAAGCGCCTCAGGGATAAAGGGAAACTGTGATTTAGGGACTCAGGTCTCCTGGGACAGAGGAGGGAGTGTCAGGAAGCAAAGGCAGCTGAGTGACTGATAACTTGAAATCAGGTTACAAAGGCCTAGAAAGTGGAGCAAATGATGCCGTTAAAAATGAGGAGCAACTGAAGATTTCTGAACAGAAGATTAAAACGTTGTCTCACTTTGGTGTATGGAATGAGCTCAGCAACAGGGGCCAGATATGTATGTCTGTTTTCAATTTTTGGTCACCATTGTCTGAGCTTAAAGGAAGGAGATACATTGCTTCAATTCTCAAGGTTATGAGCTCACAGCAGAGCCATGGCAGATACGAGAACACTGCCAGCCAACCTCTCCTGCAGACCCAGTGGGAGAATGCACCCACTGAATGCTACTGCTCTCCAGCAGCCTGACCCAAATGACTTCTCTGAACTGTTGAAACTGGAGTCAGTCCTGCCAGCCCTGGGCTGCTGACCACCATCCCTTTCCAACCTCAGCCTCATGGTGAGCCCTAGATGCTCAAAGAGCCTTTTTTTTTTTTTTAAGAAGTCTCATAGTCAGCCCAAATACATTCATTTAATCCTCCCCACATCCATGTGGGGTAGGTGTTACCATTACCATTTTACAGGTAAGGGGACTAAGGATCAGGAAGGTAAAGCGATTTTTTTAAAAGATTTTATTTATTTATCTTTAGAGGGGAAGGGAAGGAGAGAGGGAGAGAAATACCAATGTATGGTTGCCTCTCGTGTGGGTCCCCTGCTGGGAACTGGCCTGCAACCCAGGCATGTGCCCTGACTGGGAATCCTCTGGTTCACAGGCCTGCGCTCAATCCACTGAGCTACATCAGCCAGGCCAGGAAGGTAAAGCGATTTTAACCAAGGTCACAGAGCTACTAAGTAACAGAATTGGGATTCACACCCTCTCCTGACTTCTTCCAAAGCCTGCACTTTTAACCAGTACTCTGTGTGAGTCTTGGCCCTAACCAGACTGTCAGATCAACGGCTTCAGACTTCCAGTTATGGAGCCTGGAATTAATACTAACACAGCCTGGGTATGGTGCACAACCACGTGCCCACCAAATGTCAGCCTTGGCCCTAGCCCATCATCCTTGCCTTTGGATCACAAGATTGGATCTTACCTTAACTTTTTATTTTGCACTTTAGTTACTCTGCCAGACAGAAAGGCCACCCCGAATCCCTGACCCCTTGATCTTCTCCTGACACTCTCCTCCTTCACACGGTCCTCCCGAATAAGCCCGTGCCTGCTAAGCCCCAGTCCCTGACATCTACTTCCCCTGTTGGGTCGGGGGTGCTAAGGCTCCAGCTTAGAAACTAGAAGTGGGCTCAGACTAAGGCAGGACTTGTCAACAGCTATGGAATATAAGCAAAGATCGCAAGGAGAGAATCTGGGGATGAAGGCAAGGAGGAGAACCAACAACGAGGCCAAAGAAGTATTAATCCAAAGAAGCCTAGCATAAAAGCGCCAGCCAAGAGGAACACTGTACCTGGAGCCAACATTACGGAGCAGGTTGGAGCAAAAGGGAGGGTGGAGGTGAAACCAGCAATGACTTCCAAGCATGGGAATGTGGAGACAGGGCATTTTGTAAGGCCAACACATGTAGGGAGAATGGGTGAGGTCGCTAAACTGGTTCAGACACCCGGGACGGACTTCCTCTGGCTTTCTCTCAGCCCTTGGGCATTGTCAGAAATTGTTGGCTACTCTGAGCACAATGCAGCCCAATCCCAGCCTTCTCCCTCTATCTGCTTCATTCATTCACTTATTCAATTAATACCCATTTGAGCCTCCACTAGATTATAAACTCCATGCAGACAGAAATACTATCTTTTTCATCATTTTAAGACCTAAAACCCAGAACAAGTTCTGGTACAGAGTAAGCACTAGCTATGTATTCATTGAATGAATGAATAATTAATGAATGTTTGCAAATGTGTTGAGTTCTAAAATATCTTCTCAGTTGTGACAATGATCTTACGTGTTGCCTGCTGATACTTACCAACCAGAGATTTGAGTAGGCTAGCAGCTACTAGATACTTCCGACATTAAGATCATTGAAACTTTTCTAAGACAAAAATAGGAAAGGTAAAAATATATTCTAATTAGTCAGGTTTTAGAACACCTAAAATGAAATAATTTATTTTTCCTTTTTTTAAAATTTCAAATCCAATTTGTGGTCAATATTGTCCATAACACTAAGCATTTATCACTGGTTTCAAAAGAATTTGCAGCAAAGAACGCCTGAAAATTGTCAAAATTATATAGTCAACATTGTAGGTAAAATATATATAGAGAGAGAGAGTTTAACTACAGAATTTTCTAGAATTGAGTGGACTCCCTGAAGGAAAATATTCATGCAAAGCTTTGATACTTTACTGTGGATTGCTTCTGAGGGCACTAGATCAAATAACACTCAGAAGTTCTCAGGATGCACATAAAGCCCACACAAGCCCCAAATCCTCTGTACATTGACTACAGGATGCTGTGGTCCATCTGGTTGAAGGTCCATCAGCCGCCCTCATGTTCAGGGTAAATAACTATGCTGAGACTCACAAAGAAACCATGGCAAACCCTGAGGGGGCTTTAACTTTGAATTAAAGGAAACCGCAAGACAGCAAACTACTGACCATAAACATGTTTACATTCTGTCTGATGGGGTGTGAGTGACTTGCAGAGCTGCTGCCCCTGGTGCGGTCAAAGCCACCTAGAGTGCACGGGGGAAGAAGAAGAGGGAAATGCGGTCAGAGGATCAAGCTACAGGCAGCTGGAGGCTCAGAGGGTCCAAGGCAAACGTGGGCCTGGATTGTGCAGGTATTACCATCTGTTGGGCAATGAGGGGAGGGGAGGGAAGCTTAAACAACTACCAGGTGTCACTCAGAGTGGCGAGGGTCTAAAGAAGACTGCCCAACGTCTGCTCTATGCTCATCAAAAATGTCAGTCTGAGCATGGGGAATGATTTACAGAATTTTGCTAAAGATTTCTCACTAAGAGTCACACTGAGTGTGCTGAGTAGAATGGATTGCATTCAGTACTAAACAGAGAAAACATTACAACTGTCAGGGAGAACCGGAAATGATACATTTCAATTCCTAACTCTTGCTGAATGATGATGTTCTAAGATAAAGCAGAGGAGGCTGAAGCGAATATTCCTCCTACACTTTGCTGGATAGTGAAATGGGAATAAATGAGCCAGTAGAAAGTCAGCTCCCTGTTCACTAGAGAAGTATGCCCTGCTAAGAAGGGCTGGGTAAGGAGGGAGCAGGGAGCACTCGAGAAGGCAAAGCCATGACCACAGGCCAGGGCCCCTGTGGACTATGTGTAGACACCTGTCCCAGATGCTGTCCCCCTGTTTCTGCTCTCCCAGAGCCTTGGCAGAGACTGGCAGAGCTGAGATTTGGGACAAGGCACATCATGAACTCTACCAGCTGATCTATACATCCCCAGGGAAAGGGTGGCTGGACCATTGGGCAAACTGTCCTGAGTGAAGAGGTCAGAGAACAAAGTTTGTATAAATTAGTGCCACTTTCTTCTTTGTTCACAATGCCTGTTGTGTAGCTTATTTACTTTTTGAAGTGCTTGATGCTGAGTGTAAAATGCCAAAGAACCATGAGAGTAAATCGTAGAGGAAAGGGAATATTCCTGTGACTCGTTCCTAGAAGCTATTTTGCAATATGGGGCAACGCTTTGTGTTTCTAGGTAATTGGATTATCTATAACTAGTCTGGTGGATGGGTGGGTGAGGAGGAAAGAGCTGGGTTCATACTTCCAAGCCAAATTCTAGAATTTGAAGCAGGGTTCAAGGGGTTCAAGGAGTTGCCCAACTGTATGGACTTGGGCAACACAAGAATACTAAGAAAAAGGTGTCTCAAACACCCTAGAAAGCATGAAGGCTCAGAGCCAGAGAGATAAGAACTGGAATTCAGGTTGTTATCTCCCATCAGTTAACCTTTGACAAGTGTCTTTAACTTCTCTAAGGCTCTGTTTTCTCATGTATAAACCATGAATAATAATAATCTCATACAGATGCTGTGAGAATTGAGCTATATAAAGTATTAGGCTCAAAATAAACACTTTATTCTACTAGTTTGTAAGTTCCTCGAAAGCAGAGAATGATCTTAGCAGCACAGCAATGGCCACAGAGAAGGATGTTTACTCGTCATCATCAGCCCTGGCTGGCGTGGCTCAGTGGACTGAGTGCCAGCCTATGAACCAAAGGGTCACGGGTTTGATTCTCAGTCAGGGCACATGTCTGGGTTGTGGGCCAGGTCCCCAGTGGGGGGCACATGAGAGGCAACCACACATTGATGTTTCTCTCCCTCCCGTCTCCTCTCTCTAAAAATAAAATATTTTTTAACATCACCATCATCATCATCATCGTCTATTCTGGACCTGTGCCCAGGTGGTGAGGCTGAGGCTGCTAGTGTATACATTCTCATTCTTAACTTCTCAGGGTGAAGTTCATGAACCATTGATATCACTCGGGAACTTCTTAGAAACAGGGATGTCTGATCCCACCCAGACCAAATAAATCAGAACATCCATTTCGGCCTGGCCCCCCAGGGGTAAGTTTCGCACAGTAAGCTGTGAGAAGCACCACTTACTCAAAACCGACTGGAGGGATGAGGAGGCCCAAGTCTCCCTGAGGATGGTATCTCATGGCTCCGGCTGGGAGGGGCTGGGAAGGCAGCAGCTGTCAGGTAGTGTCCAAACTGATTCCTTAAATTGTGACCACTGTGTGTTTGGGCTTAGGCAGGTGGCCAGGCTGCTCTGCGTCAGAGGAAGCAGAACCACATTTGGCTGGGCAGGGGCAGTCTGCAAATTGTATGGATGTGTGAACAAAGGTTGAGCTTCAGAGCCAAAGCCTGGGTTTGAAGGCAATGTCCAGAGGTCAAGGAGGCAAGAAGTCAAGCCCAGAGAAGTCAGGTGAGAGAAGCTAAAAGGGGCTACGCTGGTCTAGAGAAGAGGAGGCTGGGAGAAACAGAAAGCAGGCAATTCTATCAGTCTTTACAGAGCTGGAGGGACCTGGTGGTTGTCAATCTTTTGGTGTGTGTGTGTGTGTGTGGAGCCCTGTCTTCCAACACTATCTTGCTCAGATCTCCAACACTTGACATGAATATTAGCAAAGCTGTCCTTACTGAGGCAGAAGGTGCAGCCCCAAGGCATTCTCTTCTACCCTGTAGGCCCCAATGCCCTCAGAGGCCCCTGGGTGAAACCCTCTGGGTTCAGTGGGCCAGTCTGGCTGCTCCGCGGCAGCCTTATCACTATATAAGAGAGAAAAAGGAGGCCCGTGCTGACAGGGTCTTCCATGCCCTGGCACTGGCTCACCTCACTCTCCACGCGACTCCTTAAATTTTGGCCACGTGGACTGTTTTCAGTTTTCAGAACATGCTATGCCTCCTCTGCTGGGTCTTTCCAAGGGCTACGCTTTCTATTTGAAAAGCTCCCAGCTGCCCCGCAAACCTCCTAGTCTTCCCACCCCACTCCTGCCTGCCTGCCTGCCTGGCCTGTAACCTATGTCTCAGCAGAGGCCTGTCTGTTTGGGTCACCATCCCAGCACAGTGCCTGACCAATACTAAGCGCTGTGTATCTCTTTTTGAATGAATGAACGAGCACAGGGAAAGGAGCCTTGATCCACGGCTCCCAGAGTCATTGAATCAGAGTCAGATTCAATGACTCTGAGGTTCAAGAATGCTGACAGCCTTCCCACTCAAATCTGGGGTGACTGCAAGCAACTTTTTGTCCAGTCTGTGCCAACTGCTTCTCAGGTAATTGTGATCAGTGTGCAACAGTGTGAAGGTGAAGATCCAGGTAATGGGCAAATATGTTTAGAAAATGCAAAGTGAGACACACTTAGGAAACGTGGGTAGGTCCATGTCATAGCTGCCTTCAAAGGGACCACAGTCATTGGCAGATACCTGTTTCTCATGAGGACAGTTTTCAAACATCATCCTGACCTTCTGCCACCCTGAGGGTCTTCAATCTGACTACCTTATAACACCAGTAACCAACTATGTTTGACATTCCTACTAGATAGTTTTCCAAACATTCCACAAGAAATTATTCATGACTTCTCTAATAACAAAAAAAGCCATAAAACACAGTATTTAATATTTTTCAGGCATCTTTGTAGTAGATGAATGAATCTCTTCAAGAACACCCATCTGACAGAGAAAAAAGCTAAATAAATATGAATTAATGTTACACCAAAAATTTTCTGAGCATACTGCAGCTACATACAAATGCTAAATCAACAAATTACAAAACTGTTTCTCCTTATTAGTATGTGGGCAGCAAATTGTCCAGAAAAACTAATTATCTCTTTAGATAGTATTACTTTTATAAGCTTTACGTTTATAAGCTTTGTAGAATGACTCATCAAGTTAACTCATGTATCTGTTTAAGCATCACTTTCTTTAAAGTGACGCTTCCTGGTAAACAGGTTTTTAATTAAAAGGCAAATTAAATCTGCATCCCTTGAAGATAAAGGAGAAACTACAAACTAGTTGACTACCTATGCTCTCTATTTCTACTTATCTTTGGCACCAGTTACAAAGCCAACCCACCCGAAAGGATGGTTTCTCCCACCTTAATCTCTCCCAATTACACAGGACTTAGCCATTTAGAAAGTAGGCTCACATACATGATTTCATCTGATCCTCCCCACAGCCCCGTAAGGCAGGCGGAACCAGAATTACAGTTAACTATGAGTGACACGCGGAGGCCATGGAAGCTACATGACTCGCTCACAGTCGCCCTGCTGAGGGGGTGGGGTGGGGGTGCTCATCCAGACCTCGAGGTCCAGGGTTTGTGATGCCAGGTCTGTCTCAGAGTTAGCATCATCAGGGAAAGTATGGTTGGGTCGGCCTGATGTCTCGGATCATATTGCAGAGGCACCTGTGGGTCTTCTAGTGCAGTGATTCTCCAGCCACATTCTCAGGACCCTAAGAGACCGCAGTGGTGCTTAGGAAGCCATTGCAGGGCAGGTGAGAAGATGGGTACTGGGCAATACTTCAAGCCAGGAGCTCTGTATTTATGCCTCATATGCTGGTGTTTCTAGTAAAATTTCTTCAGAAGAAAGTATCCCACTGCTTGAAAAATAAGTTTGAAACTCCGGTACACTAGTTCAAACTTCTCATTTTACAGATTGGAAAAGGCCCACAAAGATCCCCAAATTTGCCCGAGTGCACATCCAACTAAGACTAGGAACCAGACGGGTCTCTATCCCCACTCCATTAACTTATGATTGGGATGAAGGGGAAATCTCTCAGTGCAGTGCTTTCCCTATATCCACAGTCCCAAACGTCAGTGCATAGCAGGATCACCTGCAGCCCTTGGCACAAATGTCTGGGTCCCACCTCCCGAGGTTCCGGTTCAACAGGGCTGGAGCGGAGCCTGAAATTTTCAGGTGATGCCGAGGCTGCTGAACCACTTGTCCGCAGGATACGAAACAACTGCAACATCAACTGAATTGACCAACTGATTGGGCATGTTGTCAATGTTATTTCATCCTGAGAAAATGGGAAAGGGAAATTCCTCCTTCAGAATTTATACACCCATCGCTTTAACCATGCCACCACATGTGCCCCAACACCTAGCACCGGTACCCAATCACACCAAAGGGCCTAAGCCCTCGTGTAGCAGATGGCAGTGATGTCTCTGCCTATGTCCCCTCCTCCAGCCTCTGAGCGTTTTGCGCCTGCAGAGTGGGCCGCTTCCATGCACACTGCCAGCTCATGGTTTTTTGGTGTCTCTCTCTGTCCAAGGTCACTTTGACCAACAAGAGCTTGCTCAGCCCACAAGCGGGGTGTGTGTGTGTGTGTGTGTAATTAATGCCCCCACTTTCCAGGGCACTCTTTAAACAAAGAGGACATGAATCTGTGGATAAATACTCTGGCATCCCTGTCCCTCAGCGGGACAAGTTGGAAGCTTTTTCAAATGTCCCCTCAGAGCGTCCCAAGTGAGACTGTGCCCATTTCTTGTAGCAGTAATTCACTTGCAATGCCTTCTTTGTTGGCATTTCTCCCTTTCCTGTCCACTTCTACTTCCTCTTTTGTGCTTCCCAAGGTCATTTCCTAAATAAACTACCTGTGTCCCAAGTTCTTTTCTCAGGGTCTGCTTTTGGGGAACACACACTAAAACACTGTCTGAAAGTTCTTCACCAAGTTCACAGAAGCATCACCTCCCAGCTCTGGCTCACCTCTCGGTCCTGTGCCCTGGGGTTCATCCACAGGTCTTTGGGCTGGCCAACCCGAGTGAGGGTGCACTCCAGGGGTGTGAGCGAATAAATGGTACAGCTGATTGCTGCTGGGTTTACAGTAGCAGAAATGCAGGCGGCTGAATCACATGCAGATACCCATGATTTCTGAATTGTATGCTCAAGGGGTCACTCTTCGGAAAGAGGCCAAAGTTCATCTGTGAAGGATGTACCTTAAAAAGAAACCTGGCATTATGCATATTTTTCAGGGCATCACCATAAAAAGCATCTGTCAGTTCTGAAATAGAGCTGCTTCCTTTTGTACCATTGAAGCAAGATTAACCTTCAGCAAATATTGACATTTGAGGAGTGGAGTTTCAGCAGTGATGACATCAATGTTGTCAAACTGCAGTTCAAACTGCAATGAAAAAAGAAAAAAAACTATAACAAACCAGTTGCCCTCAAATGGAAGCAAAATAATAAAGATAGATTCATTTGCTTAACAAAATAATTAAATAATTTCACAGAACTAGAACAAATAATCCAAAAATTTATATGGGACCACAAAAGACCCCAAATAGCCATGGAATAAAAATTTCAATTTACAGTTTTATTAAGCACCAAAACACTATTTGTAAGCTTTATTAAGTAAATTTTCTAATGTGTATCAAATTTAAGTCACTAGTATCCACCAGAAATTTCTAATTAAAAGAATAAAGCAGCCCTGGCCAGGTAGCTTGGTTGGTTAGAGTGTTGTCCCGATATCCCAAGGTTACGGATTCAATCCCTGGTTAGGGCACCTACAACAATCAACCAATGAACGAATAAATAAGTGGCACAAATTGATGTCTCTCTGTCTCTCAAAATCAATAAATAAAAAAAATTTTTTTAAAAACCTGGGCCAGGTGGCTCCATTGTTTACAGCATTTTCCTGTATACTGGAAATGTTGCGGGTCAGAGCACCTATGGGAGGGAACCAACAAATATTTCTCACATCAGTGTCTGTCTGTTTCTCTTTCTCCCCTCCCCTTCTTTTTTAAAATATATTTTATTGATTATGCCATCACAGTTGTCCCATTCCCCCTTTCATTCCCCTCCACCCTGCACACCCTCTCCTATGCACATTCCCCCCTTTAGTTCATGTCCATGTGTCATAAATTCATTAGCTTCTACATTTCCCACATTACTCTTGCCCTTCCCCTGTCTATTTTCTCCCCACCACCTATGCTACTTAATTCTCTGTACCTTTTCCCCTCTCTCCTCCTCCCACTCCCCTGTTGCTAACCCTCCATGTGATCTCCATTTGTATGGTTTCGTTCCTGATCTAGCTGTCCTCTTAGTTTGCTCTTGTTTTAGGTGTGGTTGTTAATAACTGAGTCTGCTGTCCTTTCACTGTTCATATTTTTTATCTTCTTTTTCTTAGATAAGTCCCTTTAACATTTCATATAATAAGGGCTTAGTGATGATGAACTCCTTTAACTTGACCTTATCTGAGAAGCACTTTATCTACCCTTCCATTCTAAACGAAAGCTTTGCTGGATAGAGCAATCTTGGATGTAGGTCCTTGCCTTTCATGACTTGGAATATTTCTTTCCAGCTCCTTCTTGCCTGTAAGGTCTCTTTTGAGAAATCCGCTGACAGTCTGATGGGAACTCCTTTGTAGGTGACTGTCACCTTATGTCTTGCTGCTTCTAGGATTCTCTCCTTCATTTTAATCTTGGCTAATGTAATTATGATGTGCCTTGGTGTGTTCCTTCTTGGGCCCACCTTCTTTGGGACTCTCTGAGCTTCCTGGACTTCCTGGAAGTCTATTTCCTTTGCCAGATTGGGGAAGTTCTTCTTTATTATTTGTTCAAATAAGTTTTCCACTCATGGCTGTTCCTTTTCCCCTTCTGGTACCCCTATATTTCAGATGTTGGAACATTTAAAGACGTTTTGGAGGTTCCTAAGCCTCTCCTCATTTTTTTTGAATTCTTATTTCTTCATTCTTTTCTGTTTGGTTGTTTCTTCCTTCCTTCTGGTCCACTCCATTGATTTGAGTCCCAGTTTTCTTCCCATCACTATTGGTTCCCTGTGCATTTTCCTTCACTTCACTTAGTGTAGCTTTCATTTTTTCATCTAATTTGTGACCAAAATCAACCAGTTCTGTGAGCATCCTGATCACCAGTATTTTGAACTGTGTATCTGATAGGTTGGCTATCTCTTGGTCACTTAGAAGTACTGGCTCTGGGGCTTTGATTTGTTCTTCTATTTGAGCCGTAATTTTTTGCTCAGGTTGTGCTTGTTATATACGAGGCAGAGCCTTAGGTGTTCACCAAGGTGGGGCAACCCAGTGGCTGGGTTGTGATGCTCTATGTGGGGGGTGGGGGGGCAGAGAGGGAACAATGGTGCTTGCTCCATTCTTTCTAGGATTTCAGTCCCTTCTACCATTTCCCACAAGCAAATTGGGCCTTTCTGGTGCTAGTTCCAAGATGCATGGGCTTGTGTACATTCTAGGACCCTGTGTGTCTCTCCAACAAACTCTCTTTTGAGGCTGGGAGTCTCTCCTGGCTCCTTTTCAGTTGGTGCTTTTAGGCTTTATTTCCCATTGCTGGTAGCGACAGAAATCTTGAGAGAGAAGAACAAAGTTGGAGGAATCATGCTACTTAATAACAAACTCTAGTATAAGGGCATAGTAATCAAAACAGCCTGGTACTGGCATAAAGACAGACACATAGATCAATGGAACAGAACAGAAAGTCCAGAAATAAACTCACACCTTTAAAGGCAATTAATATTTGACAAAGGAGGCAAAAACATACAATGGGGTAAAGATAGTCTATTAAATAAATGGTACTGGGAAATTGGACAGATCTGTGTAAAAAAACAAAACCAGATCCCCTTCTTACACCACATACAAGAATAAACTCAAAATGGATTAAAACTTAGATGTTAGACTCAAAAGTATAAAAACTACAGAAGAAAACAGGGAGTAAAAATTTGGAAATTGCTCATAGCACTGTTTTTTCTGATATATCTCCTCAGGCAAAAGAAAAAATAAACAGGTGGGACTATATCAAACTAAGAAGTTTTTGCACAACGAAGGAAACCATCAATAAAATGAAAAGACAACCCACTTGGTGGGAGAACATATTCACCAATGACACAACTAATAAGGCATTAATTCTAAAATTTATAAAGAACTTATAAAACTCAACACCAAAAAACCCCAAACAATCCAATTTAAAAATGGGCAAAGGACCTGAATAGACACTTCTCTAAAGATGACATACTTATGGCCAACAGACATGAAAAGATGCTCAATGTCACCAATCATCAGGGAAATGCAAATTAAAACCATAATGAGATATTGCCTCACACCTGTCAGAACAGTTATCATCAATACTTGTAAATCGACAAACAAGTGTTGGTGAGGATACACAGGTACACAGTACCTGTGTACTGTTGGTGGGATTGCAGACTGGTGCAGCCACTGTGGAAACCAGTATAGAATTTCCTCAACAAATTAAAAATGGATCTCCCTTTTGACCCAGCAATTCCACTTCTGGGAATTTATCAAAAGAAACCCAAAACATTAACTTGAGAGAATATATGCACACCTATGTTCATTGCAGTGTTATTTACAGTAGCCAAGATTTGGAAGCAGCCCAAGTGTCCATCAGCAGATGAGTGGATAAAACAGCTATGGTATATTTATACAATGAAATATTACTTGGTGGCAAAAAAGAAAATTTTATGAACAGTATGAATGGAGCTGGAGAACATTCTGCTAAGTGAAATAAGCCAGTCAGAAAAAGACAAGTACTATACAATCTCCCTTATATGTGGAATCTAATGGACAAACTGAACTAAGAAGCAATAGAGAAACAGACTCCCAGAAAGCAGGCTGACAGCTGGGAGGGGGCCCGGGGTAGAGGGACTGAACACAAGAGAAGAAAGTCATGGACACGCTGACAGAGCAGTGACTGCAGGGCTGGGGAGGGGAGGGTAGAGATGGAAGAGGGTATGGGGGATAAATGGTGATGGGAAAAAAAATAAAATAAATCAAACTTCATCCTAAATAACAGAGATAGGTCATGTATTTCATTCTACTCTTTGTTCATGGATTAACTTTTGTCTTTATTATTTTTTTTAAGTTTTACTGGGGGATAATTGACATACAATAGACTGCAAAGATTTAAAGTGCACAACTTAATAAATTTTTTTGTAGGTGTGCACCCATGAAACCATAGTAATGGCTTATTTTTAAAAGCTATATTCTTGAGTTTTAAGTCAATACCATTCTAATATCTAATTTCAGGAATAATCTGTTAATTATCATATTTTATGTGATTCCTTATGTGCTAAAAGCTCTTTACATTACTCCCTATTTGAGGTGGCTATACGAGTATGCTCAAAATAAGTGGCGGGCACACTTGCTCAGAACTTATGAGGCCTCTCTGGCAAATCATAATAAAAACTACGAGTTACTGAGTATCTACCACTGCCAAGATCCATTTTGTTGTTCTTGAGCTATGCCACTTGTAACCCTCAAGACAATCCTATGAGGTATGACTTATTAATGCTATTCCATAAGTGAGCAACCGAGACTTTGAGACATTCAATGACTTAGAGACATTTATGTAGCTAGAAAATGACAAAGCTGGTAACTAGATTTGTTCCATTGTGGCAATATTTCCAAAACTGTTCCTTTATTCATTTTTTACTTATTCAATCAGTATACACCCAGCGCTAGGTTGGGTGTGAGAGACACAGTGAAGGTGGCCGACGGTTCCAGCATCATCGAGGTTACAGCCAGCCGCTGGTGAAGACATCGTTTCACTGAAATGTGGTTACACGAATAACTGATTTTCGTTGTTATGAATGCTGTCAGGAGAAGCACAAGGCACTGTGAAGGCATGCCTTTGGGGACCTGATCTCGTTTCAGGGCAGGCAGCTAGAGGAGGCATCAATGAGGAATAGCGTTTAAGCTGAGACCCGACAATTAAGTGGGCCTATAGTTTTTAAGGAGGGGAAGTAACATGATCAGATTTGCAAGACTGATTGTGGGAAAGTCACTTACGTAGTAGGGGACAGTGAAGGAGGCAGGGAAAGTGTTCCCTGAGAACTGCAAACCACAAGCTGAACCCTCAGGTGATCTGGAACCAGATCCACAGATCTACACGCTTCCGTGTAGCACAAGAAGCCCTCACATGTAAATATGGTTCAGAGCAGGTCTGAGCTGGTTATGGTCTCAGGCATTTGGTTAGTGAAAGCAAACTTCCTGCAGAAAAACCTTTAAGCCAAGTTTTAAAAATTCTCACATACAAGGTTTCAACAAACATGAACTCACAATAAAAAAAGTAAAATTAAAAAATTTTTTGAAAAACAGAACACAAGCCAACCTGAGGAAGCATTAGCCAAAACAGTAAAATACAGGCTCAGAACTACAAAGACTGCAATTATTAGAATATCAGATTCAGAATATAAAATAAGTTTAGTGTGTTTAAAGAAATAAGACTATAAAAAGTATGATTAAGAGACAAGATATTTTAAAAATTGATCAGATACATTTGAAAAAGAACTGGGCAAAACTACTAAAAATTACGTATATAGACAGAGTATTAATTCTTTTATCTTAAATATGTTATGCGTATTTTCTTTCAGGTTTGTTGCTTTGGTTTAACTTGATTTATGGTAGTTCCTGTCACTCCTGAATTTCTTGCTCTCTCAAGGCCAAACCTGACCATCAACTTTGGATGGTGAACATACAATACAACATCCAAATAATGTGTTATAGAATTGTACACTTGGAACCTACATATTAAGCAGTATCACTTCAATAAATACAATTTTGTAAAAATCTGTCCGTAATTTACCTTTATGGCTTTTGCAGTTTGTGTCTTGCTTAGGGAGGCTTTTTCCATGCCAAGTTCATTTTTAAAACCCTTATTTTTAATGCTTATTAATTCATTTAAATCTGGATTTTATGTTAAGATAGGAATCTGTTATTTGTAATGGATTTTTATTTGTTTTTAATTTTTTCTTTCTTTTGTTTTTAATTTTTTTAAGATTTTATTTATTTATCTTTAGAGGGGAAGGGAAGGAGAGAGGGAGAGAAATATCAATGTATGGTTGCTTCTTGTGCGTCCCCTGCTGAGAACTAGCCTGCAACCCAGGCATGTGCCCTGACTGGGAATTGAACCGTGATCCTTTGGATCACAGGCCCGTGTTCAATCCACTGAGCCACACCAGCCAGGGCTGAAATTCCAACACTTTCTTAAATAGACCTTTCTTTCTCAATAATTAAAAATACTAATTTTAACACAAACTGGTTTCTTGTTGTAGTGGATGAGATATTAGTTCTCTTACAACTGATGGCCTCACTGGCTCCCTTCCTTCTCTGTCCCATTTTTGGTTAAGTCGTTAGTCTCTATTTATATAAAGAAAAAGCACGCAGATATTATGCACTGTGGAGGCAAGTAGTTCCATTGATTATGTTTCCTTTCTTGAACTTTTTATTTTTCCAGGAACAACAATTACCTTGTTATTTACAGTTGCACAGTTTCCTATGAATCTATTCAAATGTTTGATTGGACTTGTCAAATGCCTGTTATTATTATTTTCCAAATATGAAAGTATATCCAGTAATCTTTCTGCTCCACTCTTTAGCTGGCATCTCAGTCTTACAACTAACTCTCAGTTCTCTTGCTTCCTCATGCTGATTACTTTCTAGGCCAACTGCACTGCGGTCGTACCTGAGTTTTTTCCACTGTTTTCTTACGCTGCATCCTTCCAATGTCAGAATGTAGAGAGTTTTTCTCTTTAGCGAAGAAGCCTCCCTTCTCCTGCCTGGGGGGCATCTACCTGGCAGTATTTGGGAGTATAGTCTTTCTGAAAGTAGATCGTGACTCACAGGTCATCCCTCTTCACTATAGACAGTGGCTCACAGCCCCAAGGTCTCTGTCAGCCCATGCTGGCTCAGGCCTCTTCCCTCCCCTCTGATCTCCCAGCCATTCCCTTCCTGCCTAAAAATCACTGTTCTATTGCTCCTTCCGAAGTCTTACTTTTGGCATGCTGGGAAACCTTCCACCACTTCCAGTGCTGGCAGAATAAAGTTGGAGCTCCATAACGCCACCCCCAGGCGCTCCACCGATCCATGTTCATGCCGATGGGCAGCTGGGAGCCACCCTGAGAGAGTCACACGCCTGAGCCTGGGGGCGGTTGGGCAGGTGGGCTGCGTGTGTCTCATCTTCCTTGACCCCAGTACAACGTGTGCAATGGCCTCGCTGTAGAAAAAAAGGTGCTAAGACTGCATTTGTTGCAAAGGGATAAAAATTTACCTCTTAAGCATTACGTAGAAAGCCTAGTAAGGCCGTTGATTGGTTAGTTGAGAAATATCAGTGATGTATGTGTGTGGGGATTCAGATGTCACAACAACTGAGAGGTTTTATGCTGCACGTGTAATTTACTTGTTAGACACACAGCATAACATGCCTGAGTTACTTTCTGAAAGGGATCACCATTTATTGATTTATCCAAACATTCACTAGATATGTATCAGGCATGTGTTACATGTGGAGAGGAGCTCACTGACGTGCAGTATGGCTCCGGCAGCAAAGGCACCTGGGAAACGTTGGACTTTTAACTCTCCACAGTCTCAGGCTTGGCTCACGATCTAGAAAATCAGGAATGCTGCCCAAAGACAATGTCAGGCCTCCAGGAAGGAGGTTAATGAGTGTATACAGTGTGATAACTGCCCAGTGTTATCTGCTAACTCAGGAATGCATTGTTCTTTCTGGTGGTCCAGCTGACTACCCACCATAGGTTTTACTATTAACCCCCTGTACACTCTGGTTTCTCTTCAGATCGAATAAATCTTTCGCCTTTTACTATTAACCCCCTGTATAAGAAGGGAGCCTATCTTGGGAGGGTGTGGATTCTTCCCAGCTGGCCACCGCTAGAAGCAGCAGCTGCTTTGCCCGTGCAGGAAGTTTCTCCTGATAAAGTTCTCATGAGTTTGAATAAGGCTACATGTCAGTTCTTTGGAATCAATTCTGAACTTAGACTTTTGGGTTCTCCCTCAATAATGCGCCAGGCTCTCTGCTGGGCACTGGTGATATGTTGGTGAAGCAGATCCTGTCTACACCCTTACAGAGCTAACTGATGATCTCCATGAGTCATTACAAGGGCAAAGAGAGCATAAGTTGGAGCTAAAGTGCATCCTGGCAGCTGTGGTGGACAAGACTGCCCTGCCCACAGCCCTTCAGCACTCGGCAGGGAAGCCATCAGCTTCTTCTTGCAGGAGATGCTCAGGCAGAGTAAGGACTTCTCTGGCCCACAGAGGGCAGGAGCATGCGTGGCCCCTGCATGGTACAGGCCATGACTGCCAGGAAATCAGGGCCCCAAGGAGAAGTCCTCAACCAGATGAGAATGGAGAACAAACCAGCCAGCTTCCTCATCCTCTGGCTGGGACCCCTTTGAGGGGGCTGTATGCCGACTTAGCCTGGACTGCGTAATTAAGTGCCCTAGACTGGGTGGCTTGAACAGCAGACATTTATCCTCTCAGCGCTCTGGAGGCTGGACGGCTGAGATCAGGCAGCTGGCATTGCCGGTTTCTGGTGAAGTCTCTCTTCCTGGTCTGTGGGCAGCTGCCATGTCACTGTGTGCTCACATGACCTCTTCCTCGTGTGCTCTCCCAGAAAGAGAGAGAGAGAGAGAGAGCTCATCTGACCTTGATGGTGTCTCTTCTTGCAAAGGCATCCTATTGCATCAAAGCCCCACCCTAATGATCTCATTACAGGCCCTCCTTAATTTTTTTCCCAGTCATCTTTTACCGTATTTATTTTTACTAGGCAAGTCTTCAAATTCAGCTAGCATGTTACTTGGTAAAAGTCAATCACAAAGCACTGATGTGGTCCAGAAGAAATGGGGCCCAGAAGAGCTCCACAGTTTCCTACTTCCTGGCATTCTCTCTTGGTAATAATATTTTAGAAGGAGTACAGGAAGAACTAATATTCATTGAAAACCTACTATGTGCCAGGAATTGCATCAGGGGTTTCTTCATCTTCAGGTCACCCCTGAGAAGTATGCAACATTATCTCCATTTACAGACAAGGAAATTGACGTACAGAAAGGTGAAGTAACCTATTCAAGTCTCACCACTGGTAAGCAGCTTCAGGAAGAGGCTGGACTACCTTCCTCCAAATGTCATGTTCTTAAAGAAAGTGAGCATCAGCAAAGTGTGGTTCAGTAGCCTATGTCTCTCAGTCTCACCAGAGCCCAACATAACCAATCCCCAAAGTCGGTACATGCACCAGAAGGATCTTCTGATTTCAGGGCCCAAAGACGAGTCCCCCGCCATCCAGCTACTCCTCTCTCATTTGGACAGCTCTCTCTCCAAATCCCCCTTCCCGTGGCCCTGTTGTGAATAGCCCTCAGTGAAGTCTCTCAATTTCTGTCATTGCACATTTGCTTTTTCTGAACATATCATTTAAGTGGAATCACATAATGTGGTCTTTGGCAACAATTTTCTTAGCTAGTGCACTGCATAAAAGGTAAAATACTTCATATTTCTCAACACTATATGAAGTATAGGGAACAACTAAAACCCCATTATTTTTTTATTTAAAAATAGAGCACACTACCTTGGATTTGCTGATATTGATATATATATATATTCCTGAGAATGTCCCAATTATGTTCCCTTCTGCAAACAAATACATTTTGTAGATCCTCATTATGCAGGCATTTGGAAAGAATTGGCACTGACGTTATTCAATGTTATATATTTTCTGTTCAGGTACGTAGTATTTCTTTTCCAACCCAGTCTATTAAGTCACAAGTTTTGAGAACTTTTTAAAAATTATTATATAAGTTTTGAGTAAATACTACTAGTAGTGTAGTTAAACCCTTTATTCTGTTTGTGATATTTTATACGGCACATTTTCCCATAGTCTGTTCTAAACCACCGTCTCTGACTAACAAGAAAGCTATTGCACTGTGCATAGCAATTTTGGAAAACAGCATGGAGGTTTTCCAAAAAATGAAAAATAGAACTACCATCTGATCCGGTAATCCCATTATTCCAAAGAACTGAAATCAGAGACATCTACACTCCCACGTTCACTGCGGCATTACTCAGAGTAACCAAACACAGAAACCACCTCACCATCCACTGAGGGGTGAACAAAGAAAGAAAACCTGGTACATTCATACCCTGGAATATTGGTTAGCCTTAAGAAAATAAAGAAGAAATCCTGCCATTTGCGACAGCATGGATAAACCTGGAGGACATCATGCTAGGCAAGTAAGCCAGCCACAGAAGGGCCAATACTGCCTGGTTCCACTTCCACCGAGTATCTAAGACAGTCGGACACATCGAAGCAGGGTAGAATGGTGGTGGCTGGGGGAAGTTGCTGCTCAACAGATAGAAAGTTTCCATTGCACTAGGGGCATAAATTTTAGAGATCTATTGTTAAATATGGTGCCTATAGTTAGCTTTATCATAATGTACACTTAGAATGTGGTTAAAAGGTAGATCTCAATAGTGTTCTTATCCTAGTAAAAAGAAGGGGGGCAACTGGAAAACAATTACACAAATACAGTTCTTAAAAGATGGAAGTTAGAGTTTATATTGACTCATTCTTCAGATGTGAGGTAATGTTTCTCCATATGTTCTAATTCTTTTAATATGTTTGTTGGAAGCAGAGTTTCATAGACGAACTACTTCCCGGTGTGGGAGTGAGCATCTTATCTGAATCATGGAAGGCTCCAGAGATGGGGCAAGCTGATAACTTGAGCCAGGGAGATGAGGTCATTCTTTTTGCCAATCATTGCAATCTTGCAAAAGGCAGAGCGTGAGACAAGTTTCTTGGACCAGAAACGAGACTGAAGGGAGAAGCCCGGAGGCAGAAGATTGCAACTGTGGTCAGTGGAGTTCATCCTGAAACTGTCCCCACCTTGACCCCTCCCGCCCTCGTCCACTCTCCAGCCAGACTGATTCTTTGTCATCATCAAAGAGCGTGGTTTAGAGGGACCCTCATGATCTGTCCCTGATTGCTTCTCCAGCTTCCCGCCTCACCCCCTCCCCTCTCTGAGACCCCACTAAATTTCTTTCAGTGCCATAAGAAACTTACCTTTTTTGTTTTCACCTCTAGGCCTGTGTACATGCCCATCCCTCTGCCGCAGCCCCTCTCATACCCAGCCCTCCAAACTGTCTAATTTCTGCTCATTGTCAAGTCTCAAATGAGATCTCACTTCCTCTAGGAATTTTTCCTGACCCTCAAGACTGGGTTAGGCTTTCCCTGAGCACTCTGCTTTTACCTCTGTTCCGGGGGTCATCCAACTGTGTGGCAATTGCCTGTTAAGTTGTCTATCCCTCCCGCTAGACTGAAAGTGCCTTCAGGCATAGATAGAGTCTAACAGCTGGCCTCCTGAGATACCCAGGTTAGAACTGACCAAACAACTTGCTCCCGAATTCTGATCCATAGAAACTGTGAGGTGATAAGTGATTCCTGTTTTCTTGAATCACTAAACTTTGGGTAATTTGTTATGTAGTAATAGATAACTGACATGCTGTCAAAACTTAGTGACTTAAAACCACCACCGTATTTCAGATTCTGGAGGTTGGTCATTGGCGATCTCTTGTGGCATGGACTGAGAGATCAGCTCGGCAACATTCATTCAGCTGCTGGACGGACTAGCTGGGAGGGTCCACGACGGCTTCACTGACACATCTGGCACTTTGTGGGCTTAGCTAGAACAGCTGACCCCAGAGCCTACACTTGGCCTCTTTAGTTTTTATGTTTGGATCTATGATTCATTTTGAGTTCATTTTTTGTATCATGCATGGTCAGTCAAGACTCTTCTTTTTACCAGACAGCAGATATGCAATAGTTCCAGCAGCATTTGTTGAAAATACTATTCTTTCTTCATCTAATTACCTTGGCACTTTTGTCTGAAGCAACTGGGTACAAATATCTATGTACCTGTATTTGCATATTTCTGGATTTGGGGGTCACGCTCTCCTGATTTGCACATGTACCCTATGTGGTCATACATGAAAACTGCCGGCAGCAACTCACTGTAGCTGGACTGCTCTCACGAGATCACACCCAAAACCCTCGGGCATGGTCCTCTTCACCCGGCTCAGCTCCTGAGCTATGACTCTGGCTCACGCGTTCCATTCTGGGCTCTTCTTCCTCAGAGAGAGCAAAGAATTCATAAAAGTAATTTCAAAAATCAGTTAGGCAGAGGGGATAGGTGGGAGAAAAGATGTGGTCTCTTTTCGCCAGCTTTCTGGTCATCCACCTTTAAACTTGGCTTGAAGAGCTGAAGAGAAGAGGATGGACGGCAGGGCTCTGCTTCTGGCTGGAAGGAAAATACTGTGACCTAAAAATAAAGTGGGAAACAATCCCATTTTACACTGTTGCGGCACGCCAATGGATGTTGGGTCAAACGATCCCCTACCTGAGTTTGTTATCCTGCCTGCTTCAAGGAAGCAGAAACTTTCCCTCTCAAGAGATTATTTTACTTCATGATTTCCTGTTTGCAAAACACCAATTTAATTGTTTCAAATGTGTCAGGAAAAAGGTTTTGGATAAGAAGTTATAGCAGAGCTATTCTATTTCTCAAAGGTAACTTTGTTGTCAGTAAAATTTTTTTGTTTACTAGAAGTCTGAATGGATTGGCAAAGTTGATAAGTCGATCACTAGCCCAGGTCTCTACAATGATTCTGAGATTTACTATGAACACATTTAGATGATTGCCTTAGGGTCTGTCTGCAGAGGGAGTGATCCTCAATGAAAACAAATAAAAACATTTTTAAAGTATAAAATATTTAGCAACTGCGCATACCAAACAGGCTCTTTGTGTTTCTGCTCAAACCAGACAACAAATGTGGCTTTTTCTACCCCAGAAAGTCTCCTATCTCCTTTTCCTCATCCAACGTAAGTGCTAACAGGAAATCGAGGTCGAATGAGGAAACCTGGCAAATGTCTCTTAATCTGGCTCCACGGTTTGACCACCAACTGGCAAACACCATAAGAAAAACTGCACAGGAGATAAATGATGGGGTACAAGTACATTTTTGACTATAGGCCCAAGTTCTTGTAAAAGAAGCAGGCCCATGATTTATAGGAAATACTTGGGAATGAATTCAAAGTGCTGAAGAATCACAAAATTGTTTTTCCATTTAACAAACAATCAAAAAATGTCTCCATGCTCTAAAAATTTGGGGCAGTAGCTTTTTTTGTCTCCTGCATTTGTACTCTATTGAATAATTTTACGACATAATGCCACCTGTTGTTATTCTAGGGAAGATAAATAAAAAACCTTTCTCAAATACATAGAGCATGGCAAATTATTGGCTTTTAAGTATGTAACACTGATAGAATAAAGAGATGGAACACGTTAATGATATCAAACTGATTAATTTTGGATGGCTTTTTACTGAGGAAATAAACTCCCTTAACTAAAAGCTAATTAACATTTTCATTAACTGCTTCAGTTCCCTTCCTTTAAGAAGTTCTTACTATGTGACTAATATAACACAGCATTCATCATAAAACATGTGACAACCTATTTTTAAAAATCAAATTCAAGACTACCAAACAGGTGACTTATGAAGAGAGTGGAGGCCTAACGGAACACCCCACTTCCGTCCTCCCAGGACAGACGACAGAAAAAGAACTGCAGTGTACCTAGTGAAGCAGGTACTCCCAGGATGTAAGAAATTGTCTTGAAGCAGAGAATGAGAAAGAAGGAGGGCAAAAAAAGGAAGAATTTTAAGCTGCAGAAGGTAGAAACAGGGAAAGATAGTATGAGTATTGGTTTTCTTGAAGCTTAGGAGCAAAAACAGTAAAGCAAGAAGGAAAATAGAGGCCCTGGCAGTTGTAGCTCAGTGGATTGAGCACGGGCCTGCGAACCACACGATCGTGGTTCGATTCCCAGTCAGGGCACATGCCTGGGTTGCAGGCCAGTTCCAAGCAGCGGACTCAAGAGAGGCAACCATACATTGATATTTCTCTCCTTCTCTCCTTCCCTTCCTCTCTAAAGATAAATTAATAAAATCTTTAAAAAAGAAGAAGGAAAATAGAGCCAAGGACTTTTAGAGCTGGAAATTAAGCACTTAGCCTAGGGCTTGGCAATTCTATTTGGAGATAAACCCAAAGAACTCTTAATGCAAAACAAAAGCAGATGGAAAAAGAGCTCCAGTGGTGGAAGGGGCAGAGGCGGGTGCACGCACCCCCTTCCCCATCCACCCACCATTAAGTCCCGAGGTCTCTTTTTACAAACGAAGAAACAGAGACAAAGGCCACGGGCTCACAGACGCAGCATAGGGGCGGGAGGTCACGTCTCTACACAGCTCATCACTTCCCGTTTTGCCACTAGAGGAAAGCACGGAGGGGCGTGAGAGTTTTGCGGAATCAGTGGGGTGATCTGCAGAGGTGAAAATCCCGCGGGAAGGTGCACCGCTGCTGCGAACACGGTGGCGCAGGCCCTCGGCCAGGACTCTCCCCGATGTGGCCACCAGGTGGCGCGCCCGGCCCACGGCTCGCGTCTGTGCTGGGTTGTGGGACCTGGAGGCCACACCCCGCTGGTCGCCGTGGAAACGGAGGGCGCATTACCGGGCGTTGGCTGCGGAGACTGAGTGGGTGGGCCTAGTCCGCTGGCCCCAGCAGAGTGCTGCCCATCGGCCCACTGCGGGTACCCGCACTTGGAAGCCGTGAAGGGAGGTGGGGAGACTCACTGGGTCCCCGTCTCCTTCTAGGCTGACTGTCAACGGGCATCTCGGCCCCGTGCCCACCGATCCTGACCGGTCCTAGCTCGCTCGGCGCTGGAGTGAGCCTGGTGCCGCGCCCTCCAGGTGTCCCTTCAGGGGGAGCTGTTCCCCCGAGTCCTTGGGGGCCCTGGGCGGGGTCCTGATGGCCACACCCCGCCTCCGCACCCGGGAAACAAAGGGGGAGGGGGCCCTTTCGGTCTGGCCCGAGTTTTAACCCACCTGTCTTTCTGCCTTGCAGTACGTGGCCTGTGTGGCCTTGTAGACTGTCGTCTCCCAGAGGCCGGGATTTGAATTTGAATCAGGTCTGTAACTTTCCTAGTGCCTCTCAGTCTCGAGCACACAGCTGATGCTCAGTAAAGCAACAATGCCTTCTGTTTGTATGGGGCTTTAGCACTTGACAGTTTTCCCAAAGCGTTTGAGCTTCATCAAGAGCTCTGGGTGGACGTGGGAAAGACGGCAGAGAGACGGAGGGTCAGAGAGGCTTAGAGACTCGTTCACTGGTGGACGAGTCCGGGCAGCCGGATGCCTCGCTTTTCCCAGCGCCCTTCTCCCCGAACTGCCAGGCTGCGGAGTGAGTGCCTTGGAGTGAGGACCTCGGGGGTCTTGACGTCCTTCTCAGTCCGAGCACAGACCCCCTCCTGTAGGTGTACTCCTGACGCCCTTTCGTCTTCACTCCCGATCCATAGATTTTGGTTTCTTTTATTATTATTATTATTATTATTATTATTATTAATTTGCTATATTTGTATAGAAACTTACTTGTTTTCCCATGATTCTCTGTCAGGTAAAGAGAGTTGAAATGGTTCAGAGGTGGGAAAAGATACCCCATCTAAGAGAGGAAAAAATTTCTGTGAAGGCAGAGAAGGTCAATAATGACTGGATACGTAGTGTGTGTGCTGATTGCTCACGGATTTCCCTTCTGCCACCCAACACCCAAATTTAGTGGATCCTTTTTGTGTTCACCACTGCCATTTGAAGGTAGAGACCTTTTTGGTCTCGCTCTCCGTTAGAGTGTAAGAGTACGATTTCCATTACCCTCACAATAATCTCTTCGCGGTTATTATATCTCTTCGTCTTTCTTGACATTTCTAAAACTGAAGGAGAGCAGGTGGGGAGGTAGTTCTGGTTGCTAGAAAAGTTAGTATAACATACCGAATTTCAAACTATTTTTAGCAATTTGGGATCAAAAGGCAGATCAATTTTTAAGCTTAGAATCCACTATAATTTAGGAACTGCAGTTCAAAAATGTGCCGCTGACAAAGGACTTGTGTTGAAGAAAATACACGCTACTGTAATGTACATTGCATCACGTGAGTGAAAGCTGACGATGGTCCTCGGCCAGATAATTCTAAATGCCTTGGTTTGACTATATGGATAACATATTGTTAAACTGGCTGTATTTTACATTTTAAAGCTGTTCCATTTTGGGCTGCATGTACATAATCTGTACAAAGAAGGTCCGAAGTTTTTTAAGCAAACTTTTAGTAATGTTATCACTACTAAATGGCTTTAAATTAAAAACATTTGAGTGGGGTTTTTTAAACATATGCTGGAGAGCATTGGTAAAACATTTAAAAGTTGTATTTGAAATGTGTCCTAGCATAAGTTAAAATTTGAGTTTAAAAATGATTTTGCATTGATTTCTGAATTTAGGGTTCAGACAACATCAGAAGCACATTAAGCAGGACCATTGGTGGCTCTGGCCAGCATGGCTTGGTTGGCCGGAGTGTCATTCTGTGACTGCAGTGTGGCGGGTTTCACTCCCTGCTGGGGTACATACCTGAGTTGCAAGTTTGATCCCTGGTCCAGGCACATAGATATTTCTCTCTCCCATTCTCTCTCCCTTCCTTTCTCTCTAAAATGTAATGAAGAAAATGTCCCTGGGTGAGGTTTATAAAAAAAAAGCAAGTATTCGTTATTTACAAGTCAGTCCCTCAAATCAGACATTTATTAAACAGCTAGTTTGGGCCAATGGGCCAATATCTATTTTGAATTCACAAAGATAAGGGTTTGTTAAAATGGTGAGTTGCTATTCAATGTTGAAAGAGCTGTATTTTGTTGAAGATGGGTGCCATAAATATTTTCAGATCTATAGGACAGTTAACACTGTATGAAACCCAGGTCTTTAAAGTGAGATTATTCTTTAACAAGGCCTCTGGAAGTACCGCATCAGCAGTAGCGGTGGTGGTGGTGGTGGAAGCAGCAGTATTAGATTACACAAGTTTGTTGCTAGCTCACGGCAGTGCCAGGATTGTACTTCAAGACCTCCAACACCATGTAGAGATCTTCTAACTACATCATGCTCTCAACTGCTATTGGAATCTTATCCAGAACTGTTGTCATTACTAATGCTACTAAGTAAATATCTTTCATTTTAATCTGCATTTATATGAAACGTTATCTAACAAACGTCAGGATCTAGCCAAATGTCCAGAAAGGGCAGCTCTCCCATCTCCCAGCCTCCACAAATTTGTGACACAGTCATTGAGTGAGCCTTCCGGGTATTCATGGCTCCACAAAGTCATGAAAAAGTCTTTGGGAACTTTCTAGATACTGAGCCAAGATGCTGAGACTGCACAGGGGAGGACATACGCTTTCTTTCTGGGGTCATTTTGCAGAGTCAAGTCAAACATCATGGACTAACTCCATTGAAGAAATGATTATCCTAGGTCCTTTTTTATGAAACAGACCTTTTCACTGAGAAGCATTGAGGGAATATTTTTTTTAAAACATTTCTGACAGAAAGTGATTACAAAGTAGACTCTGAAAAGGCTGGAGACCTGAGTCTCTCAGCCCAGCCCCCTCCCCTGCCCGCACTCCATGTTACAGAATGCCCAGGCAAAGAAAACACAGATGGCCCAGAGGGTCGCTCAGCCACTAAAGACCTCCATATCGTGCACAATTTGGCTGAAGTCTGTTACAGCTGTTGATTATTTTTTTAAAGTTCTGCCAGGGTATGCTGCTTTTTTCCTGTCAGTCTGAGTAAAATTCTTGCCTCTTCCGTATTCTAGAACCAAAGGCTAGGTGAAGTGCCAAGCACAGAGCAGGTGCTGAGTAAGTGTCTGTGTAGGTGTCTACTCACAAACAGATTAGGTGTCCATTGTCAGGAAACAGTCTAAGTGAAGCCTTCCTGGAAGATAGTTACATTACTCTGTGAAGGTTTTATAGAATTCTCAGCCTTTACTGATAGAGAAATCATCTGAGTGGCCAGGAAACCTTGTAAATATTTATAAAAACCCTCATTGTTTGTAGAACATTATCAAGTACAAAAGTGTATGTTGGGGTGAGGTCCTTGGTTCTTTGCAATGATGCAACTACTAAGCAGGCAATCCAAATGGCTTACTAATTTTCTGGAAAGTGAAAAATGAATCTTAATTTACTTTATGCGTAAGTCATTTGTACTTAAGGGATCCACATTTTCACTCATATTTTATTAAAATCCTTTGCCACCAGCTGCAGTTAGGTAACTAATTATACATTAGTCACATAGTTGAAAACATTAGAGCCAGGTACCTGAGGTAATTTTGCAGATGAGGTCATTTTTCCCTGCAGCACCAGTTGGGGGCTGCAGGTGGGAACCATACCGCTTTGATCTGTTCCATATGACTCGGGAAGAAAATTAGAGATTAATGTACCTTTGTTTTAACTTTTAAATGAAATATTCTACAGTAAAAATCATGGTTAGATAGTAAGTTATTATAAAATGGCACACGTGTCAGCACGCTACCTTTTTGTGCAACTGTCAAATTAAAAATTCTACTTCTAAAATATAGAAAATAAGATAAAAGTTCAACTCTGCATTTGAAACCAAAAAAAGCAATTTTTTTCTTCGCTGACAAATTTCTGTGAACTGCGATGGTGTAATGACACATTTTGGTTCATAGCTTATGGAATTATTTTCAATACTTTCACAACTGAGAAGATAGCAGTTAATATATTGCCTTGTCTTAATGTGTTAAATCTTTCTGCTGTGTCGCCTGTGTGATTTTCAGTTGGAAAGTATTGCAGTACATCTGCATTCACAAAAACCCAAATCGGTTAGAGTGAACAGACGAACACACTCGGCTGGAAAGTCTCAGACACAAAGACTGAACCTCGCTGGAGGCCTGGGTGTGTGAGCAGCGTGTCAACAGGAAAACAGAAAGTGCGTTTTCATTTCAGAGTTTTTCCCCTGCGGATGTGAATCACCACACAGACTGCCAGTCCAGCGGTCCAGGTCGATGATGAATATTGACGATAGCAAACTTCACAGAGCAGCCTTTTCGCACATCGTCATACTTGGCCGCAGGCGGTCAGCTCTGCTTTCCCTTTGAAGACGCACAGTCTGGAACTACAACCATAGGGGGCATAATATTTATTCATTAAATTCTCTTTATATGTCAGACCCTATGCCGGGTGCCTTATAAATATTAGCTTACTTAACCCTAGTGACAGCTTTCAGAATGAGATTTGCAGTCTCACTTTACCGATAGTGAAACTGAAGCTCAAAAAAATTAAGTGACCTACTCAAGGTTACATAGATACTAGGTGGTGGATCCAGGATTAAACACGTCTGCCTGTATTGTTCATTCGTCTTACTTATTTCTTCCTTCGAGGAGCGTTTATTGCGCATCTGTGGCGCTAAGGCAGGGAACAGAGTGATACACCAAAATCGCATCCCTGTCGGTCTCATGGAGACCGACCATTTAAAAAAATCACCCAGGTTGTGCTCCTTCTCCCATACCAGCTACTCTTACACTGACTGAAAGTTAGGCAGTTAATTTTCAGAGGTTGATGGAAATTGAAAGATTTAAACAATCTGTCTAAAAAGACTATGGTCTGAAAAGATGTACTTTAGTACTCATATCAAATCTCTGAAGTATTCCTGTTTACTATAAACATATCTGAACAGTGGGCCTGATTTGCCCTTTTTAAAATATTATTTTTGCAATTTTTTTACTATTAGGGGAACAGTTACTGTTAATAATAATACATTATTATTATTAATGTATTATTAATACATTATTATTATTATTACATTGTATTTATAAGCCTCTTAACCACTTAAAAACACTTTGATGTGTGCTTTTGTTATCTCTTTATAACAACTATGATGAAGCCTAATTCCTTTGGATCCAAGTTTCTTGGTGCTCAAAGAAAATTATGCTTTTACATTGTCTTAGTTTTTCCAAATTCACATTTACTGAGCAGCTGCTATATGCAGTGCACTCTGCCAAACACTATGGAGAAATAAGTGGGTGAAAAAATTCAGTCCTTGCTCTTGAAAAAGCTTGGTAGGGGCGGCGGCTGTCGATGGATAACGCACGGGGATGGTGGATCGCACTCAGCTTCGGGTGGATGACGCTGTACCTGGGCCGAACACGGAATTCCCTGGACCCAAGAACCCGGTGATTTACGACGTCCCAGACTGTGGTGGGTGGTAGGTGGGAGACAGTCTGGGCTGAAAAGACGGCTCTAAATTAAGTTTCAGAACTGTCTCATCTTGAGTAGATGCACGTGGAGGGGCAAACCCAAGAGTTTATTTGCTTTTCTTATATCTTTTTTTCAAAACAGGTTTCTTACTAGCTAAGCAACACAATGGAAAATACAGCGAAAGCAAGTAAAAAGGATGCTCCAGATGGGCTGCCGAAAGAAGTGAAATTGCCCACCAGTGAAGCGTTTCTAGACTATTAGTAAGCGCATATTGTCAACAGTCTCTTATACCCAAAGGTTTCCACCGTAGGGATGGCAACCGTTGTAAACATTCATCCCCCTCCAAACAGAAATGACTCCTTCAAAGCTGTCCAGGGTGATGCACCGGAAACCTACCTGTGTGGCTTTGAAAATCAATGTCACCCTTATTAAGAATAAAATCAGATAATTTTAAATCTGTCAGCGGAGCTGGATTGGAGGTAGATTGAAGGCATGATGGCACTCTTGTGCTAAGTGCATATTTTTAAGTTTTTGAAACTTTAATTGTAACATAGTCCAAGGAGTAGCTACGGAACAGCATTCCTTACTGTGGTTTCAGCCCCTGCCTCCCCCCTTGTGTTGCTGGTCACTTCCTGTAGAGACACCTTGCTGGCCACACTTTAAAATACAACATAGAATAGTTATCGTCATTCACAGAAGAGTAAACAAGGAAAGTTTTCTTCTTTAACTTTTCATTTCCAGACATTCCAATTGGCATTATCTCCAAATAGCTACAGATCAAATACAAATGATTTAGAATGATTTTTAATAAGAACAATATTTCTTGATGTCCCACTCCCAGGAGCTGGAGACAAAACTGGAGGTAACACCTATTCTACGCTGATGCTATATCCAACCAGCGGAAAGTGAGCCCCTTGAGAGCTTTTGAACCCCAACTTTTGGCATAGGGTCAGTGTTTTAATATGTAATTCTTAGGGAATGAATGATTACACAACTATGTCAGGCTTTTTCCAAATATGAATGTACTTCATGCATGTATTATTGAACCAATACTTGAATGTTTGCCAAGAACAAGGGAATTGCTGGGTACCGGAGAGCAGCAGTGAACAGGACCACATGGTCCCTGCCGTAAGCATGAGAGACGGACATTAGGCAACTAATGCAAGCTTTTTAAAAAAATTATATAGCTACAATTAAGGTGCTATGGAAAAAAGTGTAGGGCCCTGGCTGGGTAGCTCAGTTGGTTAGAGCATCACCCAGACACACCAAAGCTGCAGGTTGGATCCCCGGTGCGTACAAGAAGCAATCAGTGAATGCGCAAATAAGTGGGAAATAAACTGAACTCTCTCTCTCTCTCTCTCTGTATCTCTATCTGTATCTCTGTCTCTCTTCCTGCCCTTTCTTTTCTCTCTAAAAAAGAAAAAAGTGAAGGGTACCATAGCAGGGTCAGGAAAAGCATATTTTAGGAAGCAGCCCTTCAGCTGGTCTCTGGAAGGGCAGTGGCTGCTGTGAAGACATACAGTTGTGGAAAGAAAACCTTATGGAGAAGACACTGGGGCAAGGAGATGCTCGCTGCAGTCCAGGAAATGAGAGAAGGAAGAGGGAGGGGGAGAGGGCGAGCCCAGACTTGGATGGCTTTGTCTGGGGCCAGATAAGCCAAGCCCAGCGGAATACTTGCAATTCAGGAATGGCAAGTCATTTATTTGGAGGGGACAAGGTGGAAAGTGGATGACTAGGTCTATGTTTAAGACAATTATTTTTTAAATATTTTATTTATTTATTTATTTTTAGAGAGAGGGGAAGGGAGGGCGAGGAGGAGAGAAACATCAATGTGTGGTTGCTTCTTGTGCACCCACTACTGGGGACCTGGCCCACAACCCAGGCATGTGCCCTGACTGGGAATCGAACCAGCGACCCTCTGGTACGTAGTCTGGCACTCAATCCACTAAGCCACACCAGTCAGGGCTAAGACAATATTATTTTTAACATTCAGGGAAATTCATCTCCTTGAGAGACTACTATCATGTGTTCTTTTTAGAAGGCAGTAAGTGAAAAGGTTAGAACACTAAGAGAGAAAGATCCATAAAAAGGGACTTTTAACAAAGTTCCCTCTTATTTTCTACTTGAGATGACTTTAAGTAATAACCAGATATTACCTGCACTCATTTCTCAGCCTAACTGAAAAGTTTCCTCATCTTATCTCAGGAGAGACGGACAAAACATCAGACTCTGCAAATACAACCTGGCCTCTAATTCGTTCCCACGGTTTACAATGATACCATCCAATTACAACTGTTTCTCTCTCTTCTGGGTCAAGCAGAGGCCAGTCTTCCCCCTATTTAACTGAGGTTTACAAAAAGACAAACATTTAAAAATTCTCATGATCTAGTACAAGATATAAATTAAACATCCCAGGCTTTTGTTCTCTTTCCTTAGCAAAAAAACTGAATAAATAATCTCATGGACTGAAACAGCCACAGCCTTGCTGCTAGGGACACTTTACTTGCTCTGTGTGTTCCCAGGTGACAGAACTTTTGTCACGTGACAAATGGACGAGGCACACCTCATTGTCTGAGGAAGGATTTTTTAAGGGTCCCCCGGCAGCATCTAATAGTTCTCTCATACAATCTCAGCTCCTAACAAAAAGCTGAGAGCACGTAGTAGGTGGTCAATGATTTCTAAAGAATTGAACTTTTAAAAAAATATATCCCAAGAAAATAATGTCATGAAATCCCACTGTTTTTTAGGAAGAGCTGAGACGGCTGACTGTAAACCAATAAGGTGATCATCTCTGAGTGATGTCGGTTTTTATTTTCTCCTCATATTTGTCCCCCTGCCCAAGTTTTCTGCAAGGAGTGTGGATATGGATGTAGAAATAGATGTGGATATAGATTTTTTTAAAAGAAAAGTATAGAATTTTTTGGAATCCAAATGTGTGTTCCTTCTCAGAACTCTCAGTGAAATTGCATGGAGGGAGAAAGTTGACACGTTACCTCACTGGCTTATTATGCTACTTGCTTTAGCATTTACTGCGACATATGGGTTACTGCGCATTGCAGAGATGAGGGAGATATGAAATCAAAAAAGTATAGAGAACGGTGAATCTTGAATTCTTGCAGTGGCTAATAGTGTGGAGTTCTGAAGTTCAGCCTTATCTGCTTCTTAGTAAATCCATCTCTCCATAAGGCCTGAGGAGATGGAAGTTAATTCCAAGGAGAGTCTAGGCTAAGTTAGACCTACAACTGCCATCAGCTCCAGAAGCAGGGTGGGGTAGCGGGGGAGATGACGAAGCTGCCGAAACCTTTACTAAAGGTTAGGGTGACTCAGAATTCCCCCCAGTAGCTCTGGCTGGTGTGGCTCAGTGGACCGAGTGCCAGCCTGAGATGTCAAAGGTTGCTGGTCTGATGCCCATTCAGGGCACATGCCTTCAGATCTTTCTGGACTGCACAAAGAACAGAAGACAAAGCCCTGAGCTGTTTGCCCCTCTCTGCTCCGAGGAGAGAGAACACATACTTAAGTGTAGGGTGGATGTACATAGCAAATAAGAATACAGGTGACCAATTTAATTTGAATTTTAGATAAGCATTTTTTTTTAGTGCAAGGGTGGCTCATGGAATACCTGGGGGTCAGACTGAACATGACCTCCAGTTTGACCTCTACATGCTCAATTATCATCCAGGCAGGCTCTCAGTCCAAACCAGCGGAGACCACATACTTGTGATTCATTCATTTGCCTGCTCTATCCTTGCAGAGAATTAAGATTACCATATTTATAATTTTAGAAGTTATGTGAGTAATTAGCATAGGCTCTTTTCAGATGATTTTCATTTATAAAATCTTTTTAATCTTTTTCTTAAAAGTGGGAGGTAGAGCCCAGGCCCAGAGGTTTAGTTGGTTGGAGCATCCTTGTGTACACCAAAAAAAAAAAAAAATTGTTGTGGGTTTAATTCCCAGTCAGGGCACAAACCTATGTTGCAGGTTCAATCCTGGTTAGGGCTAGTGTGGGAAGAAGATTATCAATGTTTCTCTTCTACATCGATGTTTCTCTCTCTGTGTGTCTCTCTCAATAAATATATCTTTGAATAATAATTTTTTTTAAAAGGAGGTAGAAAGCTCTGGCTGGTGTAGCTCAGTGGATTGAGCGCGGGCCTGCGAACCAGAGGATCGCGGTTCGATTCCCAGTCAGGGCACATGTCTGGGTTGCAGGCCGGTTCCTTGCAGGCCAACTACCAGCAGGGGATGCACGAAAGGCAACCATACACTGATGTTTCTCTCCCTCTCTCCTTCCCCTCTAAATATAAATAAATAAATAAAATCTTTTAAAAAAAGGAGGTAGAGAGCGCACTCTTTCAAAATTTGTGTACTTCTAAGCTTTAGGTAAAAAGTAAAAGATGGTTTATATTTACCTATACCTTGATTTGTAACTATTGTGTCAAGACCAGCCTAACATAGTAGTTTTTCCATTTACTATTGTTCTCATATCCCATTATTTCCCCCACAGCATGTATCCCAATGTGTAAAAAACATGTTTGTGTGTTTACTTCTTTCGTGTCGAGTAAAATGGAAGCTCTTTGAGGGCAGGGACCATAAAGATACTCTTCGTCACTGTCTCTGAACAGCCCAAACAATACTGGGCACATGGAGGCTGCTCATTACATCTGTGTTGCATGGACCACTGCATGAAAGGGAACACTGACAAGTTTAACTGTAGAATTTTGAAACTGAAAAGGAAAGATGGAGCCCATCTCCTTCAATTCTCTTATTTATGGAAGAACAAGCAAAGGCCTAAACAGGTTAAGAGGCAGTTTAGTGGAGAATCAAGCCTAAAACCCAAGTTTCATAGTATCCAAACTAAGTTTTTGCAATGAAAGAATTTTCTTGTTTTGTTTTCACGTCCCATTTTTCTCATGATTTGGAAAGAAGGGGCCTTATTTTCTCTCTACTAAATATAAAATGTCACAAATATAAATGATCATTTGGAGGAAGGGCTGAGGAAGTAAGATTTAAATTCAACTGAAATTTATTAAGTACTTACTTTATGTTAGAAACTTTCAGATATGACTTTTTATTTTAATCCTAATAAATATATGTAGGACTGGGTATTGTTATCTCCACTGACGGCTTGGAAATTGAGTCTCAGAGAGCTGACTTGCCTGAGGTCAGAGAGGTAAGAAGGAGCAGGGCCAGACGGCAAACCAGAGTTCCTCATTCAGCAACCCCCACTCCGCTGTTCACTGCCCCACAGAACTGCTATATTTTGGGGTTGTTTTTTTAAATTGAAATATGGCATTTATATAGAGCTGTTTCTGTGGAATTATTTTGGTCTCAGATTTAAAGTTATAAGTTTTACTAGGTAAGAGAGCTATAAAGATACACTTAACACTTCAAGTAGCCATCAAAGGGCCTATACCGAAGTCTTTCTGCACTTCTTTCTCTATCTCATACCTAGCAGTTGCTCAATAGACTTGTGGGTGTTTAAAAAAATGTATGGGGCCCTGGCTAGTGTAGCTTAGTGGGTTGAGTGTGGGCCCATGAACCAGACGATCGCAGTTCGATTCCCAGTCAGGGCACATGCCTGGGTCACAGGCCAGTTCCCAGCAGGGGAACCATGAGAGGCAACCATACATTGATGTTTCTCTCCCTTTCTCCTTCTCTTCCCCTCTAAAGATAAATAAATAAAATCTTTTAAAAAATGTGTGGGTATCAGGAAAGAAGCTTTTATTATTTATAGGAGAAATGATATACTAATGAACCAATAGGTATGCCTAGTTTACCTTACTATTTCAAGGAGATAAGCATGCCCTTATAAAGTCTTTGTTTTGTCATTTTTGACTGAGCATTTTTAGAATTCTAGAAAGCATGTTTTCAGTGCGCCCTTTTCTAGGTTCTTTAATGCTGAATTATTAACAGACAGTTGGAAAGCCTCAAAATTACAGCTATGAAATACAAATGGTGATTGATTTAAAAAACTAAACTTATCTCTCTAATACATATTTAAAGAAATATTTTTATCCCTAAATGGATTTTATAATATATTTAATACTGTATGACAACTCCAATAATTTAGTTTAATTTTAAAATTCTGTATCACTAATTTTTTAAGTAATTATAACTAATGTTATCTTTTTTTATTATCAGCTGTCAAATAAAGGAAAATGCAGTGGAAAGACTCATGGTTCAAATAAAGAAGCTTCGAGAAAAGAACCAAAAGTACCATGAAAGAGTGAGTAGCAGATTTTAAAGCCCAAATCTAGTCATTAAACGTTTACACACATGCTTTAAACAAATGCTTGTGAATTATGATGAAATACACCCTAGGAAATTATCTTAGTTAGTGCTTGTAACTGATGAATTTATGTTGTAATTCGTTTTTTGTGTAAGTGAGGCAAGAAGGTGGTGCTCTTCCTATTATTTTATTCACAATGTCAAAGGAAGTCAGTTTGAATTATGTTGTTTAGGTCATGAGGATGTTCAGAGTTTTAAAACTCTGAAACCACATCAATCTTTTAATTTCTTATTTAACCAAACTATACTGTGGGGGCAACTTCCCTCACAAGTCTCCCTGTGTGCCACGGATGAGAGTAAACATGACAGAGACATGATGTGATCTGCTTAGGGAGGAGAAGTGGCCAGTTTCCCAGAAGAAAAAGCCTGTGAGCAGTGGCCAGTTTCTCAGGGGAAAAAGGTGCTGAGCCCCTTCCTCCAAGGACTTTTATTGGGTTGTAATACACAGGATTACAGGGCAGGCAAGGATCAAATAGTAGATAACATTTCAAAGAAATCTGAGGGCTTAGTGTGAGTCAGTGTCTGTCAGGAAAGTGGGTTGCAGAACTCCGGGGAGACATACTCATTTCCTCTCAGACCCTTATCATATGAATGAAAGCATTCAGCAGAACATATTTCACAGGTTTATCAGGAAGTCTTTGTGATGCCAGATTGTTGCCCAGGACACACTCTAGCAAGGCAAGGAGCTGCACCCCTCCCCATCAGGTATTCAGGCTTAAGGGGATTAGAGCCAGGAAGCACTTCTCCCAGAGTATGTGGGGACTCGGGCTTTGTCAAAGCTGGGGGGCAAGAGTCCATTGCTCCCTCTTTGTTGCAGCCCCCCAAGTCCCTTCCATGAAGGCCTCCCACGTGATTGAGTCTGGCTTAGGTCGCCCCCTGCTCTGAGGGGTCTTACCCATCAATGACCATGCTTTGGGGGCAGGGAGGAAACTGAGCCAGCATTTGCTACCAGAGACAAGCTTTGTCTCCTTCGGTGCATTCCAGAGGTCACTGACTCATCCTTAGCCACAGGGGGTAGAGAGTTACAATTCCTAGAACCAGGCAGAGTGGTCCACAGCACTATACAACATTGTTTGTTTATTTTTTAATTTCTGTTATCTATTTTCTTTTAGATTTTCAGAATGTGAACATGTAAATTATTTGAAAAGTACAATCTTTGTTGCTAAAATGACTAAATTAATGTTTAAAATAACGTATTTTCTTCAATCCTCACCTGAAGACATGCTTTTTGATTATAGACAGAGGAGAAGGGAGGAAGAGAGGAAGGGAGAAAAACACGAATGTGAGAGAGAGACATTGATCAGTTGCTTTTCATATACGTCCCTACTGGGGATCAAAGCAGCAACCTAGGCATGTGCCCTGACCAGGAATCAAACCCCTCATCTTTTGGTTTACAGATGACGCTCCAACCAACTGAGCTACACTGGCCAGGGCAAGGTGATATATTGTTCTTATAAAATTAGACTAAAATGAATATCCAAGGAGTGCTATATATGACTATCAGAACTGAAGACCAACAGAAATAAAATTTGAAAGCAGTAAATGATCATTAAACTTATCCCTTAAAGCAACTCATGAATGAAGAAATACTGGGGGTGTCCCCTATTAAAACATTCACTTTATATGGACCCAGAACCTTCCATGTTAAATGTTATTTGGGGAGGGGATATGTTGTCTAAAAAGACTATAAATGAATTTAATGAAATCCCAGGTCAGAGGCCTGAGTCTGCATCCTGACTGTACAACTTATTGCTGGTGTTAGTTTGGCTAAAACCGGTGTCAGTCTTCATTCCCTCATAGAATGGGGATTCCTAGTCTTCTTCATAGGGCCAATTTGTTCATTCAGCGGATATTTATTGGTCAAGACAGGCCCCAGTGGTGATATAACTGTGACCCTGACTTGGTCACAGTTCTCAAGGAACAGTCACTTGTAATAGGGACTAAAACAAACTCAGGTCTATGGATGAGTGTGGAAAGTTTGGCCTAGTTGGTTGGAGTGAGATGCCAACAAGGGACCAAGGGACAACCTCCCATGGTCAGCACTGGGACTCCTCGGTCAGCTTTGCAACTTCCATTTGGTTGTGGAAATGACAACAGATCAGGATGAAAGACTCACTTTCCCCAGCCCATTAGTTGGGGCCAGAAACAAAGTTCTTGTTTCTATGAGGATTAATGCAGGAATAAAAGAGGCCTAAGTCTGTCCTCGGGGTCATTAATGGACCCAGCAGTATGGTGCATGGAGTGGCCAAGCCTGGTTCCAACTGCATATATCTATTTTTTCTATTTATGCTGTTACTGACCCCGGTAAAGCCACTATCATCTCTCACCCATCCGTCCTCTATCCAGGACATTTTCCACAGTGCAACCAGATTGCCCTTTGAATACTGTAAACCTTTCAGTGCTTAAAGCCTTGCAGTAGCTTCCTATTGCACAGAAAATAAAACCCATAGTCCTTACTAAAGTCTTGAAGGCCCTGCAAAATATGACTTCTGCACACCTCTCTCACCTTGTGTTCAGCCACCCCACCCTTGGCTAACCTCTGCTTCTTTTAAATCTTGGAAAACCCAATCAGTCTCTTGTTTTTGTACCTTTACCGTAAAGAGGCTATCTATTTTCTCTTCCCAGAATTCTCTTCTCTTGGCTAGATCCATTTAGTTCCCCCAATCTAAGCTGGGATGTTGAGGTTACATGTATTCAAATTGCTAACTTGAATATGACTCACAAGCAAGACATATTTTTCTCTTCAGTAGGTCAAAATTAGAAACATTCCCCTTCTTCCTACCCATTATCCCTTCTTTTTTTTTTTTTTTTAGATTTTTTATTTATTTATCTTTAGAGGGGAAGGGAAGGAGAGAGGGAGAGAAACAACAATGTATGGTTGCCTTTTGTGCGTCCCCTGCTGGGAAGTGGCCTGCAGGGAACTGGCCTGCAACCCAGGCATGTGCCCTGACTGAGAACCATTATCCCTTCTTATGTGGGTTTAGACTGACACCTCATTTATAATCTTTCACTCTGTTTGCATCCATTGTTCCACTCACCTCATCAGATATTTCATAGTTCACTGTGTCCACTTCCTTACCTCCCGATTCCTTATTTCACTCCTACAGTCCACCAGTTACTTCTCTAGCAACAGTTACTAAGGACCAGTTAGCCAGGTCCAATGGAGGCTTTAGGTAGTTCTGACTTGACCCCATGTCCCTTCAGCCATCACGCCTGTCGCCTTGAAGCTCTTTGTCCTTTGGGTTCCAGCACATCACTCTCCCTTAATTTGCCTCCCAATTCTCTGATCAATTCTTCATGTTTCTTATTTGTGTTTTCTTCCTGGACCGGTGTTCTGATCCCAAACCTCCTCTCTCTGGGTCACCTAACTGAACCTCACAGCTTCAAAGGCCATCTCCATGGTGCTCATTTTCATATATACATGTGATGAAATTTCATAATTCCACACACACAAATTTTAGTGCATATACAAACTGGTGAAAACAAATAGCATCTCTAGTTTAGTTAAAAACACTATACCAAATGTCAATTTCCTGGTTTTGACAACGTTCTGTATTAAATGTTATCACTGGGAAAAGCTGGGCGAATAGATGGGAAATCTGTGTACTATTCTGGCAAATTCTGTTCTTGTTCTTATGAGTCATAAAGTTAAAAGGGTAAAAGCTCATAAAATGCCTTATAACAAAACAAAACTAATCCCTTTTTGAAGCATATTTACTGAAATTCCTTTCTTCAGTTTTATAATGTAATGATTATTTTTACCTTAAACAACAATTAATGTCGCTTTGTAATATAAACCTATTTTTAGTAAATTAGCGGATCTAACTAAATTTGATTTCAGTCTGTAGCTCAAAACAATTTTTCAGACATAATCAATTTTGTAACATGTCAGAAACATTTCCCTTCCATTTGAAATTTGTATGGGATTTGGGAAGTTTAATATAGATGTTAAATTTATATATAATGGCAAATAGGGTATAATAATGTTTCTACAACATACAATTACATTTTTAGGACATGTGATGCTGTTTTAATTTACAAATAAAAATAGCATGTTTGAAAAGAGTAGTTATTGGGTTAATTTAACATTTGTATTCACTTTGGGAAGTATTGTGCTGTGTGAGGAAAGAAAGTTTTCTTTATCTATTATACATTTCTCTATGAATTGTATGTAGTGATTTTTATATTATCAATATCTTTGTAAATGTTTTTCCTATATATCATGGTAAATATTTTTGATATGACATTTAATTTAGAGGTTGTTGTTGCCTTACTAAAATTAACACAACTAAAATCACATAAGATTTACTTAGTATTGAGAACATACTTGATAAAGTAATTTTCCACTTCTACAAAAATAAGTAGAAAAGCCCACATTTGGTAAAAGGATTAGCAGGGCAGTACCTTAGCAAAGAATATCTTCATTGCTATGATTCGAGTTTCTACAAATATTTCATTTTAAAATAACTTATATAAAGCCAAAGTAATCCAATTTATTTGTAAGAAAACAAAACATGAATTTATTTCATTCAAGAAAATTGAATATTTGAGAATTACTTAAAGAATAACAAACGGTTTATTTTTTAGCTGCTAATATTGATAAATTATAACCAGGAAAATTGAAGCAGTAATCAAAAACTTCCAACAAACAGAAGTCCTGACCAGATGGCTTTACAAATGAATTTTACCAAACATTCAAAGAAGAATTAATACCTATTTTTCTCAAACTTTTTCAAAAAATTCAAGAAGAGGGAATACCTCCAAGCTCATTTTGTGAGGCCAGCACTATGTTCATTCTAAAGCCGCACAAAGACATTACAAAGGAAGAAAATTATAGACCACTATCTATGATGAACATAGATGCTGAAATCCTCAAAACAATATTAGCAAACTGGATTCAGAGATACATTAAAAAGGTCATACACTATGATCAAGTGGGATTTATTCCAGGAATGCAAGGTTGGTACAATAGCTACAAATCAATAAATGTGTTACATAATATAAAGAAGATGAAGGATAATAATCACATGATCATATCAATACATGCAGAAAAAAGCATTTGATAAAATCCAGCACCCATTTATGATAAAACCTCAGCAGAGTGGGAATAGAGGGAACCTACCTAAACACAATAAATGCCATTTATGACAAACACACTGCCAGCATCATATTCAACAGATGAAAACTACAAGCATTTCTCATAAGATCAAGAACAAGGCAAGGATGTCCACTTTCACCTCTCTTATTCAACATAGTAGTAGAAATCCTAGCCACAGCAATCAAACAAGAAGATATAAAAGGCATCCAAACTGGAAAGGAGGAAGTAAAACTGTTATTATTTGCAGATGATGTGATGCTGTACATAGAGAATCCCAAAGATTCCACCAAGAAAATATTAGAACTAATATAAATGAATTCACAAAGTAGCAGGACACAAAATTAGTATCCATAAATCAGTTATATTTTTATATGGCAAAAAAAGAACTAATAAAGGGAAATTAAGAAAACAATCTCATTCACAATTGCTTCAAAAAGAATAAAGTACCTAGGAATAAATCTAACCAAGGATGTAAAAGATCTGTATTTAGAAAACTGTAAGACACTGAAGAAAGAAATTGAAGAAGATACAAATAATTGGAAGCCCATACTGTGTACATGTATAGGATGAATTAACATCATTAAAATGTCCATGCTACCCAAAGCAATCTATAGATTCAACACAATTCCTATCAAGATACCAATGATGTATTTCACAGAACTGCAAAAAATATTTCAGAGATGTATATGGAACCACAAAAGACCCAATATAGCAACAGCGATCCTGAGAAAGAAGAACAAAGTTGGAGGAATCATGCTACTTAATATCAAACTATACTATAAGGCCATAGTAATCAAAACAGCATGGTACTGGCGTAAAAACAGACACATAGGTCAATGGAACAGAATAGAGAGACCAGGGATAAACCCACACTTTATAGCCAATTAATATTCAACAGAGGAAGCAAGCACATACAATGGGCTAAAGATAGTTTATTCAATAAATGTTGTTGGGAAAATAGGACAAATAACTTGCAGAAAAATGAAACTAGACCACCTTCTTATGCCACACACAAAAATAAATTCAAAATGGACTAAAGACAAATATTAGACCTAAAACCATAAAAACCCTAGAAGAAAAACATGGGCAGTAAAATCTCAGACATTGCTCATAACAATATTTCATCTCACATATGTCCCCAGGCAAGGGAAACAATAGAAAAAATAAACAAATCAAACTAAAAAGTTTTTGCCCAGCAAAGGAAACCTTCAACAAAATAAAAAGACAACCCAGAAAATGGGAGAACATATTCACCAATACATCTGATAAGGAGTTAATACACAAAATTTATAAAAACTTACAAAACTCAACACCAAAAAAGCAAACATCCAATTAAAAACTGGGCAAAGGACCTGAAAGACACTTCTCCAAAGAGGACATACAATGGCCAGCAGTCATATGAAAAAATGTTTAACGTTACTAATCATCAGAGAAATGCAAATTAAAAGCACAACGAATTTTGTAATGAAAGCACAATAAGTTTCATAATAAAATTATATGTATGAAAAAATAAAAATAAAACCACAATGAGATACCACCTCACATCTGTTAGAATGACCATAAAAATAAGCAAATAAATAAATAATAATTCTTTGACTAGCCCTACATCCCAAAGATTTTATCTTATGTTTCATCCTAAAATGTTTATAGTTTTACCTTTTCCACTTAAATCATGGTCCATTTGAGTTAATTTTTGTATAAATTATAAGACTTAGATCAAGGTTGTTTCTCTTCCTCTCCCCCACCCCCACCATAAAGAGGTGAAAAGGCAGAAGGCGATAAACTTCCTCTTCTTATAAAGGCAATAATCTCATCAGGGAACTCTATCATGATGACCTCATCTAAACCCAATTCCTTCCCAAAGGCCCCACTGCCAAATATCATCACATCGGGGGTGAGGCCTTCAACACATACATTTCCAGGGCGGACATAAACTTCAGTCTCTAACACAGACCTTCATTCCTGTTTAGGGCTGAACAAAATTCTGCCTGCGTGAATCTGTGTTAAAACCCTCTACTAAAGTTCTCATTTCAATTATTGCACTTTTTAGGTCAAGAATTTCTATTTTTTTTCATCATTTCCTTCTCTTTATTGCTATTTTCTATTTAAAGAGAAATTATTTTCATACTTTCCTATAGTTCTTTAGGTGTGGCTTCCTTTAACTCTTTGAATATATTTTAGATAGCTGATTTAAAGTCTTTGTCTAGAAAGCCCAATGTCTGGGCTTTCTCAAGGACAGCTTCTATCGACTCTCTTTTTTCCCTGTGTATAGTAAAATTCCCAATAAGAATATGCATGAACCATTCTTTCTTGGGGCTTTTTTGCATTCCTCATAATTTTTTTGTTGTTGAAAGTCAGATGTTTTTTAACACAATAATGTGACAACTCTGAAGATTAGAAACTCTTCTCTCCCCAGAGTTTGTTGTTGTTGCTACTTATTGCAGTTGTTGTTTGTTTACTTAGTGACTTTTCTGAACCAATTCTGTGAAACCTATATTTTTTGTTGTGTGTGGCCACTAAAGTCTTTGTTTGCTTAGCTTAGTGGTCAGTTACTGATTGGACAGACATTTTTTTAATGTCTCTAAACAATAAATTCCCCAGCCTTTGCTGCAGGCCTTTATGTGCTCGCTGGGCCACGACTTCTACACTCAGCCAGTCAACTTACTACTTCACCTTCACCTCTGCTTCTTGCTTCTGCAGAACCTCAAGGTCAGCCAGAGGTGAGTGCTTAGGGCCTTCTTAGGTCTTTCCTAAGCACCTACCCGGCTCTCAGTAGCTCACAGCCTTATACATGCATGTGACCTTTTAAATTCCTAAGAATATGTCAAAGCTCCCCCTATGGACATCTCCTCTCCAGCTTTCCTTTAAAGTTTTTTTTTTTTTTGTCAGTTTGTTGTTTATCCCAACTGTTATACCACCACAGGGAGCTATAATGTTTAACAATTGCCTCTGATTGTTTTTGACCAACTTCAATCTGGGAAATGGCTATTCACACAACCTCTGAGTTGGGTCAAATAAAGACAAGGTTTGCTGGTGGCATTTTCCAGGGAACTACCAGATACATCAAATAATGATGGTAACTTGGGGATTGTGCTTTGGAAGAGTTCTGCTCCCCACCGCTTTTCTCCCTGACCCCCTAACCCAGGCCAGCAGGCTGCTGGTTCTCACCATGACTGTAAGGCTCTTGGTTTTTAGAAGAAGGCGAAATGCCACCAGGCTCACTGTCCTTACCCACATTCGACTATTTTGCTTGAATAAACATTCTCTGGAAGTTATTATACTTTTAATTTCCTGAGTTCTGAAAAGTTGATTTTGACAGTTTTGCCAGTTTTCTAATTGCTTTTATGGAGGAGAGGATTTTTGGAGGTTTTTATTTAAATATTTCTGCTTATGTCACTCCCAATAAGATTTTAAAGAGTAGTTTAGAAGGAAAGAGATTCAGTTTTCAAATTTAGCATATTATGAATTCCTTAGTATTAAAAATTCTTCAAAGACAGTATTATGATGTTTAGAATATTGTAAACAAAATATCAGAGAAACCATTCAAAACTAAATTTTGAATATCATACCCTTTCATCTTTATTCCCATTTTTGAAGTTACTAAAAACCTATCCATTCCAATCCTTTTGAGGGGGGGCCTATTTATCAATACCAAGCATCATAAATTTTATTGCCTATTGCTTTTGCTCAGTTTGTCAAAGTTTTAAATTAAAATTCTAGTGCACTGAAATGACAATCAGATCACACATCCTATGGAATAACTTAAAGAGCATTAAAGTAACATTAAATCCTAGTTTATTAAACTAATGCTTATTTTGCCAAACAATTTTAAGAAATTAAGTTTCTCAGTCCTCAAGTTTAAAGTTTGTTGGATTATGTAATAAAGAATGGGGTTTTAGTAGGCTCCAATACTACCAATACACCATAAATTCTTTAGGTTACCCGAAAGAACCCTTCTATCCAAAGTGTGGCTGAGGGGCCAGCAGGCTTGGCATCACCTGGAACTTGTCAGAAATGTGCCAAGTGTACTGAGTCAGAATCTGTGTGTTGGCGAGGTCCCCCAGTGCCTGGTGTACACAGGAAAGCTCGAGAAGCACTGGCCTAAAGAATCCATTTGGGGAGAACAAAATACTCTTAAAGTATCTAAGTAAATTACAAGGATAAAAGACATGAATAGTGGACATAAAATATAGTGTTGAAAAGTTACAATAAAGAGCATGTTAAACTATAGGCAAATAAGTAATTTTTAAAAATGTATTGAAATATTTACGTATATACATTTTATTAGGTATTAAAAAGTGGAGGGAAAGACACCAGGGAAGCATTAGAAGTCTGAGAGACCCTGGAAAATTACAAGGAAAATGTCCTGAGTTCACACACACCAAAATACCTCTGCATATACATCATTAGATAGCAAGGGCAAGCGTAAGCTCCCAGTTGACGAAACAGAAGAAGCTTGGAAATACAGATGACACAGCCATGGAGGCAACCCAGTCCATATTTTAAGTATGGAGTATTGGAGTGGTGAGTAGCCGTCCCCCCAGAATAAGAGAACTAGGGTCATTTGTGAAAAAAGCAAAGAATAATGTGAATGTCACAAAACCAGCACTTTTTGTCTGCTTTGCTCACGTATCTGTCCCTCGTGCCCAGACGACCACTTGGCCCCGTAGCTGCTGACTGAATGGCGGCTGAGAGCTGAAGAAGGGTGGTGCTGAGCAGAGAAAGGGAACTCCGAGGGCGGGTTTTATTTTTTATTTTTTAAAAATATAGGCCCTGGCTGGTGTAGCTCAGTGGATTGAGCGTGGGCCTGCAAACCAGATGATCGCGGTTCGATTCCCAGTCAGGGCACATGCCTGGGTGGCAGGCCTGTTCCCGGTTCCCAGCAGGGGATGCACGAGAGGCAACCATACATTGATATTTCTCTCCTTCTCTCCTTCCCTTCCCCTCTAAAGATAAATAAAAATAAATAATAAAAATATATTTTATTGATTATATCATTACAGTTGTTCTATTCCCCCTCTTCATTCCCCTCCACCCTGCACACCCTCTCCCCCACCATTCCCCCCCTCTAGTTTATGACCACGTGTCTCAAGTTCTTTAGATTCTGTATTTCCCATAGTATTCTTGCCCTCCCCCCTATCTATTTTCTACCTACCCTCTATGCTATTTTCTGTACCTTCTCCCCTCTTCTCCTCCTCCCACTCCCCTGTTGCTAACCCTCCATGTGTTCTTCATTTCTATGGTTCCACTCCTGATCTAGCTGTCCTCTTGGTTTGCTTTTGTTTTAGGTGTGGTTGTTGATAACTGTGAGTTTGCTGTCCTTTCACTGTTCATATTTTTTCATCTTCTTTTTCTTATATATGTCCAAGGGTGGATTTTAATGTTCATTGATTCTGTTATGGGGTGAGAGACTGGTAGATTAGTAACACAATTTTCTAAATGTAACTTGCTATCTGATAGTTACCATGTTGATGGGTGTGATTTTGTTTTGTATCCCATGCTCCATAAACTTTCAGAGGTATTATTATATAACTCATTTCATCAAATATTTCCTTCTGACTTTGCAAGCCTCAATGTGTGACTGTGTTTTGAGGAAAATCAGCGTAAACACTTGAGCACATGTAGTTAACGGCTATGGATTTTCATGACAGAATCGACGCTTAAAGGATGAACAGATTTGGCACATCCGGAACCTACTCAAGGAACTAAGCGAAGAGAAGTCAGAAAAGTCAAAAGTCATATCAAGAGAGGACGTGGAAACAGCAATGAAGGAGAAGTGGCAGTTTGAAAGAGACCAGGAACAAAACTTAAAAGGTGATTTAAGAACTTAGAAAAGTATCATAAAGATGAATCAAGTTATTTCTCGAATGCCTGTTTCCTAATATGTTAAAAATGCTGTGAACGTGTTTCAGACGACATCACTATCATCACAAACAGAAACACATGTAGGTGAATGAGCAAGAGGGGAAATAAAGCGGCAGAGACGCTGAAATCAAGTGGGGAGGAGCAGTGGGGACAGTGATCGAAAACAAAGGCACACGGAAGCCATCTGACTGTCACACACTGGACAATATCCCAGTAGATACTCTGAATGCCTCACGGTGGGGATTTGTTACTTCTTTTGGGAAATTCTCTTGTTCGGTGGTTTCATTGGCTTCAGTGTCCATTCAGACTTGGGAATGACTAAGTGAGTGTAACCGTGAAGCTCCCCCAGCCCTATATCTCCGTGGAGCTGAGCTCCCCCTCCCACTCCCATTTAGATGAGGAAAGAAGGGTTAGAGTTGGGAAAAAGGCAGTTTGGAGGACAGGGATAGAAATGATGCGTGGTGCGGAATATGAAGGACCCGGCACATACTCTTGCCATGGGTTTGGGAAACACCATGATCCTGGGGGCAAGTCACACACACAGTGTTGACACTGACATTTTTTAAAATTCCTATTCCTTTATCTCAGACATCCTGCCAAGGTTCCTAAAGACCACGTTTGCCAGAACCCCTATAAATATCATGTCTGCTAGGAAGCTGGGAAACGCGGCAGAGAACTGAGTGCTGTCAGGATGCAGTGCTAGAAGCTGGCAGGCAAAACAGGGGACGAGAGTTTCCTGAATTTCTCCAGTATTTCAGAGAGCCTGCATATCCAAGCACTTTGCACAGAGCAGGCCTTCCACTCACAGATAACTTGTTGTTTTGAATGAAACAGTTACCCACACCAAACATTACTCAGCAAACTTGATTGTTCAGGGTCTCCAAAATTGTTCCCGTAAACCTCCACCTACCCAGGTGTCCTTATGGGCAACAGTGATGCAATGAGATGGTAGACACTGTATTGTGTGGGTTCCTTTCCGAGAAAGTTTTGCTTGTGGTTGGAAGGAATACTTCAATAAATCCCTAGAGATGGGAGTGAGACCAAAACAGATACTACTCAGATGTGCTCGCTGAGCTGCCTTCAAATGGGAACGGGCCAGTGAGTTGAGGTGTGCCTGTCTGTGGTTTGGACTCAGTTCAAGGTGCGTGTGTCATACCAGACTGGGGCCCAGCTGGATGACTGAGCACAGCAAAGTAGGCCTGGGCTCACATGTGGTCCTAGGAAGAAAGCCGCCCACAGACGCCGGGGAAGAGAGGGAAAGGGAGAGAACAGACGCGTCCGAAAAGGGGTCCTTGGGCAGTTGTGCTATGTACCAGGCAGTCACTTGCAGCCGGCTCTGGGGTGTGGACAGCAGCCCTCCCGTCACGTGGCAGCTTGTCTCAAGGCAGAGGCTCAGCGCCATCCAGACCGGCCGAAGCAGCACCTGCATTTGACAAGATCCCAGGGGATTCCTACGCACAGTAAGGTCTGAGAGGTACTGATGTAACCTCTTTCTTCCAACTTCAGTTAGGACTCTTTCAGTTACAAGGATAAAATCTAACCCGAACTAGCTTAAGCGTAAAGAAGAAGGCAATTTTTTTTGCCACATAACCAAGCAGAAAATGCAGGGTGACCCAGAGCCTCACACGCTGTCAGATCCCAGCTTTTTTTTTCACCACCCCCATCTCTCTCCTCTCTCTCCCCCTCCTTCATTCTCCCGACCTCCTTCATCCAGCCCCTCTCTCTGTCCTCTCCCTGAAAGTTGGCTCCTTTTTCTCAGGCTGTTGTCCCCATGAGGCTAGAACACTAACCATAGACATCTCTGATCTTACATCCTTATAACCTCAAAGTGGAGGCCAAAGAAACATGTTTTCTACCAGTTTCAATAAAAATATTTCTATGGAAGGACTCTGAGCATGTGCCTAGCTTGGGGCACGTGCTCACGCCTGGGCTAATCCCTGTGGCCGGGGGAAGGGACCCCTGTAACTGGGCACATACAAGGTGGGGCGAGAGTAGGTTCACAGTTTCGAGTATGTGAAACAGTTTATTCTTGTGTTATTATTTATTAATTACAATATTATCTTCCATACAAAGTACTGTAAACCTACGTACACCCCACTGTATATTTGACGAGGAGCAGGAAAGGCTTAGAGCAGCAAGATTGAAAGTGAAGAGGGCTTGTGGAAAAGTAGACAACAGCCACTACATCCATCTCTCTTTCAACATCTTTAATGATGGGAACCAGCATGGCCCCCCGAAGCTGACCCTGGCACAGGGCTGAGGCAGCAACGGTCTGCTCAAATAAGAGGACAGCTGAGCATCTGGGCTACAGGAGCACTAGTTGTTTAACCACAGTAACGAGTGCCATTTATTAAGGGATTTTCTAATGTAATCTTACTTCTTTGGCAAAAGACGTGTTTGGAGTCCATCCAGACTGAAGAGCACCCCTCTGGCCTGATTGGAACGCTTCAGGCATCCCATAAGCATTTTCTAGGACCAACTAAGGGCCAGACTCTTGCTAAGTGCTGCCTTTATGAGCTGAGTAAGATGTGGCATCACCGCCACAGAGCTCTCAGACAAGATGTGTGTGGCCGGAAGCCAAACGGCTATTAAATTCATTGTACCCAGCTCTTTGTAATGCTTCCTTTCCCAAAATATTCAGCAGCATAATATTCAGCCTAAAGGCTGAATAGCATATCATGATTCTCAGGGGTTTCGGGCAAACTGAGAGCTTATATGGTTCAGATCGGGCAATATTTATACATGTTTAATTAGGAAATTTATCTTTCAACCTGAAGTCGTACAAGTGAGGGTGGGGAAAACATGTTCGTGTGACTGTCATTCCACACAAATGAACTTTAGATGACAGGCTTACACAACTTATTTATAGAAGGGGTCACCAAGGACTACGGACTCACAGAAAGTGAAATCACTTTGCCCAGAGGCATAATGGCCAGAAAAATGACAATTTACTAAAAAAAATGTATATGTGACATAAGATAGGATCCTTACAAGCTGTCACAATTTAAACCTGTGGGTTCCTAGGCATATAGCTTAATTGTCTATTACAGCTCTCATTCACAGCCCCAAACCACACATCGACTTTAGAATTAGAATTTTAATTTTACTTAGAATTTGAATCACAAGAGGTAGTTAAATAGTTTGGATAGCTTAGATTTCCTTCAATTGTAGATATAAAATTGGATTTATGAGATAACAGCATTGTAATATCAGAGCCTAACTTCATAAAAGCAGACTGCAACACATAATGGTTACAAGGATGGCAGAAATGACATGGTGTTTTGATTTTCTTTCAACAGATATGCGCTTGCAAATAAGTAATGCTGAGAAACTGTTTCTTGAGAAACTCAGTGAGAAGGAATATTGGGAAGAGTACAAGAATGTAGGGAGTAAACAACATGCTAAACTCATTATCTCCTTACAAAATGACATCAATAAAGTTAAAGAGAATGCAGAGAAAATGTCAGGTCAGTTGCAACAAAGCTCAAGTTTGGTAAAACACCCTTTAGAAGGCAGACTGTTGATAGAAGAAAAAAAAAAGGGTACTCCCCGAATCATTTGTTCCTCTCTGCTGGGTCAGCACGAACAGTTTGAGCCCAAGGGCAGAGGTGGAGAGAGGAAACTGAGAAACTATCCCAGGACCACCTACGGAACTGGGCAGGGGAAGTAAAGGAAGGGGAGGTGGGGGGAGAAACGGTTGTCAAGGAAGAAGTTTCATTCAGTGGGTGGTGTCTGTGTGCTCCCCCACACCTGGGTCTGAGGTCAGCTCGCTGAGGCAGGAGGGTCCTGGGGCCACGAAGGTAACTCACCCGAGGCAAGCTAAAGCAACCTCAGGTGAATGCTAAGTTCTAGTCAGAAAGGACTGGAGAATGGACACGGGCGGGGAAGTGGAGAGGGTATGGAGCAGATGACATTGGGCGTGATGAAGCTTACCAGGACTAGTTCTGGGAACCATGAGGTCCCCTGTCTGTCACTGTGACTAGCATAGTGGCTTAAAGGAACACCAGAGACCCAGAGACAGGAAAATCATGGGACAGAGTGAATGGAAGCGATCTGGCCTGAAAGGACACCGTGGGTGGGTGGTGGTGCTGAGCCCAGTGGGTGACGGTGCCCCGCATCGCAGGGGGTCCTGCGAGGTTGTTCCCATTGTCCGGGGCCGAGGGCCTGTCCGGATACCCCACGTCTAGACCAATGTTTATGTGAGTTTCTCAGCTAAGGGTCTCTGCACCGTAACCATAGTATAATTTGGCCCCAAATTAGTCTGGGCTTGGAATTACACTTTTTCGAAAAGTGTTCTTATCCCCAAAAGAAAAGTACAGAGTGAGAGCGTGACACCTTCCTGCTCCTCCTGTCTGCTCCCCAGCCACTCAGTCCTCTCTCTAGATAAAACCACGATCACCAGTTTCTTCTATGGCCTCTCAGAAAGATTACAGATGCGTAAACAAACAGCATGGCACAAATGCGATTTTTGCCATGACAATATGGACAGCACTTTGTATTAGTACTTCCCTCATTCTCCCAGTGGCCACTGTGTTTTGTTGTACTATAATTTCCTTAACCAGTCCCCTACTCATAAGCATTTAGGTCATTCACTGTCTTTGACTATTACAAATAATGCTGCAATGAGTATCCTTATACGTATCCCATTTTACAGTGATGATACCCTTGTATTCATGCAGTTTCATTTATGCGTATCTCTAAGGAGAAATGGCTGGCCTAAGCAGCCCATTTATTTTTGTTTTGATAGGTCTGTCCCTCCAAACAGGTTGTACTCAGCTTATTCCTGACGTGCCCAGGGATGCCTTTCCCCCCACATCCTCCACAAGGGGGGATATTACTCAACTCTTTGTTCTTTGTTAGTCTCGAAAGGAGAAAACTGTATTCCACTGTGGCTTTGATTTACATTTCTCCTACAAGCACCAGTGAGTATCTTCTCCTGAGCTGAAGAACCATTTAAATTTTCTTTCATGTGAACCGGCTGTTTTATACCCTTTGCCCACTTTTCTACTGTGTTGTGGGGCACTTTACATTTCCAGGAAATTAGCTCTTTAACAGTGATAGAAGCTGCAAATGTCTTTCCCATTTGTCATTAGTCTTTAATTTGTGGGGTGTATGTATGAGAAAATCTTGTAGTCTTGTATTTAAGTTTATGTTTTTTGAGGTAGGAAACCAATTTTATTGTTTGCCAGATGGTTTTCCACTGTCCCAGCTTCATTCACCAACTCATCCATTTCTACCCTACTGATCTGAGGTGATGACTTTGTCTACTTTAATTTCCCATTTGTATTTGGATATCTTTAAATACTTTCTATTCTGTTCTATTGATCTGTCTATGTATTTGTGCACCAGTACCATACTTTTAAAATAGTTATTGTTCTGGAATGTTTAAAATATTTTAAAATTTTACCCAGGTTTTTTTTTAAAGATTTTATTTATTTATTTTTAGAGAGAGGGGAAGGGAGGGAGAAAGAAAGGGAGAGAAACACCAACATGTAGTTGCCTCTCATGCACCCCCTACTGGGGACCTGGCCTGCAACCCAGGCATGTGCCCTGACTGGGAATTGAACCAGCCACCCTGTGGTTCACAGGCTGGCACTCAATCCACTAGGCCACACCAGCCAAGGCCCAGTTTCTTTATTTTATATTTTTTAAGTAGAAAGAGTGATCTTCTCAGGTAAATTCAACTCATTATATTTTTTTAACTTTATTTTTATTATTGACACTGTTGCAGGTGTCCCCATTCCCTCCCACTTTCCCTACCTCCAACCCAGCCCCACCCTCAACCTCTGGTTCAGACATTTGGATGATTTGTTTCAGCTGAAAGTTTTCATGCTGTTGTATCCAACTTTGGGGTGGTGGCAGTGATATTTATGTATTGAACTACTGTACTTACTGGTTGTGTCTCAGTTTATAGCCCCACTTTGGTATCGTGGGAAAATGCATGTGATGGGCGTACCCTTTTTGCCATCCATTTCTCCCACCCATGCAGCAGCGCCTCTTCCCCGAAGCGTTAAAGCACTTCAGGGGCCACAAATTGGACAGGTGATCACGAGGAGGACTCCTAAATCGATCTGTGTGCGGCCTTATTACCAGCCTCCCCTCTTCTTCTGCTGCTGCCCCTGTTCTCCCATGATTTCTCTGGAAACCTCCTCCCAAACCCATGATTAAGGGATTCGTGTTAGTTAAATGGCTTCACTTGCAAGGATCAAGTATATTAGAAAAAAGAGGGTTTGCTGAAAGTGAAACAGGATGTTAAAATGAAACTTCTTCAGCCTCACTTTAAACTGGGGTGGGTATGCAACGGATACCACATTTCAAAGTAAAGTGAGATACCACTGTGCAAACTTGCAATATGATAAGACAGGAAAATGGTTCCACACTTTCAACCACTGAATTCCGGTCTGTAAAAGAAGTTGGAGAGGCCAAGAAAAGATTATCAGAAATTAGGGGATAGTTTTTTCAAAGAGCTCACGGTATGCGATGAGTTCTACACTGTCCCCCAATGGGACAGGTGAAGGGTAATTCTTCCTTTACCTCAAATCAAAATAGAAAGTTTTGCCTTGGTTGGTGTGGCTCAGTGGATTGAGTGCTGGCCTGAGAACCAAAAGTGTCACCATTTCGATTCCCAGTCAGGGCACATGCCTGGGTTGCAGGCCAAGTCTCTAGTTGGGGGCGTGCAAGAGCCAACCACACATTGATGTTTCCCTCCCTCCTTCCCCCTCTCTCTCAAAAAATGAAATAAAATATTGTTTTTTAAAAAGATGGAAAGTTTTCAGGGAATTTCTTCAGATTGTTCAATATGTGTCCTCTCCAGTTTAGGGGACATTCAGATCTATTTTATGACTCATTCCTGGGAAATCCACGGGGCATGTGGCTGACTAGCTAACAGTTCTGAGAGCAGAGCTAAGAAGAGGTGGTTGCTGCCCTGGCCTAGGCCTGTGCCTTAGTCCACGTGGGCTGCTATAACAAAGTCTCATAGACTAGGTGGCTTATGAAAAACCAAAATTTATCTCTCACGGTTCTGGAGGCTGAGAAGTTCAGGTCAAGGTGCCAGCAGATTCAGTGTCTGGTGAGAAAACCCACTTCCTGATTCATAGGTGGCCAGCTTTCCACTGAGTCCTCAAGGTGGACGGAGCACGGGAGCTCTCTGGGCTTTTATAAGCCTGTATGTGTGGAGGGAGAAGGAGATGAACAGCCAGAGGCCAAAAGACTAGTCGTTAGTCAACCTCCAAGGACAGTACATCCCCTGCAGGAAGGAAATGCAGGTCGAGTATAACTAGCAATGGGGAAGGTGGTCCTCTGAAAAATGACAGCAATGCCCCATGAGAGGAGGAATCAACCTTAAATGCCAGCGAGGACCAGGAAGGGAAACAATTCTTTGGGGGAGTGTCAGTCAAGTGAGAGCTTTTTGTCCCTTTCCACGCTTTAGCCAGAAGGCAACGTTAGGATATTAGACATAGGAAACTGGTCATTTAGAACATGTTCATTCTCTTAATAAAGGGGAAGGAAACCTTAGATTAGGCCCAGGAATAGAAAAAGGGAGGGGTTATTACAAATCACTAGATATTAGAGTCACAGATCACTTTTCCTTTTTGTCCTTTACCAGGTGCACAGAACAGGGACCCACAGAAGCTCTTTGTGCACTGGCAGTGAATTGAAAGACTCGGGTTCAGGTCCACTTACAAGAAATAACATTAGTTCTTTGAATGTCAACTTCCTCCTCTGTAAAATAAGAGTCCCTCGGTGATCTCCAAGAGAACCCACATTTCCAGCACCTGTTTTCTATATCTTACCTCACCCTTACGAGAAGTCCCTTTGAATTAGGTATCAGTGTGCATTTAAAGAGGAGGAAACAAGAGGCCCAGAGAAGCTAATTGCCTTGACCAAACTCTTAAGCTTAGTAGGTAGTAGAAATGCAATTTGAACCCATGTGTAACACCAAACCAATAAGCTTCAGTAGTCCTCCCAGCCCCGTGATTCGGCGAGGTAGGGATGGCTCTCTAATATACACTGTGCCTGAGAAATTGCTACATGGCAACTATTGCCACCTGCCCTTGCTCAGTTTTCTCCAGATGGGGCTGAAGGGAGGCCACCGCCACCGGCGAGGATCAGCACCGTGAAGCCGCGTGGCACCAGAAGTATGTGAAGAGTAGACAGCAAACTCCCCGAAAGCTGTGGAGGAATAAACCAAAGCACAGCTACATACAGGAGAGAAGGGGGAACAATGCAAAGCAAGCCTCAGCCAGGGTGGTTTTGCGGTCAGTTTCTGAGAAGTACCACATTAAACTGGGCATCTGAGCAGCCAAGAGTCTAAAGGCACAAGGTCATAACCTCTCAAGCTCCCACTTGCAGTGTCTCAGGCTTTTGTGAGAAGGAGACTTTTGTATACTCTCAGTTTCTCTGGCTGTATTCACAAAGGAATAGTTAATTGTTGTTACCTGAAACATCATCTGAATCACAGAGGATAACAATGGGATCTTCACATCCTCCCTTGTGCTGGTTACTCTGCTTTTCAGAAGAAAAACAGTTCATACAATTTTTTATGGACTTTGACACAGAGTTGGATGTTACTATTGCTTTTTCAGTATGAAAATGGCAAGTGAGAGAGCTACAACTTTAGTAACAGCATATTTGGTCATCTATTTTTTATGATTTACAGCAAGAATCAATATTTCATGCTATCAAGCTCTAGGTTTTATGGGTTCTTTTAGATGCTAAGAATGTAAAATTTATTATAGCTAACCTCCTGATGCATTGCAACTCTTGGACTGATTTTTTGTGTTTTGGGGCGTAGAAGTTTAAAATAATACCCAGCATTAGTGTAGTGGGCTACATCCTGAATCGAAAAAGAAATTCTATCAGAAATGAGATTGCAATGTTTGATATATTCAAGCAATGACTTCAAATGAGTAAGAATAATAGAGATTACGGAGATGGGCATATGCGGGCTGGAATAGTGAAGAATTCTGTTTTCTTATTCTCCAGATGTCAAGTTAGACGAGTCCCCAGGACCTCATGAACTCTCTTGTTTATGAATCACTGCCTCTGTCAGACCCTCTTGTTTCAACTCCTCTAGAGGCAGAAACGGACCATCCCAACCCCTTTCTGGCCACTCCACAACCTGGGAAGCTCTCCCCGTCTCCATTTCTACTCCTCCTCCTCTTCCTCACCAAAGTTGCTATCATTGGCTGCAGTTACCCTGTGCTGAAGCCTCAGATCACTGCCTGACAGAGACTTGCAGTTTGCCAAATTTAATTTTTTTCAAAGCATTTTCAATATCTGTTCTATCCCAGGAACTGCAGTAATAGAAAGACATGGAATCACATACTGTGTTCATGAATCGGAAGAATTAACATCATTAAAATATCCATGCTACCCAAAGCAATCTATAGATTCAATGTAATTCCTATCAAGATACCAATGATGTATTTTGCCGAACTAAAACAAATCTTTCAAAGATTTATATGGAACCACAAAAGGCCCCAAATAGCAACAGCGATCTTGGGGAAGAACAGAGTTGGAGGAATCACACTACCCAATATCAAACTGTACCATTAGGCCATAGTAATCAAAACAGCATGGTTCGGGCATAAAAACAGACACATAGATCAATGGAACAGAATTGAGACCCCAGTAATAAACCCACACCTTTATAGCCAATTAGTATTGAACAGAGGAAGCAAGCACATACAATGGGCCCAAGATAGTTTATTCAACAAATGGTATTGGGAAAACTGGACAAATACATGCAGAAAAATGAAACTAGACCACCTTCCTATGCCACACACAAGAATAAATTCAAAATTGATTAAAGACTTAAATGTCAGACCTGAAACCATAAAATTTCTAGATGAAAACATAGGCAGTAAAACCTTGGACATTGCTCATAGCAATATTTTATTTGCTGTATTCCCTCAGGCAAGGGAAACAGAAAAAATTAAACAAATGGAACTGTTTCAAACTAAAAAGCTTTTGCTTGGCAAAGGAAACCTTCAACAAAATAAAAAGACAACCCACTGAATGGAAGAATGTGTTCACTCATATATCTGATAAGGGTAAATATTCAAAATCTATAAAGAATGTATAAACCTCAACACCAAAAAAACCCATATTAAAATGGTTTATCCAATTAAAAAATGGGCGAAGGACCTGAATAGACACTTCTCCAAAGAAGACATATGATGGCCAATAGACATATGAAAAGATGTCCAACATCACTAATCATCAGAGAAATTCAAACTAAAACCACAGTTAGCACCTCACACCTGTCAGAATGGCCATCACCAATAAATCAACAAACAACAAATGCTGGTGAGGATGTGCAGAAAAGAGAACCCTCACGCACTGTTGGTGAGAATACAGACTGGTGCAGCCACTGTGGAAAGCAGTATGGAGTTACCTCAAAAAGTTAAAAATGGAACTGCTTTACGACCCAGCAATTCCACTTCTGGGAATTTATCTGAAGAAATCTGAGACACTCATTTGAAACAGCATAAGCACCCCTATGTTCATTGCACTGTTATTTAAAATGACCAAGCTTTGGAAGCAGCCCAAGTGTCCATCAGTAGATGAGTAGATCAAACAACTATGGGACATTTACACAATACAAACCAGCTATAAAAAGAAGGAAATTGTACCCTTTGTGACACTATGGCTAGACCTGGGGAACAGTATGCTGAGTGAAGTAAACCAGTTGGAGGAACACAAATATCATATGAGTTCATTCATATGTGGAACCTAATGAACAAACTTACAAGGAAAACAGAGAGAGACGCATAGATGGAGAACACCCTGACAGCTCTTGGAGGGGAGGTTAGGGGATGGAGGGACTGAGCAAAAAGGAAAAGGAAGGACTCATGTGGTGGACAAACAGTGTGGTGGTTGCAGAGGGGACGGAGTATAAGGGGGATAAAAGATAATGGAAAAAATACAATAAAAAAAGAAAGATATAAAAGAGAAGATTTTACACTCTGCTTTCTGAGTTTTCATCTATCAGGAGAAGCAGTTATGCCAGTAACAGATGAGGTACAGATAATGGCTGAATAACTCATGCCTAGCTCCTTGGCCACATCCCCAGAGCGTTGAAAGACCAGACCCACAGATCTCCTCCACTGTAGTTGCAGACCCCTGAGAGTTCTGCCTTGGCTGACTCATCGGTGGAGAAAATTTCCCCTTTGAAACAATGTCCTAAATGGCAGCTGGGTTCCACACCACAATTGGTGTGGTACAATACTATGGTCTGGTTACAGAGTAAACCAAAGGGGTCTCTGTGGGCCAGTCCAGAAATCCAGCAACTGTAATTGTCAAGGTTGTTTGTATGGAAAAATACTCTCTGACTTCCAAATACGTATCCTTCAGGCACTATACATATACCGTAGATGTTATCCTAAAACAAAACTACCTTTGATTGTTCTTGGATCTGGAGTAGTCCAGTTCCTTCCTGTTGCACGTCATTGACTCGCTCACTTCATTCAGTGTTTGCTCAAATGTTACCACCTCAAAAGAGCTGTCTCTGGTCACCCTGTCTAAAGTAGAGAATGTTAGTTTTTCTTCATCACACACATCTCCACCTGAAACACTTGTTTGTTTACCGATTTATGGTCTGGCTTCCCACTAGAATGTACATGTCAGAGAGGCGGTGGTTTGTCTCTTCTCTGTCAGTTCTATCAGTGCCTTAAATAGTGTCCCACACATCAAAAAAGCTTGGTGACGAGTTACCGTATGAAACGATGAGCGAGCTAGACTGATTTTTCCAGCATTACTTCTCTCCGTTCTGTAAAGCAGCCTTAATGTCGCTGCTTCTCAGTTTCCTTACAGAGGGGTGTTGGTTGCATGATCTTTAAGCAACTTTCAAGGTCTAAAATTTGATGATCCTTTGAGCTCTCAATTCTAACATCTGTGACCTAAGGAAACCCGGAGAGGACAGAGAATTTGCACTTCTTCATCTGTGTCCTCTTTCTGAGCCTCAGAACCAAGGCTACAGCCTTTCAGAAATAGCCCTCCTGCCGTTTCCTCTCCTCCTGCTGTGCTTCCTGCCCCAGGAAACGCATGCCGAGAAGAGTGGGAATTTAGCTAGATGAAGTCAGAGGTACAGGATGCTACTCAAGCATGTAATCAGAACTGCTTTATGTTTCTGTTGCGGAATCAGACGTTGTGTGATATGAAGGGCAGACTGCAAACTCTGTCTTTGGGGAGACAGTCCTTTCAAAGTACGGATATTCTTGGGAGAGATGTCATCTTAAACGGATTCATGTTAAGGTGTGAGGAAGTTATTGGAGCTTTTCTGCTAGTTGAAGGTACTAGATGCTTCAGTAAAAATGGACTCTGCAAGTTCAGGGTAAAAATGTGTAGGAAAGGAGAGGTGAAGAATGTGAAAGATAAAATTTACTAACATCATACTTTTACCTAGGATCAGTATTGTTACAGCTTCTAATTTTCTTTTTAAAGAACAGTATAAAATTACTCTGGAAGATGCTAGAAAGAAAATAATCAGAGAAACATTGTTGCAACTGGACCAAAAGAAGGAATGGGCCACAGAGGTATATTTCAATTTTCTAATTTAAAAATTTTTCCCCTTATTTTTTCTTGTGGTATATTTTAATAGTTAAAAACTTGGGATCTTAAGTTAGGAGTTCTAATTTAAATTACAGATGTACTACTCATTGGGCGTATAAATAAGGGGGCTTGGTTTTTAAATCTATTAAAGGGGACAATAATAATATTTACCTTTAAAGAATCGTGAGGATTGAATGAGATGACTTAAGTAGCACAATGCTTCATAAGAAACATGAGCTCAGTAAATTATTATTCACTTATTTTTAGGTATAATAACAATGGCTGTAAAAATTATTAAATATAATTTTGGATAAATTATAGAATGAGTATAATTTGATCTAAAAAGTACTTTTTTCCATATCCAAACCTAAGAGAGTATATACTTTACATTGCTAGAGCTTAAAAAAATTAGGATATAAAAAATATTTAAGATATTATTTCTCATCTTAGGTTTTTAAATTTCTTTATTTGGCAAAAGTAGCTAATTCTTTTTTTCCCACTGTACTTCCCCTGTGCCCCAGATATCGCCACAATCAGCGGGGTCCCCACTGGGACTGTCTTTTCGTCTGGAGCATTCCGTCTTCAGAATCATAAACATCTGGTCTTTTCTCGAGTTTTTCATTGAATTTCGGTTGCGACTGTTTGTTGCTTCCCTGTTGATTCCATTGTTCTTTTATTGTTATTATTCTACTGCATGATCTTTACTGATTTACACAAATACAGAGGATTATGAAAAATGGACCAATGGTTTGTCTGCCCACTCAATTGGGCCACTTTGTGACTAAATGTGAGAAAATGGTGAACCCAACAATTAAGTGGTCTGACTGAAGTTCAGATGATTCAAAGGTATGTGTAGATCAAATATGCTTTAAGTTTACATGCTCAGTATATAATGAGGATTGTTTTGCTGTTCCTAGCATTTTACATTTAAATCTCTCAACAATTCTACAAAGGAGGGTCTTGCTAATGAGGAGACAGCGGCCCAGAAAAATTCTGTGACTTGCCCGGAGCAAGTGGTGGAATCAAGATTCAATCCAAGGTGTCCCCTGGAGAGCATCGCTCTTACTCATTACACCATACGTTTTCTTCTCTCCTTGTAACCAAACACCTACACACCTGAACAGATTCTCCTCATTTAATCTGGCTATTTCAGCATGTACTGTAATATCCTATCATCCACTGTTGCACAACCTTGGCTGCATATTGGAATCACCTGAGAAATTTGTTTAACCAGGTGGGGCCTGCTGCCACACTCAGAGACATGCTCACATAATGGGCCTGGGATATTGCCTGGGCTTCTGGATTTTTCAAAGTGCTCAGAACATTCTCACATGTGGTCAAAGTTGAAAACCACTACTCCTTTGTTAGTGAATGAAGCCATTAGCCAAATAACTTCGGGTATTAGTGTCTTCCTACTTTTGTCCAAATGAAATTATGTCTGAAGGAACTTTAGAAGTGTCCGTTGTAACTGGAAGGTAAGAGTTCCTGGTTCCTAGGGAATGAAGGTCCACTCTTAGTTTAATTAGTATGGCTTAAAAAAAATTCATTGCAAATCTTCCAACTCTAAAAGATACATTCACCCTTAACATATTTTTTAATTATTCCTGCCCACATTTATGAACTAGAAGATTTCTCCTAACTTCTCTTCTTTTGCTTGTGCCCGTCGGTTGTTGAATATTGAAGTCATAACATGGTATCCATACAAAAGCACCTTACAGATAAACATGATCTGCCATCCACTATACAGTTCCTTTGGGTAAAACTGTAAATATCCAAGTAATTAAACAATGAATTTACATTTTATGACCCTACTGACTAGGGCTTTTTCTGTTTTCTTCATCTAAAATGCCTTTTCTGCAGGAGGCTGTCTATCTATAGCTTGCTACCCTGAAACTATTTGCTGTTAACTTTGTAAATATTGTTATTACTGACATGCAGGAATCTTTCCAATTAGAAAGGCAGTAATGTAATTTTTCATGCTTTTGCTATATGTTGGGTAATGTTTTTGACCATAGACTTGAAGAATGTTTGATCTCTACCGTTTAACCATATTAATTGTGGATCAGACCACTTACTGATTTGATTTCACCAGGGCAGCTGGACTCTGTCACAATAGAGGCCAATCTGCCTGGACAGCCATTGTCCAGTTCTCCGAATCACCTGTGTGGGGCGGAGTAAATCAGTAAAAACAATCTAGTAGGATAGTAAAGAAAGAACAGCTGAACCATGAGTTCTTAGGTATGTTTCCAAACTATTTGCAAAACATAACTTAAAATGAACAGTCAGATAAGTTGGTTGTATGTCATCATTGCTAAAATTGTGAATTGCTTTGTGGCAACTCCTCCTTAATAGAGAAACGTTCTTTTAGAATGCTGTGAAGTTCATTGATAAGGGCAACTACCAACATATCTGGGAGAATGACTGGCTGAAAAAAGAGGTAAGTAGAATTTTAAAAAACAGTTTACTTCTTCTCATTTTTTTTGAACTGGAGATGATGTTTCTCTATCGGCTGCAGTCATGGGGAAACACAGAACAGTCACTGGAGGCAAACTAAAACCCAAGCGGGGTCTTAGTCTTAGTACAAACTGCTACTCAACAAATACCATAAATAATTTCAGTAAAAACTGGAAATCACTTTGGGCATCACAATTCACAAAATATATTCAAATGTACAAAGCTTCTGAATGCCCTAAAATTGACCTGGTCTTCCTCAGGACCCGATTCCTTTTGAGGGACGGCAGCAAGGATAAAGGGTCATTCTGCCTTCATTATCTGTTGCTGTGTACTGCCTCTTTGGGATAACATGGTCACCTTCTGATAAATGTTCAGACTTGTAGATTTTCTCTCCTCCCCCTGCACTCTTCTAAGATGACCCTGGCCATGTAGGGAGGTGGGGCTTACATGCCCTCTTGTGGGGAGTGGTGGTAAAAAGAGCTCAGGTCTAGGGGGTTTCCTCTGGATCCTCCCTCCCTCTGCCCCTCTGCTGTTCAGGGAGTGTTTTAGGCTACTCCCTGCCCTGGTGACTTCTAAATGGACTGTTCTGGCCTTGTGAACATTGTGTTGCAGCCAACACCAAACCCAGAGTTACAGCCGTTTGCCAGTGGTCGAGATGCCCGGCTGCGGTCTCTACATCCCGCTCCAGCCTGGTGCTCAGGCTCCCTCCACACCTCCTCCTGGAGAGCAGGCGGGAACTCGAGCACCCACCTGTCCCTCTGTCTCCCTGTACCAGGGCTACAACCCTGCTCTTGCTGGATGTGATCACGTGGGGGCCTCTAGATCTCCTTTATTACTGGGTGCTTGCCTGTTTTCCTTGCACTGCACGTGCTAGTCCCCAAGCCCTTACCTCCTTGTCTTCATCTGCCTGGAAAACTTCAGCTCCTCCTTTAAACACTTGATTGTCCATTTCTTCATGAATCATTTAGTACCTCCACCCAGGAAGCCTTAAGTGCTTTCCCACAGTGCTCTCGTTTCACTGTAACTCTCACTTTTATAAAATGTGGTGAAAACGTCTGTCTATGCATCTGTCTCTTCATGGCCTAGAGTAGACCATGCCTTTTCAACTATATACCCATGAAACCTAATGAACAATCTATGCTCATTGAGCAGTTATTGAATGAAAGAATGCCCATGAGTATAGATATATTTATTGGAAGGATGAATCAAGTATATGGCTCACATCTCAGGTGGAGATGTGAGAGCATGCTGCTGGGTGAACCAGGCACACACTGTGGGGTCTAGATGTTACAGGGGTGCTACAGGGTTGAGCGGAGCTCACTACGGTGCTTTGAAGTCCCTATACACACAGACAGGTAGACACTTGTCTACTTCAGCTTAGATGCCATTTGTGAAAGGAAACTCACTATCTTTTGAGAGAATTCACTTCAACCACACACAGCTCTGGTGACTACATCTTCAGCACTAATTTGTGTGCGCCCTTAGCTCTGGACCTATATTTTAACTTGTCTGCCAAACATTTCCAGTCGGATGTCCCAAAGGCACTTCAAACTCAACACACCTAAAGCAGAACTCATTACATTTCTCCTTAAATTTTCTCTTTCTGCATTGCCTTTTGCACCGTCTACTCAGATACCTGAGGTAAAAATGTCACTGTCATCTTCTCCCTCTTCCTTTTTCCCTGCTCCTTATTTGACGAAATAGAGTTAGTGAGTCTGGGAAAGAAGAAATTTAAAAACTAATATGCTTTCCATGATACAGTTCTATGATAGGACAATTATTTTTAAATTGCCTTTATAAACTCATGGTCCACACTATCTCCAAAAACTAATCAAGGGGAATCCCCAAGTTTTAAAAAGATGTATTCATCTGAGCCACCATGAGGACGAGAGTGGGCCCTGTCAGACAGTGGGGGGTTCCTCCCCGCACCACCTCACCTCATGCCAGCTCAAGGGCACGGCCAGACAAGATCCTTCTCACAAGGGGAACTTGCAGGCCTTCCCTGCTAGCCCCTGACTTGTGCTTTAGAAAGGCCGAAAGAAATGCAGCGAAAGATTGCAATAACTCAAATCATCCAAAACCAAGGCACACGTGATGGAAGAGCTTTCAGTACTTGTACAGGAAAAGGACGTGTACTTGTAGACTACAGTCGAGTATCAGGATTTGAAGCAGTTAAGAATGTCTCTGCCGAGTGGACACACAGCCATTGTTAACCCTTCACCACCAGAGTATATAAATACTAAGACAAACACGTGACTGACAAATCAACTGCAGTATCTACAAAAAGTTGTATTGAAGGCTTTATGGAAGCACGGATTGTCCTGGCCTTTCGGCAGCCAGTGGCTGCTGTGAGACTAAAGTTGCCTGATTATTTACCATTGTAAAGAACCCAATGGATTACGTACAGTTAAGAAGCGTTTGGAACACAAGTATTATGTGCAGGCTTCGGAATGTATAGAACACCATGTTCTCAAATTATTTCTACAGCAAGCCTGGAGATGACATTCTTCTTATGACACAAGCACTAGAGTTGTTTAGACAGGAATTATTTTGGATGCCATAAGAAGAGCAAGTTGTGGGTGGTAAGGAAAGAGTAAAGAAAGGCACTCAGCAGAATGTTAGCAGTTTCTTCTGTTAAAGAAAAAGTGCCCTAAAGCATTGGGGAAAGTAGTTAAGCAGCAAGCGAGTCCCTTTGTAATTCCTAACACATCTATTTCTCCTTTACATCTGGCACAAGGTACTCACTCCACCCCACTTTACCTCCCAGTGGCTCCAGTTCCGAGGAGTGTGAAGAGGAAAGCAAACTCAACTCCTACAGCTTCAGTAGTTAGCGTAGAGGGTGAATGTTCCCTAGCATGTACAGAAGAAAAAGTCAGCAAAAACACTTCCTATAAAAGAAACTGCTGAAGAATGTTTTGCCAGATTCTCAGCAATAATATAAAGTTTCTGTAAAAAGTGTTAGAGCAACAGAACAATTAGGGCACCATAGTGAGATTCTTAAAGAAATGCTTGCAAAGAAGCACTTTTCATATTCATGGGTCTTTGACAATCCCTTGATGGTAATGCGGTAGGACTCCATAACTTCAGTGACTAGGATACTGTGAAAAATCCAGCGGATTTTGAAATTGTCAGGCAGAAATGGATAACCAAGAATATAAGGATGCACATGAATTTGCTGCAGATATTAGATTAACCTGCATGAATCGCAACAAATACTTCAGCTCATGAAGTAGTGACTGGCAAGAATGCTCCAGGGTGTTTTTGAAGTGCATTTTGCAAAGACCCCAGATGAACCTGTCCAGAGTATGCCTGTAGGTCACACCAGAACAGACATCACAAAATCCCTTCGTGGAGAAAGCACTAGTGAAGCTTCCTCTGAAGGTAATTCTTCTGGTGAGTCTGAAGATGAATGAGTTTAGGCTCTTACAAAGCTTCAGGAGCAGCTTAAAGCTGTTCATCAAATAACCACAAATTTTGTCCCAAATACCTTTCCATAAGATAAAGAAAAAGAATGAGGCATCTAAAAGGGGAAAGAAAAAATGGTTAATAACAGATGAAAATCCAAGAAGAAAGTTTAAGCGAGTGAAACGAAAGGAAAAGCCCAAGAGCAATCAGCCAATGAAGAGGAAGCAACAGGTCTTGGCTCTGAAACCTGAGGATACAGATAAAGCCAAACCCTTGAACTCTGGTGAGAAAAGGCAGCTAAATGTGGATATAAACAAACTCCCCGGAGATAAACTTGGGAGAGTCATTCCTGTAATACAATCAAGAGAGCCTTCACCGAGTAACCCCAACCCTGATGAGTTGGAGAAATGGACTGTGAAACACTGAGAGAACTAGGAAAACATGTTGCTGCATGTCTAAGAAAATTCCCACTGAAACCTCACGGTAAGAACATAATGAAGCCTAGAGAGGAGCTTCATTCACAGAAAACAACAGGAGCTGGAAAAGTTGGATTTAATAATCAGTTAAATTCCAGAAAGCATAAAACAAAATCTGAGAACACCCTGTCATCCAAGACTGTTGGAAGTGTTCCTGACTGAGTCAAAGCAGTGGCAGCGGCTTGTCGGAGTCTGAAGGAAGTAGCAGTGACTCAGGTTCTCTCCAGGTAGCAGTGAATTTCGAACCAGAAAGGTTACCTCTACTCACTGGAGTTAAGCAGAGAGATTCTCCTTTTAGAGAAGAAGTAGAGACACAATTTTCTACGCAAGATGCAATCTCTTGTTCAACTGCCCTTGTTCGTCAGTCTGATGAACACCACCAAATCACTACCAGTTTGCATTTAAGCATCAAGAATTAAAACATTTACAGAGTGTGAAAAACATTTCACCTTTGCAAATCCTGTCTCCTCAGGCAATTTGGAACAACACCAGAATGGCCTGTGATGCACTGGTCTGGTAATGACACTATGGTATTAGAATCTGAGAGGTTCCCGTGCACAAGGATATAAAGATCAAGAATGCAGACTCTTGGGGAAGTTTAGGCAATCCAGTGAAAACTTCAGATGTACTGAAATCCTCAGATGAGCTCTTCAGCCAATTTAGGAAAGCAACAATAGAACAGGAAGTAAAAGCTCAGACACAGGAACTAAAATGGAAACACCTAATATGAACACAATAGAAAGTATCCAAAAGTACTTCAAGAAAATCAAAGGGATCCTAGCTTCACTCTAGATTTTTCTGATAAGATGTAAAACAAGTGCCTTGGAGAAGAGCAGAAAGAATACCGGCAGTCATTGGAAGCTCAAGATGAATGAAACATTGGCTTCTCAAAAACCGTAATTTAGCAAGTGAGAAAGAAAGAGCAAGAGCAGAGGACAGAAGCACTGGCTAGTACCAGGGGTATGACTCCTCAAAGCAATATTATGACAACATTGGAAAGTGGCTTTGGTTAAAACTCAGTTTTTAGGTTAACCACCCACTTTAAATGAATGACATAAAAGATTAAAATGCATACAGTACAATAATTGCTTTTGGACACGAAAATACCATTCTTATGTTGTATTTTACTCTAAAATGATTAAACAATTTTCACTTCAAAAACAAGTATTTTTTAAAAAAACAAGTATTAAGTAAAAAAATTTAAGGGGTACTCAATAGTTTAAAAATATTAGGAAGGAATTTAGTACTTTTACTAAATCAACAGTATGATCCTAATGATAATTTAACAGTTCAAATCTTATATTTTATAAGATGTCATAGATACTAGGTTTAGAGAAAATGATCATAAGAATTTATAATTGACTAATAAGAAAGGCCGTTTGTGCCTTGATCCTTCCTACTCAAGCCAAAAATGACATTTCATTTCATTTTATATTTTTACTTCTAGTAATTTAGTGGAAATAAAAGACAAAGAAAGTCAATTTTAATTGAATAATGAGCAAAAAGAGCTTAGTAATGAAAGACATGTCATTTTACAGAAATTAATAGATTTATCTTCATTTCAAAAAACATTATTTTAGCATTGTTAGATTTACTCACAAAATTAATTAAAACTATTTCTAGATATAAGTTCTATCAAGAGAATTGAAAGCTTCCTGTATAAAGAACAATCTATGTGTTCTAATTTATTCATTTATTAAAGAAATTAATCTCTTTGAGGAAGGTTTTGAATGAGTAATGGGAATATTTAGTAATGGAACTCCTGAAAAAATTTCTTCATTTAACTCTCTCTTGACAGTAACCAAAAGCTTAGAATTCAGGGGTGGCCACGAGATGTCCTGGTGCATGCCTTCCATTGCCTGGTTTTATTTAGCATGCTAAGTAGGAAAAGGAAGACAACTGAAATTTCCAAGTGATTTAGACCAACTTAAATGGAAAGCCAGAGAAATTAGAAAAAAGGATGCAAATAGGTTAGCAATCAGCATTTCAAGTGTGAGGAAGCATAATGCTAACTTGGATCCTGCAGGGAAAATTTCAAGAAGATACATTTTATTCAGGATCCTAGATCCTTGACTAAATTATTAACTATTACGTGTTAAGTAAATTATCTGTCTCAATTTCGTAAGTGCCTTTCTTGGGTATTTGGAGGAGAGTAGGGTCGGGAAGGAAAGGAAATCTTCTACTTTCTCACCCCAGAAAATCTAAATGTATTTGTTTGGTTACAAAAGAAACTAGTTTACACTTTCCTGATATTCAAAAGGCTGGGAAGGAGACAGCCGCTTGTGAGAACGTTTAGTACTCTAAAGGGGCAGGTGATGTCATCGGAATCCTTAGTTCGAAAGGTTGGATTTAACTCCCTGAAAGGGCCCTCATCCCCAGGTTTGGAATGAGACCAAGAACTGTGTGTGCTGCCTCCCAAGCATGCCAAGCCCTTAGGTCAAACATTTCCAAATGTTCTATTAATTCCTTCTGTGTATAACTATAATTTTTCTCATCCCTTGACATTTAAAAATTATAAACTTTTCCTTAAGGCATTCAAGCTTGTAATCAAGCTTGTAATCAACAGATGCTATCCTAAAGCACTAACCCCTAGCTTTGTAATCTATTCTTATGGACTTAATGGTTTTGCTAAATTATTTAAGGCAGGTAGATAATACATGTTCTTTTTTCTAACTCGAAGCCACCAGTAATATTTGAGCCTTTACTATGACACTGGCATTGTTTTGTAGTATAATTATTTGCATATTTGTTCCCTGGATTGTAGACTGCTTTGGGAGCAGCCGTGCCTAATTTGCTGTCATATCCTTCTACTTCTAGCGCAGAGCCTTGTCATAGTAAGAATTTGAGCATTTAATAAATGACTTATGTGACAGAGGTATGCATGTGGTCACACAGAATGCTTCCAGGTTCTGAAACACAATAATTAAATCTCAATTACAAACCAGAGATGTTACTCATCTCTTTCTAAGTGCTCATCTTCGTTACACTCTGGGCAACTCCTAACAAGAGATACTGCATCTAACCCCCATGGCTTTCTTCCCTCATGCTTCCTTAAGACACATTCATTTTTCCAGTTTTGGGAAGGAGAGAGGTGAGTTGCAGATTCTATCTAGTGACATGTTTCTATGTATTCTTCCCACTATCAAGCCTTCTTTAGGCAGAAGTTATTAAAATGCACTTTTTAAGAACTGATCAGAACTGTATCATAGGTAGCCAGCAAATTTTGCTCATATTTGAGTTGGCCATACTACTGTCTGTTAATGACCTTTCATCACCTGCAAGACAAAAGCCAGACTCTTTACCATTATTTGCCTCTTCCTTCATTGTCCAGTTCCCCTCCTACTTCTCCCGATTCCCACTTTGTAGCTAGCCACACAATAATAATTGTGCCTTTACACGTGTAGTTCCTTCTGCCTAGAACGTACAGTCTTCTTTCTGCCTAGGAAAATCTCTCATAGCCTTCAAGATCTGTTCATTCTCCCTTACTAGCCCCCACCACTGACACCTGGCAGACACAGGCTGAACCTGGGTCTCCTCCCACCATGCCTGGACAATTTCCTGTGGCTTTGTCACACTCTCTTCTGTTTTTATCACCCTCTTTCTCACTAGGCCAAGGGACAATGAAAGGCCATTTTATCTTGTTGATTCTTTTTTTTTAAAGTATACTATAGTTTTTGACACATAGTAGGCATACGGTACAATTGAATGAATGAATGAATGGATAATATTTAATCTACCTGATATTTCTCAGAGCAGCCTCAGTACCAAAATAAAATAAAATTATATTATAGAAGCATATAGAAAGGGCTCTAGGCCTATACTTTTTTTTAAATGCCATAACTTTTCCCCCAGTATTATTGGTTTTCTGTGTTGTTTATAATTAATCTTATATATATCCTCATTTAGCTGTTAATATACCATACTGATAATTAATTAATCTAATTTTCTTATTTATCTCTGCCTATAGCCTCGTCTATAGGTAAAGTTTTTAGAGAGTAGGAAAGGACAACTCCTGCCATTCAGTAACAACTGCCTGACCCTGGGAACAAATTCTGCACATGACCTGGAACAGAGTCACATCCATTCCTTTCTACAGAGGAAGAACAAAACAAACCCATTAATAAATAATGCAGGATAGATCTTCCTCCCAGGCAAAAACACTTTGAGGAGTTGAATTTTTCATAGAAGACTAAATAAAACTAAACAAGTACCAACTCTCCATTCTCTTCTTCTGAGAACAGGTTGCAAACCATAGGAAGGAAGTTGAAATCATGGAAAAAGCTATTCATAAACTGGAAGAGGAAAATTTGGTGCTCATTGATCAACTATTCAACTGTAGACTTGTGGATCTCAAAATACCCAGGTGAAACTTATTAACATATCTAGAAAGTATTTTGTAAATATTTGTAACTGCAAAAAAGCTGTGTTTAAGGATGATTTAATTATTTCGTGCTCCAGCCGAATTGCAGTGGTTGAAAAGAAAGGAACCCACAAAATGGGCATGGTGAAGGTATATTATTAATACGGTCGACCATGGGTACAGCACAAACTTTGACTTGCTTTTTCTAGCAACACACTGCAATCATAATAGCCAACACTTACTATGAATGCCACAGTGGTGACCTTCAGAAGCCTTCAGGCCAGCAGGGAATATGGGAATCAAAATAAGTGCAGAACAGTGTGGTGGAAGGTGTATGAGGTGCACAAGAGAGAGGGTGATCAAGTTTGTGGCAGCTTCCTCAAAATGTTCTGGGTTTCTAGTTACTTTGTAGAATACAGATTTGTTACCTTTGGTACTTAATGGAAGAGTCAAACTACTTTCTAGGCAGAGAAAATGGCCTGGCATTCAAAGTCACGTCTATGCCTGCACAAGACAAACCACATGTGTACGTGGCTTTGTATCGTAGATTTTTTCTAACCTGACAGAGAAGTCTCTATATACCAATTTCGATGGAAAACCAGGGCCCTGAATATGATGGAATTAAAACTCAAAGTGGCATTCATGATTTGGACAAGTAGTCAGAAATAAGAAATAATCTAAATAGTAGCATGTTTAGGCAAAGAGGGGAAAGAAATCACCAAAATGTAGGGTGTACGTGTGCAAGATGGGAGAGAAATATCTGCATCTAGGGATGAAGGCAAAGAAGTTCCACCCAGTGGAAGGGCCAGGAAAACATTTCACCCAAGTAGTTGCTTGTGTGGTGTAGAAAAGTACTATTTGAGAACAATAAAGACTTGATTACAAATTTCCTAATGTGCCCCAAGAAAGGTGGATGCAGGTAAGTTGCAAGGGTTTTGTTTGGTGGGTTAAAGGGCAGGGGTCAGGATACAAGACTGGAGCAATGGTCAGATAGTGCACTCACTTCACTGGGTGGGGCAGGATGGAGAAAGAGGCCCTGGAGAGGAAAATACCGTTGTAGGTGATGCGGGCAGTCAGGCTGAATCAACTGGTTGATTGGTGGACTCCTGTGTCACCAGCCTCTTAAGCTGATGCCCTTGAGGGCCCCTAGCAAGTGGAGCCTCGTTGTCCCCCAGAAGGCAATGCTCTCTTGCCTGCCCTCCTCTCTGTGGTCAGGTCTCCAGCCCCACCCTCCTGCTTCAGCTCGAATCCTTGCTACCTGTCCTGTCTCCTTCTTGTTTGCTGTGTCATGTGCAGTTTTACCCTATCCTCTATCTTCCCCACAAAAATGTGGGGAAGACATTTCCCATAGTAAAATCCACATTTTTCATTAGTAAAATCCACATTTTTCATCAATGCTCTGTGGTTTGGCTTTTTTGAGGGACAGACTTGAGTGCTTAGTCTTGCTTCAGAGCTGGGAAAATTAGATCAATATCTGTCCAGAGAAAAAGGAACAGCATGGGAGACGTTTGCAAGAGCTGGGTCAGGTGCCCTAGTGTGTGCTGCCGTACCACCCGACCTCTCCCCTCGTAACCAGCACCTCATCCCATTGGTGATTCCTCATCTAAGGTCTGCTTCCCTGCTCGATTGTAAACTCGCTGACGCAGCCCTTTAGAACATCTTAGAAAAGTCTCCAGAAAGAAACAGAGGAGACACTTATCAATTACACTTTTTCTCCAGAGGAAAACTTTATATATATTCAGGAGCTATTACTGTACCCATTTTCAAGTCAAAGAAATGTAATACGTGTTGTACATTTCATAGCAATTGCTCTTTCTGCCTCTTTTTTTGAGAATTCAGTCCTGAATACTAGTAGCGTGCTGAAAAATGGACATAACTGTCCTTGGTGGATGTATAAAAAGCTCTTTTTTCTTATTTGGATGAAGAATGGGGTTTTCTAGCCAATGGAATGATTACTCCATTTCCCAACCAGAATTCCCCCTACATTTTCCCTTCACAACTCACACAGAACACCACAGCATTTGTTTGCTTTATTAGATGAGGTGAATGTCTCCCAAAGGGGACTGCCCAGGAACTCAGCTGTCACAAGGTTGAGGCTAAGTGGACTAATACCTAACACTAACTTCATATAATAACATTCTGTAAAATATTTTGCATGTTGTTAAATATCAAGTATTGCTGCCCTATGGCCATATGTAAGTGACAATAAACTAATGATTAAGAGAGAAATAGATTTATGACAGCTAAGGCATTTAGTAAGATCTTAATTATTCAAAATGGTAAAACCAGAAGAGAATTCCATGGCCTGGAGTTCCAGCCAAGATGGAGGCGTAGGTAGAAACCCTTCGCTTCCTCACACAACCGAGAGGAGGATAACAACCAATCTAAAATCAATAAACCACCAAAATTGCCTGAATATCAAACTGCATGGAACTCCACCAGCCAAGGAATTAACCAGAACAACCAGACCTGCAGCGCAGCAAGGAGCGTTGCCTTGCCCAGGTGAAGACCTAAGACCCCGCCTCCTTACAACCTATCAGCTTCACCAAGACAAGAAAATATGGCCCAAATGAAAGAACAGAGCAAAACCTCAGAAAGACAACTAAGCAATGAAGAGATAGCCAACCTATCTGATGGAGAATTTAAAGCCCCGGTAATCAAAATGCTCACAAACTGATTGAGCTTGGTCAAAAAATAGAAGAACAAATGAAAGATACCCAAACTGAAATAAAGCAAAATATTCAGGGAACCAACAGTGACAAGAAGGAAACCAGGATTCAAAGCAATGATTTGGAACAAGAGGAAGAAATAGACATCCAACTGGATCAGAATGAAGAAACAAGAATCCAAAAAAATGAAGAGGCTGCCCTGGCTGGTGTAGCTCAGTGGATTGAGTGTGGGCCTGCAAACCACACGATTGCAGTTCAATTCCCAGTCAGGATGCATGCCTGGGTTGCAGGCCAGTTCCCAGCAGGGGACCCACGAGAAGCAACCATACATTGATATTTCTCTTTCTCTCCTTCCTTTTCCCTCTAAAAATAAATAAATAAAATCTTTAAAAAAAATGAAGAGGCTGAGGATTCTCTGGGACGACCTGAAATGTTCCAATATCTGAATTATAAGGGTGCCAAAAGGAGAAGAACAAGAGCAAGAAATTAAAAACTTATTTGAACAAATAATGAAGGAGAACTTTCCCAGTCTGGCAAAGGAAATAGACTTCCAGGAAGCCCAGAGTCCCAAAGAAGTTGGACCCAAAGAGGAACACACCAGGGCACATCATCATTAAATTATCCAAGATTAAAGACAAAGAGAAAATCCTAAAGCAGCAAGAGATAAGGAGACAGTTACCTACAAAGGAGTTCCCATAAGGCTATCAGCTGACTTCTCAAAAAAGACCTTACAGGCAGGAAGGGGCTGGAAAGAAGTATTTGAAGTCATGAAAAGCAAGGACCTACATCCAAGATAACTCTATCCAGCAAAGCTTTCATTTAGAATGGAAGGGCAGATAAAGTGCTTCCCAGGCAAGGTCAAGTTAAAGGAGTTCATCATCACCAAGCCCTTATTATATGAAATGTTAAAGGGACTTATCTAAGAAAAAAGGTAAAAAATATGAACAATAAAATGACAACAAACTCATATCTATCAACAAATGAACCTAAAAGAAGAGAAAAACAATGAAAACAAAAACTAAGCAAACAACCAGAGCAGGAACAGTACCAGAGAAATGGACATCACACAGAGGGAGGTCAGTGGGGAGGGGGAAGGGGGAATAGGGGGGAAAGGTACAGGGAAGAAGAAGCATAATTAGTAGGCATAAAATAGATGGGGAGAGATTAAAAATGGATTAGGAAACAGAGGACTCAAAGAACTTCCATGTGCAACCCATGGACATGAACTAAGGTGGGGTGGGATGCTGGAGGGTTGGGGGGACAGGGTAAAGGAAGGATAAAGGGGGGAAAGTTGGGAAAACTGTAATAGCATAATCGATTAAAAATACTTAAAAAAAGAGAAGTATATGGCCTGAGCCATGTATACCTGCAGACCTGAGCTACATATAAAACTAACCTTTAGGGAGTTAAGTCTGAAGAAGGTTTTACAGGTATAAATATTTTGTGTAATAGTTACATTATTTTCTGGAGGCCTCAGCATCTTGAATTACACTGCATTCATGTCCTTTAAATAACTGACAGGTGTAAACCAGGTGCTGTGGCGCTGAGCTGCTAAACAGGAGGGGTTGTTTACATATCTTCAGAGGCCCCGCTGCTTCATGCAAACCTCGTGGAAAGGCCATACAGAGCTTTCAAGGCATTCTACTTTCTGATTGAAAATTCAGTGGGGCTCTGAAAAGGGCAGCAGGGAGCTGCATCAGCAGACAGAGCTCATCACCTTTGTAGCTGAAGCATGCCGCTCAGTGAAAGCCAGAACCTAGACGTCCTCTTGGATTCCTACAGCTCGCTCTTTCTCTTTTTCTCTTTCTTTTAAAACCATCCCATTGAGGCCACTCACATAGCTCACCTGGATTTCTACAACAGCAACCTGACCAGTGTCATGCTCACTCTCATTTCTGGGACTTTACGATGTGTTATTTCTTTCTCATGGAATGGCCTTCCTTCACCCCAAGACCCATCATGGCACAAACCATCACCCTAAAATACTGTAAGCCTGTCTGCCACCCTGCTGGGCCTTATACACCTCAAGGGTAGAAACTGTGTCTCATCTTCATTTATGTGTCTCTCTAGCACCTAGAAGAGTTATAGACAACAGTGAGCCAGTAGCATGGTGTTTGTTTACTGACAGACTGCTTTTCTTATTTATTGTTTTAGGCAACTATATTTTACCCAAGCAGCTGGACAGGAAGCACCACCTGAAGAAATGCCTATGGAGTTGCCAGAAATATATATAGGTATTATTTTATTGCAATGGTGATTTTTTAAAACACTTATTCAGCATCTACTATGAACAGACACCTCATATGCAAGAGCTGGTCAGGGAGTAGATAGACACCACCCCCTCCATATTCCTCCTCTTCTTGTAGCACTTGTCCTAACCTGTCTCCTTTCTTCTGTCCTATTTTCACATTGAAGTCACCATGTTTCACAAGGAATTGCATAGATACTGTTGGAAAAGGACACTGTATTTTCTACACTGGTGTGGTTTCCGATCTAGCCAACCAACCAAAATACCAACATACACAAAGGTTCCCATGACCACTGTAACTTATTCACCAACAGAAGGAACTACAGCCTAGTAGCGTTTCAGAAAATGGGTTCACTCTAAAATTAATACATAGATTCTACATTTCTTATTCTCACATTCATCTCCCAAAGGAGCTTCTCAAAGGTCTCTCAAATTATACATGTGACAAAGTATGTATTGTATTTTTATTTTTATCTGTCCAAAATATATACATAATTAGTTTATTTTCATTCATCCCAGAGGAGTCCAAATTGGAGCCCACAGAAGTAGAAAGTAGAGACATGATGAGCTCATCAGTTCAGATCAGTGCCTCACAGCTGAGTCATGAGGGTAGCATCAGATCTGACCAGCATCTGGAAACAGATGACGTTAGCTCATGTCCAGAGTTTGGAGCCTCTGATTTGAAATACTTACTATATGAGGATGAGCAGGATTTCAAGGTAAGATTCAGGAGTAAATAATTTTGACTACTAAGATAATGCTGTTTTGTCAATGGAGAAAACTAACCTAAAATATGGGTATTGAAAAACTCTATTTGCAGTTATTAGTAAAATTTGTCCACCATTCACATCTCTTGTTGGATACTATTTTTATCCCTACCTTGCCCAATTTACTACCTGTATTCACTTATAGACTTCTATTACTATACCATGTAAGTTATCTAATGCTACATAGCAAATTACACCCAGACTTAGTGGCTTATAACAGTAATTGCTTATTTTCTTTCAGGGCTTCTGTTGATTAGGATATTGGGAAGGGCCCCACTGCACACTCCTCACTCAGACTCTTAGGCAGTTGCAGTCACATGTTGACTGGAGCTGCAGCCACCTGAAGGCTTGGTGAGGGCAGGAGGACCCATTTCCAAGGGGACTCACTCACATGGCTAGCAGGTTGATGCTGCCTAGCTGGGGGCCTCAGTTCCTCTTCACAGGGGCATCATTACAAGGGATGCTTCTTATCCCTATGTTATGGTATCTGGCTTCTTCAAGAGCAACCAATCCCAAAGGCTAATATGAAAGCTGCAATGTTCTGCATGACTTGGCCTCAGAAATCATACACCATTTCTTCCCTCATAATCTATTGGTTGATGTAGTTATAAGGTTCCATCCCAGTGCAGGAAATGTAGCTTGTACATCTTGAAAGAAGGTTGGCATCACATTGTCAGAAAACCATGTGGGATGGGGTATGTATTAGTGTGGCCATCTTTGGAAAGTACAAACTGCCATATATACCACTATATAAAACTCAGAGTATTCAAGCATTTTTACTGTAAAAACTTTTGGTATATTCTGCCTTCTCCCTCCAAGCTCCATTTCCTACACATGAGGGAGCCAAGTGTTGTGAGCAAAGCTCACCCTGTGGGGTGTGAGATTCCGTCTTTTTAGTTTGAACCTCCATGTCACAGCCCCCTTCTTCATACAAGGTCTGGCAGTCATCTCGGGCCTTGACATCCCTTCAGCCATCCCTCCCCAATCTAAGTTCAGGTTGTACTGAGAGACTCTTAGGTGCTGCCCTTGAGGTTTAAAATGGCTCGGAGACTGCTCCCTACCCTCAGCTTCTCAGCCTTGGGTCCACACAGCTGAACCTTTCGGGTTGAGTTCTAAAGGCTCTTGCTGCCTAAGGAAGAGGCCCAGAGAGGAGGAAGAGAAAAGAAAGAGGGTTCAGCAATAGCTCTTTCTCAGGGATGGCTGTCATCCCAGGATGTGACCATTGAATTATCTCAGGAGGACTGGGAATGCCTAAGCTCAGCTCGGAGGGCCTGCATGTGATGTTGGAGAACTAAGGGAGCCAGCTCTCCCTGGAGGTTGTGTGGAGGTCCAGTGACAAGACTGCAAGTAATTTTAAACTTGAGCAAAGATGGCACAAACTTTGAATACTAAACTCCCCACACAGAGCCACAGAGCTTGCAGGCAGTTTCCATATCTGAGACTCCAGACTCCATCAACTTGTATAACATTGTTTTTCCCACCCCAGAGATGCCCTGAGGCTCTGTCTCACCCAAATTACAGCTCTTAACAGTTGCTTTTCCATATGAATGGCTGGTTTGGGCTCATGCTTCACAACCTCCTAAATCCTCTCAAACAAGCAACCACCAGACTCAGTGAGCTCAGAGTTCTTGTACCTCTTGCTAAGTGGCCCCAGCCACAGCACTCACAGTAGCCAACTCAGATTCACAGGTTTCCTTTGCCTGGGAATCTCCAAGCCCAGAGTAAGTAGGATCTCAGAGGCTTCATAGCTCAGGCAGGGTGGCCCTGGACAGAATACAGGTGGGGACTGACATTGGCCTGCACCACCCAGGAAACCCCAGAGCCTGCATACCCAGTGGACAGCTACAGACCATGTCAGAGCACCAACATCCTGCCCCTGCACAGCTGATCTCCAAAGAGAGGTTGGTGGTCAATGGTCACAGCCAGTCCTAGCACCTGACTGGCCTAGATAAATCCCTCCCATAGACCTGCTAACAGCAACCAAGCCTCAACTACAAGAACAGGATATACTCAGCCACCCACACAAAGGGTGCACCTCAAGTACACAGCTTGGGTAATAAGGGAATCTGTGCCACAGGACAACTACTATATTAGGACATGCTACCAAGACAGGGAGTCATAGCAACTATACCTAATACATAGAAACAAACACAGGGAGGCTGCCAAAATGAGGGGGCAAAGAAACACGAGCCAAATGAAGGAACAGATCAAAACTCCAGAAAAAGAACTAAACAAAATGGGGATGAGCAATCTATCAGATGCAGTTCTGAACACTGTTTATAAAGATGCTCATGGAACTTAGTGAGGACCTCAGCAGCATACAAAAGATCCAGTCAGAAATGAAGGATACACTAATTGAAATAAATAACAATACATGGAAACAACAGTAGAAGGAATAAAGCTGAGAATCAAGTAGATGATTTGGGACATAAGGAAGAAAAATAAAAACAGACAACAAAAACAATCAGAACAACAAGAAGAAAAAAGAATGCAAAAAGACAAGAATAGCATAAGCAGCCAGTGGGACAACTTCAGGCATTCCAACATTCACAATATAGGGATGCCAGAAGGAGAAGAGAAAGAGCAAAGAATTGGGAATCTATTTAGAAAAAATAATGAAAAAACTTCCCTACTTTGGCAAAGGAAATAAACATGTAAGTCCAGGAAGCACAGAGACAACAGAACAAGAATAGATACAAAGAAGCCCATTCTAAGACACATCAAAATTAGAATGCCAAAGGTTAAATATGAAGAGAGAATCTTAAAAGCATCAAGAGAAAAGAAGTTAGTTATCTACAGGGGAGTTCCCATAAGACTGTCAGCTGATTTCTCAAAAGAAACTTTGCAGGCTAGAAGGGATTGGCAAGAGGTATTCAAAGTCATGAAAAGCAGGTACCTACAGCCAAGATTGCTCTACCCAGCAAAGCTACCATTTAGAATCAAAGGGCAGCTAAAGAACTTCCCAGACAAAAAAAAAAAAAACTTAAAGGAGTTCATCATCATCAAGCCATTATTATATGATATGTTAAAGGGACTTATTAATGAAAAAGAAGATCAAAACTATGAACAATAAAAGGGCAATAAACACACATCCATCAACAATTGAATCTAAACAAACAAACTAAGCAAACAAGAAAAACAGAGATAGAATCATGGATTCAGAGAGCATTTTGATGGTTGCCAGATGTGAAGTGGGTGTGAGAGAATGGATGAAGAGGTAAGAGGATTAAGAAGTACAAACAGGTAGTTACAGAACAGCCACGGGGATGTACAGTACAGTACAGGGAATGGAGCAGCCAAAGAACTTATACCCATGACCCATGGACCGAACAGTGGTGTGGGGATTACNGATTTCTCAAAAGAAACTTTGCAGGCTAGAAGGGATTGGCAAGAGGTATTCAAAGTCATGAAAAGCAGGTACCTACAGCCAAGATTGCTCTACCCAGCAAAGCTACCATTTAGAATCAAAGGGCAGCTAAAGAACTTCCCAGACAAAAAAAAAAAAAAACTTAAAGGAGTTCATCATCATCAAGCCATTATTATATGATATGTTAAAGGGACTTATTAATGAAAAAGAAGATCAAAACTATGAACAATAAAAGGGCAATAAACACACATCCATCAACAATTGAATCTAAACAAACAAACTAAGCAAACAAGAAAAACAGAGATAGAATCATGGATTCAGAGAGCATTTTGATGGTTGCCATATGTGAAGTGGGTGTGAGAGAATGGATGAAGAGGTAAGAGGATTAAGAAGTGCAAACAGGTAGTTACAGAACAGCCACGGGGATGTACAGTACAGTACAGGGAATGGAGCAGCCAAAGAACCTGTACGTATGACCCATGGACATGAACAATGGCGGGGGGATTGCCTGAGGGAATGGGGGGTTCTGGGTGGAGGGGGTACAGGGGAAACATTGGGACAACTGTAGGAGCATGATCAATAAAACATAATTTTATAAATTGTTTAAAAAATAAAACCTTTCCATGTCAGTGGATAAAAAAGCATGTAACAAAATATGTTCAATATATTTACATTTTTTAAAAGATTTTATTTATTTATCTATAGAGGGGAAGGGAAGGAGAGAGGGAGAGAAATATCAATGTATGGTTGCCTCTCGTGAGTCCCCTGCTGGGAACTGGCCTGCAACCCAGGCATGTGCCCTGACTGGGAATCGAACCGTGATCGTGTGGTTCGCAGGCCCAAGCTCAATCCGCTGAGCTACACCAGCCAGGGCAATATATTTACATTTTGAATAAAATATGTATATAACAATGCAGAGAATATGCCCTAAAATGTTATCAGTACTTATCTACGTTGGAGATAAGGATGGATTTTACTTTACTATTTTTGCTTAACATTCTTTTCTATATGTATTACTTTTATATGATAATTTTTATTGTTTCTTCTTATTTAAATGTTTATAGAATAAAATTTATCAGTATAAAGCAAAAAAAAAATAAAACCTTTTGGTACATTCCAATTACTTTCTTATCAACCCTTTGCTATTTTCCTTCTTGGTACTACCAATACCTTAAAAAGTTATCCTAGAACCTAAAGTCTTGTAGGAAAAAGAGTGATATAAGAAAGCAGAAGAAATTGGATAAATCCACAAAAAACTTTAACTAAAACTCAGTCCTGCTACCATCAAGTGACATTGTTAAAGACTAAATTTCTCGTCCCTATAGCATTCAAACACCCCCATGAGTATCTTGGAATCATTACACCTAGTATGTTATAATGATCTCAGGCCAGTGGACAGTGTCTACAAAGTTCCAAAATCGGAAACGATTTGGTCAAACGAAAGACTTTCTTACCAATTATGTAAATTTTTGATGTGGTGAAAATGGCATTGTGTATGTTGTGGACTGAATTTATGTCTCTCTACCACTGCCCCTGCCCCATTCATATGTTTAAGCCCTAACACCCCATGTGACTGTGTCTGGAGATGGGTTCTTTAGGAGATAATTGAGGTTAGATGAGGTCATAAAGATGAGGCCCTAGTATGATAGGACTGTGGCCTTATAACATTAGGCTCTACCTTGTGAGGACATAGTGAGAAGGGGTCCACCTGCAAGCCAGAAAGAGCTCTCCCCAGAACCCAATAATGCCAGTACCCTGATCTTGAATTCTCCATCCTCCAAAACTATGAGAAAAGAATTTCTGTTGTTTAAGCCACTTAGTCTGTGGTATTTTGTTATGACAGTTTGAGCAGACTGACACAGTGTGTTAGGATTCTGAAATATGTGGTCTATCAACTTGCTTTTCTCCGCTCTTTCACTTAGATAGTTCCATAACTATATATTAAAAAACTAAATACAGTTGTATGCATTCTTGAGTGATAGAATATTGACTCCTTTCATTCTCTGATATTCAAAAATTCTAATAAATGTTTATTGAGGACCCCATGACATTCCAGGTACTTGTTAGACCTTTGGGGACTTAATGGGGTGAACAGGAAGACACACAGTCTCAAAGATAGCTATGTGGCAGGCCCTGCCCTCAAATAACTTACACGCTAATAGAAGACATAAGAATATGATTAATTAATATTAATGTTATTAATATTAAATATTAATATTATTAATGCAAGAGGAATGTGCCACCTCTACTGTCTCTCTGACCAGTCTGTGAGCTTATCATTGCACCCCAGCATTTGATACACAGCTCGGCACATAGTCAGAACTCAGGACAGGTTTGTTGAAGCGCTGAAGGAATTCAAAAGAAAACATTATGACTTGGGAAGGCTCTGAAGAGGAAGGCACATCAAGAAAGGCCTGAGCTGTTTCAACTTAGTCTGAGGGTGGTTGTGGGATTTCATATAGATTTTTAATTCCTTTTGTTGATATCAAACTACAGTTAGTTTGGCAGAATAGTCTAAGTTTTCTTTATATAGTAGCCAGAGGCCCTTGAAAAGCACAAAATTCATAAGAATTTGCTCAGTGTTAAAATATTCGTCAAGGTGATGTTTGCAGATATTCCCCTTTGTACTTGAATAATATAGAAAACTCTGCTGTGGTTATATCCTATCTATAGCCAACACTTTCTTTTACGAATTGAAGAGCTTACAGAGCCTGTAGCTTCCCATTCCAGCTGGTGCCCCTCCACCCGGCCCCCGGAAAGACCAGCCTGCCTGACGTTCTGCTTGCTCTTTGGGAGAGCTTGCCTGCTATGTCCCACTGGGTGTATGAGTTTATGGAGTAATTTTTTTTTATTTTCGGTAGTTCTCATATGTCACATGTTATACAGCTTTCGGGCAATTAGGAAGGAAATGAAATCCATCAGATAAAGGAAACCTTATTCATAGGGTAACTTGCTGAATAACCTCTCCTACTCTCTTCTGTATCTGTTCACCATAGAGTTATGTAAACTTGGGCCCCCTGAAAGTGAAGCTCATGCGTGTGGAGAGCAAGAAGATGCCAATTCATTTTCAAGAGAAGGAAGTTTCAGTTAAATTCAATGAAGATATTGGGAGCCCAGGAAGCCTCATCACATATAAAATAATGAAGTCTTTTCTCTCTAAGAAATAAAGTTGCAAAGTAAAAACAACTTTTCCTTATAAGTTTTCTTTGGGATTTGAAATATATCAATTGTCCATTTGATTTATACTTTGGTCCATTTTTAAACAAGCTGTTGTTTCTAAGGGTCATAATTACATTTAAAATCAAAGTTTCAAGTATTGAGCCATCCATTTACTTGCATGGCGTGAGTGACAAAAATGAAAGTACAATTTATATTCCTATATTCAAGGAATCAGAAGTATGGCAGTGGGCCCAAGACCGTCTTTGAGGCTCCTTATCACTTACAGATTCATAGATTAATCTGTGATTGCAATATGAAATAGTTCGATTAGAAATTTTTCTAACAAACATTTAGAGGTTTGCATAGCACTGCCTACACATCTTTCCTCTGAGGATGCTAAATGGTAGCTGGCTGTTCCAGAGTTCAAGCCTACTCTTCTTTAACCTTCTCCTATTTATAGTGAATATAAAGCATTTTACAAACAGATACATTTGAGGGTGGTAATGTATTGTATCAAAATATTTCACCAGCCCTGGCTGGTGTAGCTCAGTGGATTGAGCGCGGGCCTGCGAACCAGAGGATCGCGGTTCGATTCCCAGTCAGGGCACATGACTGGGTTGCAGGCCGGTTCCCTGCAGGCCCACTCCCAGCAGGGGACGCACGAAAGGCAACCATACATTGATGTTTCTCTCCCTCTCTCCTTCCCCTCTAAAAGATAAATAAATAAATAAAATCTAAAAAAAAAAAAATATTTCACCAGTAGGGAGATCCCTCTTCCATCAGTTATATAGAATCTAAACAGCTGATTATAAGGTAAGGCCATTACCATTTCCCTCTCGTGGGTACCACAAACCAAGGCAACTATGACTGGGCCTGAATTTGACATCAGCATTTTATTTAAAGGCAAGATCTACCTATAAAGCTTTCTACAAGAAACACCTTTAAATATAAGGCCACAAATGGATTCCAAGTTAAAACACCATGGCAACATCAACAACAAAAACGGTGGTGTGATTAACTATCAGACAAAGTACACTTTAAGGTAAGAATTGTTAAGAAAAATAAAGACAAAGTGAGGAGAAACATTTATTAATAATAAATATGTCAATCCATCAGCATGATGATAAAATATTCCTCAATTTTTATGTACTTAATAAACATGATCTAAAAATACATAAACCAAAATTTACCAAACTAAAATGAACTAAGGCAAGCTTTATGTATGTTTTATTACAATAAAAAAGAAAAATACAGCCTATGGCTGTTGGAGGGACGGCGGTGATCCCACGTCACATGTCGGCTGCTGGCATGAACTGGATTCTCCTTTCAGGCCACTATCAGAAAAGCTAAGTTTGCTGTATAATAAGGATCAGAAGATCTGATCCTGATTACAGAATATTGGGTTGTGTCTCTCACCTCATCCTTCCAGACCATCCTGAAAGATCTGTAAGATTCCATTTGAGAGAACCCTAGTTCTTGGGAGAGCAAGAAGGAAGAAGATTACTGGGTGAGATAAAAACAAGGTCGAATGAGTTCCAGAAAGCAGGGTTCTCAGACTCATGGACAACAACCTACAGAGGAAGACAACTTCAAAAAATCAAGTAGAAGCAATATGCAGTGAAGTAAGATGACAGGGGCCTCATCAGGAAAGAAGACAGCTGGTCCACAGCAGAAAAATCTAGAACCAGCCCTCCCAGGCAGATGGGGTGTGTCGCTCTGCAGATAACCCGGCTTGAGCATCTGTGAGGAAGACCAGAAAGAATAAACAGAAGACTCCTGGAAACAGAGATGGTGGCAGTACCAGGGAAGCCCCTCAGCCACCTAGGAAGAAAAGGGCCCAGGCTGACCCCACTGTTGAAAGCAAAGAGGCATTGAAGACTAGAATGAAAGTCAAAGTGAAGATCCCTGAAGAATCAAAACCATGGCTTGTTGAGGACTGGGACTTAGTTACCAGGCAGAAGCAGCTATTTCAACTCCTGGCTAAGAAAAATATAGATGCCATTCTAGAAGAGTATGCAAGCTGCATGAAATCACAAGGAAATATCAACAATAAGGAATAGGCAGTGAATGAAGTTGTTGCAGGAATAAAAGAATACTTCAACGTGAAGCTGGGCACTCAGCTGCTCTACAGATTTGAGAGGCCCCGGTATGCTGAAATCCTCTTGGCCCACCCTGATGCGCCAGTGTCCCAGGTTTATGGTGCACCACACCTACTGAGGTTATTTGTAAGCATTGGGGCAATGTTGGCATATATGCCCTTGATGAGAAGAGCTTTGCATTATTGTTGGGTTATTTGCATGATTTCCTAAAGTATCTGGTGAAAAATGCTGCATCTCTGATTACTGCCAGTGATTATAAAGTGGTTTGGGCTGAGTACCACTGCAAAGCCCTGTGAGGGTCTACTGACCACTCAACTATTACGTCTGGTATCTGTAAACACTCCTTTTGTTCTTAGTCTTTTTCTTGTAAAACTGATGTTTCTTAAAGTTCTTAATGTTTAACAGGGCTTATATTTGTGTTTTTCTGCTTTGTTCGAAACAGAAAATATAAGGAGTACACGCTGCTTTCCTCATTTCAAAGTTGCTACCAGTGTGGGCAGTAATTAGGCAAAGAAGAAACATTCAGTAGAAGGTTTTTTCCGCATAGTTGACAACATTGCTTGAATGCTGGTGGTTCTGTCCCTTAGACGCTACACAATTTTCTAATTACGTGTTAATGCTATGTGATAAGATGCCCTGATTCCTAGTGCCAAAGGTTCAACCAAATGTATATACCTGAAAACCCATGCATTTGTGCTCTCTTTTTAAAACTGGTGCTTGATGTAGAACAGCCCATCCTCTGCAAGCCCATCTATGTTGTTCCTTAGGCATTCTGTCTTTGCTCTAATTGTTGAAGGGTGGTGGTTTGTCTCATGGTTTCTGTATTTGAGTCTAATGCACGTTCTAACATGATAGAGGCAATGCATTATTGTGTGGCCATGGTTTTCTGGAGAAGTTGATATTTTAGGAACTGTGTTTCCCAAATTTATCAGATCTTAATCAAATCTGTTTCTAAATTTCAAAAAAAAATACAAATTCACAATCAGACTTGAAGATCCCACCACACCTCTCTCAATAACTGATAGATCAATCAGATTTAAAAAATCATTAAGGATATAAAAAGTTGAACAACTGTAGACTACACATTTTTTCAAGTGCACATGAAATGTTTACAAAAATAGACCATACCCTGGGCTATAAAGCAAACCACAACAAATATTTAAAAAATTGAAATGCACAGAATGCAATTCTCTGACCAGAGTATAAAAACATTTTTTGAAAGTAAGCAAGATACTTCTAAAAAAACCCATCGGTCTAGATGTGCCCTCCTGTGTAACCTACACTACCTGCATCTGTAACTTATGTCTACCACAATAGAGTCTGGGCATTGCAAAACGAAACAAAACAAAACAAAAAAAAACATGGGTGAAAGAATGACAAGTCAAAACTTGTGGAATCCTGAGCTTCCGAGGCAGCTCAGTTGGTTAGAGCAATGTCCTGACATGCCAATGTTGCAGGTTAGATTCCTGCCTAGGGCACATATAAGAATCAACCAATGAATACATTAATAAGTGGAAAAACAAATAAACATTTCACTTATATATATTTGTGTTGATTTGTGAAAAACAAATCAACACACACATGTATATATTTATATAGGTAGGTAAACACATTACTTGCATTCTTATATAGGTAGGTAAATGCATTACTTGCATTTTTATATAGGTAGGTAAATACATTACTTACATCCTTCCACAACCACATCAAAATTACAGCTAAACTACAGAGCATCCATTATTCAGAACTGAATGAAATCTAGCTGAACAGAAGCCTTACAACTGAGGATATAAAGGAGAAGCACATCGAGATTGGTAGGGGTCCTCCCTGAAAATCGAAGGTCACAGCCACTCACAGGCACTCCAACCCCCAGACCAGGATTCTAATCCCAGGAAGAGAAGTCCCCATAACTTCTTGCTGTGACAACCAGTGGAGACTGTGGCTAAGTGAGATGGAGGTTTCTGGAGTCCAGGCATTCTTTGTAAAGGGCTCGCGTGGACTTAATCAGACTCACTTGCTCTGAGCTGCAACACTATGGCAGCAGCTCAAAAGGCACCAGGGACATATGGGGAGGAACCGAATTGTCAGACATCTCTCAATCAGCATCTGGCTTTGATACACCTCATAGCTCTTGCTAACTGGCTCCAAGCTCAGCACCAGTGGCAGGTGCCTTGGTTTGCAGCATGGCCTCTCTTGGGCAACTCCAAGCCCAGAGCAAACAGTTGTCATCTACAGGTCACTTTGTGGCTCATGCCAGGTGGCCCCAGGCAGAACACACACAGAAGCTAACCTTGGCCTGCACCTCCTGGGAGACCCCAATGCCAACACACCTAGTGGACACCTTCAGACCACACTGAAGCACCACCCAACCATCTGCACAACCAACACACTCAAGAGATGGGCTCAAGAGACACTGGAGCCCCTGCTCCATGTGGTGGGCCACTGCACAGCTGACCCTCCACTGTGGTCACACCCAGTCCTTGCAGCTGATTGGCCTGGGAGAAAATCTCTCCCCTTGATGTGCTGACAGTAATTAAGCTCAACTACAACAGAAAAGTGTACATAGCCCACTGGGGAGGGTGCATTGGAGTGCCCAGGTTGGGTGAATGAGGAGTCTGTGCCACTGGAACCCACAGGACGCCTACTACATAAGGCCACTCTACCAAGCCTAGGAGATGTAGCAGTTCTACCTAATAGATAGAAGCAAACACAGGGAGGCAACCAAAATAAGGAGACAAACAAGTCCCATATGAAAGAACAGAACAAAGCTCCAGAAAAAGAACTAATAAAAAGGAGACATGCAATCAACTAGATGCAAGTTCAAAACACTGGTTACGAGGATGCTCAGTAAACTTAAGGGAAGATTAGATGAACTTAGAACTTTAATAAGGAGATAGGAAACACAAAAATGAAACTATAAAAAAACAACCAGTCAGAAATGAAAAATACATGAATGGAAATGAAGAATACATTATAGGGAATCAACAGTGGAGCAGATGAAGTAAAGGATCAAAGAAGAGATTTAGAAGATGAGGAAGCAAAAAAACACCCAATCACAACAGAAAAAAAAAAGAATCCAAAAACATCAAAAACATAAGGATAGCGTAAGGATCCTCTGTGACAACTTCAAGAGCACTAACATTTGCATCATAGAGGTGTCAAAAGGAGAAAAGAACTGAAAACCTAAGTGAAAAATATTGATAGGAAATTTCCCTAACCTGATGAAGAAAATAGACAAGAATCCAGCAAGTGCAGAGAATTCCAAACAAGATGAACCCCAAGAGGCACACACCAAGACACATTATAATTAAAATTTTAAAGGTTGTGTGGAGGAGTTGAGCAAAAAAGAAAAAGAACTCATGGACATGGACAACAGTGTGGTGATAGTGTGGGGGAAGGAGAGGGACTAGATGTAGAAGAAGGTATGGAGGGATAAATGGCAATGGAAATATACAATAAAAATGAACAAAAAAAGAATAAAAGGACCGGAGAAACTAAAAAAAAAATAAAACGTCAAAAGTTGAAGATAAGCAGAGAATCTTAAAAACAGCAAGGGAAAAGCAGTTGAGCTACCTACTAGGGAGCTCCCATAAGACTGTCAGCTGATTTCTCAACAGAAGCTTTGCAGGCCAGAAGGGACTGGCAAGAAATAATTAAAGTAGTGAAAAGTAGTGAAAAGCAAAGTAGTGAACTACAGTGAGGATTACCCTATCCAGAAAAAGCTATCTTTTGGAATCAGAGGACATATAAAGAGCTTCCCAAACAAGAAAAATCTAACCAGTATTATATAATAATGTTTAAGGGTCTTTATTAAGAATGAGAAAAAAAGATAAAAAATATGAACAACGAAATGGCAATAAATATGATATACATCTATTAACAACTGAATCTTAAAAAAAAAAAAATGAACAAGCAGAACCAAAACAAACTTATAGGTACAAAGAACATATCAATGGTTGCCATATTGGAAGGGGGTTGGTATGATGAATGAAAATGGTGAAGAGATTAAGAAGTACAAATTGGTAGTTAGAGAATTATTATTGGGATGTAAAGTACAGCATAGGAAATATTGTCAATAATGTTGTAATAACTATATTTGGTGTCAGATGGGCATGAGATTTATTAGGAGGATCACTTAGTAAGTTATATAATGTCTAATCACTGGGTTGTATACCTGAAACTAATAATGTTGTACAATATCAACTGTAATTGAAGAATAAAAAATGATATAGTTAAACAAAATTAAATTCAAAGCTGAAAAAATAGGCCCTGGCTGGTGTAGCTCAGTGGATTGAGCACGGCCTGCGAACCAGAGGATCATGGTTCGATTCCCAGTCAGGGCACATGCCTGGGTTGCAGGCTGGTTCCCTGCAGGCCAACTCCCAGCAGGGGACGCACAAAAGGCAACCATACATTGATGTTTCTCTCCCTCTCTCCTTCCCCTCTAAAGATAAATAAATAAATAAAAATCTTTTTAAAAAACTGAAAAAATTACATGCCAGGATCTCTCATAAATATAGACATGAAATCCTTCACAAAATATTAGCTTATTGTTACTTCCGGCCAACATGGAGGCGTAGGTGAAAACACTGTGCCTCCTCGCACAACCAAGTTTAAAGACAACAAAGTTTTAGTAACAAAACTGCAACCAAAACATAGAAGATTGAACTGTACGGAAGTCCAACACCAATGAACCATTCAGCCAGACTGCATCGCAGCCCAGCGACTGGGTCACCCCGCCCTGGTGAACACCTAAGGCTCCACCCCTCATACGGAACAGGCACTAACAGACCGAAACATTATGGCTCAAGAAGAACAGCTTAAAGCCCCAGAACTAAAACTTCTAAGTGACCAAGAGATAGCCAACCTATCAGATGCACAGTTCAAAACACTGGTGATCAGGATGCTCACAGAACTGGTTGATTATAGTCACAAATTAGAGGAACATATGAAGGCTAAACTAATTGAAATGAAGGGAAATGCATAGGAAACCAATAGTGATGGAAAGGAAACTGGGACTCAAATCAATGGAGTGGACCAGAAGGAAGAATGAAACATCCAACCAGAAAAGAATGAAGAAACAAGAATTCAAAAAGAGGAGAGGCTTAGGAACCTTCAGGACATCTTTAAATGTTCCAACATCCAAATTATAGGGGTACCAGAAGGGGAAAAGGAACAGCCACAAGTGGAAAACTTATTTGAACAAATAATAAAGGAGAACTTCCTCAGTCTGGCAAAGGAAATAGACTTCTAGGAAATCCAGGAAGCTCAGAGAGTGCCAAAGAAGCTGGACTCAAGAAGGAACAAACCAAGGCACATTATAATTACAATAGCCAAGATTAAAATGAAGGAGAGCATCCTAGAAGCAGCAAGAGATAAGGGGACAGTTACCTACAAAGGAGTTCCCATCAGACTGTCAGCAGATTTCTCAAAAGAGACCTTCCAGGCAAGAAGGGGCTGGAAANACCAAAATAAGGAGACAAACAAGTCCCATATGAAAGAACAGAACAAAGCTCCAGAAAAAGAACTAATAAAAAGGAGACATGCAATCAACTAGATGCAAGTTCAAAACACTGGTTACGAGGATGCTCAGTAAACTTAAGGGAAGATTAGATGAACTTAGAACTTTAATAAGGAGATAGGAAACACAAAAATGAAACTATAAAAAAACAACCAGTCAGAAATGAAAAATACATGAATGGAAATGAAGAATACATTATAGGGAATCAACAGTGGAGCAGATGAAGTAAAGGATCAAAGAAGAGATTTAGAAGATGAGGAAGCAAAAAAACACCCAATCACAACAGAAAAAAAAAAGAATCCAAAAACATCAAAAACATAAGGATAGCGTAAGGATCCTCTGTGACAACTTCAAGAGCACTAACATTTGCATCATAGAGGTGTCAAAAGGAGAAAAGAACTGAAAACCTAAGTGAAAAATATTGATAGGAAACTTCCCTAACCTGATGAAGAAAATAGACTTAGAATCCAGCAAGTGCAGAGAGCTCCAAACAAGATGAACCCAAGAGGCACACACCAAGACACATTACAATTAAAATTGTAAAGGTTGTGTGGAGGAGTTGAGCAAAAAAGAAAAAGAACTCATGGACATGGACAACAGTGTGGTGATGGTGTGGGGGAAGGAGAGGGACTAGATGTAGAAGAGGGTATGGGGGGATAAATGGCAATGGAAATATACAATAAAAATGAACAAAAAAGAATAAAAGGACCGGAGGAACTAAAAAAAAATAAAATGTCAAAAGTTGAAGACAAGCAGAGAATCTTAAAAACAGCAAGGGAAAAGCAGTTGAGCTACCTACTAGGGAGCTCCCATAAGACTGTAAGCTGATTTCTCAACAGAAGCTTTGCAGGCCAGAAGGGACTGACAAGACATAATTAAAGTAGTGAAAAGTAGTGAAAAGCAAAGTAGTGAACTACAGTGAGGATTACCCTATCCAGAAAAGCTATCTTTTGGAATCAGAGGACATATAAGAGCTTCCCAAACAAGAAAAATCTAACCAGTATTATATAATAATGTTTAAGGGTCTTTATTAAGAATGAGAAAAAAAGATAAAAATATGAACAATGAAATGGCAATAAATACGATATACATCTATTAACAACGGAATCTTAAAAAAAATAAATGAACAAGCAGAACCAAAACAAACTTATAGGTACAAAGAACATATCAATGGTTGCCATACTGGAAGGGGGTTGGTATGATGAATGAAAATGGTGAAGAGATTAAGAAGTACAAATTGGTAGTTAGAGAATTATTATTGGGATGTAAAGTACAGCATAGGAAATATTGTCAATCATGTTGTAATAACTATATTTGGTGTCAGATGGGTATGAGATTTATTAGGATGATCACTTAGTAAGTTATATGTCTAATCACTGGGTTGTATACCTGAAACTAATAATGTACAATATCAACTATAATTGAAGAATAAAAAATGATATAGTTAAACAAAATTAAATTCAAAGCTGAAAAAATTACATGCCAGATCTCTCATAAATATAGGCATGAAATCCTTCACAAAATATTAGCTTATTATTACTTCTGGCCAACATGGAGGTGTAGGTGAAAACACTGTGCCTCCTCGCACAACCAAGTTTAAAGACAACAAAGTTTTAGTAACAAAACCGCAACCAAAACACAGAAGATTGAACTGTACAGAAGTCCGACAACAATGAACCGTTCAGCCAGACTGCATCACAGCCCAGCGACTGGGTCACCCCGCCCTGGTGAACACCTAAGGCTCCGCCCCTCATACAGAACAGGCACGAACAGACCGAAACATTATGGCTCAAGAAGAACAGCTCAAAGCCCCAGAGCTAAAACTTCTAAGTGACCAAGAGATAGTCAACCTACCAGATGCACAGTTCAAAACACTGGTGATCAGGCTGCTCACAGAACTGGTCAATTTTAGTCACAAATTAGAGGAACAAATGAAGGCTAAACTAATTGAAACGAAGGGAAATGCACAGGAAACCAATAGTGATGGAAAGGAAACTGGGACTCAAATCAATGGAGTGGACCAGGAGGAAGAACGAAACATCCAACCAGAAAAGAATGAAGAAACAAAAATTCAAAAAGAGGAGAGGCTTAGGAACCTTCAGGACATCTTTAAATGTTCCAACATCCAAATTATAGGGGTACCGGAAGGGGAAAAGAACCAGCCAAGAGTGGAAAACTTATTTGAACAAATAATAAAGGAGAACTTCCCCAGTCTGGCAAAGGAAATAGACTTCCAGGAAATCCAGGAAGCTCAAAGATTCACAAAGAAGTTGGACTCAAGAAGGAACACACCAAGGCACATTATAATTACAATAGCCAAGATTAAAATGAAGGAAAGAATCCTAGAAGCAGCAAGAGCTAAGGGGACAGTCACCTACAAAGGAGTTCCCATCAGACTGTCAGCGGATTTCTCAAAAGAGACCTTACAGGCAAGAAGGGGCTGGAAAGAAGTATTCCAAGTCATGAAATCCAAAGACCTACAGCCAAGATTGCTCTATCCAGCAAAGCTTTCATTTAGAATGGAAGGGCAGATAAAGTGTTTCTCGGATAAGATCAAACTCAAGATGTTCATCATCACCAAGCCCTTATTTATGAAATGTTAAAGGGACTTATATAAGAAAAAGAAGATGAAAAATATGAACAGTGAAAGGACAGCAAACTCGCAGTTATTAACAACCACACCTAAAACAAAAGCAAACTAAGAGGACAGCTAGATCAGGAGCGGAACCATAGAAATGAAGATCACATGGAGGGTTAGCAACAGGGGAGTGGGAGGAGGAGAAGGGGGAGAAGGTACAGAAAATAGCATAGACAGTAGGTAGAAAATAGACAGGGGGGAGGGCAAGAATAGTTTGGGAAATATAGAATCTAAAGAACTTGAGACACGTGGTCATTAACTAAAGGGGAGGAATGGTGGGGAAGGGGGTGTGCAGGGTGGAGGGGAATGAAGGGGGGGAATAGAACAAATGTAATCATATAATCAATAAAACATATTTTTTAAAAAGAAGATTCAAAATACTTATGAGGCCAGTCCTTTGCAAACTGATCTGTATACTCAGTGCAATCCCAATCAAATTCCAGCAGTTTTTTGGTAAAAAATTAACAAGCTATTTCAAATGCTACTATGGAAATTTATATCCTAGGCAAACAAACAAACAAACAAACAAAAAACCCTATGATAACCAAGACAACCTTGGAGAAAAATAACAACATTGGAGGGCTTCACACTAACAAACTTTAAAACTAAATGAAACATTTCAGTAATTAAGATAATGTGGTATTGGCCCAAGGATAAAGAAAAAGTCCAGTGAAATGAAACAGAGTTCAGAAACAAACCCATGCATATTTGTCACTGATTTCTGAAAAAGATGCCACTACAATTCATTGAACGTGGGCGAGGGGATAATCTTTCTGATACTAAAAAAAAATACAATGCTGAAATGATGGTGTATCTGCATGGGAGAAAAATGAGCATTGATGCCTATATCAGACCACACATAATCAATTCAAAGTAGATCAGAGACCTAAATATGCAAGGTAAAACAATAAGCCTTATAGTATCAAATACAAAATAATATCTTTATGTCCCCATTTGAACACCCAAAAGACCCTCAAAGCCTATGCTTGAAGTTCAAAGCTGCATCCAGTAAGTAGGCAAATGTGAATTTGGTGGTGTTCCACATAGCTCCACAAGCCTGCTGCTCCCTACATTGCTCACCTCCCTGGGGAAAAAAGTGCCATAAAATCACTAACCATCACTAACCATAAAAAGATTGATAGATTGGATTTTATTAAGTTAATGTCTCTTTTCATTTAAAGATACTATTAAGGAAGTCAAAAGGCAAGCCACGTACTGGGAAACTATTTTAACTCTCCATGTATCTAACAAAAAATCATATAAAGAACTTTTAGAAGTCAGTAAAAAAAAGACAAATGATTAATATAAAAAGGAGATCAACATTATTGTTCATCATGAAAAATCAAATTAAAAACACACAATACCAGTATATACCCAATATAATGGCTAAAAATTAAAAAGTTGAAAATAGTAAATATTGACAAGGATACAGAGCAACTTGAACTCTCATACTGGTGGGAGCATAAATTGGCACACACTGTTTGGAATAGAATATATTAAAGCTAAATATATGTATATAAATAATTATCAGAAATTCCATTCAACTTAATATAGAATAGAAATGAGTGCTTCTGTTTATCAGAAGACATGGATAAGAATCTTCCTAATAACTTTACTGATAATAGCCAGAAACTTGAAACTACACAATGACTATGTAAATAAGTTTTGCTATATTCACACAATGGAATACTATACAGCAATAGAAAAGAATAAACTACTGTTAAATGTACCTATATAAATCAATCTTATGGATGTAATGTTGCATGAAAAAAGAAGTAAAAGAGTATATGATTCCAATTACATGTACTCAAAAACAGGACAAGCATACTAATCTTGTTGACAGAAATCAGAATAATTGGCACTTTTGTGGTGGAGAATGAGTAAGATAGTACATAAAGGAGTTTTCTGGTAATCTTTGAACAAAATATCTCTGCCACCAATCTCATGACAACAGAAATCCCCAATCCAGGATGCAGTTAAAGGAGAAACTTTATTTAGGTTTGTAAACTGGGGGAATGTAGCCTGCAAAAGTACACTCTGAGGAGGCAAAGGGTAGGCAGCCCTTTACAGAAACATTTCACACCCTGGTTCCTGATTGGTCCATTTTATGCAAATGAGGAGTCCAAATCTGCAGTTTGATTGGTCCAAATAGCACTGCCAAATTGGTTGGCTTTTTGAGTGAGTTCTGGAGTCACTCCAATTGGTGGTATAGATGTAAATGAGGATGGACAGGTTAGGTCTCAAGTCCCATTAGTTGAAAGGTAATACCAGGAGCTCCCTTACAAGGGCTGACTCACACAGCAGGAACACAGTGCAGGAGGCTGGCATCTCAGTCTGTAGCTTTCCCCTGAATACAGCGTGTGAAGTCCTCTGCTGGCAATGGTCGCTATATTCTAGTTGTGAATTTGTGCCCAAGAGGAGCTTTGTGCCCATGAGGAGCCCTTCTTAGTAGATATAATCCTTCTCAAGGATTCTATGGTATGTATGTCAGTTAACATGGATGAGTTCATTTTGTAAACATTTATCAAGCAGGACACTTAAGATGTGTGTATTTGATTGATATAGTTGATACTTCAAAAATGTTTTTCCCCAAAATGGTTCCCCTAAACACCACATCCTAATCCATTTCATAAAGTTAAAAGGTCGTGTTTACATCTTTTAATGTGAACAGAAGAAAGAGTGTTTCCTGACAGCAAGGCGGAATTCTTTGCTGGGTCAGTTTTTCAAAGTTCAGCAGAAACAGAAATGTCCTTGGAAAAGCTAATAACACTATGGAGTGGTTTTGCCAATTTTCATTTGAAGAAGGAAATGTAAACTTTTTATAACTATGATTTATCTTTACTTTTAAGAGATGGGGGGGAAACTTAACTGATTTTTCACTGGGACACATTACAGAACTTCCAGTAACCAACAAATAAAGGCTCTGAGACAGGCCACTGGTTTCGGCAGGTCAGCAGAAACTGACATTGTTTTTCTCTCACCCTTGGAAAGTTCAGACCATGAGATTATTAAAACAAGCCAGGCATAACATGGTACGAGTCCAGCATTAATTTGTTAGCTGTGGCAGTTTCTCCTTCACAATATGAACTTGAATCAGAAAAAAATATCAAATGACTGAAAGTCTTGTTTGCTGCCAAGAAGATGTCAGAGTTGAAAAGCATCCTTTGAAAAAGGAAGGGGAAGAATGTTCCTTCCCTCTGTTAATATAATTTCTTGTGTTCAGAATTTGCAGAACAGCAGTATCTCTAAAACAATTATGCAGGATTTTTTTAACCACCCAGATTCTAAAGAGCACAGAGTGGTCACTTTGTTAGATAAGTACATTGCACAGTGAGTCTCAATAAAAGGCTGTGCCGCTGCAAACTTCCTATCAGTGTGACTGATTCCATGGAGTGTTTACCAATGTGTCCTTCCAGCCAAGCACTGTGTTAAGACATTACAGAGGAAAAAAAAAAAAAAAAAAGGTTGCTCCTTCCCTTTAGATGCTCACAGTCCAGTCAGAGAATCCAATGGGTCAGGGAGGCTTCTCGGGGCTGGTGAAACCTGCTTTCCATCAATACCACCTGCAGAGAAGGAAGGAAAATGGGCGAAGGTGGACGAGGTAGGTATTCCAGGTGGGGTTGATGGTCATGTCTAATTCACAATATTTTAAGGACCTTTAGTAATAGGATTGGAAAAGAAATTTAAGACAAGTTTAGGGGGTTTTATGTAGGTTTTGGTTCTCAGACTAACCAAGCGCCTGAGTTTTAGATGGTGTTATTCAAGATTTGGTGGGTGGGGATTGGGTGTGGGCAGCTTTAGCCTCGGGCTGTGAAATTGCTTATTTTGGCCCAGGAACTAGATGGGTTTGAAGAAATTAAGGAGGTGTGAGGGGACAGCGTTGAGTATAGCAAAACACCTCAGGCTGGCTGCCTCAAGTCTTGTACAGTCACTTAACCTCTTTCAAGCCTGGTTTCCTCATCTGTATAACATGGACCGAAGTCCCATATTGCAGGATTATTTTAAGGATTAGAGAGAGTGTCTGTAAGCAGCCCATAGTAGACATGTACTATTTGGCAGTTGACACAATGCCTGACATTTAACAGTAATCTCAGGAAGTAAGGCCCAAGACGTGTGGTTGCCTTGGTGGTGCACTCATGTGACGGCTCACAGAGAGTGCCTTGTGTCCGCCCTATCACGTGCCATGAGGCATCGCCTGGCCTCTGAGGAGAGCTGGGCCCTGCACACTTGCACCAAGGAGCCGGCTCCATCCTGGGGTGGCTGGGGAGAGCGACTCAGCCACCGCCTTGAGTGAGGGCTCCGCAGGGCCAGACCCCATGGTTGCTGATCTAGGTCAGGCTGTAGGGACAAGTAGTAAACCCAGTTCCAAAAATTCTTCAGAGGGTGGGGGAGAGAGGGTCCTGGCACTGTGGGTCATTGGTAACATTTTTGTTTCTTTTTGAGTCCTATAGTCACATACTAGAGCCATTCAGGGAAGAGGGAGGCCTGGGGATTTTGTGGCAATAAAAAGCTGCTTGTTAGAGGCCTGCTTCACCCACTCTTGTTTTACTAGATCTCCACACAACGGTTCTCTGTATTTTTCTTGGAATAAAACTGGCTTTTGCCCTAGACTCAAGGAAACGTGCCCTCCAGCAGGGAAGGCTTTCTAAATATTAGTGACTTTAACTCGATTCAGAATTTCCATTTCCCATTCCTGTGACTTTGTGAGGCTCAAATTCCCAGAAAGCCTGCTTTTTTGGGGCCATGACTCTTTAGGTTGGTTATGTTTTAGGTCATTCTGTTCTTATGATCTGAGTTAAGTGCTACAAAGGTAGTTTTAACAAGTCTTCACACAGAAATGTTTTCAGATTTCCAGTGGATAAAATGCTGTTGACGGGGACAGCATATTCAGATACGCTCACTGATTCTTACTGAAAGCTTTTGTCAGCACTTCCCTCCTCAAGCCCCGGGCTCAACCCGCTGACCTCTTGCCTTCTTGGGTCAGGGCCATCTTTTTGTACAGTCTCAGCTATAAAAATAGGCTGGGCCTTGCCACAGTTCCCTCCTAGGAGAGACTGGAAATAAACGATGCTGCATTCCTCTCGGTGACTAACCAGGCTGGTGAGGCATTTTTACCTTAAAGCCCTCAGGCACCCTAGCAGGCTCTGGCCTCACTTGAGGTTCTGGGGCAAGGGTGCAATTAACCTCAGACCTTTGATGATATTTGTTACATTTCACTGGCCTCAGTCATTTTCTCCTGGCCACTTAAAAAGTGTCTTCAGTGACTTTTGTGCTATTTATGAGAAAAGGCCACTGTGGGGTATTGCTGGGCTTGAAATCTGGGGAGAAGGGACCTACTTTCAACGTCTTGTAACATTTACTGAGTATGAGCAGTTTGGACTTGTGTTTAAAGTTGCTGACACTTATTCATTTTTTGGAAATACTTCTACTTAAAACTCTAATTAGTTTTTTAGGGTATCTTAGATTTCAACTTACAGTATGTGACGTGATAGGGTATGGAAGTCTTTGATCAGAAAAACAGTTAAAAAATTAACAGTTCCTTCAATAGAAATTGTATGATTATAACAGAGGCTACCAGTTTTCCTTCAAATCTCCCCTCCCCACTCCTATAATAACGCATTCACGTAGGCGTTTTCGCGGAGTCCCTGGTCACCCAGCTTAGAGACTCTATGTGCAGACCTCCCGGGCAGCCCCACGGCACAGTTCTGGCCATCGGACTGTGAGCAGAAGTTGTGCACAGTTTCTGGGCTTCCCTTCCCTCCCCTCCTCTCCCTGCCTCCGCCTGATGCTTGGGATGTGCTGGTGCCGCTCAGCCACAGTCGGTTGTGAGAGGAGAGGAACACCTTACAGCGCATGGAACAGCAGGACACGTAGCTTCTGAAAGTGGACAGCTACAATCTCGTAGGCAAAGCTGCTATGCCAGCTCAGACTTTTTCGTGAGGAAATAAACTTCTGTCGTGTGTGAATCACTGCTGGCGTGAATGTTCTGGCATACACCGCCAAACCTAATCCCAACACAGACACCAAAAGGACTGCACGGGAATTCCATGTTTTCAAGAGTAAAATAGTCTGTAAGACATTAAATAAGGCCTAGGGGAGTATTTATTCTGTTAAAAATATTGGGGGGGCCTTAAACTAGTTTAGAGATTATTCTACTTTATGTTTTTATATGTGGGCATCTAAAACTGCTGACCTAAGTATACTTAGATGTGGGGGGCTGGCTGTCTTCGAAGCAGCGTCTGTCACCAGACGGCAGCGTTACTGAAGCTGCCGCAGCACCAAGGACTCCTGTCTGTGTGAGGACACGTGGCGTCAGCGGTTCGGGGCTCAACTTTGGAAGCAGCACGTGGTATCTTCACTAGCACTTGGCTGATGTCAACTATGCAAACACAGCAAAGTGGACCGTTCCCAAAACTGATATTTTAAAAGACTCTTAAGTAATAGTAATAAGAGCATGCACTTACATATATTAACCTAGTTGATCCTTCTTATAATTCTGTGAGGTTGGGTCTATAATTATTCTCATTTTACAGGTGGAGGGAAATTTATGCAAAGGAAAATTCAATAACTTACCAAAATGTTCTTAGCTAGTTAAGGGGCTGTGTCAGGATTTGAACACAAGTGTTTTGCCCCCAGAATCTAGGCTTTCAACCACAAGCCGGTCTACATCCCGATAAAAATAATAGTAATTAATGTGCTGAATCTTTATCCTGTGCCAGGTTGCTCTAGATGCTTCCATTTACTAATGAAGTACATTTGGCAGTCCCGTGAGGGAGGCATTATTATGCCATTTTACACATGAAGCAACTGAGGCAGCGGGAGAGTAACTTGCCCCAGTGAGTGGTTGAGCCCACAGCATGGCCGCAGAGCCCGTGCCATTACTGCTGCACTGCACCCTCTCAAGCAGCATGTGATTCCCTCGACAATGGAGATGTTCTCAGAAGGGATAGAATGCTCTTCAAGGAAAGAATTTTCAGCAAATTTCCCTCTGTATATGTCCAGACTCTGGGCTGTCTGGCCTTGGCCTCTCTTCCTTATTCCCCTCCATCTCCACTCCAGTCCTACGCACTCAACACTTCCTTCCACCCGCTGATTTTGCAGCCCATATCATTGCATCTTTTTTTAAAAACGGCCTCACCTGAGGATATGTTTATTGATTTTTAGAGAGGAAAAGGGGGTTGGGGTGGGGAGAGACAGAGGGAGAGAGAGAGAGACATTGATCAGTCGCCTCCCGACTGTGCTGGGACAGGGAATGGAACCGGCAGCATAGACACGGGCCCTGCCCTGACTGGGAACCAGCCTGAAAACTTTCAGTGCATGGGATGATGCTCCAACCAACTGACCCACCCAGCCAGTGCTTGCTGCATCTTTTTTTATCCTCCTCTAGTGCCATTGGTACATTCTTTCCTTTTAAAAAGCTTTATTGAGATATAATTGACAAGTAAAATTTTAAGATATTTAAAGTCTACAACGTGATGATTTGCTACAGTACACTTGTGAAAGAATCCCTCCCATCCAACAACACATCCCACACCCCACACCTTTAAGGGGGAACATTTTATTCTACTCTCAGGAAATTGCAGTTCTACAATACAGTTGACCCTTGCACAATGCAAGGACTAGGGCCTCACACAGCTGAAAATTCGTGTATAACTTGAGCCGGCCCTCTATGTATGCAGATTGAAAATACAGTAGTTATCAACTATAATTACATTATACATTAGATCCTTAACAACTGCTCCTTTGTTTGCTATAGTCTTGAGGGTCTCATAAATGCCTCGTTGGCTTTCATTCGAGGTAGTTTTGGGGGTCTAGCCGTTGGATGGGAGTCTTAAAAGCTGAGTTGTTAAATGTGAGGTCCAAACCCCTCACTCCTCAGAGCAGAGCTGGAATTGGGAGCTCCCTCCTGATTGCATGATGCTGCGCTGAAGGCGGGATTTGTGGCCGGAGTGTGTCCCAGCCTTTCCTGCCTGTTTTGATATGTGGAAGTCCCTCAGCTAGTTTCTGGTTTTCTATCAAAGGTTAACTGGTCAGTCCGTAGTTGCACATTCAGTGTGTCTGTGGGAGGAGGGGAGTTCAGAAGCCTCCTGTGCCACCATTTTGGACAATTTCTTTCTAGTGACCGTCTCTGATATTTGGCTAGCCCCTGTGGCCAAGTTTTGTCCATGCTGAAGGACAACATTGGTCTCCCAACTGGTTCTCAGGCTTCTTTTGTTTTTCTATAATCTATTCTCAATATAGCAGTCACAGTGATCTTTCTCCCAGTGAAAGTTTTTAAAGAGCCCTCTACTCAACATGTACAGTGTTGTCCCAGCTCCGAATGAAACCCAAACCTCAGAATGACCTGGAAAGCCCTGGCCCTCGGCTACCTCTCCAAGCAGAGCTTCCACCGAGCTCCCTCTCAACCACCCTGCTCAGGCCTCCCTAGTACCATTGCTGCTCCTCCAAGAAGCCAAGCAGATGCCTTCAGATTTCTTTGGATTTCCAGATGTGGGATAACAGAGCAAAGAACGCAGACCTATTTATGACTTTCTGAAAGGGATGTCCAGTTCACGATGTCTCTAAAATGACCCAAGTTGCTAGGGACTCCCAGGTGTTAAGAATTGAATAGACCAAATAGGTAAAAAATACAGATACAGAGGCAGAGAGCTTGAGCTCTATTAGGTGACAACAAAGGGAAAGAGTGAGCCTGAGCAGAAATTTCAAAGCAGAGGTGAGAAAGGGTGGGACTGTTGCAGGCCTCCAGCACTTGGCGGGCAGTGAGCCACAGGCCCACTGAAGGGTTCCAGCGGTTACAGCACAAGATTGAAGGGCAGGGGCTGGAGCCAAGCAAACACGTGAATCCCCCATGGGAGAGATCACCCCCACTCTTTCTCAGGAAGCTACATTGGTGGGAAACCATCAAGTGTGGAAAGTTTGTGAAACATGCATGCTAAGGCTTGCAATCAGGAAACCATGCTTGAATGTGAAACTAAAAATGCCCTGTGGGTCCTCCGGTTTCCCACATCCCAGGACCAGAGGTCTGGAGAGTTGCGCCTACTTCCTAAATCTCACAACAGTAAAACTCACGTATTGGGTGACTGGTGCAGAACCTTGTTCTTCTAAGCACCAGGAATCAGAATTCTCTCCAGTCTGCTCTCCTTCCACCTCATTTCCAGCAGACCGACCCTCCCAAGGGAGAAAATGTCACCAGGCTATCATTCAAAAACACCTTTTTCTCATCACCCAAAGTACATCACGAGCTATGCTTGCTTACAGGAACTGAAAGGATTCCCACGTGCAGACTCAGGTGCTGAGCACAAAACCCAAGACAGTGGGGGGCCTCACGTGCAAGGGGACCAGGTGAAACAGGGTAACTAGGCTTGCGTAAAAGAATTTAATCACTCCATGCCACAGATTATAAATACAGATGGTTCCTGCCAGAGTAGGGGAGTGTCATTAGCCCATGAGCTCACCCTTCTCCAAATCAAGTAATAAAGCCTCGCTCTGCATTAGCCATCCCAGTCTGCTCTATTGGTGTGAACAGCCCTGGGCAGGACCTTGGTTTGGGCCCCTGACCCAGAGGTGTTGGTAACAAAACCATCTCTCTTTTGATGGGCCTGAGAAATGGCAGAGCCTGGTAGCGTAGACGGGCCTCGAACCTGGGATGATAGAAGACATGCACCAAGTGTCCACTCTGCTGCTGTAAACTGACCGTGAGATGGAGGACATTTCCTGTTGCAGTGGCCTCAAGGAGTGACTTCAGGGGACAGTGCTTCCAGTTAATCTTACCTCCTACTCATTGATATGAACAATTCCTATTTTTAAACTTTCGCTATGCAACAATTCAAGTCCCCTAGCCAAAACTTCTTAAAGGTGTTAGTTTTTTTATTAAGGGTAAGAACTCTCAAGATTTCTGACAATTATGGCTAATTTCCACCCATCCCCCTCAAAACTATACGGGCTTAATCCTCACTTCAAATTTAGATTACCAATGAAACTGTTCACTCTTGCCTGTGCTGTTTTATATGCAAATGCTGACAGGCAAAAACGTCATCTATGCTAGCATACAGTTCAGTGACTATAGGCAGACCCAGGGGCTTAGGATCACAGCTCAGCCACTAGGTGATAAAGATCACAGTAGGTGACTTAAGCTCTCCAGGCATGTTTTCACATTTATAAAATAGGTTTAACATAGGTGCCTCTTTCACAGACTTGAGTGTGTATATATGTATATATATGCACCAAGAACAGCATTACACTTGGAGAGCATGGTTATTTTCACTTGAATTCCCTAGTTACTACTAAAGATGCATTTGTTCTCACTGGTCATTAGTCCTTCTTCTTTGGGGAACTTTTAAAAATCATATTCTTTTCCTATTTGACTGAGATAATCACCTATATTTTCTCCAATCTTTTAATGCCCTGCATCTATACTCTTTAACGCATTTGGCATTTATGTCGGAGGGAATTCTGCCCCTCCTTTCCGGATATATGGAGCTAGTAAAACTGTCAAAAGTCCATCTTGTTCTTAATACTTCTGACACCACGTGTGCGTTTTCCACACCAAAGAGTTACGGAACACCAGGTGGGGGTCCTATGATTCTTACACTAACTAGAGTTACCACGGACGCCATCCCGTATTTTAAGGGCTCAGTCCCAGATTGCTTCCCACCCCACTTTGGATGTCATTTCCAAGTCCGGGTTGTCTCTCACCTGTACTTCTGACCAGCTTTGAATCAGGGTTCCTTTGACCCCCTTCTTAGGTTCAATACTGTGCTAGAATGGCTCACAGAACTAAGGGGAACACTTAACACTTAAGTGTTTATTAATAATAATAATACTTAATACTAGTTTATTAATAATACTTAAGTTTACTATATAATAAAGGATACAGGTGAACAGCCACGTGAAGAGATACATAGGGTAAAGTCTGGAGAGGTCCCCAGTGCAGGAACTTCTGTCAGAGATGAGGTGCACTCTCTCCTGACACGTGAGAATGTTCACCAACATGGAAGCTCTCAAAACCCCTTAACGATGGCACTTTCATGGCAGTCTCACAGCACAGGCTCGACCAGTCATTACCTCGGGCTCCAGCCCCTCTCCCCTTCCTGAAGGATGGAGCTGGGACTGAAAGTTCCAAGCTTCTAATCATGGCTAAGTCTTCCGTGATGAACAGCCCCCATCCTAAAGCCATTCAAAAGCCCAGGAAGAGTCACCTCATTAGAATGAAAGACACTACTATTGCCCAGGAAGTTCCAAGGGATTCAGGAGCTCTGTGCTAGAAACTGGGGCCAAAGCCCAAGTTCAAGAACAGGTGCTCCTGGTGCTCTGAGCACTTAGGAAATTATGTTTCAGGAACTCTGCGCCAGGAACGTACTTTGTGACAGAAATGAACATGGAAGATAAAATTTCGCTTTGTGCCTTTTAAGACAGCCACAAAGCTAGCTGGCAGGGCTGGAGTGGTGTGCTTCATGCTTCCCTGTGCAGTGTTCCTGAAAGGCCACAGAAATCAACTGTTCTGTTCTGCACACAAGTGTGATCAGCCTGGAGTCCAGGTGCACAAAGGGGAGAGGGGGCTCCTTGCTTCTGACACTTCCTTCCCTCCAGTCCCAGTCAAGGGTGAGATAGCACAATGCTTTTTTATTGTTAAGACAGGACAGCTTGCCAACTAAAGACTCTAGGGAGAGAGAAGTGTCTAACTGTAGCAGGCTCGGACAGGGCGGAGTTTAGCTCCCTAGATCATTCCCACATCGAAATTTTTAATCTCAAAACCCATTTTAAAATTAGATTTTGTAGCAGATAAAGCTATTTGAATGATTATTTCAGTTTCCATAAAACTTTCTCCTTGCTATTCTCTCCTTCTAGCTCTCTGCCACAAGAGTTGCATGTGCCCCAAAATAAATACCTTAGAAAGAGCTTTATACAACAACTTCTGACAGTGTGCGTAGTTTCATACAGCATAAAAACAAGACCCGCATGCTGTACCAACAACAAATGGAACACTTACATTCTAAGTGCTTACACCAAAACTAGACTAGAAATACCGGCTAGTATTTTACAGAACATTTCTCACTAGTGATAAACCAAATAGAACACTCCTTAATGGCAAGAAATCAGCTTGAGATTTTGAGAGACACTGCATGGAAGATGATCTTGCAGTCTTTCCACTCGGAGCCTATTCAGACAGCTGAATTCCGAAAAAGCTGGTCAGACCCATGGAAGGAAGCAATGGTGACGAACAAATACCTAAGCTAGGTGCAGATATGTACGGATGGAAGCTGGGGCGCCACCTCTTCTGGGAGGTTCCAGTAAGCTCATCTGGTTGAGTGCCTCTTCATATACTCAGTGACAAGTTGTGGGGGTGACTTTCCTCGAAAGTTCCCCCGTGTGCCACAGATGAGAGTAAACATGACTGAGACATGATCTGCTTAGGGAGAGGTGGCCAGTTTCTCAGGGAAAAAAGGCATTAAGCCCCTTCTTCCAAGGGCTTTTATTGGGTTGTAATACACAGGAATACAGGACTGCAAGGATCAAACAGTAGATAACATTTCTAAGAAATCTGAGGGCTTAGTCCGAGTCTTAGGAAGAATTTTAAGGTTTTTTGCTCGAACCCTTATCATATGAATGAAAGCACTCTTAGCAGATTTCACAGGTTTTTCAGGAATTCTTTGTGATGCCAGATTCTCTCCTGCCCTGCGCCACCCCCCAACACACACACACACTCTAGCAAGGCAAGGAGCTGCACCCCTCCCCATCAGGTATTCAGGATTAAGGGGATTAGAGCCAGAAAGGGCTTCTCCCAGAAGACATGGGGATTTGGGCTATCTCAAAGCCAGGGGAGGTGGGGGGTGAGAGTCCACTGCTCTCTGTTGCAGCCTTCCAAATCCTTCCATGATGACCTTCCAAGTGATCCCGTCTGGCCTAGGTTGCCCCTCCACTGAGGGGTCTCACCCGTCCGACCATGCTTTGGGGGCAGGGAGGAAACTGAGGCAGCATTTGCTACCAGAGGACAAGGTTTGTTTCCTGTGGCTTGAATTCCAGAGGTAACTGACTCATCCTTAGCCACAGAGGGTAGAGTACAATTCCTAGAACCAGGCAGAGCGGCCCGTAACAACAAATCAAAAAACTTATTTTGAAAATGATTTGAGATGGGTGTAGCTGCGGTCTCCTAACAGTCTTCTCTTTCTCTCTATAGCCACTACCAACTTTGCTAGTAGTAGAGTTAAGATGGTGTGTGCACGTACAGGTTTATAACCCGATTTAGTCATGCATTCAAAAGCAGAGGTACCTCACTTGTTACTAAAGTTAAATATTGACTAAAGTTAATATAATCATATGTTTCATATTTTCCCTTGTCAATGATGTCTAGGTATCAGAAAGGAGACAGGAAATGTGATCCGCAGGGGAAGACCATCTGGGAATAAAGAGTGGTCATCAGCCTAGATGGCAGAGGGAAGACGCTGCCTTTCCAGTTTACAGGCAACAGCAGGTCAGAGCAAAGGATGAACCACGAAGCCAAAGACTTGACCGCCCTGACTGTTAGCTCATCAGTCTGAGCTAGTTCCTTTTCTAGTTCCTCATTTTCATCTGTAAAATGGGTAAAATATGGGTAATACCTACCTATCCAAAAGTTGTCTGAACAAAAAAATAAGATGGAAATGTTTATGAAGCATCTTCACAAACTAAAACATATTTAAAGATAAAAGGTAATGTAAAAGGAACAAGCATAGAACTCAAATACAACATTCATTCAAATACCAGCACAGAAAAATCAAAATCTGTGATAATGTTAGGGAAGTTAATTTACAAAAGTACAATTTCCCAAGTTATTATGAATATGGTTTAATAATTGTGAAACTTAAAAACTGGTAAAATTAACAAAGTATATTGACTAAAAACAATTTTTTCCCAACCGTGGCAAGTATTATGCAAACATTTCTCAATGCACAAGGCTTTTAATCCTCTACTTTGTACTCTGAATCCTATCTACTATTCCACATGAAACATGATACAGTCAGAGGTTTCTTTGGCAGACATAATCACATGCATCAATATGTTAGACTCAAAGCATTTTCTCCCTTAAACTTACCTGACCAAAGCCATCTTATCAAAAGACAAAAACAAACATTTCTAATGAGTAGTTCAGTTTATAAGAGCCTAGAAGGTTAACTAAAAGTACAAAGATAAGTCTTTCTGGAAATTAAGTTAAAATAGAAATAAACTTTACATTTTATTAAATCAGCAAATATAATCACCTGTATATACTTTTATTAGCAAAAAAATATATATATACTGATGATAAAGGGAAAAAAGAAGAAAATGCACTTCAGACCAGAAAAACAACACAAGTTTTGTGGAAGCTGCATTTTATTTGAAAATCCACCCATTTTTGCTAACATACATTTTAATATTGTAAACAAAAATAGAATCTGCAGAGACAATGCAACAAGTATGCTTAAACTGATGTACAGAATTGCTTTCCCACAACAAACTTTCCTTCTTAAGGCCCCTCTCAACCCAAATGTTAAGATGTATTTACACAAAGCACCGATCAACAGTGCAGTTTATTTTGTTAACTAAACTCTTGGCTAGATATTAACTTTAAAGATATTATTTCCCCTTATTTAAAAGGTACATGATCATAGCATGGCATGAGCCAAATAAAAAGTTCAAGGATTTTGTCCCCTTCCCTCCCCCATAACACCTCCTAGAGTTTTACGAAAAGAAGGAAAGTCTTGAAGTGAAAGCAATTCCTCACATTCATTTTGGAAAGGCCCTAATGTCAAATGGAAAATAATGACATGCCAAGCACAAAGCAGTAAAGTTCCTTCCCAATGCACTAATGCTGAATTTAAAATGTAGTGCTTTTCCTAGTCAGTGAACTGTTCCCTTGCAAAATCCTAGGCACAGAATTGACTATAAGGATTAATGCATTTATAATGCTTCCCTAAATCCTATAGAGACTGAAAATTCTTAAGTGATTCAGACCTATGGATTTGCCTTAAAATAGTTAGTGCTCTGTATGTCAGCTGAAAAGCATTCTGAATCAGATCCATTCTTGTGGATAAAAATCAAACATACCATGTACACCCATACTCATTTTCATAAGGAGGTTTGATACAATATTAATGTTATGTAAATTGATAATCATAAATAAATACAAATACTTAGGGAATGTCTACTGCAAACTGAATATATAATTTTTTAAAAATAAGAAAAGTTAACATTAGTTACTATTTCTGTATCTGTGAGGATGGGAGAAAACAAAGATATTGCATAATTAAGAGTTACAATTTTGATCCCCAAAGAGTCCTGTTGCATTACAGTAAAGGACACAGCTCTTCTCTCCAGGCAGCTTTTTCAAATACAAAGTTCACACTTTCCAAATAAGGTCTTTTCTTGTAAGGTTATTGATTATGAGTATTAATAGAAGTTGAAAGAACTGAAAGGTTAGTCACCAAAAAGACAGCTCTTAGTCTGAAATCATGGCAATTCTTGGCTTTATAAACTGTATTAACACATTCTCCTATAGACTAGTCCCAGTCTCCTTCATGTGTTACTGTAGCATTCTAATGGAAGAAGAGAGTTTAGAGACAGCAGTTTGGATTTTGCTGGAAGTATTTGCTGTTTGAGCACTTGTCTTTTTGGAGTAATTCCATTCTCCTCCATCTAGTTACATAAACTGTATCTGGAAAAAAGAGAGTGTAAGTTAATTCATTGCATTCTAGGATGTCTTCTCACAAATAAAAATGCTTTGTGGCTTTTACCATTCAGCGGGTTCAGAAGTATTCAAAGCATGCTTATCACAAACCTTGATTATAAAACACAGTCAGTATTATCAGCTTATCATATGCCAGAACTCAACATTTTAAGCAAATTACAGGGCCTTCCAAATATTTTTTTCATTACTATAAACTGAGGAGTAGAATAAAGAAGATAAACAAACAATTTCCCATGATGAATTCAGAAAATTTCTCCAAGAACACAAACATTCCACATAAAAATCTCTTCCAGGGAAGTAAAATTTGAAACATATTCAAATGATATTATAAAATTAGAGATAATTAAGGGGATAGTAATATTATGCTTACTAAATCATTTCTTTACTAAAATAAATAAAAATCTGAAAGATCTACAAAGGAATAATTTTTTCAGTTGGGTATCACTGTTCACTGAGACACTTGACTCATGATAGCCATTAAATGTCTTACCCAAAGACAGCACTGAAGTAGAAGTGGTAATGAACTACTGTCAAATCAGAAGAGTACAAGCTCAAGGTCTATCTACACCAGGGGCTACAGCACAAAGAGGAACAAATCACCCCGCCTTCCAGCAAAAACAAGCAGTGTGGATCAAATGCAGAATCTTTCTATCAAAAAGGCCCCAAGGATTCACCTGCCCTTAATTAAAATAACAACAATAACAACAATAATAATAATAAATTGTTAAAATGAATTCTTCACGCTCATCATTGCCATTATGTTAAAACTAAAGATGTTCCTAATCATACTCCAAGCAGACGCATGAAACTATGTTGCTACCTACAGTTCTTTTAAAACTAACTAAAACAGCCCTGGCTGGTGTGGCTCAATGGATGGAGTGCTGACCTGGCTGTTCTGCAAACAAAGGGTCATTGGTTCAATTCCCAGTCAGGGCACATGCCTGGGTTGGGGGCCAGGTCCCCAGTAGGGGGTACATAGGAGGCAACCACACAGTGATGTCTCCCTTCCTCTCTTTCTCCCCCCTTTCCCCTCTCTCTAAATATAAATAAACTTAAACAAAAAGCAAAAAACAAACAAACAAACAAACAAACAAACAACTGACTAAAACACCCAGTTTTTAAGAGCAGTATCTGCTTTCAACCATCTGCTGTGAGCAGTGGATGCTTATATGTAAAACATGAGAGATGGTCTTTTAACTTCACACCTTCTAATTACATTGAAGATATTTTCCAAAGTTATTTGTCCTTATACCCTATCTTGATCTAGTTTTACTCGCCACCTAAAGAATAGAGCAGGAGGAGGATAAGAGGGAACCTAGAGCCCTTTAAAGAAACTAAGAAGAGTGAGTGGTGCTTAACTGTTTGATAATCTTTTTAAAAGTATTTAGGTAAGTCCCCATCTCCCCCGACAAGCGGCAATACCTAAAGTGACTTATAAGAAATCCTCCAAAGAGAGCTCTGCAAAAGGGTCCTTTCCTGAGGCTCTGTGAGGACTGTGACTGGAGGGGCTGGACGCTGCCGACAGCTGGGGGAAAGAGACAGAGAGAGGGAAAGAAAAAAAGAGCTCAGAATGACAGAACATGAAAGCAGAAAATGTAATGAAAGAAGAAGTGGTTTTTGTTTTGTCATCCTTAATAAGTATAAAGGCAGCCTTTGTAGAAAATGGAATTATTAAAACAAAAATTTCACTCACATGTCAAACTAAAGGGTATCCAATGGCATGTGTTTTTCAGAAAACAAGTTCTTGTTTCTGAAATTCCGAAGGAATAAAGGCTTCTACCCAAAAAGGTTGAAATAAGCTGACCCATGGTTAAGACTTTTTATTCTATGTGTGCATGGGAGAGGAGGAGAAGCACATAACTGTGTTGTTTTTTTTCATTTGAGGGAAGATGGCTTCCTGAGTCTCGGCTGTCAAAAGTTGTACAAACTCTGACCTCAGTCCAGAACCAACACATTTAGCTGCAATATTCTTCCCTTTCTTCCTCATTGGATGTGGAAATCCTGCCTTCGGTGCTCACACTATTTGTAAATCAAGTTGGCTCCTGTCTGTTACCTAGACATGGTGAGCTGACGTGTATCCTCTGGGAGGGGAAAGTGACCTTAGAGGTCACCTAGTCTAACTGCCCACATACTGCCCAGAATATAGGAAATTAAATTAAAGATTTTTTTGTTTTGCTTCCTGCTTGAATGTTCACTTGATTCTTAGAATTTTCTGATACGGTTTAACATATGGTAAGGCAAGCAGAATGTTTGGTAAACTCAATCTTAGTTATTCTGTAAAAGAAAGACAATTCCTGAAGAACCAAGATGTTTATTTTCATGTAGGTATCTCCTTCACTGAACCTACTTTTTAAAGAGTTCAAACCAAACATGAGCCATTTTATTTCAAAACAAACTTGTAATATTTTCCCTCCCCCCTGCATAAGATTGCAGAGTCATGTAAGCACACAGCTATAAAACATGAACTGCCCTTTTTATGGGTGTTCAACTGAGTATTACATCAAAGTCGACTAAGTGAGTACAGCTTCAATTCATACTTTCAAATCCTATAAAAAATATTTAACCCATCCCAAATCTGTCTTTGTTGATTCAGTGATCTCATTTTACCTTTTAATTTGTTACATTTTTATTGCCTTTTATTTATTTTTTTAAAAAGAAAAACATTATAGAGAATGAACGGTCAATGAGTTCCTGTAAATACTACATCAAAAGTATATGCAATTTGCTGTTCTGAATGGCAAGACCAATTTATAGGTTTAGAAATCATCTTCAGTTATACCAGTGGTTCAATCATTTTTCTAATCCATACCTTGTTCTCAGAAATAAATGTTCAAAGACAGTGGGAAAGATGATGGGATTACACAGCAGCTACAGATGGGAGGACAGCACACCATGTCTGGTTGTGGAGATTCAAGTACATTCTCATAGAGACTGAGGTACAACTTAATTGGCAAGATGTCTCTTCCTCTCTTCAGACCAACCATGGATAACCATTCAGAGGCAGAATGATTTTGAGTGAAGTGACCATCAGTCACTGAGCTGGAGGGGGTCTAACATCTAACTGGACTTCTCTCCAAAACAAATTTTCTCTTTCACTTGAAGTTAAAAGAAGAACAACAATAAACCTTGCTTATTGCAGTTAGATAACATTCAAGATCACAAATCTTCTATGAGAGCCACATACTAACATGTCTTCTTAAATAACATTTTCATGAGAACAGCAGTCTGAAGACCTGAGAGTCCTAGACGAAAATGCCCGACCCATATGATCAAAGGGAACTTTTGGCACTTTTGAAAAAAACGAACTTCCATTTATCTCAGTATATGACCATGCTCCTAGAGGTTTACAAATAATGAAGATGATGATTTTCCTTGGGAGAAAATGCTAATTTCTAACTATACTCTTAGTATTTTGTAATTAATATTTACACACACGTGTCCCCACCTATAAATACATAGCTAAATTGAAACATGGAAACACAAGACAATATTCCTGTGGTAAGTTTCATATCATTGATATCCTTCTCAAGCAGATGGGACTGTGGCCCAGACTAGTTTGGCTGACTGTATAGTGTGTCAAGGACAAGGCCACACAGCAGCTTTTGACCATCTGCTGCCACTGCTTCCTGATACCTGTGCCAAAGCATAGGCACAACATGCACTAATTAGAAAGCTGTCAGCTCACAGAGTACAGGAGAAAAGAGGAGGAAAGGAAATCTGCTGCGATAGCCTAGTCAGTGCTCAAGGAAAGCGGGAACAACAAAAGAGCACAAAGTCAACGGGGCTCACGGTAGGTAAGAAGCAGCAGGATTTAAAAAGCCCGAGAAACTCTGCTGAAACTACCAAGGCCAACTCTCCTTCACTTATCAGTCTTGTAAATAAATTAAAAGAACAGTAAGGCTGCTAAGTATTAGAGAATAGGGAATTTTTTGGAAAAAAAAATATCTGAGGACTTCCAGTCACGATAGTGCTGTAGGTACCATATTTTGCTGTGTATAACATGTACTCTGCCCAAATTTTTGAGGGAAAAATAAGGGTGCGCATTATATCTGGGTAGTACTAAGAATTCACGTTATACATGGGCGGTGCTAAGCCATGGGTGCACATTATACACAAAGAGCATTATACACGGCAAAATACAGTAAATGCTACTCACCTACTCCCACAACCACATCAAAACTACAGCTGTGGCAAGTGTGGCTCAGTGGACTGAGTGCTGGCCTGTGAACCCAAAGGCTACTGGTTCAATTCCCAGTCAGGGCACATGCCTGGGTTACAGGCCAAGTCTCCAGGTGGGGGGCATGTCTGAGGCAAACACTCTCCCTCTCTTTCTCCCTCCCTTCCCCTCTCCAAAAATAAAATCTTTAAAAAACTACAGGTAGAATCATCATTCAGAGGTGCCTGAAATCTGGCTGAATGGAGTCCTACAACTAGGTAATTAAAAAAGACTGGTAGGAGAGAACAGGGCTGGTCCCACAGCCACGTGTCAGATAAAATTGAGGAGGGATATCTCAGAACCCCTGAGAAGCAGGGGTTCCCATCCCCAGCCCAGGGTTCCAGTGCAAGAAAGAGAAATCCCCATAGCTTCGGGCTATAAAACCCAGCGGGATTGAGGCTGTGAGGAGGGCTTCCAGAGTCCCAGGCAGTTCCTCTTAAAAGGCCTTCACATGGACTTAGAAAATGTCTTATAGTAAATAGCATATTAAAAATACAACAAAACTCCCGTGTACTTAAGTCTATTATAAATATTTTCACTTGATCTTTATAGCAAATCTGTAACAGTGTACAAGTTAAAAATCACCATTTTATAGATGAAGAAACTGATTCTCATGAAAGTTATACAGGTAACTTGCCCTGAAATACCAAATTAGTAACAGTTGGGTTCAGACTGTTGAATTGTATACTACCCCCAAAAGATGAATGCTGAAGCCCTAACCACCAGGTACCTATGAATGTGACCCTATTTAGAAAAAGAGTCTTTGTACATGTAATCAAGTTAAGATGAGGTCATTAGGGTGGGCCCTAATCCAGTAACTGGTGTCATAATTTATAAAAGAGGGAAATGCCCGAAGACTGTCATGTGAGAGAGGGCGAAATAAACATGTGGCAGGTGCAAACCAAGGAACCACGAGGACCACACCAAAAGCTGGAGGAGGCAGGAGAGGATCCTCCTGTAGAGGACTGGGAGGGAAGTGGCCCTGTGAGGACTTCTCACCTCGCAGAACTGTGAAAGAACACATTTACGTTGTTTTAAGCTATCAAATTTGTGGTCCACTTTGTTCCAGCGGCCTTAGGACTCTAAGAACAAACCCAAATGTAGTTTACTGACTCCAAGTAATGCGTTTCCTCTCAAACACCTGAAATCCCAATTCATTCTGACTCAGCTAGAATTTATGGCTATCTTTAACACACAGGAAAGAGTTAAAATGAGAGTAGAAAAACTTTTAAAGAGACCTCTCTACTAAACATTATACAATCAACCCCTGTGCTTTCTGAACACATAGTGCTCTACACAGTCACTGATATTCATCATGAAGATCTTGTAGAACTTCATAGTCACCTAAGATTTTAGAAATATGATCTGGTTTTAAGGCAAAAAATTAGATTTTTACCTTTTAGAAAAAATACCCTCAGCAATAAAACTGTTAAAATGGTCTTATTCTATAGGTTGTCATTAACAATAGTGATCACCGAACAGGACTCCTCAGATTTTTGTTTTGACTGAGTCTAGTGTATGCTGGGGACCCCAGATCCATTCTCAGCTATGGTACAAAAATCCCAACTCCTCAAGTAAATTCCCTCATGGTGTCTTCTACTAGGCAAGGATAAATGGGCATAGCACACTGCTGACAGAGCAAACGGCCTTCACAGAAATACAGCTGCACAGACCAGCTGACAGAGGAAGCTCTGCCAACACCCACAATTCACACATGAAGAAGCAGGAAAAAACCCACATAACTAGCTTAAAAGCAAAGAGAGCCATTGCTTCTTACACACAAAGTCATTAAAAAGGCCATTTTGTGTAAGACTTGAATTATGCCAATATCTAAAGCTAACAGTATCCCTATTTAGAAGGGTAAAAAGCACTCACAACAAGCCATTGTTTCCTTTCAGATACTTAACTGATGTCAGATTTACTTAAAATCGGCCATTACAAACAAAACCAAAGCTGCTGTTTTGCATCTTTAGCCTTATCCTCCATAAACAAAACTGGAAATCCTCCATAAAATAATATCCAATACTAATCAAAATACATACAAAACTTCTATTATGCTTACTTTTAAAATTAAATGCCCAAATGCAACATTCTATGGTTTTCATATTGCTTTTGGCAAAATAGATTAGCAAGGAATCATTGTGTTTCTCATACAAGTGATATGAACATAATGAGAAAAACCATCCCGTGCCATGATCTTCATCATCTATACATGCCTTACAAACATTCCTTTAAAAAAATGACACTTCACATCAAAGTGACTTTCAAAAGAACATAGAAACTAACTAGGTTAACAGTCTTCATGCTCAGTAACATAGGAGTTGGACATTGCAACACAGAGTTTACAAATTATTGGTCAGCAGTGGACATTTCAATTTATATACCAGTAATATTTATACAGAGCACAAGGAACAGAAGATATGAGTCCCCATTCTTTCCAAGCTAATAAACAGACACACTAGTAACCTACAACAACCAATCAAAAGTGAGCAAATACTTCTGGTCAAGATGGCAGCAGAGGCAAACATGGCTCACCTCCTTGAACAACCAGATCAAAATTACAACTAATAAATAGAACAACCATCACTCAGAACCATAAGAAATTTGAGCTGATGGAAGTCAGACAACTACGGAATTAAAGAAAACACAACCATCCAATTGGTAGGAGGGGCAGAGATAGAATGAACTGGTCCCACATTCACGTGTGGTGGATAAAAATTTGGGAGGGCCCTGGCTGATGGAGCTCAGTGGATTGAGCAAGGGTTTCAAACCAAATGATTCCCAGTCAGGGCACATATCTAGGTTGTGGACCATGTCTCCAGTAGGGGGCCCCATGAGAGGCAACCACACATGGATGTTTCTCCCCCTCTCTTTCTCCTTCCCTTCCCCTCTCCCTAAAAATAAGTAAATAATTATTAATTAATTGGGGAGGGATATCTGGGGAGTAAGGAGTCCCAGCCCCACAACAGGCCCACCAGCCAAAGGTTCCAGTGCTAGGAAGTTCCCACACTTCTGGTTGCAAAAGCCAGCAGGGATTGAGCCAGTGGAAGAAACTTCTGGAGACCCAAGCAGTTCCTCTTAAAGAACCCACACGAGAACTTACTCAGGTTAACTCCCACTGAGCTCCAGCACTGGGGTAGCAGCTTGAAAGGCACCAGTGGCACACAGGGAAGAACTGAAGTACCAGGTATCAAAGAGAGAGCTGGAGGACAATTTTCTCCCAGACAGAAGGGCAGGCGGAGAGGCCATTGTCCCTTTTCTGAATCCTCCCCCCAACAGAGCCTACAGGTTGGTGCCATATCTGAGACTCCATCAACCTGGCTGATACTGTTTACCCTACCCTGGAAATCCTCTGAGACTCTACCCCACCCACTTACAGGCCCACCAAAGCTGCTTTTATGTAATAATGGCTGGTCTTGATTAATGCTTCACAATTTCCTAAATCTTCTCAAACAAGCAACAGCCAGACTCAGTGAATCCCCACACCCCATACCTCTTCCTAAGTGGCCCCATGCATATCACTAGCAGCAACTAGTGTAGATTCACAGCTTATCTTCACCTGGGAATCTCCAACTACAACACAAGAAGTAGCCATCTTAGATTGCTTTACAGCTCAGGCAGGGTGGCCATGGACAAAACACAAGTTGGGGCTGACACTGGCCTGCACCACCCAGGAAATCCCAGAGCCTGTGCACCCAGTGGACAGCTACAGTCCACATTGGAGTACCATGACCTTGCCCCTGCACATCTGACTCTCCATGGAGGCAGAGATTGGTGGTCAGTGGTCATAGCCAGTCCCTGCAAATGACTGACCTGGGTAAATCCCTCCCACTGATCTGCTAACAGCAACCAAGACTCAATTACAAGAAGATGTACTCAGCCCACATGAAGGACACACCTCGAATACCCAGCTTGGATAACAGGGGAGGCTGTAGTAATGTCCTACTACATTAGGACATGCTACCAAGATAGGGAGTCATGGCAACTATACCTAATACATAGAAACCAACACATGGAGGCTACCAAACTGAGGAGACAAAGAAACACAGCCCAAATGAAAGAACAGAATAAATCTCCAAAAAAGAACGAAACAAAATGGAGATAGGCAATCTATCAGATCCAGAGTTCAAAACACTTTATAAGAACGCTCATGGAACTCAGTGACAACCTCAATAGTGTAAATAGATCCAGCCAACAACCCCATCAGCATAAAAAGATCCAGCCAGAAATGAAGGAAATAAAGAAAAAGTTATAGGGAAACAAGTGGGTGAAACCAAGAATCAAATCAATGATTTGGAACATAAGGAAGAAAAAAACCAATCAGAACAAGAAAAAAAAAGAATCCAAAAAAATGAGGAGGACAGCGTAAGCAGCCTTGGGGACAACTTCAAGTATAACAACATTCTCATCATAGGATGCCAGAAGCAGAAGAGAAAGAGCAAGAAACTGGAAATCTACTGGAAAAAATAATGAAAGTAAACTTCTCTACTTTGTGGAAGGAAATAGACATGCAAGTCTAGGAAGCACAGAGAGTCCCAAACAACACAGATGCAAAGAGGCCCACTGGAAGACACATAATTAAAATGCCAAAGGTTAAAAATAAAAAGAGAACCTTAAAAGCAGCAAAAGAAAAGAAGTCAGTTACCTATAGGGGAGTCCCAATAAAACTGTCAGTTGATTTCTCAAAAGAAACCTTGTAGGCAAGAAGGGAGTGACAAGAAATATTCCAAGTCATGAAAAGCAGGGACCCACAGCCAAGATGCTCTACTCATCAAAGATATCATTTAGAATCAAAGGGCAGAAAAAGAGCCCCCTGGACAAGAAAAAAACTAAAGGAGTTTATCATCACTAAACCATTATTATATAAAATATTAACGGGGCTTGTCTAAGAAAAAGATCAAAACTATGAACAATAGAAATGGCAATAAATACATTATCTATCAACAATTGAGTCTAAAAAACAAACTAAACAAAGAAGAACAGAGACAGATCATGGATACAAAGAATGTTTCAATGGTTGCCAGATGGAAGCAGAGTGTGGGGGAATGAGTGAATAGGTGAGTGGATTAAGAAGCACAAATAGGTAGTTACAGAATAGCCATGGGGAAGTAAAGTACAGTATAGAAAATGGAGTAGCCAAAGAACCTAGGCATGACTCATGGACATGAACGGGGTGGTTACTGCCTGAGGGAGTTGGGGGTGATGAATAGAGCGGGTCGAACGGGGAAAAGTTGGGACAAGTGTAATAGCATAATCAATAAAATACAATTTTAAAAAGTGCACAAAACTATGAAGTACAGAATAGAAAAAACATCCACAGGGATCTAGTATTTTCCATGTAGTCAAACATCTAAAATCACTAATGCACAACATGTATTTTTTTAAATCACAATGTTAGGCATGAAATAGAACTTAAAATCCATCTTTAAGTAACCAGCAGTTACGTAAGCCAGCACAAAAAATGGGGACTGAAAAGGACTGGGTGTATAAAAAGGCATAATTTCAATACCACAGTGTTGTTTATTCAAGTTATAATGAACACAATTTCCTAAAACCACAACAAACTTTCTCACTTCTAAGCTCTAATGCAGCACTTAAAGTAACCTGGATAATAATGTAGAACACAACACATGGTTTGGAATGCCTCACTAAACAGCAAGAAGACAAAATATCTAGGAGAGTGAGGTACCCTCAAAAATACTAATTTAATTCTAAGAGTAAGCAAAGCAAAAAAGAACAGGTGCTGTAAGTTATGCCCTAGGTGAGTAATGGCTTCCAAAACACTTCCAAGTACAGGAAGAGACTTTTGGCAACAGCTATACAACTGGGTTTTGATTTAAAGATTTTACTTTAATGGGATTTCATTTTACATTTAAACTACCATTTACTTTATAATGTACAAAGAGATGTCCTCTGTCCTCAAGAAACTTTGAATCCAATTGAAAAAAGAGCAAAATAATGAGAGAACAATCAAAAGGCAATTCATTAAGAAAAATTATGTTGGTTACAACTAGGTCTGAATAGACAAAATTAATCCAGGGAACTGGCTAAGAATCATTAAAAAATAAAGTATGAGAAAAATCTCATCTACTTTAAATATAGTTCAATTTTTAAATTACTAAAAATATTTAATCATGAAATTAAAGGTATTTTCATTCTTTAAGGTGACTGTTACCTAATATTTTAGCTTATAGTAACTATTAGCCAACAAATTAAAGGAATTTTGAACACTGCTGTATTTTCAATGGTTACAAGTAAGTGAAAGGAGAGATGAATGTGGAATAAAGTTACATGATAGAAAAGTGAATTTTTTCAATCAGATTCACTTGTTTGATAAGTAACATTCTAAAACTCTTATGAGTCCAGTACTGTTTTAAGAACCAGGGACATAAAACTAAACAAGTTATATAAAAGCCTGCCTCTATAAAGCTTACAACCTAGTATAGGAGTCTCTTGCTGGAGTGGACAGATGGGCACATGAGCAGATGGACACATAGGCAGTATCAGGTAGCGATAAGTGCTATAATGAAAAAAAATGCAGACTAAGGAAAAGACCTTCAGATCTCAGAAAGTCTGGAAATGAGATATGAATAAAGAATGAGTAAAGAGTAAATCCATTTTTATGACAAGGACTTTTGGCAAAGACAGTAGCTGCAGAACACTAGATTCTTAATGGAGAATTGTAAAGGCATGAGAATCAAAGAACCTGAATATTCTGTTTCATTACTACTCTTACAAGGGGCTTTGTGAGGCAGTTTCAAGACATAAAGAAAGCTGAAGGAATGTCTTATATATTCAGTTATATTTAGATTCACGTCCTTAGATTTTTTGCATATACGGATTTGAATACAAATACTGCATATAGAAGGTCATTCAAGTATCTACATAGTGGATTAAATTAGAACAGCAAGGAACACCGGGAGACCTGTAAAATAAATATGCAGTAAAGGGGTTCAAATCCAGGTAAAAGTTGTAGAATGCAAGAAAAGTGGATCTACTGATAGCTGAGAAAGAGTGGGACTATGTGATGAGATACACGGAAAACAAAGGGGATAAAAAAATTGAAAGTAACATTAAAAGATTCAAGATTTTAATTTTTAAATGATTCCAATGACTGTGTAAGGAGACCAAAGCCTCTTTACGTCACTTCCTTGCCACTGGATTTCTGCTTTTTTTCTAGTTATCAATTTGATTCCTTCATGGCTCTTTTTAATCAGTAATATTTAGCATTACACACTCTTTTAAAATTTGACTTCTCAACTAAAAACTTACTACTCTAATATTCTTATTCTACTCTATTCTGACATAAAGTAATTAGGAAAAGGCATTTCTGTCATGGTTTCTTTTCATGCACATTGGAATTCTTATACTTTTCTGGTGTTTCAGTAAAAGAGTTATGCGGATTTTAGAGGCAACAGGATATAAAAGTTGGGTTAACAGCAGATGCTAGAGGATCAGCAATTTTTTTAAAGGTAGAGTTTTACTAAGATTTCTTTTAAAACCATATTAAAAAGAAGAAAATCAAAACTAATATATTTCAAGGTTGACAGTATTATCCACAATTGCAGAGAATGTTCTTGACAACTTATAACAGTCATATCCTGAATGCGTAAATGTAGTTTATAATCCGGCGGGAAACCCAAGGTCTCTGCAGAGTAGTTCTCACACAAGGAAGACAGTGCTACTGCAGTAGCTATATGAGCTCAGTCCTATCAGTGGAGAGGTAGTGCTGGACCAAAGAGCACTGGACCAGTATTAGGGACCAACTGCATTTCACTAAGTTATTTAGCTGAAGAACTTTTGTTAAGTCTCAGCTCTCTATATCTATAAAACAAGATGGTGATACTAAGCCCATCTACCTTACAGATTATTTTGAGAATAAGATAATGTGTGCGAAAGTGCTTGGAAACTGCCAGGTAGTATTCAAGCTTAAGGTAGCAATATACTCTGTTTCTGAGATAGGAGCTTGAAAGAGAACACCCAAGGGTCGAGGGTTTATTTAGCCACACATGAGGGAAAATTTCCTGTAGTCAGCAATTCCTGTAGTCAGCTACATCTGTAGCTCTGGACTATATTTTTTTCTCTTTAAATACACTGAAGTTCTTATCACTTAGTCCCTTCTAGCAAAGAAAGATTAAAAAAATAAATGATATATATCCTAAGTTAATAGAACAAAGGAAAAAGTAAAGGGCACAGAGGAAGCATATAATCTCAAGAAAACATCTACATCAATGCTTAGGGAAATTAACATCTTAAAAGATCACAAAAATCTAGTTTATTTTTTTAGCAATGTAAGTCAGTAAAAGTACTGCTGGTAAATGACAAAAGAAAAAAACTATGCGTGCCAATAATCCATTTTATAAAAACAAATGCATAAAAATTAACTGACTTATAAAAGAGTAATAACTGCATCAACTGCCCCAACACCCAGTTATCTTCACTGTAAAATACTTAACTGATTAAGGAACAGGAAGAAAAGGTCACTGTAACATAAAAAAAAGAGGCAACTGGGCAAATACATGAATTGCAAAGAACATGGATTTTACCTCTTATTAAGAACTAAATTCAAATCTACTCCCAGTTACTGGTACTCCCCAAGATGCCAATTTATTACAATTAGTTCAGTATGCAGAAAGGCTGAAAAATGAAAGAATCTCCTGTGCTTCCCTAGTCTATAAAATACAGAGACTAGATTCAAACTGGATCAACACAAATGGCAATGTAACACTATATGCACTGGCAAATACAATACTACATGCATTGAAGTGGAAAAAGAATAACAAGGCCATTACCAATTGCACTGGCACTCCAAATGCCAAGGCACTGAAGCTCTGAGTTCAGGGTTTCTAGGGTTCACAAAGGAGATCATGCCAGAATCATGAACAGAAAGTAGGTTCCTTAACCTCAGAAAAACCGTCCTCTGGATTCACCAACTGTAAGTTATCAAGAATGTTCCATCTTTAATATCTGTAATCTGCTGTCCTTTCCTTCCAAATAATCAATATTCCTAAAAGCTCTTAGATGAGAAAGATATAAAGCAAATAACATCCACCACGTAGAATAATGCCAATAACTTGTTTCTCAAGTTGTATAAAAGGATGTTTTAAATTGTATTCCTTCCACATCAAACACATTAAAACAGTTACATGTAGTGCACGAATTAATACCTGTGCTCCTGATACAGGGCCAAAGGGATTTGGTGGTCTCATGACAGGCTGGCTGTATATTAAGGTTGGTTGTGTCATTACAGGTACACTTCCCATTTGAGGCGGCTAAAAAATAGAAAAACATCAAGCTAAAGATATCGACTGATAACTCCTTTATTATAAATAAGTAAACAAGAAGGATGACAAGGAGTAAAGTACTACTACTTCTGCTTTAACTCAAAGAGAAAAATCCTATAAATGCAAGTAAGACTGGAAGCCACAAACTTTTAAGAGTATTGACTTTAGTATGTAAAGTCTTTAATATGCCAATTTTTAACGTCTGTGTAACTGCTTACTACAGCACAGCAGACAAAATAATTTAGACCAAACTTTTTCAAATTTGCCCACTTTAGGCATGGGGAAACTTAAAACTGTAAAGTGACTAAGATATTTCAAAATCAACTTCCTTTATATATCACATCAAGTTCTTATGCCATCATGCAAATGATAACAGGTGGACATAGCTGATTCTCTGAAGAGGTTTACTCTCCATAGTTCTTTCATTTTATTTCAGACATTTTTGGGGAGAATCAAGAACAGGCTTAAATTTGCCCTGGCTGGTGTGGCTCAGTGGATTGAGCACCAGCCTGCAAAGAGAAAAGTTGCTGGTTTGATTCCCCATCAGGGCACATGTCCAGGCTGCAGGCCAGATCCCCAGTTGGGGTCATGAGAGAGGCAACAGGTCAATATGTCATTTGCACATGGATGTTTCTCTCCCTCTCTTTCTCCTTCCCTTCCCATCTCTCTAAAAATAAGTAAATAAATAAATAATCTTTAAAAAGAAAAGACGAGGCTTAAATTTATACACGAGGAGGTTAGTTCATTCTTTACTAAATGAAAACAGAATCTCAATTGACCATGTCTTGCTTTAAAAACCACTACTCCATGGTAACAGGTAACACAAGCACTGACAAAATTGAGCACATATAGACCACTATATTATTTTAGTTAAAATGCAATATAAAATCTTATCTTCCTGTGTGTTTTATTTAATCTTGTAGGTAGACTCTTATTTGTTGACAGAAAGTCACTTTAACTTCATTGCCTGAATTATTTGTATAGACTCCTTTATTATGTAATGATCACCAACCGAAGCTGTGAAACTTCTTCATATACAGGAAAAGAGCTCCTTCCAGGAGATGTAACTGAACAAGTAGCACAGGAGCCACCTTAGCAATACAAGGGGATGTGGTGCTGTCTCCTCTCAGCGAGAGTTCCTCAAACATATACAGAAGGTTGAAGCCACCACACCTCCACTTCTATCTGAGTGGGTCTACACATGGAAAGAGTCAAGATGGAGAGTAAGGCTGTTTAGAATGTGGAGAGCAGCCAGCTTTAAGGTTATAGGGCAGTTTGTACTGCACCAATCACTGTCATAAAAAAATTTCTCTGCCTTTACTAAATTTACCTTTACACAATTAAAATATTGTTAATTCCTCTCTTCCCCTACAGTATTAAGGTTATAAGACCTCACTGGTATTAATATAAGGCCACAGCAACAAATACTTGAAGTTAATATTAATGTCTGAGTTTGTAATGAAGTATTAAATGCCTAGCAAAGTTATGACAGAAAAATAAGCCAAGTAATACTGTGAACATTAATAATGATATCTGTTGTATAATGACTATTCTAGAAATACTTAGAAAACCAATGAATGCTGTGGCACATAGAAGATTCTGTGTTAGGTACTAAGGGTATGAGCGGCAGTAAGTTCTTTTTGCAGTTAAGTGTGTAATAAAAGCACATGAAATATGAATCAACCCATTTTCAAAAACCTGTGTGTACCAAAATACTTACAATTCCATATCCTATCATGCCTGTTGGTGTAGTAGCAGGATAGGCCATTACAGGGGGTGCCTGAAATAGTGAAAGAAAAAATAAACAAGGAAGTATAACTCCTGCATGTCAACTGAGTTCAAGAAATTAATAGCTGTAGTTCTACTAAAAGAATTGCTAAGACAGCCGTGATTAAATGTGATACTTGTGTTCATTAATAACTGTGTCAATTTGTCAGCTATAATTTTTAAAAAATGTGTTGATGCTCAATGAAAAAAGGTGCCCTGAAATTAGCAGAAACGTAGAATGATTAGAAAGAAAAAAGACCCTTTAACTTACTTCAACAGTGATCTAAGATTTCAATGGGCTTTTATAGCTTTAAAAATCTTACAATATCCATAGTTCTACATTTTAAAGTCTATTGACTATCACACACAAATAAAAGGTTACCCAGAGTAATATTACTAAATGTTTTTCTAGGCACTTCAGTTTTTAAGCAAAAAGTAAAAATAAAAAAAATCAAAATCCCAAATCAATTAGTAATTTGATCTTCCAAAAAAATTAGTTTCTAAGGACTTCATTCACTTTTTTCAAAGAACCCCAAAGATTTCAAAGTACTACTGAGCATGATTATTTCTACAAAGTACACAGTTCTTACAGAAAGTATATATATTAGCATTACTTCTTATTTATTCCATAAATGACTTAAACTATCTTCTACAAAGCAGCAAATTGGAAAAGTAATACATTTTTATATCTGTTAATACTTTAATGCTTAAAAGAGCTACCTACCACTAAGATGTGTTTAAGTTTCCCTCCTCCTGCTACTTTAACTCATACTCTAGAAATACGTATTTTAGATATATTTGCTGTCTTAACAACATTCCCTGCCTATGGTATTTTATGATGAAAACTAAAACTGAATGCAGGTGGTGGAAGACCAATAACATTGCTGAAACATTTAAAAAAGACCAAAAAACAAATAAACAAAAAACAAAAACAAAAACAAAAAAACCCCTGAAAATATATGGCAATTTGAACAAACGCATGGAGAAGGTAAATGAAGCGCAACTAAAGTGAATAGTTAAAAGTTTAGTATTTGGATGAGCATATAGAACTTATTGGTCTCTACCTACTTAAAAACTGAGAGCTGCAAGAGCGGCAGACACACTGCCAAGTACAGCAGAAGCCTGTAAGATTTCATGCAGTTATTATTTTCAACATTACCACAATCAACATTTCCCTTCATTCAGAAGTCATCAAGTGCATAGTGGCAGCACAGATACACACACAGACACCCAGCCATCTGGCAGCAAATGGCAGAATATTAAGCAAGAAAAAAAATTTATATTTTCCATGCCATCATCAGAATCAATTCTGCAACACACCCATGAAGTTGGTAGATGCTTGGGAGAATTTTGGCACATTGAAAATCTGAATGTGAAAACAAGTAATAGCTGAAAGGTTATGAGATCCTGCTATAGCAGTGGTTAATAGCATGCCAATTTATTGCAAAAAAGGCTAGTTTTTGGTCACTTACGTATTGTGGAAAATGCATGCCATTCTGTTTTTCCCAGGGAGAACAATTACATAATGCAATAACACTGGATTAGAACAAGTACTTACACAACAGAAAATACACAGAGAGCATTTTAGTTCACATGTACATTCACTAACTACCTAAAATCCCTTGTATTTCCAATATCTAGTGGAAGAACATCTATACTAAAACACTATCAAGGTTGACAAGGGAAACTCAGTCTTTGACATTATCCCCTTGCATATGTAATAGTTCACTGATTACAAGTGTCATTAAAAGATAAAATCTATTAGTAGTGTCAACAGCACAAAATTCAGTGCATCCCATCAACAAGGCTGCATCATGTAACGTCTACTACAGGAAAAAAAGCAAGCATAATTAAAAGAATTTGTAGTATAACATCATACATTTTAATAAAATACCAAAGAATTTTTTGAAATTAAAAAAAATTCAAAAACCTTGACAGTGTTTAAGGATTAATAAAAAGGTTAGAAATGTACAGAAATGTCATAAGCAGCAGTCTACCTAAGTAGTGAATCACGACACCAGCCCTAAATGTTATTAAAAAGAAATTCTATAAAATACACAAATAATTTAATGAAAGGTTAAAAGATGATACATATCATCATATATAACACAGCACCATAAATATAGCTCTCAATAACTTACATCCAAATTTTAGGTGGTTAGGTGTCTGTTACATTCTAGTAGTCAATCGTAGGTAAAGTGCTAGCTACAAATTCCTAATATTTCATACACATTAATACTAATACAATACAAAATAAAAATTTCATGTATCTATCTTCTATGTTATCAATGTATAATTCACAGCTGAGGCTATAAAACCCACTAACCTAACCCTCCTGCCCTTCCCTAATCAGTGAGGTTTGTTACAGTGGGGGAAACACTGGATTCAGGGTCAGAGGAATGTTATTTCAATTTGAATCTGCTTTCTGGTTGCTTGGCGCCTGGAAAAAACATCATGAAACTTCATCCTTATAACTGCAATGATACCTACTCAAACACCTTCACTTCATGAGTGTACCGTTTACAGACTAAAGATAGTGCCTGGGTGTGTATAAAAAGTAAACTAATTGCAAGGTTTTATTATTAGTGATGGTAGTGACTTCTATCAGCAAAAAGTTACTGCCTTAAAAAGGCAGCTAAATCAATATTATGTTCTATTTATGAAGTCTGAAGATATGAGGACTTTTTAGATAATGTCCCACAAAATTTTAACAGCACACTATTTTATGATTAACCTAAGGAAAATAGGGCAATGCCCCAGAAGGTATTTAATAATGAGTAACTGTTACAAGGATAATGGGGGGTCTCTAGTAACAACAAAAAGGCTACAGTGTGTAGCTTGTGTTGTTAAAATGCCCCTATTAGAACACTGTTACAAGAAAATATGTTTCAAATTGTTCCATAAGAAGGAAATGGTCTTCTCTGACCCAGGAAGACTTATTGGGATGGTAAAACAGCAGCTGGCCAAGATTAGGAGTACAACCACGAAGGTACACTGGAGTAATTACAACCGAGTAATTAAAAACAGTTAATAGAACTTCAGTGCAATGCAAACTAATTATTTAGCATATATAATTAATCCTCATTCTTCATAGATTCTGTATTTTCAAATTTACCTACATGCTAAAATATATTTGTAATCAGAAAATAAGCTTATAATGCTTCTGAGGTTATTTATGGACATGTGTGGAGTGGTGAACAATTTGTCTTCCTATGCCATTTGTTCCCAGCTTAGGTCAAACAAAGTGAGGGTCTGCCTTGTTTCAGCTGTAACAGGAAGATGACCAAAGGATGGGGAAGGAAGCAGTAGCAAGAAGCCTTGGCTCTGTGGCCATTGGACAGGACTAGAATCTCAACTCTGGTACCTGTTACTGGGGTGGCCTCAGACAAGTCACTTTAACACCTCTAAACCTCATTCTCTCTTTTGTAAAAGAGAAAATACATAATTTACCAGAAGTAGTTTTTAAGAAAGTTATGATTATAATCTAGGTAACACGCACGTGTGTGTATGTACATGTTTATACCCACACACAGTTGACTTGCTGCTGTTATGTTCTTCAAGTCACACTAACACTGAATTAGTAAGCACTGAACCACTGTTGGGGAAATGTGTGTGTGAACCTAGCAGTGGTTCAGTGTTTGGTGACTTGAAGAACATAAGTGCAGCAAATGAAGAGAATCGACTGTACAAATTATATGACAATATTAATAAAAGCCAAGCAACTATAGTTTCTTTACCAATGGTGAGATCAGAAAAGATTAAATGTTATTTCCTAGGTAAATGAATAATACATCTGAAACCAGTGGTAAAGAAGAGTAGTGATTAAGAGTATATGGCTACCTAGGATCTAAAAATCTACCGTAATTTTTACAAATTCTGTAATCCTTAAATTTGTGTCTCCAATTCCTCATCTGTAAAATGGGAACAATAACAGTTGCTACCACTTAAGGCTAATTTAAAGATTATAACCATTATTTACTAGAATATGACTGACACAAGTAACCTTTAAACAAACTGTAGCTACTAAAATGTACCTGCAAGTAGTCAATTAAGCCTCCTTAAAGGAAATAGACTATTTATATTTCTAAAACTCAATAATGACAATCTTTTCATTTATGCCTATCACTTTAAAAACATTTTTATGTTACACATTTATCTAGATTATTCATGTTAGTACATCATAAGCTCTTCTGACTCACCATTGTTGCAGCATTCCAAGCAGTTGTTGGTGCAACTTTTGGTTGCCAGTTAGACCCTCCAGTTAGCTTCTTTTCACCTGGCTGGCTCCAATTTACGTCACTTTAAATAAATATAAGTAAGCATAGTAAATATGTGTTATTATGAAGTTTCTTTATTACATATTTAGACTGAAAACAGAGCAGTCAAGATGCAGACGACATCTCTACACACACTTTCTAGATGAAAGCCAAATCCACCTACAAGCAGCACCTGGGAAGAAATACAAATAAAAACTCACTTCTTAGTGGTTCCATTTCCAATGCCAAGATCTAGGACAGGAAGAAAATAAAGCAGTTAAAACCTAGATTTAAAAAAAAATAAAACAACTTATTTTGAAGAAGAATAGAGGACCCAAAGAGTACTTACTGCCTACAAGGTTGGCCAAGGATGAATCCAGATCATCAGATACTAACTTGTTAGGTGGAAGTTTGGCAGCAGGAAGACTCTGGTTCTGAGAGGCCACTGTTGGTTTGAGGAGTCCACCTAGTTCATCAAAGCCTTAAAGTTACAAACAGATGAAATAGGACTTGTAAGGAACTTTATAGTGCTACAGCTTTCTAAAGGAGGTCTCTGCCTTTTCTCCTTGTTTGCTAATTTACTGGAGAAGTCCTCCAAAATTTGGTAGTAAATATACTCTTAAGTTAAAAAAGGGCCCTGGCTGGTGTAGCTCAGTGGATTGAGCGCGGGCCTGCGAACCAGAGGATCGTGGTTCCATTCCCAGTCAGGGCACATGCCTGGGTTGCAGGCCGGTTCCCTGCAGGCCAACTCTCAGCAGGGGACGCACAAAAAGCAACCATACATTGATGTTTCTCTCCCTCTCTCCGTCCCCTCTAAAGATAAATAAATAAATAAATAATTTTTTAAAAAAAAGTTAAAAAAGAAGAAATTCACCAGTAAAGTGAACTGACTGAGAAGGCTATATATGCTTTGACAGAATAAGTTGTCTTATGATAAAATTACTTTAAGGTTAAAGGGGATAAAGAAAGAAGCACTCAAGTAAACTATTCTTATTCCCAAGTTGTAAAGGAGAAAGGAATAAAATGCAATTTTTCCCCTCACCTAACAAAATTTTCTTAAGACTCACTTATACCTGAAGCAATACAGGCAAAAAATACATATCTAGAAACCTTGAGGAAAGTTTCTATTAAAAAATAATATTTTGCCTGACTGGTATAGCTCAGTGGATTGAGCACAGGCTGCGAACCAAAGGATCACTGGTTCAATTCCCAGTCAGGGCACATGCGTGGGTTGCGGGCCAGTTCCCAAATGGGGGGATGTGTTGAGAGCCAACCACACACTGATGTTTCTCTCCCTCTCTTTCTCCTTCCCTTTGCCTCTCTCTAAAAAAATAAATAAATAAAATCTTTAAAAAAGGAGAATATTTTAAAAAGAAAAAAAAGAAATAATATTTTGACCTTTTTATACTCTTCAAAGTGGTGAATGTTAAGTATATGTAAAATAGTATATTAAAGCCAGTCAAAATGAACCATCAGGTAAATTCTTTGGTTCTGTCTAAAATCAGCTGAACTAAATTATACCTTAGAAATTGCTAAATAATGTTCTAATTCCATAAAACCATGTAGTAAACAAGGACACTGCTTAGAATTTGTTTAAAAAAAATCCCTTATGGTTCTCTACCAAAGGGAAGATAGAAGGTGAGATAATCCAATCAATGGAACCTAGAGGACGAAGAGCATAATCTGAGGATGCCAGAGAATTTGAAAAAGTCATCAAAGATGGTGGTTTACAAAATATAAACAATTGGTCTATATTTTCTTTACCCCTTTTCCCAGCAAAATTAACTCAAAAGGAAAAAGTGCGTCAAAAAACATAATTATAAGCCTACTAGTGTAGAGAAAAAGAAAATACTTAGTCCACACATATTCATATCAGCTTACTTCTTTATTTTTGAATGGCAACTAATTGTATATTATAAAATTAAGAATATCTCAATATATTTCTTTAAATGGTTTGAATTTGAACCAAAATTCAATGGAACTGGCCATCCCATGGAAAGAAGAGAATTGTCAATCTGACAGAAATGCTTAACTTTTATAAATTTCAAAAAAATGTTCCAAACAAAATGTTAAATGGAAATAATTAAGTGGAAACTTGGTTCTATGATTTAAAGTACTTTGAAGACAAATGAACAAGCATACTATAGTAAGAATCACCCTCAAAACAATACAAAACCCCTATACCTACAGTTCTGATATTTAATACATTCTAGCTGTTTATAAATGGACTATAGAAGTCAAAGCATGACAGATTCTATTTTCCTAGTTTTCAAAAAGCCAATTTCCTTTCAGTAAAGGTAAAAGTTGTAATGAATAAAAGGCCTAATAATCTACACACAGCCACTATCACTTTAGTTCTCTAATATGAGCAAAATTTCTTCCCTGCCCTTCTCATTCAGTTCTGGGAGAAAACAAAATCTTCCCAGAGTCAAAAATGCCACAAAGAAAGAGAAACAGTTAACAGTCCCTTGACGTTCTCATCTAGTGCTTGGGAGAGGAGGCATAACTTCTTTGGTTAGTGAAATTTAATCTATTTATATATGTTAAAAGGAGCATTATCTATCCTTACACAGAATCTAAATTAGAACAGTATAGTAAAGTTAATAAAACAATTTTTTCTTACCCCCAGAATCTATAATAACGTTGGTAGATTTATTTCCAAACACAGATTCAAAGTCAACATTAAGGCCAGCTGAAGGATGGGGCTGTGCAACTGGAGAAGGAGTAAATCCTAAGAAAAAACAAAATGCAAAGAGCTCAATTCTTCAATAAGTCTACATATATCTCTCTTTAATGTTAACAGAATGAAAAAAGCAATATATTCCCACAACAAAAATAAAGCCAACCCTCAAAATGTTTCCTACACCACCACATCTTTTTGTGATTACATGACCCATAACAAAAATCCCACTGACAAAGAAAACAAAAACATAACACCAACTGATGTTGAACTAGTAGTATCTTTCGTTACAGGAAAAAAAATTTTTTTACACCTAATGTTGTATATTGATGATCTCTTAAAAAATGAACACATCTAAAATATATACAATGTGAAGATTTATTTGGGAATGATATAAGTAGTCTATGTTGCTTTAAAAATAGATGAATCCATTTAATACCTCTAAGTCTTTTTCCTTCTACCAATTCACCTTCCATATTTCTCTCTTTCCTTCCTTCAATGATTAATAAAGTTATACGGTTACATTCATTTCAGATGTGACAGGATTCTGAAAGTCACAGCCCACTAATCCTTACTTTCTCCTTGTATCATGGTGCCTGTTGAGTATCAAAACCCACCTCCCACCCCAACAAACCAGACCATTTTGAACTCCAACTTCAACTTACTATTCCCAACAGTGGGGTTAACAAATATACAATCAAATACTCTAATTTACCTAACTCCAGTCGAAAATACCAGAATATAAAAAGCAACCCTTATTCTTTCTTGTCTGTTTTGTACTGATACTAGTGGTATGAAGTCAACAAACACCCAGCTCATGAAATGAGACTACACTGAGGTAACAAATATAAGGTTTTCAATTGTGTAAGGTTGTATTTTTGTGAGGTGAGGTTCTGAGTTTCCAGGGGCTGAAAAGAATTTAAAAATCTAAATTTTAAATCTAAAATTATTAGTACTCTCACATGGCTTGGGGAGCTTTCAAATCACTGAGTATATGCCCTAATAGAGAATAGTCTAGCAAAGATCACAAAGAAGGAATTCTTTCACTTTGTTAATAAAGGCTGTAACAAATGGCTCCTAAGTTTTCTTCCATCTCTAAATTCTATGAACTCAGAATGCAAAAAAGGAAGATAGGAAGGGAGGAGGAAAGGGAGGGAAGGTGGGAAGGAAGGAGGGAGGGAGAGAGAGAAGGAGGGAGAGAGGGAGGGAGGGGGGGAAGGAAGAAGAAAGGAGAGAGAAAGGAAATCTGATATTAGATTAACAACTGTATCATTAGGGAGAAGTTATAGTTTTAAGTCCTAAACATAGGCTCTCTTTCTTCCTCTTTCAAGCTTTCTGCTGAAGGACTTTCAGTATGTCAGAATCTCACTTTGAATTCTTAATGTACACCACACCAAGATATAAAGAAGTGCAATACAATGTTGTAACAAAAAAACTGGTCTTTAAAAAAACAAAACAGTAAAAAGTAGGACAAGATTTGGTGAAAAGTCAAAAAAAATCCTCAATGACGGGGGCCAGAAAGCAATGACTTATTATTAACAATGACTCACACAATCTGGTACACATCAGTAACACTACTTTAAAAGTAGCATTTTATATCATAGCATGAATATTCTGAATGGTACAAATTTTAAAGAATGTACAAAAAAGATCTTATTTCCCTAAGTACTTTAACCCTTAAATCAAAGACACTGGTCATACAATGACAGCACAAATACCATCAAAATGCAAAATAATTTGGTATATAAATCTGACCATTAGTCAAAAGGTTCCTAAAATTATACAGACTTGACAATTTAGCAGCATTTTAAATCGCACAAACTGTTTTAAGAATTATACCATGCATGGGTTTACTGGTTCTTTTCCCTACAAAAATACCTACTCAAGAAAGACAAAACTCTATCATGCTAAATTATCATAAAACTCTATCATTACAGTGTGAAAAGCATACAAACTGTTCTTTAAATCCTTCTGGAAACAATACTGGCTATAATGTCACTGAACACTAGATGATACATGGAACAATAATTGATAACTAGGACGGTAAGTGTGTCAAATTCCTATTTTTCTCCCACTGTCTCTCTCCCACTGACTTTCTGCAATTTGACTGATAATTAGACATAAGCCTATCTTTTATAATAACACAAAAACAACTTTATTACTTCCTGTAAAGAGAGGAGCCATTTTCTGAGGTTCCCAGGAGGATCCATCTGTGAAATTACATTATCACCTTAAAGTATAAAAGGTTTGGAAGTATACAAAGTAATTCAAAGCCAGTAGTTTAAACTTAAAAAGCTTCTACACAGACACAGAAAACACGTAAACATGAAATTTTAAATAATCTGTAATAGCTGATTAACTACCATGGAAGCAAGCAACATATTTTCAAAGTAACAGTCTTTTAAGTAATTAATAAATGCTGGTAACACACACACCTTAAAGGTTAGAGTTCTGCATTATAATGTCAATGCCTATTATCAACTTATTCACCCTCTGTCCCTGGATCACTTTTTGGAAGACTGTCAAGGGTTGTCAACCTTTAGTTTTCAAAAGTTATAATATTAATATTACCATTTCACAAGGAAATTTTAGAGACCAAAAAAAAAAAGAGAGATGAACAGACTCTTTGAGTAAAGGTCAACTTTAAGAAATAATCACTATGTTGAACTGCCTACACTTCCATTTCACCAAGGCCTAGTGAAAACTGTTACTAACCAACACTACTTCATAGAAGAACATTTAGAAACCACTGCCCTTCAGTGCAAATCTCAAGAGGACGATAATATATTAATGGAAAGGTACAAGCTGAACAAGCTTTGGGGACAGTAAGACATTTCAAACACCTTTAAGAAAAATTAGCTAGGTTGTTAATGGATTTTGGTGGCAGTTCCCTGATAAATGACACCTTGTACTTTTTTCTGAAAAGAACTGCTACTATTTATTAATTCCTATTAAACACTATGCAAAAACTTTATAAACATGGCATTAAATGTCATAATAACCCGCCCTGGCTGGTGTAGCTCAGTGGATTGAGCTTGGGCCTGCGAACCACACAATTGCGGTTCAATTCCCAGTCAGGGCACATGCCTGGGTTGCGGGCCGGTTCCCAGCAGGGGATCCACGAGAGGCAACCACACATTGATATTTCTCTCCCTCTCTCCTTCCCTTCCCCTCTAAAGACAAATAAATTAAATCTTTAAAAAATGTCATAATAACCCTATGATAGTTATTATTATTCTTATTTTGCAGATTAGGAAACTAAAATATTATAAAATTTACCCAAGTTATCAAGAATTACAACCTGTCCTGGCTGGTGTGGCTCAGTGGATTGAGCAGTGGCCTGCTAACCAAAGGGTCATTGGTTCGATTCCCAGTCAAGGCACATGTGTGCGCTGTGGGCCAGGTCCCCAGTGGACAGGTGTGCAAGATGCAACCACACATTGTTGTTTCTCTCCCTCTCTTTCTCTCTCCCTTCCTCTCTTTCTAAAAATAAATATATAAAATCTTTAAAAAAAAGGTGTAAACCCCAATTTGTTTGATTATACAATCTATTAGGGGTTTTCACTTTATACTAAGTAATTAATCTGATATAAACCAGTAGGCAAAAAATTAATTATTAATTATTTTAGCTATAGAAATTAACCATATCTATTCATCAGGACTATTCAAGTTTTAGGAACTTCTTGAGCTTTTCACAGAAAATGTTGGCCAAAAAGTAAACCCTTGGCAATTTAAAAATTTAAGAACAATGCAAAAACAATCAGTGCTCAAAACTGTACCTGATGATTAAATAATAATTTAGGTAAAAAGTATATTCCAAATACAAAATAATCTGCATACATAAGATAGTTTTAATGATAATTCTATGCGCCAGGGATAGTGCTGGTCAGCGTTGGTGGTATAGTGGTAAGCATAGCTGCCTTCCAGGGATAGTGCTGGATGTTATAAAGCCAGATAGGTAAACCTCAAGGCAATCCTACAAAGACGTTATTTATTATCCCAATTTCCATAGGTTTAGAAAGGTTAAAAACTTGGTTGGGTTAAGCCACACAGGTTAGGGAGTAGAACTGGAATCTAAACCCAAGTTCATTGCATTCCAAACATATTTTTCCATCTAATGAATGCCCTCATATATTTCATTTTAAGCACTTTTAACCACATCCAATTCTCGCTGCCAGTCAAAAATCTCAATTCTTCAGCTTTGTCAAACTTACTTTTTAATAGCAACTAAGTAATCAATTTATGTACACACACACACACACATGCACAAAATCAGCTGGATTTCAATGTTTTAATTCTACTGCATTGGTCTAGAATATATTTGGAAAGACAGAGAAAATATCAAATTGGCCATACCTCTTTGGAAATTGCATGCCATTTCTATGCCTTTTGCATAGTGGTGAAAAGCATGTCTCTCTGTCCAGCAGAATCTCCACTAACAGCTGTGCAACAACTTAAGTCAAAGTCATCTACTGTTCTATCATTACACCTATCTGAACAGCTTTAAATTCCGTAAGCCTGTAACACTAAAATGTTATAAACTTTTCTGAGAATTTTAAAGTTTTGGGTATAAATGAAAGTAACTGAAAGATGACAGGTATCCATTCACAACACAATAATGAGTTTCAATCAAGGAAACAAAATTCAGCAATTATTGATCTGTTCTTTAAAAGCAAATAAGTATTTTTCTTACAAATACTTTAAAAAATTCATTTTAAGAAAAACAATAGAAAGAAATTCCTCTTGCATTAATGGATAAATTTTAAACATAGCATTACAAATCCCCAAATAAAGCAGCTAGCTATAGTAGAAGCATCACGGCACATATGGATAGTATTAGGATAAGCCTGAGTATCAGAAAAACAATCTGACAAGGTACCTTGGTTTGGTGGGGTTTAGTGGATATGAATACTGTAAACAGTTTGTGCTCAGACTCCTCTGCCTGGATGGGGTGGGTGCAGGAGGCACACCCTCCCAAGACTCACTGTGGAGATCTTCCCCTCTTTATTTAACTGGAACTGAGGGGAGCCCTGGTCTGGAAGTGGGGGTGGGGTATCCTGGGCCACAGAATGCTAGTTGCTTTAGGGGTACCCATGCCTCTGCCCTCACCTGGAATCATTGTTGCTGCATCTAATCAAACTTCTCCAGAAATAAAGTGAGAATAATTCTTAAAAAAAAAAAAAAAAAAAAGACTCCAACAAGGCATATGAGTGTGTGTGTGGGTGGGCTGGGGGGGGTGGGGGTAGAGCACAGTTAAAAGAAAAATAGAGTTATTAAAAACAAACAAAAACCCAGGGGAGTCCAGGTACTTGGCATTTTCAAATGAAAACTCACTAAAAAGAGCACTTAAGTCTTCATTATTAGTACTATATTTAAAATACATATATATTATATTCACAACAAATTTTAATAACCAAAACTGTATCTGCTTAGATAAAAAAATATGAAGAAGTTGGCTTTTTAGCTAATATTAATCTGTTGTCTAATGTCTTATTTTACAGATGAGGAAGCAGGTCTAGGCAAGGTTACAGGCATGACATAGCTGGGACTACCACCCACTCCCCCTGACTTGTATATAATTCAGAGTTCTTGTAACTTTAATGAGGACAAGCTCCCCAGCACACTCAGCATCGTATGATGAGATCAAGGTCCTCCTCTGGAAGGGGTTGTGGAGGCTACACCAGCTATCCTCTGATTTTTATGGGTTGTTCTTAATCCTACATAGCACTGTTTGGCAAACTATAGGCTTGGCCTATTTATTTTTACAAGACCCTGTGAGCTAAAAATAGTGTTCACATTTTAAAAGGTTGTTAAAATGAAAGAAAGGCAGAGAAAACAAAATGAGAGACAAGAAAAATGTACAATCAAGATTTTCTGTATCCTGTAAACACTCAAGTATTTACTATATGGTATTTACATATAAAGTTTACTGATCACTGTTCTAGAGCAGAACTAGCCAGTAGAACTTTCTAATAATAGAAATGTTCTATAAATCTCTCATGTACAATATGGTAGTGGCTAGTCACACATGCCACTGAGCAATGAAAAGTGTGGCTAGTACCATTTAGGGAATCATGTTTTAATTTTATTTAGCATTTAGTTGTAATTCAAGTTTAAATGACAGCATGTGGGCAGTGGCTACTCAGGTGACGCAGCTCTAGGCCTGGCACACCTTGGGTGGTCCTTTCATGCTTTCACTACTCTGAGGAAGAAACTATGGGAATTTTTATTACACAACTTACTTCTTAGAACTTAACTTGGGTTGTAAGGCTTCTTATGAAAAAATGTCTCATCTAGGGAGGCATCAGCAAACGATAGCTGCATGTCTTTGTAAATAAAGTTTTGGAACACAGCCATGTTCTTATGTTTACGTATTTTCTATGGCTGCTTTCAGGCTATAATGTCAAAGTTAAGTAGCTGCGACAGAGACTGTGTGGCTCACAAACCAAAAATATTTACAATCTGACCTTTTAGGCATGAGTTTACTGACCCCTATTCTAGACTAATGCCTAATGGCTGACATGTTTGATTTTGTTTCCCTTTCTGTGCTCATTTTCATTAAAAAATGAGTATTTAACAAGTTTTTTTCTATTGACAAAAATCAGCACATGTAAGGTTTTTTTTGTACACTTTCATTTGTGCCATTTGTTCTCAGAAAGAGAATATAAAGACTTAAATGGGAGTCTGTACTTACTTAAGTGAAAAGAACTTTTTGCAGGGCAAAGTTGCAAGTTTGCTGCCTCAGGCTTTGCTCCCAATAACTGGACTATCTCAGTCGATTTAACTTTTCTAGGACTCAGGTGATTCATCATAAAATGGTGGGAATATTCGCTTACCAGCATGAGTGTTGAGCTGGAGGTCTTTGAAAAACTCTGAATCACCAGTTTTATTATTTTGATTTTCAAATGCACCTGCTCACCTTGGCTATATAAGGCCATCAATTTTACTAATCTGCATTGCTTTTTGGTCTTCTTTGTCTCAACCCATAGGCCTTTAACTTCAGAAACATTAGGAAAATGACATTTCCAGTATATATTCCTCGTTATAGACCTTCCTTGAAAAGCCAAACTAATTCAGTAACTCTCATATAATGGCTTTTATTTTTTTATTCTGCTTCTGTTTGAACATGAAATAGTAAGAGCCTTTAGCTTAAAGTCGCTGCCCTCCATTCTGTCCCTTTTCAGTGCATATAGATGTGACAGCCTGAAGTCCATGCACTGTTCTAACCTAAAACAGGAAATAACATATGGCCCAAAGTGAAGACATCTGTTTCCTATCTCCAAATTAAGAAAACAGACTAAAAAGATATGAGCAGCCATATTTACTAAACATATACTAGTTCATACATACTCAATATAAAGAATATATACACTTGTAAGAAATAAAAAAATAAACTCCAAGGATAACTCTAGTAACCTCTCACTATCAAGCAAATCAAGCACTCCGTTTGACAAATTTTCTAAAAAATAACAAAATGTAAAATTTAGTTTCAATCACTTTTTACACAATTTAATGTATTATAATGACATAGAGGAATTATTGCAATGCATAATTACACTTTGGAGCTATCAGACTAGTTACATATAACTAGAGTACCTGCCTTGGAACATTCTCAAGTCTCCCAACTATTGCCTTCTTAGTCACCCCCTTCCTCCTCCTCTTTCAAATACATCTAACAGTGTATTCAGAGTATGGCCACATGACCTCTACCCAGGGTTACACAGATGACTTGTAACCCTGGGTATAGATCACCTTAAGCAATTCTGTTGATTTGCATGAAAGCAGTTTCACCATCTTTTAAGGGAGGTTTTAAGCATCATTTTAGCAGGACTCAAAAATATTTCAGTTTCATACATACTTAAAAATTTACTCTTCTTGAGTAATCATGGTGTGAAATTTACTGCAATTAGAGGTTATTCAGTTGAAGTTGCTTTATAGTCTCTACTTTTAATTTATCTCAAGGCTAACAATGAAGTGAAATTCTTAAGACACAGACAGAGGATATACATGGATTTTAGACATCTAAAATTGTACCAGTCACAGTTCAAAAAGGAAAAAAAAGATTAAGATAGCTACTAACAGAACCACCCTGAAAGCTACTATCATAAGCACTCTCTCCCATAAATACAGAGGAAAAATATAATAAGCACACTTGAATGTGCAAATTTAAGGAATGTTACTCTTCACCCAACTCTCCTAATAACCAGCTCTTAGAACTAATACACAGGACGCAGCATGTGATGCTAGACAGTTTGAGTATTGCAATATAATATGACAGACAATAAAACACTAAAAAGTCTAACTTTAAAGGAAATTTTCTCTTCTAAAAACTTGCATTAAATGAAATTAGGGATATTAGTGTCAATTAAAAAACCTCAGTACATTATTGCTATCCAGTTATTTTAAAACTTGATATTAAAATCCAAAGTAATTATTTCAGTGTTTTAAAAAATAATGAATGGATACATTAAAAAAAAATCCTTAGGCAGTATAAACATTAATTGGAAAGAAAGGTTAAATGGTACATTACCAACAAACATTTCATGAGTAGGTGTCCTAGTAGTAAAAGTGGATACATCTGAAGAAATGGGAAGGTGAACATCACCACTACTTTTTGTGAGGAAAGGATTTAAGCTTGGAATGGCATCATCAACAGCATCTACAGTAGCAGAGAAAGGATCTGTGTAGTCCAGTGCATTACAGCAAAACGAAGAAAGGAAGTAAATTAATTAGTATTGTAATTAGTCAAAAGATGCAAAGTGAAAAGTAGTAGCTTTATTATTGTTTATTAATCTTAAATGCAAAAATACCTAATCAACGAGAAGGAGAACTGTACTTAACATATTTTAAAGTGAATTCTCAGGAAAAAAAAAACATTAATAGTAGCACACTAAGGGCCGATCTGCTTTCTCACATTAGGAAGCCATGGTACCAGGTAGTTAAAAAAGATTAATAAACAAAATGCTTCTGTAAAAGAGCCAGCCACCTCAACCCATTTTCCAGCCCTAGATGGGAATACATTGGCTTTGGTGGCACAGCTGTGTTTACTCAAAGCTGGTAACTCTTGTATAGGTTCAGAGGTAGGAAATAAGAAAATAAAGATAAAGAAAAGATCTAATGATGGGGTAAGGGATCTTAGAAAATTAAGAACAAAGGCCATTTAGTAGACTGTGAACAGCTTTGAAGGCTGAACTAAGAGTTTTAAAGACTGGCTTTAAAATTTTGTTGAAGAAATAACAAAAGTATTGTTCACGATTGTGTGTGTGTGTATATATGTGTATATATATATATGTATGTTAGCGTATATACACACACACACATATATATACACACTATTACCAAATTCTACACACAAAGTTGTTTTAAAATCCAGTATTTATTGTACCCATATCTCATTCAAGATAATTGTCATTCTAATGATTGAAAGCCATTCGTTCCACCTTAAGTAAACAGAGAGGAAAATATAGAGTAGCAAAAATATAGTGTCAGAATTTTTTCTCTTGTAAACACAATAAAAAATGAAAAGACAACAACTGGTTGTCTACTCTAATTTGTGACTCTCACTGAATACCGTGGTACCTTCACAGTATCAAGCACTGTATTTTAATCTAAAACTGTGTGATGGAACAGTAAGCAGGCAGCAATGACCAAAGACCAGTCTCATTCACTATGATATAGGCATACTTTCTTTAAAGTCAATAAATTCAAGGCATATACACAAATCCCACGTTTACAAAAGAAAAATATAAAGAGAATATTGAGGTTACTGGCTTAAATATAATCTTTTAAAAATCTTTTTAAAACATTAATTTTTGTATCATTTAAGGCCCCTTCTAGGAATTAAGCATTAATATGGAACATCAATTCACAGCCAAAAGTCAAGTCTTACAAAGGTATCAAAACTCATTGGTGTACTATGCAAACTCAAATGAATCATGTTTTAATATCTTTCTCCCTCCACTCTTCAATAAATGGAACATTGAGGAAAAAGAATCAGAAAAAAAAATAATTCAGAAATAAAAAGTTGAAAATAGGTATGTTAGATTTTCTGTATTAAATAAAATTGTAACAATAACCACTCTTGTACAAGAGCTGTATTAAGTTTAGAGTTGATCAATTTGGTTCAAAGTCCTATTTTTTAAATATGCAATAAGGGCATGGAGTTGTAAAGTACATTAAACTCTGTTGGACTATAAGCAACAAAGAACACCTCTCCAGTTTTCCAGGCAAAAGAAGCCATGAGAGAGGCCATTATAAAAAAAGACACACTTTTCTCAAACAGATCCATTGGTTTATGGGAAAATGTGTGTTTGGGAAAGGTCACTAGTTATCTGCTGTTCTACTGATTGATAGTGTTTTACCCATGTGCATAATATCAATCATTTTTTATTATTTGAAACATCCTAGAGAAGAATATGCAAGTACATATATATTGAAGTCAATAAGACTACAAGAAAAAACAGCTTTTAAACTACATGACAGAATACTACAGGTACTCTACATAATGTTAATATAGGGATGCACACTATACTATAAATAATAAAAACATTCATTAAAACAAAAAAATCATGTCCTAGCTATTCCAATTAAACTTCACTCACTAGACTGGCAACTTTACTCTAAATTCCTTAAACTTTTTAAAATTACATTTTTCTTTGTTTTTATCATTATGAATTTGGAAGTTTAATTTTGTTACACTAGAGGCATAGAAAAAAATTCAAAAAAGTAAAAAGAGAGATTAAAAAAGAACCAGTCCAGTCATAGTCTAGTCTTTACACACAGAAAATTGAGTTTCTTTTCAAAAAAACATTACACTTTGTGCCAGTTGAGAGTAAAGCAAATTAAACTTCAGAATAAAAACTTCTGTTTGGCCTGAACTAAATTTTAAAAACCTGCTTAAAATATACAACAGTGTACTAAGTTGACAATATTGTATATTTTAGATCTGTTTTAACATTTTTCAAAGCAATGAAAACTTACATTGTCTCACATATTAGTATTCAATACCAACTGCTTGGTTAGACTCGAGACCATTTCTTGAAAAACCAAAGGCTCATTAATAACGTAATGAGGGGAACAGGAAAGCTTGTGTTCTCTCTCTTCGATAGAATCTTAAATGCCTTTCACATAAACATACAAACCTTACTTCCCTTTAACTCTCTATCACTAACCTATCTGTGACTGGGAATATACATCATCTCTGTGGTGCTTACAATAAGAATTAAATTAAATTCCTGATCTGTTAACATCCATTTTTAGCAAATGAAAAGCAAGAGAAGCACAGGATAATATAATCATCAAAAATAAGTATCTCTCAGCACTATAAAGGTAGCATGAGGTAAAATGTTACATATTTCAAATGTTCAGGTAAATGGTTAATTTCAAAATCTTTAAAAATTTATCATTATAATCAAACCATTTTATATATAAGATTTATTTATTTATCTCAGTCTAACTTTAATCTTAACAATAAAGTAAAAGATCTTAATTTGAACTGCATGGAAATGAACGATCCACTACGTTAAAAAAGCATTCAAAATTTTTGCTTAAAATTCTCTTCAACTATCCAATATGCAAAAGTCAAAACTCTGAAATTATCACCAACTCAGAAACCAAAAATCTTTATGTGAAAGTCAAGGCAAGATTTAATTCTTCACCTAGAAGGGTAGCTTAGTTGGTTAAAGTGTTGTCCTAATACCTCAAGGTTGTGGGTTTGATTTCCTGCCAGGGCATATACAAGAATCAACCAATGAATGTATAAAAAACTGGAACACAAACAAAAAAAAAAATCAATGTTTCTCTCTCTTTTCCTTCTTCTCTCTTGAAAATCAATAAATTAAAAAAATCAAATGTTCATTAAAAACATATTTAATTCTTCTTAAATTGGGGAGTTCACAGTAAAGATCACTGTCCTTTCCTCATTTATAATGATAAACTTTTCTGCCTCTGTATGCTCCCACTGTACTTGACTTATATTTTTAACAATTTAAACAGTCTCATTTGTATACAGCAAGTGTAATGTTAAATTATAGAAAAATTTTTGATAAAGATTGTACACAGGGCAAAATAACAAAAAATGGAAAAATAAAACATAATTAAATGTATTCCAACATATTGTATTCACACATAGACTGCTATGGAATATTTCTCATAATAGATACAGAACAATTCTTAAGGGCTGAAATTACTTAAAATTATTCTCCCATGGTAACAGTATATTTGCCTTCCTAGGTGAACTTAAAATAATTCCAAACAGTTAATATTCCAAATAGTTAAATTCTTTAACTTGTTATAAAAATTAATTTTATATGACGTTCAGACAAAACAATTTCAGTGTTAAGGTTTTTTTATGCTATATTAGTTCTCATTAGCCTTCTGTAAAATTTTTCATTATGAGAAAAACAACTTTTCAATTTTAATTTAGAAAGACTATTCTTTTTTAAAAGGAAGCAAAGTGAAACTGCTTAAATGACCGTGCTACTTCTACTACCCTTTTGTAAAGCAATGTACAATAAGCAAAAGATAAGCAAGTTTTGGCAGATTAAAAATCTTAAAACTAGGACTTATTATTAGGACATTAGGAGACTCCATTCTTAATCTGAAATAGCTGTCTATACTCCATGCAGATAAATTATTCTAAAACATCTGATTTTAAACTAGCTTATAATTTTTAGAAACTACTACTCCCAGATCTTAAGCTTTAGCTAAATTAAACTTGCCTTCAGAGACCACTAGTTTTTAGTTAAGTTATGGCTCACAAAATTTTGCTAAAAATCTATTATTTTAGTATTCCTGTTTTCTGACCTAAATTACAAACCAGAAATAACCAGTCTAGAAAAAAAGAAAATGCCCATTCATTCAACAAATATTTTAATTTACCTATTATAAACCAGACTTTGGGGGTATAGCACTGAGTAAAGTTATTTAAAAATTTCTGCCTTCACAGAGATTATGTTCGATTATATAAAATAGAGCCTTAAGAAATAACTATAAAAAAGTTCTTAAAACTCAAATTATTAAAAAAAGATGAAAAGTCTTAATTCATACACCATAATCTAATATTTTTTAATTTATCTTTGTTATGAGAGGTAAGCCAATCACAATTCAGATTTTACATGAGTCATATATAAATTTTAAGGTAGCTTGCCATTCACTAGAGTTCTCTAGACAGTGTCCTTTCTCAGAATCTCCTTACCCTCCAAAGTAATTTTTGAGTGTTTGTAACATAATACTTTCATATAATACAAACAGAAGCACCAAAACCAACCAAAAAAAAATGATCTGAAAACAGTCAAGACTGTCTAAGCAAGACTGCCTAAAAATCAACATGACGAGGCAGGCTTACTCCTTCAAAGATGCCAAGATCATGGTCATGACATGGTCACCTCCAGATCAAGCAACTACTTAAGGGCAGTGAACATTCCTGTTAGTACCAGGGGAAAACCTGTGAATACCAAAATCTTATAGATCTGAATTAAATCATCATTTTAAATACAAGTAGGATAAAGTTTGTCATGACATTGCTGGTCAGAACATGGTTCATTCATTGCCTGGTAACACCACATGGGTTTTATTATATACTTACATCAGATGAGTTCCTCCGCCCCCCACCCCCCACAAAGTAAATGTTTTTTCTATACCAAAAGTTAAATGACTATGACTCAATTTTCTGATTACAGAGTATAAATTCAACACTGAAAAAATAATTTTATGCTTATACATTTTGTCCTTCATTTCACCTTCATTAAACCCCATTTCATAATTTAAATGAACATAAATTCTAAAGTTACATTTATAAATAAAAATGTCTTTCAAAAGGGCAAACTGATTTACTACCATTTTAATATTTTCTAAGTTCTCATGTACCAAGCATAATCAAAACTACATAGATAAGTAAAATACCACAGAATAAAGAGGGGAGACGCCTATACAACATACAAAGCAGAATTCATTAATGCTTACCTCCCCACGTACTTGCTACCTGAGAAGCAGTTGACATAGGAAGTACAGATGGGTGAAAAGTTGACTGTTGCAAATCAAGCAAATCATTTGGTAGCTTTGATGTGCTATAAGGATATTTTGAAAAGATGATTTAATTATTAGATAAGCTTTGCTACATTAGCCACTCCCTTCTCCCACCCCAACAAATAAGAACATTAAAGAGAAAACCCCAATAATATAAATCTCAAAAGGAGGACAAGTTTCAGCAAGGTAACAATGGCATATCCCTCATACAACACAGTATTTCTAAGGAGGCCTAGAAAAATATTCAAATACCATATCCTCTGTTCACATAGGATTCAAATAATAATCCTCCAGGAAAGGATCAATTAAATTCCCCACTAAAATACCAATTTCCATACTGAAATGAACCCAAACAACATGATTCAGAAATATGAAACATTATGGCAATTTTAAAATTATTTAAGAAAATTTGCTGTCCCACTTTTAATTTTTAGAAGAACTTCACTTGCATTTGCAATACCAATACCCCTACAAAGTAAACCTCACCTCTAGTGCTTTGTAATCCAAACAACATATCAGTAATACAGGAAAAAAGTCATACCTGCATATATGACATAAAATTACAACAGAGCCATCCATCACACAATTCCAGGGGGACTGCTTATACGATACACCCCTCACTACAAGACTTTTCTGCAATTAAGGAATAACTCAAAACAAACAAACAAAAAAAAACCACCACCAACAACAAAAACAAAAAACCTAGAGTTTCCACAAATTGAAGCACTATGTGTAGCACAGCATAGATCACTTTTAAGTTACTAAAAACTGTTTCAAAGACCTGTCCTCTACATATTAAAAAACAGTTTTATTGGTAAATCAGTACATACATAAATACATTTAGAATATGATACAAGTATTCTGTAACACGCTGTAAGATTTGCCCTCAATTACTATTAAAAAGTGCTTTATCTTATACTTGTTTCATCCTTATTCGACATTGTTTTCCATTCATCTCCCCTCCCCACTGGAAAATCTGACACTCAATGTCATTTTCTTGGGGATTAAGAAAAGCAGCATACAAAAAAACAAAATGAAAGAATAAAGCTGAAAGAAAAGCATGTAACTAAATTCACCAAAAATCGACTAAGACTTTAGGGAGCAGGGAGCAGGGAGCAGTTGAGTTAATAAAGTTACATTAAGCTGTGACAGAAGTCAGTAGGTAGGAGAGAAGACCTTTTAAGGATGAGCTAATAAAATAAACAGTAACAACAATAAAAATCAAAGATAAACAAGCCAACAAAGAAACCCTTATCACTCTGTATGCTGCATTTACCATGTGCCAAAGACTGTTCTAAATCCTATCTGGGAGCCTGTTGGAAATGAAAAATCTTGGTCCTCAGAAATCACCTTCCAGGTGATTCTGGTGTTTGTTAAGGACTGGGAAGCCCTGATCTATACCACATGGTTATCTTATTTGGAAACTGAGATAAAAAAAGATTAAGAAATAACAGAACCAGAACTTGAACCACAATCTGACATCCACACTTCTACTTTAAACCACTGTGAGATTAAAGTCAGAGAAGATTTGAAAAAGCCAATTATTCTAATTTTCCTGGAAATATTCTATTTCTGCTGCTAAAAAAACAGCTTAAGCAACAAGATTATGGACATTGGTCTGGTGGGCTTCAAAATCCCAGAAATCTGGCAACTAAACCCTTACTGTGTTCCAGATTTCTGAGTTTAACACCAGGGAATACACATGAAAGACATTTAATATGTAATTAAAGGATATTTTGAAATACATATCATACCCATTATCCATATACATATGTGTTTCCAAGAGTTATTAATTTTTATACAGTGAAATATTTGCCAAGAGATAATCCACTATATTCCAATTACCGAATTTTGCCATGTATAATGTGCTTTTTGCCCAAATTGAGGGAAAAATAAGGATGCACATTATACATGGGTAGTACTAACTCCTTATCTATATAAACGTTTTTGATTCTTTTATTTATGCTAATGTATTAAAAGTGTTACTCTAGAAAACAGTAACAAAATCTGCATGTTCAAAAATAAATGCTAAAATGCCTGTCTAAAAAAAGAAACAAACACACACACAGACAAAAACAAGCTTCCCAACACACATACATACATACATACATAAATGACTTTTAAAAGATAAAACAAAAAATTTTTTCCCCTGAAAGTTTGGGCCAAAAATGTGGGTGCACATTATACATGGGAGGGCATTACACACATCAAAATATGGTAATATAAATTTGGGCCAGCCATCTTCCATTTCCTAAATAGTCAACATACAAACTCTTACCACTTTGCATTCAGTTTATTATACATCTGTCTCCATTTATCAGCACTTCCTTTCTGATTTATGATGACAAATGATAAACTAAACTATATCTGGTAAATCTTGCAAAATTTCTATTGAAAGTCTTCAAACTTAAATATTCAAAGGAAATTTTTAACCTCTCCACCCACCTGTTTGAAGAACTAAGGGTAGAAAACATGTCAATGGCTGGTGCAGTCATTATACCTCCAGCTGAGGTGGACACAGGAGAGGCTGCAGTTGTTAAAGAGGTATGAGGTTTCTTTGCAAGTTCTTTTAGGCGCTGTTCCTGTTGAAAAAGGCAACTACCATAAGGAATCCAGAAACCAGATGTTTGCAATGTCCTCTAAACAAAAGCATTTTCTAATTTTGTTCTGATAGCAGAAAGGTATTCTGACACTTTATCAGTCATCCAACTTTAACATGAAAAATTAGACTATGTACTGAGTTTTGCCCCATTTAGATAACCACACACTAAATACTGTTAGTTTTTATACAGGTTCTAATTATTTTATGAACACCTGTACCTGTTTTTCCAAATAAAAAGAATGCACATGCCTACCTTTAAAGCTTTTAAACGAGCCTGTTCTTCCTCTAATGCTGCTTGCTTTTCCCTTTCATCCACTTTGGTAAGAGACAGGCCAGTACTTGCCAGGGAAGAGACTGCATTGGAAAGTGTTGTTGCCCTAGAATAATTGGACAAAGGTAATTTTGCTTTTTGCCAAACAGTTCACATGACAACCTGGTTATGAAATGATCTGGCAACCTTGGCGTGGACAGGCACTATAATCACAAACTTAAGAAGTCAAAATCAGTACATCACTTGAAATATTCTACCCAGTAACCTAGAGAATTATTAGCAATTAGGTGATTTATACATACACACACATTAACTCTTTTTGAAGTTAACTGTTAGATTTTGGAAAGGGTTCTCAATAAAGGTGAGAGAAACTGCCTCTTCTAAGCCCCAAAGAAGGGAACCTGTACAACAAGGAAAGAGCAACATATGCCCCAAGAAATCCCTGATGGGTAAAAAACACTGAACTTTTCACAGAAAATGACTGTGCTAATTTAGTCTGGGATTTGACAGTACTACTACAGGAACACTAAAACAAGAGTACCAGAAATAAACAATGTGTCTAGGTATGTTTCCCTTGTAATACCCAAAGGTGTCGTTCCCAGAGGACCCAGAGGTTCCTTCAAAGGAAGACCAATTTCATCCCAGTCACTGGTCCATCTGACACCTCCTTTTTATCTGCTACCCTTTTGCCATGTTAGAATTTCCTTTTCAAACATATTATGCAAGCACAAAGTATCACCTCTCACTGGCAGATTCATAGTAAGCTGCCTCCTTTCCCTTATATCAAAATCATACCAATACATACTATAAGCTCCAAAATTAAATTTCCAAGTGTCAATTCTAGGTAAAATAAACCCATGTGAAGAACTACTCCTCAGTGATGATCTTTACTCATTTTCTTTTTATCATATGCCAAGCTTCATTAGTTTCTACTCTAAGCACACAAGTGGCAAAACTCTTTAAATTTTATGTAAAATCAACTTTATAAATGAGGCAATATAAAGATACAATTCAGAAGGCAAGGAAAGAGTAATATAGTTATGACAGAAATGAAAAAAACCCAAACAAATTCTATGATAAAAAATATATGAGGTAAATCAGTCTACCTGAACTTCTTGGCTATATTTTTCATTACTTTCTCAAATCTCTGGGCTTCTAAAAACCTACTAGAAATTTCAAGCAGCATATTTGGAATTAAAAACCACTGAAATTCATTAACAACATTTTCCTTTACAAATTTCTTAAATTCTGCTGCTAAAAAAAAAAGTTCTGAACACATCAAAAAAAAAAGGTTCTCATTACACTTCATACAAACTTTTAGCTTCATACTGTTTAAGGGGAATCTTTGTAAAACATGACACTCAAGTCACTACCCAACACAAAAATCATGTTACAAAGGTGAGGTAGTATGTATTTCAATTTGCCAGGTAAACTGGTCTTCATTTAGGAAACAGGTCAAAGCCTAAGAGAATGATTAAAATATAGTACGTCAATAATCAACCCCATGAACTGGCATTACAGAGAGATGGTAAAATTTGATGTCAGACATCCTAGGTCTGAGGCCAGAATTACTACTTGTATACTTACAGGGCTATAATGAGGGTTAATCAAATGTGTAAAAAGACAGCTTAATAATCATAAAACATCATACAAATCAATGTATTATCACCCCTAAGAGAAATGTTCACACTATGAACACAATTCTAGACCAGGTAGTCACTGTCATCACCTTAACAGATGCTAACATTTATTAAAGATCAGTAACCATTCCAAGAATTTACATATATTAGCCCCATTTAATCAACTCTACCAGGTTGATACTGCTGCTAAACCCAAGTGATTAAGTCAAGATAAAGGAACATTAAGTAACCTGGCACTTGGGTTGGATTCATCTACTCTCTCAGAAACACCACTCCAGCTCTTGCCCTACAAAGAATAGTATACCTGCTTGCAGCTGTAGAATCTTTGATCTTCTTTCCTTCCAAGGAAGCTAAATGTTGTTCTAAAGCATCAAGAAGACTGCTGGGGGCCTGAAATTATACAAATATTAAGACTTTCATGATAATCAGGCCACTGGTCAAAATAAATCAAGTAGCATCTGACATACAAGAGAAACAAAATAGTTACATTCCTCATGAACTAATTAACATTGGAGTTTTAGCTACCTAAGAATGACACCATTGTTTTTATTATATAAGCATGGCCTAGTAAGGGATATTAATAAACATAATAAAAAACATAAAAATCAAGACTATGGAAACATGAAACCTTTAAGAGGATCCTGCAAGTATTTAACATTCGACTTACTTGAATTTTAAATAGAACCATACTCTTAAAAGCTAGACATATTGTTGAACATGTTCCTGGTACTTAATAAGTACTCCAGAGTAACTTTTGAGTAATTATTATTTTAAAGATTTTATTTATTTATTTTTCTAAAGAGAGAAGGAAAGGAAGGGAGAAAGAGAGGGAAAGAAACACTGATGTGAGAGAGAACACTGACCAGTTGTCTCACATACACTCCCCATTCCCTGACCAGGGACTGAACCCATAACCCAGGCATGCGCCCGTACCAGGAATTGAACCAGCAACCTTTCACTTTGCAGGGTGACATTCAACTGACTGAGCCACATGGTCAGAGCTGAATAATTATTGATAAATGAAACTGTAGACTAACATTGAGGAAATAAAAATTAAAGTCATAATGAGATACAACTTCTTACCAATTAGAATGGTTAATGTCAAATAGACTGGCAATATCAAAAGGTGGTGAAGATATGGAACAACTACAACTCTCATACAATGCTAATGGGAGTATATCCACCTTGGAAAAGGATCTGGATTTTTTATCTACTTTAATTACCCAAATCCATCCCTAATTACTCATCCAAGAAACATAAAAATGTGTCTTCACAAGAAAAGATTTATTCAAGAATGTTATAAGTAGGGATATATGCATAACCCACAGACACAGAAAACAGTGTGGTGATGGCTTGAGGGAAGAGGGGAGCAAAAGCTGGGTGGAGGTGGGCAAAGGGGGGAAAACTGGGGTGTCTATAATGGTGTAAATGATCAAGTTAAGAAAGAATGTTTTAAGTAGCAAATAATCTGAAAGTCTATCATTTGGAAAATGGATACACAAAATTGTGGTAAATTCACATAATAAATTACTCTGTGGCAATAAAAACAAATGAATTAGTGGTATATTCAACCTGGAAAGATCTGAAAACACTATGATGAGCAAAAGAAGCCCAAAACAAGAATAAATTACTTACATGATTCCATTTATATAAAATTCAAGATCTGATAGAATTATCAGAAATCAAAACAGTGGTTTGAATTCAGAAAACTAGGGAATAACTGGAAGGGCACGCAAGAATTGGGGTGATAGAAATGATTTATTTTTGAATGGTGTGTTGATTATACAAATGTTTATAGTTATCAAACCTCATTAAAATAGCTATTTACCTCAAATGTGAAAAAAGACTAGCTTTTAAACCTCTCAGGCTATAGGTCAAACCTCAACTTAATATAAAGAGTTAATTACTTTCAAAAGGACCCCTTTTCAATAATCTGAGGAGAAACTGCTACTAATTTTAAGTGAAGCAAATGCATCAGTGGCATTTAATTGCCCCAAATATGGAGATACAGAGTTCCTGGATTACAGAGATCTACAAATAGCTGGAAGAAGCAATACTAGCTAATTTCTCTAACAATTATGATTTGAATAATTTCCTTGACTATATATGATGATACACACACACACACATTAGCACAAAGCAAATATGGTAAAAAAACAAATTAAAGCCAAAAATATTAGATTGCAAAATTGATTTCTATGTTTTAACTGAGAACGAATGTGCAATTCACCCACCCCCAACAACATGCAAACAGCAGATAAAGCACTGTGCCAAGAGCTACTGTCAGGGATAGAGAATATTGATGAGAGCAGCTAACATTTTAAAAGTTCTTAAAATACGAGAGGCACTGTGCTAGCTATTTTGTATAAAATCACTATGAGAAAGACACTACTAGTACATCCTATTTACAAATAAACAAGCTTTAACTATGAAAATTAAGGTACTTACCCAGGAGCCAATACAGAGGCTAAGGTACGTCTGATTTGTAAGCCTGGATATTAACTACTAGGCTACAGAATCCGAAATTAAAACTTAAACTAGGTGGTCATTTAAACTACAGTTTATATTTTTCTGAAAGGTTTAAATTGAGGCTTACAAATATTAAACTACAAGTTAGGATAAGTAATCACAAACTATTTTCAAAACCCCTCCTAAATACAAAAAGTCTATTTAGTTTTTTCTGTAAAATAAAAGACACATTTTCATTTTCACCAATAATTTTATTGGTTTGGGTATTTTGAATATGTGGGCTATCTTCCACTATTTGCTCCTAATGGGTAGAGGCCTGGGATGCTGCTAAACATCTTCCAATGCATACAACAGCCCCATGGCAAAGAATTATTTCACCAAGACATCAATAGTACCAAGAAACTTTGCAAACCACTTTTGACATGTTCAATCAGTCGTAGCTCCTTCTCCACACACTGCGCAAATCCTTTTTTTGTTTTAGTTTTTACCTTTGTTGAAATAATAAAGCATAATACACCAAAAATGTTGTGTGTCTTCTTCCATCTTCAATACTAAAATGGCTATACAAAAAATCCACCAATTTTGGTCATTTTTTAAAATGCACACTGATATGACAGCGGTCACAATACAATCTAACAAAATTGTTTTAAATGAAGTTAATGACAACTAAGCACTACTAGAGCCATCATACAAAAAAAATGATCTTTTTGGCCAACCCAGTTATCTTGCTAGTCTTTAAAAATCAAACCCACATTATAAAGAGTGAAGGAAATGTGATGCTTCACATCTTAAAAAGAACAATTTATAACAAATAATAATCTTTCCACTCTCGTGGATAACAACCACCGTCTTCCCTGAAGTATAAATAGCTTTCAGTTCACTTTTGAAAAATTTCTGAATCACTTAGAGATCATTAATGAAGAAGGAGGAGGGAGGGAGGGTGAGGAGGGTCAGGGTCTGTCTGTACTTTATGCCATGGATAAAGTACAGACAGATGACAAAAGATAGCTGACTGGGACATGACAAATGGGGTAGTGGGGAATCTAAAACTGCCTAATCAGTTTATATTCCATGTCATTCCAGCAAGGACTCTTCTCACATTTAGCCCACAATAATGTACTTAATCTTAATGGGGTCAATCTAACTCAATTGTAGAGTGTTTTATTTACACATAAGCCATAACTAGATCCATTGTGTACTCTTGGTCTGAAGATCAGAGGGATGATGAATCAGAACAAGTACAAAGAGAACGACAGAAACCCTTATTTAAAAATGTCCTAGAACAATTTAAAACAAGGTAAACGTCTATTAAGGAGAGAAGTGATACAAATGCCACTAAGATAGTTTATGCTAAGTACTTTCATTCTTAACACTCACTAAAAAAAAAAACCTGGGCTGGTGTGGCTCGGTGGATTGATCACCAGCCTGTGAACCAAAGGGTTGCTGGTTTGGTTCCCAGTCAGGGCACATGCCTGGGTTGCAGGCCCAGTGGGGGGCACTTGAGAGGTAGCCAACCATGCAGTGATGTTTCTCTCCCTCTCTTTCTCCTTCCCTCCCCCCCAAAATAAATAAATAAAATCTTTTTTAAAAAGCCGCTGGGTATGGGGGGGGGGGGGTGACGGGTTATAAGGTGCCCAAATGGTAAAGGAAAAAAAATAAAGATTGAACTTTAAAAATATAAAAACCAAAAAAACCCCCTTAATGATTAGAATAAAGCCAGAAAAAAATATGCAGGTTTAAAGTTTCTTTCCTAGATTTTTTAAAAGATGATGATGACAAAAACAATACAAAAGCTAACAATGAATGCTTACTGCTGTTTTAGGTGTTAACTCATTTAATGGCCCCCAACTACCTTCTGAAGTAGGAACTGTAAATTCTCCATTTTAGAAATGATAAAACTGAACCATGGAGAGTAACTTCCCCAAATCACAGGGCAAACTAGCAGCACAGCCAGGACTCAAACAGATGAACAAAGCCTGCTCACTTCTTCCAATTTCATCTTTTGAGGGTTATTCCTATATAACACTCCTACCTGAGTCAAATAGCCAAAGCTGAAGGTTTAAAACAGGAAACACTAATCCTGTATAAAATAAATCTCTATCTTCAAGTGGGACAAAGAAAATATCCTTTTAAAACTCATGTAAAGTGGATGTCTGTCTTGTATCCTGTCAGAGGAAACAAATTGAAAATAATTTCTCTATCAATAGTACAGTGCACATTTTGTTTTTAAAATACCGTTCTCTAAGTTCAGTTCTTTCTTTTTACAATGATGGTGACAGGAAAGATAGATTAAAATGAATAAACTAAAGGAACGGTATAGAAGTGCCTAGCTCCACCAATAAGAGGTGAGTAGATCATTCTATATTAACAATCATCAACACATCAAAATGTTAAAATTTGTCAAGAAAAATTACACTGATCTTGACAGCATGGGCTGCATATTATTCATCTTGTGTCCTTCACACCTAGCAATACATAGCAGATGGTAAATTGATATTGTAATAACACACTTACCTGTGAAAGGTCTGGTATATCACCTCTGTCAATTCCAACTTGCTGTAAGAAGAAGCATTGTATTTAATGAGTACAATTATAATAAAGATGTTTTATAAATAAAATCTAGAAAATTACAATTTGACTAGTACTGTGAATAATTTTAGATAGGCTTCTTTAAAGTTAGAAAAAAATCTCCAAATATATCACTATTTCCAAGGGCTTAGATGTTATTTGATGGCTATAAAAGCTGTAACAGGAGGGAAACTAGAGTTGGAAATTCATTAAGACTATTATTAAATTACCATCTCCATATGTTCTAAGCCCCTATACTTTGCCAAAATCTGAAAAACACTAATGGCAAGAATGCAAAAGGCTGACCATGAACAAGTGCCCCGCGGCATAAAAAAGAAGTTAAAAGAACAAACCTGATGACAATAACTTTGCCTTTCTCTGTAAAATATGCTTTCCTAGGCAATCACCATAGATAACAATTTTTAAAACCTATATTCACTCAAGTAGGCCAGGTTTTATATAAATGCCAAGTGATATCTAACCAGGATGTAACTGTTTCCACAATCACAAACATACTTTTCAATGTTCAGGCACTAGATAATTTCCAACAAAAAGAGAGAGAGAGAGAGAGAGAAACCTTCCCTACTCATTACACTGTACCCAAATGGAGAAACTGTATCCCTCCTTGTGGCTATGTTTCGTTTTCTAATTCAGCGATGTCACACTCATTTTCACCAGGAGTCACCATCAGCCTCCCAGTTACCTTCGAAGGGCCAAAGGCAATTTTAGGACTCTGTAAATGTAACTACTCCTTAATTAGGGGCAAGAAGCTGGCGCTGCTGCTGGGTAGAAACAAGGTGCCAGGGTAGATAAAACAAGGTGGAGGGTCTGATTCAGCCTGTGGGCCTTGTGTTTGCCACCTGTGTTCTAATTATTCTCTCTTCCTTTTCCCAACCTCTCAAAGACCAGTCCCAGAAACACATCAGTAGAAAATTTGATGAAAGAATTCAAACTAAGATCTTAATAGCTAATTAATAACTGATACATCTGTTCCCATCAAAGACATTTGAAAAGGTTAGAAACGTGAGAAGGATTTCATAATGAAATTACAACCCTAAAGACAGCCTCATGAAAAAATATTTTAGGGCAGGAGAGTATTCTCATTTCTCAGATCTCATGGAATATGGGCGGTCTATTCCATTTCAAACTAAGACCAGCAGATCTGGAGGTAAATAAGAACTAAGTCAGTAACTGTAACTATCAAATGCAAAGGACATTAGAGGCTAAAGGGAAAAGTCAACAAATTAAAACTAATTTAAAGAATTTACTAAATCACAGCCTAAACTTTTAGCTTCTGCTTTTAATATGTGACTGATCCTAAAGAAATGGGGGGGAAAAACATTAACTTCTCCTTGAAAGAAATTTTAAATTCAAACTAAATTGCAGTAGACTTTACAAAACAGCTGATTAACAACACAAAGCTATATTCTTCAAAGGTCTCATCATCTTGTTGTATCATCTGCTGTAGAATGAAATATCACTATGGTAATAATGATAAAATTGCCAACTTGCTAGTTCCTGATTAACTTCACTGAAACAACTGATCACTTATAACCTAGTCATCTCCCAGAATTATCCTAGTAAAGAATCTCTGGTGATAATAGGTAGAGGGTAGAGAAAAACAAACAAAAACACTTTAAGAGCTGCCTCTGTACAGGCAAGATAATGTCTGCAAGCATTATCACAATTGTATTCTGTGACAACTTCAGAAAATTATTTCTTAAACAGATTTGCAAAATTAGATTATCTATAGCCTACATCCATGGTTTTTATAACCACTGATAAATAATAAATATACTAAATTCACTGCCGCAGGGGAACAAAACATTTTGAACAACATGGCTCCAGATGGAAGTGGAGAAAAGGTTTTTGCACTAACATTAGATGAGAACAGCCCTTAATTATGCACAATATAAAATGCACGAATAATTCCAAACATAAAAATGCTACCACCATTGTGTGTCACCTAATTTATAGATAATTTTAGAATAGCTTACCTTTCAATAGTCAATACTGAATTAAATATATGATATATTTTATCCAATATTATATCATACACACACCACAACAAAAGAATATAACCTACTGCCAGAACTGAATATATACACGGTATATTTAAAATGTTTCTTTTGCTTGAATAATAATTGATTTCTTTAAAATCACACTTACAGACAAAAAAACAAGTTAAGAAATAGAGACGGTTTACCTCTGCAACTTTGAGAAATTCTGAGATTCTTGTCATCCTGGTCAAGAACTTCTTATAGATGTCAAGACCCTCTTTGCACTGGTTCTTTTTCATGTCAAAATATTTTTCTGCCAAAAGTAGATGTAAAAATACTTTTACATCGAAATATAACCCTCAAAAAGAAAAACGTACTAAGCGCTCCAAAGAGATCATACAGGTGTCAAGAACACACCCTACAGAAAAAATAGCGTTATATTATAGCTTAGATATTTAAAGCAAATTAAAATACAAATACTACCATATTAAAAACAGGAAAACTACTTGACGTTAGTAACATTACCAGTTTGTTCTACAATATTTCTTCCCAAGCAATTCCCTAAGTATGTTTTACATGTTAATACCTATCACCCTTCACTCCATTTACAACAACACCAACTTTTATTTCCAAATATTCTTACTGATGATATATTAACAAATATGACTACTTCATATCCAAATGTCACTTGAAAAACTCATTTACACTTAATATATGAATAGCTGTAAGGAGCTTAACTTGTAGTAATCACAGAATGGATGACTATGCATGCCTTTCAAAACTCTGAAGAAAAACTCTCCATTTTTCACTTATGAAAAAAAAATGCACATTTCCCCCCAACAGGTTAAAGCATTCCCGACTAAGTTCCTGGTACTCCAGCCTATGAAAACCAAATGCAAATAAATTCTTTAAAAAATTAAAAAGAGTGGTGGGAGAACAAGCACACTGGAGTAAATGCATTTGATATCTAGTATTTATGCCTTGGCACTACTTGAAGACTTATCTACTCTATCCCAATCCTACTGGAAAAAAATAAAAGAGCATTTCTGGGCAAAAGTAACTGCATTCCATATACAGTTAACCCTTGAACAACACAAGGGTTATCAATTCCCACGCAGTTGAAAAAATGTGTATAAATTTTGACTTCCCCAAAACTTTACTAAATAGCCTATTTTTGACTGCAGGTCTTAGGGATGATAGTCAACTAACACATATTTTGTAGGTTATATGAATTATATACTGTACTATTGCAATCAAGTAAGCTAGAAAAAAGAAAATGTTAAGAAAATCATTTAAAAAAATTTACTGTATTTGTTGAAAAAAAAAGTACACTATTTTTGTTGAAAAATAGTCCTGTCTTTCATGAATCAACTGTACCCCGAATACACAATAAAGCACCATACAGTCCTAAAATGCCCCCCAAACACCTCAACCTTCAAAATAATTGTTTAATGCATTGAAAATAATTGTCAATGTTTAACTAAATTAAGGTTAGAAAAAATATCATTTTATAGCTAAAGTTCATTATCGAGTAAATTATGAGGAAGTGAGATTTTTCCAGAACAGAAAACTTCCAACTTAATTTTAAATTTTCTAAAAATTATTAAACTTAACAGCAGAAAACAAAGATGTATAAAAATATTAAAGTTCATTTAGCTAAATGTCCTAGTTGTAAAAGTATTTAATCATTTAGTAACAAGTAATATGTAACAAACATAAAATGTTTTGCTCCAAATAAATTGTTACAATAAAATTTTAGGCAAGTTTAAGTAACAACTCAGACAATTTTCTTTACTCATATGACACAAGATAAGAAAACACCATTAAGCTACAACAATATTTACCCAACAGGTTAATAATTCCTTCATTGTATGCTGCAAACAGTCTAATGGCATCTTTGAACAAGAGCATGAAGGCAGCATTTATTACCCCATTTGTAAGTTCGTTACTATTAACCTGGGGAAAAATAAGAAAAAAAATTAGCTACTCTTATGTTTAAACATGACGACTTCCTTCAAATTAAAAATAGTTAATTCGTATATTTAGGTATATTAAAGAAAAAGACATTTACATCTTGCAATCAGTTATAGCCAAAGCAAAAATCTTAAGAGTTCAGATTTATGCAGAAGCCACAAGCAAACAAACATCCTACAATATTCAATTTAGCTTTGAAATTAGCAGTTGAAAACAAAAATTACTCTGTTGAAATTCCTAGACTATATCTCATGTCTTTTTAAAAAGTTCATTTCAACATGAAATACCTCTAATTGCAAAAAAGCCCATTTCTAGGTTGACGTTTACTCTGAGTCATGATGAATTTACTGAATAATTTTACATCAGAAACTATTTTTTAAATGGCTACTGCAATCACCAAGGCACTTTGCAAAGTTTGATAGAAGATACGTTTAAAAACATATATACCTTTTCTCAATATTACAAATGAACTAATCTTCAAAATGATTACAATAACAGTATTTCTCCCTCATTTGGTTACTGGGAGAATTAAATGATATACTGAGTGTCAAGAGCCTGGTGCAATAACTTATACATGAATCAGTATTTATTACTATTGAATTATACTGTAACAAAAAAGGACATGTATCTTATCAAAAATACTAGGAATAATGTTATTATCTCAATAAATTAATCAAAAGAATAAGCCAAATTAACTTTAAGTTCTTTTTTAGATTATGAGAAAAATGTACAGATACACATACTATTACCTAACACACACATAATTTAGTGTCCCTCCCTTCTCTGTTCTTTTCCCATCTATCTTCTGGATTAAAAAAAAAACAAAAAAAACCCCCAGAAAAACTCTGATCAATAGGTGTATCACATAAATCACTACATACAATTAAGTACAGTATAGACACGGAAAAGCGTACAATACAGATATTGAAGAGAGTTAAGTAATTATATAAGCTACAAACAAATTTCATGGGTGGACTCTTCTCTATAAAAACCAAAATATTACTTAGTAGTTACCTCAGTTTCCTATGTCTTTTAGACTAGGGGTCAGCAAACATTTTTTGTAAAAGGCTTGGTTGTATTTTAGACTTTGTGGGCTATAAGGTCTCTGTCACAACTATTCAACTGTTATTAAATCACAATAACAGCCACAGACAATGGTAAATCAATGAACCTGGCCGTGCTCTAATATTATTGTAAACACTGAATTTCTATTTCATGTAACTTTCACCTGTCAGAATACTTTTGATTAGTGATGAGTTAAAAAAAATCTTCAGGCCCTGGCTGGTGTAGCTCAGTGGATTGAGCGAGGGCCTGTGAACCAGATGATAGCGGTTCAATTCCCAGTCAGGGCACATGCCTGGGTTGCAGGCCAGTTCCCTGCAGGCCAACTCCCAGCAGGGGACACACAAAAGGCAACCATACATTGATGTTTCTCTCCTTCCCCTCTAAAGATAAATAAATAAAATAAAATAAAATAAAATAAAATAAAAAACTTCAGCATGAAACTGTCACAGCTCCATTCACTAAATTGTACTTCCAAGCTCTAAAATAAACCTTCAAAACAGATGCCGTCCCCCAAAGACTTGGAAATAATATTTACCACATTAAAAACAAAGGACCAAGCTGGCAATTTGGTTCAAGCGATAGTCATTAAAACAAAAATTCCAATGAACACAATGCCCTTGAGCAACAGCGACAAAACTATGCCACAAGTGTATCTGAACTGACTTTTATTTCTTTGTAATTGTCACACTTTGACTCCTACAAAGCAGACAAGTGAAATGAAATACTAAGTTGGCTATTCCTAAATAAAATTGCCATACTTTTTTTTAATCCTCACCCAAAGACATTTTATTCATTGCTCTTAGAGAAGAAAGAAGAGAGAGAAACATCAACTGGTTGCCTCCCATTCACACCCAGACTAGAAATTGTAGGTGTCCAGAGGCAGGACTAAACACACAACCTAGGTATGTGTCCTGATAGGGGATTGAATCTGCACATCTTATGCAGATTTCTGGTAAAACACCAAATCACCTAAGTGACTCCACCCCACTATGCCCACCCTGCAACTTCTGGCTATGTACAATGTTTCTTGTATTTTGCATCTTCTTCAATAAATGTATTTTATATATTACATGGCTGGATACTTTCTAGACAGACCCTGTATTTGGGAGTGTGTCTGTAGGTCATGCAAATATAAGGGACTTGAGCATCCGTGAGTTCTGGCATCCACAGATAAGTCCTAGAGCCAATCCTCTGTGGATGCAGAGGGATGACTATATACCCTATAATTCTAGAGCTAGAGAAGCACCACCCAACAAATCTGAGTAACTTTATAGAACTATAAAAATACAAAGTAATTTGACGTGGGCCCACATTTACAGAAAATACACAAAAAGGATAGTAGTGTGAAAAGTTAAAGTCTATGAAAATTTAAAAATAAAAACCTGAACAATTAACTATAATTTTAAAACCCTTAAATTATAAAGACTTGTTGTGCAAACAACTTACATTAAAATCAAGAAGGGCATCCATTTGATTTTGAATAATTGGTACAGTTTTTAGGAGTTTTTCTGTGTTCATTGTCCTCATAACTCCATCAGCCCTGTTTTTTAAGAAAAGAAACAATTAAGTTTACTGCTAAATCTACATTTCAAACTCTCACCTGGTTCTCTAAACAGAAACAAGTTGCTATGAAATGTAACACATTTTTAAGTCATTACTGAACCCGAAACAGCACACATAAATCATACAGAACAAAAACAGGAAATACTTATGTCCACCAAGGTGCAAAATTTAAAACTTAGAAAAACTGATCTAAAACAGGAGAAATGAAAATCAAAGCTTACATTATACAGCCAAGTTTATAGTGCACTTTTCACATAAGGAAATCAGCTGATCCCACACCACTCATGTATGTAAAGGCAGTTTTACTATTATTTTTTAATTACAAATATAATAATTTGTATCAAATTACTAAAATGTTAGGACTTTAGGACCTGATGGGGCCAGCAGTAAAACTTAAGTCTTGGTGAGCACTGCTTTATTTGAGGTATTTTACTGATTACTCAAATACCAATGGCTTGTTATACAGAAAACTATAATTAAAACTACTAAAAAATAAGACAATTTACAAAGGCATTCCAATCTGACCACTAAATGAGTGAATACTAAAAGGAATGTTTTAAATAAAATACTGTTAAATAATTCCAAGAAAGAATCCTTTAAATATTTTTTTTAGATATTTCTAAAGATAGAGAAATATTAACAGTGCCAAATAAACTAGAATTTTACAAAACTAGTACCAAAAAGACTAGGTAAAACGTACTGGGACTAAGGTACACAACTAAAATTAAGTGCTTATTATGTATCATGCTCCACATTAAGGACTTGATTATGTTTCTCACATCCTCACAAAAACCCCATTTTATTGGTGATGACAATTTAGGTTATAAGGTTATATGACTGACTGTCTACATTCAGAGAACCAATCAGTGGCAGGGTCATTATATAAATGAGACTTCAAAATGGTGCTTTTCAGAACCCTTTGGAAGAATAACAAGGAAGAATTCTTTAAAGAATTTTGGAAAAATACTTTCAAAAAGTGTGCAAGCTTTCCCTAGTTTACAAATAGACCATACTTATATAACCAGCTGCTCCACCCTGAGTTATGCCCTTCCATCACAATCCCAGAAGCCAGAAAAAAAATTAAGTTATTAAAAGCAACAATACTGTTTTGTGACACACAACAGAATTTAAAAACACTGGACTAACTTGGGTGGGTATCTACTGACCAGCTTTAGTCCAATAATTCTCCCCAATGTGACAAGTTAACTTCTCAAATATTAAACTACATTGATTGGTACTGGCTACTGGGGTTTGGAGTAAGGACACTATTCCTTCCTTGCAATCCTTTCTTTACTCTCACACACATCTCACACATTCATTTTATGAGTTATCATCTAGTTCCCTTTTAGTTCTAACCTTCCTGAGGTCACTTTCTACCTACCAGTCACTTTTCCTCCATTACAAAAACCTTGAATTCCTCCTCAGTTTTTCTTGGTTAACTTCAACATGTACATGGATGACCAATCCAACATCTTGATTTCAAAGTCCCTCAGGTCCCATTCCCATGGTCAGATCCTGACTTTACTGTCCCCAAGTCACATCAAATACTCCACACCAAAACCATGAAAAAAGACAAAATTCAGACACCTCAGACTATGACAATGACTTCTTAACCTTCCAGCAGCCTTTGTCAATTATCTTCATGGCAAAAGCTATTCCACCTCAACATAAATTTCAATGCATCAACCCCCCACTATCCACACTGATCTCTTCTCATTTTTACTTCCTTCATCTAGTTTAGAATTCCAAAGATGATGATTATAATCACTCCCTTGAAAATATCCCTTAACTCCGTTGTACTCTCTTCTTCCGCTGCAGTCACCTGACAAATTCACAATCCTGAGTGAGCAAGCCTTTACCTCCTCCATGACTGTAACATGCAGCTGAGTACTGGTAAAGAAAACCACAAAACTGAACAAAGTGGTAAAAAACTGTAATAAATTACTACTCATCAACTTCAAATGGGGACTCAGCATTGCCAGCAATTCTCTTAGCCTTCTCTAATGAATTCCTCTTCTAGTATACTTTCAAACGTCCCACCACTCCTTTCCCTGCCTCCCCACACCCAACACGCAAACTCTTAGCACTTAACTCCCCAAATATTTCATTCAGAAATAGAAAATAACAAAAAGACTGTCTGGTCCTCTTGCCACCAAAACTACAACTACCTGTTCTATTCCTATTATAGTGAAGTCTGTTTCTTTCTAGCAAATGTAAATACCACTCACACAGGTCCTCTGGGTCTAATCCTTTGGTTGTCTTCTTTTTCTCTAACACAGCACTGCCCAAGAGAACTATTAGCAATGACAAAAATGTTCTAGCAGAAGGGAGGGAGGTGAGTGGAGGTAGAATAAGGTATAGTGGGGATAAATGGTAATGGAAAAAATCCACAAAGAAAAAGGAAAACATTCTATAACCGCACCATTCACTATGGTAGCCACTAGCCACATGTGGCTACTGAGCATCTGAAATGAGGCTGGCTGACGCAATCTGGGAAATGATTTTTAAATTTTATTTGACTTTAATCAATTTAAAATTAAATGGCCACATGTGGCAAGTAGCTACCAAATTGAACAATGCAACTTATTAGTATTTCCTTTTATACTAGATTATTCCCATAAACATGCAGGCCGAGTCACTAGACTCACCATTTTTTAAACACACGAACACACACATACCACCACCACTGATCTCATACTCCCGAGTAGAGCCAAGCATATTCTCAAGAGTTGCCATTTCCTCATTCTTTGTTCATTATTCAACTCATTCCATTATGAGACCCAGCCATAGTACACAGTTAGACTTCTTTAGTTCAGGTCATCTAGAAATTCCATGTTTCTTCTGCAGTGAGTACTTGTCTAACAATATCTGAATAGACTTATTAGTGTCATTCACAAGTTTTCCTCATTCTTGTAATACTCTAGTGGTCTTAGCATCCCATATTCCTGCCCCCCCTTGCTTTCTTCCTACATCACTATCACTTTTTCAGTTTCTCTTGTTGGCTCCTCTCCTTTCTCCATCCTCTAAAATAGATGTTGAGTATCTCAACGTGTTTCTGGGCCTGCTCCTTTCAGTCTACACTTACGACCCTGGTGATCTGTCATTCCCAAGGCAGCAATCAGCATACTGCCATCAACAATTTATATTCCTAGGCTAGAACTCTCCAAGTTCCAAGTTAGTATGTTCAACTGCTTCCCTGATATCTCAACTTGTACAAATTACAGGTATTTCAAAATTAGTATTTCCAAAACTAAATCCTTACTTTTAGCACTACATCCTAACTTACACTACTGCCAAAAAATCTTCCCAATAAACAGTGACATACCCCAGTGACTTATGCAAGAAACTGTAGGGATACTTCTCATTTGCCTCCACATCATTTCTTCCCAGAGAAGTTTAAATTTCATAATTAAGAAGAATCTTAACAGTTATCACATACTTATATAACAGACCTCAAAAATTCAAATTCACAAACCCAAATACCAGAACATAATTCAAACCTAATGCATGACAATTCATACTCCATGCAAAACACAGGTTTTTATGACTTCTTAAATAGGTAACAATTAAATCCAGGTATTTGCTTCCAAATTACAACAGCAACTGGTTAAAGTCTAACTATCCATGTCCTTATTCATATAAGATACTTGGATTAATTTTTCTCTGCTTGTTATATAACAGTCTTGTTACTTTGAACTGTACCAATTTAGAATTCAAGATAATTCAATGTAAGTTACTACCACCAAAAAACAGAACATTAAAATAAAGAAAATGAAGAGACCAATGTTTAACCAACCAACAAGACAAATATACAGGCAATTTATTGAATTCATTTTTCATCAAACGATTTAATATACTGTTTACAAACTAATCTAGTCATATTTTTCAAAAACAATTAAACATCTACGATGTTTAGACAGTGGAAAGTCCTGAAGATATAAATATGGTAAGACCATATGTAAGAGTGTCATACAACCTAAGAAATAAGTCTTCCTCAAAGAAATAATGTCGATGTATTCTTGAAAAATAATTAAGAATTTGCCAAACATTAAAAAAAAGTAGTACAACTGACCCTTGAACAATGGAGGGGGGGTATGTGTTAGGGACACCAAAAAATACACAGTTGAAAACAGTAACAACTTAACTTGTCCCTTGCTATCAGCAGGTGATTAGTTCTACGACCCTCTATGGATACCAAAACCCGCAGATGCTAAAGTCCCTTCTATAAAATGGCACTGAACAACATGTACAGTGGACCATCTACATCCATGGATTTGAAAGCAGGAATATAAAGGGTCAAGGGTATATTTAATGTTAAAAAAACCTGTGTAAAAGTGTACCTGCACATTCAAACTCATGTTCTACAAGGGACAACTGAATATATAAATAAAAAGTCATTTAACCATTACTGAGTAATGATTCATTTTGATTTCTGAGTATACTATATTTCTATTAAAAACTACAGTGGAGCTCCACCTCACTTTTCTAATACCAAGATATATTCCAATAGGAATCAAAATCTTAAATATAAAGTATTAAATCTATAAATATATGCAATAAAAATATAAATAATGGATCAATTTGGTGTAGAAAAGTGCACTCTGTAGAAGAGTTTCTTTAAAAAACAAAAGCCAGACTTCTGGTCAAGATGGCAGTGTAGGTAAATATACTTTGCTTCTTCAGACAATTAGAGCAAAACTTACAAAGACTAAAATACAAGTATCACCCAAATCTGTCAGAAATTTGAGCTGTATGGAAGTCTGACAAACAAGGATTTAAAAAAGCCATATTTACCCAGACAGGTAGGAAGGCAGAGACATGAGGAAAGGTGTGGAGAGATGGAGAGGCATAGAGACACAGGACAGGTGGTCCCACATCAACCAAGTGGCAGATAAAAATCGGGAGGGATACCTCAGGAGTGAGGGATCCCAGCCCCAGACACCACCACCCACCCCAGTGTTCCAGTGCTAGGAAGGTAAGTCCTCATAACTTCAGGCTAAAAATCCAGTGGGGGTTGGGACAGCGGAAAAAACTGCAGGATTCTCAGGAGACTCTTTTTAAAGGGCCAAAACAAACACAGGACTAACGCAGACCCACCCACTCTGGGACTCAGCACCAATGTAACAGATGGAAGGGCACCAGTAACATAGAAGGAGAAAGTGAAGTGACTGACAGCAGGGCAAATGTCAGCAGACAACTTCCTACTGGGCAAAACTCCAGAGGTGAGACAGCAGCACTGTCCCCTCTCCAAGCCTCCCCAACTATAGAGACAGAAAGCAGTGGCATGGTTTCCCTAATCCTGATAATTACCTAAGGCTCCACCCAAAACAACTTACAAGTACACTTTTCTACGACAGGACAAGCTACTAAGACAGGGAGTCATAGCAGCTCTACCTATACATGGAAACAGACACAACGAGGCTGCCAAAATGAGGAGACAAAGAAATATGGCACAAATGAAAGAAAAAAACAAAACTGCAGAAAAAGAACTAAACAAAATGGAGATAACCAATCTATCAGATGCAGAGTTCAAAACATTGGTTATTGGGATGCTCAAAGAACTCATGGGTACTTCAACAGCATAAAAAGACCCAAGCAGAAATGAAGGTTACACTAAGTCAAATAAAGAAAAATCTACAAGGAACCAACAATGGAGCAGATGAAGCCAAGAATCAAATCAATGATCTGGAACATAAGGAAGAAAAAGGCATTCAATCAGAACAGCAAGAAAAAAGAATTCAAAAACTGAGGTTAGACTAAGGAGCCTTTGGGACATTAAATGTACCAACAATTGAAAAACAAGGGTTTCAGAAGAGGAAAAGCAACAAACTGAAAACTTATTTGAAACAATAATGAAGGAAAACTTCCCTGATTTGGTGAAGAAAATAGACATACGAGTACAGAGAGTCCCAAATAAGTTGGACCCAAAGAGGACTTCACCAAGACCAATAATTAAAATGCCAAAAGTTAAAGATAAAGCGGGAATCTTACAAGCAACAAGAGAGAAGCAGATAGTCACCTACAAAGGAGTTCCCAATAGACTGTCAGCTGATTTCTCAGAAGAAATTTTGCAGGCTAGATGGGACTGGCAAAAAGTAATAAAAAGCAGGCACCTACAACCTCGATTACTCTATCCAGCAAACCTATCACTTAGAATTGAAGGGCAGATAAAGCGCTTCCCAGACAAGTAAAATTAAAGGAGTTCATCATCACAAGCTATTATTATATGAAATGTTAAAGGGACTTATTTAAGAAAAAGAATATAAAAACTATAAATATTAAAATGGGAATAAATTCACAACTATCAACAACTGAATCTAAAAAACAAATTAAGCAAACAAGCAGAACAGGAACAGAATCACAGATATGTAGATCATTTGAAGAGTTATCAGCTGGGAAAAGGAAGGGGGGGAAGAGGAGAAGGTACAGGGGTTAAGAAGAACAGATTTGTCGGTACAAAATAGAGAGGGATGTTAAGAACAGTATAGGAAGCCCTGGCTGGTGTAGCTCAGTGGATTGAGCTCAGGCCTGCGAACCACACGATCGCGGTTTGATTCCCAGTCAGGGTACATGCCTGGGTTGCAGGCCAGTTCCCAGCAGGGGATGCACGAGAGGCAACCATACACTGATATTTCTCTCTCTCTCTCCTTCCCTTCCCCTCTAAAATAATGAATAAAATCTTAAAAAAAAAAAAAAAAAAAAGAACAGTATAGGAAATGGAGCAGCCCAAAAATTTATATATGCATGACCCATAGTCATGATGAACTAAGGGTGGTGGTGGGGGATGCTAGAGGGAATAGGGGTACCAGGCAGGGGGGGGGGAGTGAAAAGTTGGAATGGATAGATCTTCCAAACAAACTATCAACAAAGATATTGTGGCAATGAACAATGCCCTAGAAGAAATGGACTTACCTGATACATATAGAGCTCCCTTCATCCCAAAAAAGCAAAATACGCCTACTTTTCAAATGCACAAGGAACATTTTCAAAGACAGACCACACCATTGGACACAAAACAAGTTCAACAAATTCAAGAAATTGAAATCATATCAAGCATTTTCTCTGACCACAAGGGACTGAAAAAACTAGAGACCAACCTCAAGGAAAAAAACCCAAAACACTCAAAATCGTGGAGATTGAATAGCATGCTATTAAAACAATGAAAAATTAACAATGAGATTAGGGAAGAAATCACTAAGTTTCTGGAAACAAACGAAAATGAACTAACAACAATCCAAAACTTATGGAACCCAGTGAAGGCAATCCTGAGAGGGAAGTTCATAGCAATACAAGCCTACCTAAAAAAGAAACATTTCAAACTAACAACCTAACCCTACACCTACAAGAACTCAAGGGACAACAACAAAGACAACCCAGAGCAAGTGGAAGGAAGGAAATAACCAAGATCAGAGCAGAATTAAATGACATAGAGACTAAAAGCACAATTCTAAGGACCATGAATCCAGGAGCTGGTTCTTTGAGAAGATAAACAAAATAGACCATCCTTTAAGCAGGCTCATCAAGAAAAAAGAGAGGACCCAAATAAACACAATCAAAAATGAAAGAGGAGAGATTACAAATGACACCACAGAAATACAAAGGATTACAAGAAATTACTATCAAGAACTATACAGCAAGAAATATGAAAACCTAGGTGAAATGGACAAATTTCTAGAAAAATATAATCTTCCAAAACTCAATGAAAAAGAAGCAGAAAGCCTGAACAGACCGTAACACTGGATGAACTTGAAACAGTAATTAAAAAGCTTCCAACACACAAAAGCCCTGGACCAGGTTCACAGGAGAATTTTACAAAGCATTTAAGGGAGAGCTAATCCCCATACTCCACAGATTATTTCAAAAAGTTCAAGAAGATGGAAGGCTTCCAACCACTTTTTATGAACCCAACATTATCCTAATCCCAAAGCCAGGTAAAGACATAACAAAGAAAGAAAACTTCAGGCCAATATCGCTGATGAACAGAGATGCTAAACTCCTCAACAAAATATTGGCAAGCTACATCCAGCAATATGTTTAAAAGATCATACACCGTGACCAAGTGGGATTCAACCCAGGGATGCAAGGATGGCACAATATTCAAAAACCAATAAACATAATACACCACATTAAGCCAAAAAAAAAAAACCCCCACAAAAATCACATGATCATATCAATAGATACAGAAAAAGCATTTGATAAGGCACAGCACCAATTTACAATAAAAACACTCACTGAAGTGGGAAAAGAGGGAGCATTCTTCAACATAATAAAGGCCAAATATGAGAGGCTCACTGCCAGCATCACACTCAAAATGGGCAAAAACTTAGAGATTTTCCACTAAGATCAGGAATAAGACAAGGATGCCCACTTTTCCATTCCTATTCAACATAGTACTGGAAGTCCTAGCCACAGCAATCAGACAAGAAAATGAAATAAAAGGCACCCAAATTGGAAAGGAGGAAATGAAATGTCACTGTTTGCAGATGACATGATAATAGAGAGAGAAAATACTATAGACACCACCAAAAAACTATTCAACCTAATAGATGAATTTGGCAAAAAATCTGGATACAAAGTCAAAACTCAGAAATCAAAGGCGTTTTTGTACACCAACAGTGAAACATCAGAAATAGAAATCAGGAAAAAAATCCCATTTGATACAGCAACAAGAAAAATAAAGTACCTAGGAATAAACCTAACAAAGGTATAAGACCTGTACTCAGAAGACTATACAACGCTGAAGAAATTAAGGAAGACACATTCAAATGGAAACATGTACCATGTTCATGGATCAGAAAAATTAACATCATCAAAATATCCATACTACCCAAACTGATTTATAGATTCAATGCAATCCCTATTAAAGTACCCATGACATATTTCACAGATACAGAACAAGTATTTCAGAAATTTATATGGAACCCTAAATGACCCAGAATAGCTGCAGCAATTTTGAGAAAGAGAAACAAAGTAGGAGGGATCACAATACCTGATATAAAACTGTATTACAAGGCTCCTGTAATCAAAATAGCCTGGTACTGGCATAAAAGCAGGCACACAGACCAATGGAACAGAACAGAGAGCTCAGATATAAACCCATGACTCTATGGTCAATTAATATTTGACGAAGGGGGAAAAAGAATAATATGGAGTAATATGGAGTAAAAATAGCCTGTTCAACAAATGGTGTTGAGAGATCCGGACAGCTACATGCAAAAAAATGAAACTTGATCACTAACTTACACCTTACACAAAAATAAATTCAAGGTGGATAAAAGACTTAAAATAAGTTGTAACACCATGAAAGTCCTTAGAGGAAAACATTGGCAGAGAAAATCTCAGACATTCCATGCAGCAACATCTTCACAGGTATGTCCCATAAAGCAAGGGAAATAAAGGAAATAATAAACAAATGGGACCTCATCAAATTAATAAGCTTCTGCATGGCTAAAGAAAACAATATTAAAATGAAAAGAAAGCCAATCCTATGGAAAAACATTCGGCAATGACACCTTGGACAAGGGCTTGATCTCCAAAATATATAAAAAACTCGCAGGACTCCACTCCAGGAAGACAAAAAACCCAATTAAAAAACGGGAAAAAGAAGGGGACTCTGGTCCACTGTTGGTGGGATTGCAGACTGGTACAACCATTATGGAAAACAGTATGGAATTTTCTCAGAAAACTAAAATTGGACTTGCCTTTTGACCCAGCAATTCCACTGCTGGGATTGTATCCTAAGAACCCTAAAACACCAATCCCAAAGAACCTATGCACCCCAATGTTCATAGCAGCACAATTTACAATAGCCAAGAGTTGGAAGCAACCTAGGTGCCCGTCAGTAAATGAATGGATCAAAAAACTATGGTACATATACACAATGGAATTCTATGCGGCAGAAAGAAAGAAGGAGCTCCTACCTTTTGCAACAACATGGATGGAACTGGAAAGCATTATGCTGAGTGAAATAAGCCAGGTGTTGAAGGACAAATACCGTATGATCTCACCTTTAACAGGAAGCTAAACAACAAAACAAACAAGCAAGCAAAATATAACCAAAGACACTGAAATAGAGAACAGGCTGACAGTGACCAGAGGGGAGAGGGGAGGGAATTTCAGGGGGAATAAGGGAGGGATTTAGAGGAACCTATATAAAGGATACATGGACAACAACTGAGAAGGATGGAAATGGGAGGGAGGGGGGAGGATGGGGGGTGGGATGGGATGGGAGTAATAGACAGAAAACTGTACTTGAAAAATAATTAAATAAAAAAATTGGGGAAAAAAAAGGGAAAAAGACTTGAACAGACACTTCTCCAAGGAAGACATACAGAGGGCCCAGAGACACATGAAAAGATGCTCAGCACCATTAGCCAACAGAGAGATGCAAATTAAAACCACAATGAGGTACCACCTCACACCAGCCAACAATGGCCAACATAAACAAATCAACAAATAACTGTTGGAGAGGATATGGAGAAAAGGAAACCCTAGTGCACTGTTGGTGGGAATACAGACTGGTGCAGCCACTGTAGAAAACAGTATGGAATTTCCTCAGAAAACTAAAAATGGAACTGCCTTTTGACCCAACAATTCCACTGCTGGGATTATACCCTAAGAGCCCTGAAACACCAATCCAAAAGACCCTATGTACGCCAATGTTCATAACAGCACAATTTACAATAGCCAAGTGCTGGAAGCAACCTAAGTGCCCATCAGTAAATGAGGGGATCAAAAAACTATGGTACATTTACACGATGGAATTCTATGCAACAGAGAGAAAGAAGGAGCTTATACCCTTTACAACAGCATGGATGGAACTGGAGAGCATTATGCTAAGTGAAATAAGCCAGGCAGGGAGGGACAAATACCATATGATCTTGCCTTCACTGGGAACATAATCAGCAAAAGAAAAAAGAAAACAAAATACAACCACAAACATTGAAATTAAGAACAATCTAACAATAGCCAGAGGGGAGCAGGGAGGGGGGAGCGGGGAGGGGACAGCAGGGAGAAAGGTTTTCAGGAACTACTATAAAGCACATATGGACAAAACCAATCCTCCCCTGGGGAGGGGGACGGTGGTAGCAAGGGAGGGAGGTGGGTTGGGGGTGGGATACAGACAACTGTAATTGAACAACAATAAAATAATTAAAAATTTTTTCAAAAGACTAAAAAGTTGGGACAACTATAATAGCATTATCAATAAAATATGTATTTTTAAAAAGGACAAAAGCCATAAAAACAAAGGTAACAATTTTGATTGCAACAGACCTTAAGCTTTTAATGTTTAATGTAACAGGGAAAAGGTATTTTTAGCCATGATAATTTACTTTCAATACACAAAAAGCTTATTTTGTTAAAGTGTTTCGCTTATTTTTTAGTGTTTCCCATCTACCAATGAGCATTAAATACAATATTTCATTTGATTCCCACAACAATCCTGATAGATAAATGCTATTCAAGGTTTCCCAACTGTGCTGCAGCATACTACTATGTATTCTACAAGTGGGTTACAGATGTGTCAAGATCTTCATTCCGAACCTTTTAGCCTCAACCCACTGTGTCCTATAAAAACAGTATCAGTTTGTGTGCCGCAATGTGAAGTTAGCAAGCTGATAGATATGTAACAAAAGAGCCTAGTTATTATGAAAAAATGAACGAAAGAATTAGGGATATAAATTATAAGAAGGCCTAAGGTACGTAATCCCTTCTCAAATGGTTCAGGGAAAAAAGTATAAACACACACAGAGAGAGAATATTAAGCAAATATGACAAAATGTTAAAAACTGGTAAATCTCACCCTGGCAGGTGGCTCAGTTGGTTGGAGTATCATCCCACAAACCAAAAGGCTGCAGGTTCAATCCCCAGTTAGGGTGCATATGGGAAGCAACTAACTGATCAATGTCTGTCTCTCTACCAATGAATGTATCCTCGGGAGAGGATTAAAAAAAACCCAAAAACTGGTGAATCTGAGTAAAATGAATATGAGTTATCTATATTACTCTTACAGCATTTCTAAAAGTGAAACTACTTCGAAATACAGTTACTTTTTAAAAGTCAGCAAGCTGCCTGAAATACCTTCCTGAAGTCCCTCATCTAACTGGAGTAAAGCTAAAATTCAAACCCAGATTCTTCCAACTAAACAGTCTGCGTACTCTTAACACTATCCAACGCAACAGAAAAGAATTAAAACCAATAGAGAACTGGGCAAACAACACTGAAGGGCAATTAACAAAGTACAAGCGGCATTTTAAAAAAGAGGCTGAATTATCACCATTTATTAAGAATTATTCAATCACCTGATATAAAATAAAGACCTAATGAGATACACTTTCATGAGAATGGAAGAAATGCAGTGAAAGACATTTTTTACCTTTATCTAAAATCAATAATCTAACAAAACTTTTATAAAAAACAATTCAGTGTTTTCCATTTAAATGTTAAATGTACATATATCCTCTCACCTATATCAATGCTAAGAAGTTACTCTTTAGAAAACTCCATTTAAGAAAGCAACCATATGCAAAAGGATAGCTAATGTATTGCTTTTATGAGATAAAAGATAAGAATAAACCACATGTACCTCTAGAACATAATTCTAGAGCCATTCAAAAGAATGAGATGGATATAAGCACAGATACTGAAAACATCTAAATTACATAGTAGGGGAGAAAAACAGTCTTCAAAAATGTCTAAATATTATAATTCCCTATGTGACATTAAATAATAAATTATAATACATGTAAGTTTCTATTCCTTTCACACACATTTATTTCTATTTACAGAAAGCAGATTAGATACACTGAAATGTTAACATTTCCTAACCAGTTAGATTGCTTCATGTTGCCTAAATTTTTTAAAAGTTTATTATTTTTGTAAAGATAAAAACTACCCTACCAGAGAGAAAGGAGGTTGGGGAGAAGCAGAAGAGGGTAAAGGGAGTATAAATGATAATAAAGGGTGATTTCTCTTTGGGGAGTGAACACACAATACAATATACAAATGATAAATTATAGAACTGTACACCTGAAATCTTTATTTTATTAATGTCACTCCAATAAATTCAATATAAAATTATTACCCTAATAAATAATACTTTAGTATTTGCTATGTAAGTCCTTTCCACAGTTGAAACTGTCTACTGAGGATTTTTGCCATGATATAATAAATTTTAACTATTTTCATGCCCTCAGTTTATACCCTATGTCCTATATTTTTTCTTTCTTATTTATACAATTTAGTGTGTGTGTGGAGGTATACGTATCTGTTTTTCTATGTCAACTTTGTGCTTCTTGGTAAGTTCCACTCAGTTATGGCTCCTGCTGATTCACTTTTCTTTTCCTTAGTATTAAATAAGAGTATTTTCTTTCAAATCAATACTAATTATATTGGGCATGACTAAGGGCTGTACTCATACAAATAATAAAAATTTGCTCTATTAAATACAAAAATGCAGTAACTCTCCTCAATCTCAAGACTGACTCTCCAGATTAGTGTGTGGTGGTGGGGGGAGTTACTATTTTTAAAGTCTATTAATCTGAAACCTACAGCATACCCTGAAGATCATTTTTACTAAACATACTTAACAATGAAGTATTAATATAAAATGGTTTATTTAATACAATATTAGGATTAAGAATCAGACTTCTCTACTATAATGAACTTCTCTACTACACTTTGTTTTTTCAAAGCAGGTGCCCTGTTTCTTTAAAGATTTTATTTATTATTTTTAGAGAGAGGGGAAGGGAAGGAGGAAGACAGGAAGAGAAGTATCAATGTATGGTTGCCTCTCCTGCACCCCCTACTGGCGACCTGGCCAGCAACCCAGCCATGTGCCCTGACTGGAAGCCGAACCAGTGACCTTTTGGTTTGTGGGCCGGCGCTCAATCCACTGAGCCACAGCAGCCAGGGCTATACTTTTTTAGAAAGTCCTTAATATATAAAATAAAATCTGTGGATTTTATTTTTGGTTAAATTCCAAGCTAATTACTTCTTGACTAATTTAGAGTAGTGAATATGTAAGTTCAACTTTAAAATGCCTGAATACTAAGAGACTACATATATATTTATACTGAATTTTAAATTTCAACCTGGTAATTTAACATTTCAAGAGAACAGTTTAAAGAACCATATTAATTGCTTAGACCTTTGAGATCTTCGAGCAAAAGGGAAACTTAAAATGGCATTCACCAGAATATTTCTGCAGAAGCCAGATTCCCTTCAGGGCAGGCTTTCACAGCCACAAGGGTCATCAGTATCTCCTAAGAATGTCTTCAGTGGCTTTTTCCTGAGGTCTCGTCATACATCCTAAGAATATCCTAGTAAACACTATGAGGTTTAGAAGCACTGATTATATCACTCAAGTGATGAGTTCAAGGACCAGGAAAACTATTACTTAGGGCACAGCAAAAAATAAATTCATATTATGCACCCGAGATTAAAAAGAACCTTCAATACAAAACACTAGTGAAGGAAAACAAAGAAGAAAAACAGAAAAATATCTCATGTTCACAGATTAGGAATGTGTTAAGATCACAATACTCTCCAAATTCAGTGCATTCCTTATCAAAATCCCAGTTGCCTTTTCTAGAGAAATTGATAAGCTCACCCTAAAATTCCTATGTAAATAAATGAAAGGGATCCAGAATAGTTAAAACAACTATTCTTTCATTCTTACTGAAAAATAAGAATAGAACTGGAAAACTCACACTTCTCAACTTCAAAACTTATTACAAAGCAATAGTAATAAAGAGAGTGTGGAACTGGCATGAAGATAAACATAGATCAACAAAATAGAATCCAAAGTCCAAAAATAAACCTTCAGATTTATGACCAATTTATTTTCAACAAAGGTGCTACGACCCTTCAATCAGGAAAAAAAAATGTTTTCAACAAATCGTGCTGGGACAACTGGATTATCCACATAAAAAAGAATGAATTGGAAGCCATATCCCACAACATATACAAAAATTAATTTAAAATGGATCAAAACCTAAATGTCTGAGCTAAAACTACAAAACACTTAAGAAAAAATAAAGTAGAAGTAAATCTATGTGACCATGGAATAACCAATGTTTCTGTAGACATGATGCCAAAAAGTACAATAAGAGAAAATAGATAAACTGTACTCCATTAAAATTAAAAAACTTTGTCTTTCAAAAGATACCATCAAGAAAGTAAAAAAGTAAGCCACAGCAATGGAGAATATATTTGCAAGTCAATATATAATAATGTACTGGTGTTCAGACTATATTAAAAATTTACTGTAACTCAATAATAAATAGACAAATAACCCAATTAAAATACAAGCAAAAGATTCAAACAGAAATTTTTCAAAAGGAGATATACAAATGGCCAATAAAGTTATAAAAAGACACTTAACATTAGCCATCAGGGAAATGCAAACAAAAAAATCATAATGATATACCACTTTACACCCACTAGGATGGCTATAATAGAAAAAAAAACCACCAGACAATAACAAGTATTTACAATAATGTGTAGAAATCAAACTCACATACATTGCTGGTGGGCATGTAAAAACAGTTCAACTGTTTTTAAAGTTTGGCAGTTCCTCAAGCTAAACATAAAAGTTCACTTATGTTCCAGCAATTCCACTCCTAGGTACATACGCAAGAGAACTGAAAAGAATTCACACAAAAACTTATTCACCAATTCTCATAGCAGCATTACTCCTAATAGCCAAAAAGTAGAAACCATTCCAATGTCCATCAGCTGATGAACGAACAAAATGTAGTATAATCCATACAACAGAATATTACTAAGCCGTAAAAAGAAACAAGGTACTGATCTATGCTACAACTAGGATGCTACAACTTGAATACATTATGCTAAGTGAAAGAAGCCAGACACAAAAGGCCATGTATTACATGATTCCATTTACACAAAATGTCTGAGTAGGCAAATCCTCAGAGACAGAAAGCAGACTTGTAGTTCCGATACCAATACTTAAAAATAAGTTATATCTCAGCTGCAGAAGTCTCCCAGGAGCAAGAAGACCCAGTCCCCCACGCAGCTCCCCAGCTCATGGTTCCAGAGGGAGAAGAAAAATCCCAGTAACTTCCAGCTGTGAAAACCAGAGGGACTGCAGCTAAATGAAATGGAGGACTTCCGGAGTCCCAGGTATTCCCCTTAAACAGCCCACAAATGACCTACTCAAACTTACTTACTAAGTTCCAGCCCCAAGTTAGCAACTTAAAAGATGCCAGGGACATACAGGGAAGGAAGTGAACTGTGCTGCTTTGGGGCGAGGGCTGAAAGGACAGCTGTCTTTCCCAGACAGAAGTGTTAGCAGAAGCCATTGTTCCTTTGCTGAGCCCGCCCCTTGCGAGCACTAGTAGTGCCATATCTGAGCCTCCATTAACCTGGTTAATCCTGTTCAACCTGCCTTGCTGACTGCCAGAGACCCTGTCCCACCCAACTCTTGAGCCCACCTAAACCACCTCTGGTGGTTTTTCCATACAAATTGTCTGTCTTGGCTCACGCTGAGGACTTTCCTAAATTCTCTCAAAGGTTCCCCAAACAAGCAGCTCCCTAGCCTCAGTGTACCCCATAACTCTAGCTAAGTGAACCAAGGCAGCAGCTAGATTCAGTTCACAGTTTGGCCTCACTTGGGCACCTCCTAGCCCAGAACAGGTAGCAGCCGTCTGAAGACTGCTTTGTATGTAGTTCATGCCAGGTGGCCCTGGGGCAGGGTACACTCAGCAGCTGACTTAGGCCTGCACCTCCCAGGACGACCCAGAGCCAGCACATCCAGTGGCCAACTTCAGACCACACCAGATAATCATCCAACCACCTCCACCAATTATACACTCAAAGGGAAGACTGAGTGGGTACCAGAGACCCACTGAAGTAAGTTCTGCTCTGTGGGGTCAGCCCCTAAACAGCAACTCCTCTGCTGTAATCCCAACCAGTCCCCCTGGCTGATTGACCTAGGGGGTCAATCCCACCCAGTGAGATGCCAACAGCAATCAAGGCTCAACTACAACAGGAGAGAGTACACAGTCCACATGAGAGCACACCTGAAATGCCTGGCTCAAATGACCTGGGGGGTGGGGGGAGCTGTGCCACTAGGTCCTACAGGGCACCTACTACATAAGACATAGCAGCTCTACCTGACACAGAAACAAACACATAGAGGCAGACAAAATGGGGAGACAAAGAAACATGCCCTAAATAAAAGAGCAGGAGAAATCCCCAGAAAACAAAATGAAATGGAGGCAAGCAAACTACCATATACCAAGTTCAAAACAATTGTTACAAAGATGCTCAAGAACTTCAAGACCATAAAAAACAACATAGAGAGATAGAGTTCCAGCAAAGATGGAGCATAGGTAGAAACCCTTCGCTTCCTCACACAACCAAAAGGAGGATAACGACCAATCTAAAATCAATAAACCACCAAAATCACCAGAAAATCAAACTGCAATGAACTTCGACAACCAAGGAATTAAAGAAAAAAACAACCAGGACAACCAAACTAGTAAGGCAAAACTACAGCTAACTCAGAGAAACAGTGGCCAGAAGGCCGAGGGGCAGGGCTGACTGCCGGGCTTGGCAGACCTGTGACTGACTTAGGGGGAAAACTGAGACTCAGAGCTGACAGTTGGCTAAGGCTGGGGTTCCCATGGTCGAGATACTTCCAGTCTGACACTTGAGTCTGTTGGAAAGTACAATACAGAGGAGCAGGCCAGCTTCATTGCTCCCTCTCTAGACCCTCCCCCACAGCCAGTGCAGCAAAGAGGGTTGCTTTGCCCAGGTGAATACCTTAGGCCCCACCCCTTACAGCTCATCAGCTGGGCCAAGACAAAGAAACATGGCTCAAATGAACGAACACAGCAAAACCTCAGAACTAAGTGATGAAGAGATTGCCAGTTTGTCTGATGGAGAATTTAAAGCCCTGGTAATCAAAATGCTCACAGAACTGATTGAGCTTGGTTGATAAAATGAAAGAACAAATGAAAGATAGCCAAAATTAAATAGAGCAAAATATTCAGGGAACCAACAGTGACAAAAAGAAAACCAGGATTCAGAGCAATGATTTGGAACAAGAGGAAGAAATAAACATCCAACTGGATCAGAATGAAGAAACAAGAATCCAAAAAAATGAAGAGGCTGAGGACTCTCTGGGACAACCTGAAATGTTCCAATATCTGAATTACAAGGGTGCCAGAAGGAGAAGAACAAGAGCAAGAAATTGAAAACTTATTTGAACAAATAATGAAGGAAAACTTTCCCAGTCTGGCAAAGGAAACAGACTTCCAGGAAGCCCAGAGTCCCAAAGAAGTTGGACCCAAAGAGGAATACACCAGGGCACATCATCATTAAGTTACCCAAGATTAAAGACAAAGAAAATCCTAAAAGCAGCAAGAGAAAAGGAGACAGTTACCTACAAAGGAGTTACCAGAAGACTACTAGCTGACTTCTCAAAAGAAATCTTGCAGACAAGAAAAGGTTGGAAAGAAGTATTCTATGTCATGAAATGCATGGACCTACATCCAAGATTCCTCTATACAGCAAAGCTTTCATTTAGAATGGAAGGGAAGATAAAGTGCTTCCCAGGCAAGGTCAAATTAAAGGAGTTTATCATCACCAAGCCCTTATCATATGAAACGTTAAAGGGATTTAATCTAAGAAAAAGAAGATCAAAAATATGAACAATAAAATGACAACAAACTCATTACCGTTAACAAATAAACCTAAAAACAAGACAATGAAAACAAAAACTAAGCAAACAACCAGAACGGGAACAGAACCAGAGAAATGGACACCACAGAGAGGGAGGTCAGTGGGGAAGGGGAAGGGAGAAATAGGGGGGAAAAGGTACAGGGAAGAAGCATAATTAGTAGGCATAAAATAGATGGGGAGAGATTAAAAATAGTATAGGAAACAGAGGACTCAAATAACTTGTATGTACAACTCATGGTCATGAACTACATGGGACGCAGAACGCTGGCGGGTTGGGGGAGGCAGGGTGGAGGGGGATAAAGAGGGAAAAATTGGGAAAACTGTAATAGCGTAATCAATAAAAAGTACTTAAAACTAAATAAATAAAATCTTTAAAAAAACGACATAGGAACCATAAAATAAAACAAGTCAAAAATGAATACAGTAACTGAACTGCCAGACTAAAAGTCAAGGGATGGAAAAGGTATTTCATAAAAATGAAAATAAAGAAACAAAAAAGCTGGGGTAGCAATTCTTGTATCAGACAAAACAGACTTTAAAACAAAGGCTGTAATGTAACAGGAGACAAGGAGGACCCAGGAATTCCATTTCTGGGTATTTTTCTGAAGAAATCCCAAAGTCTAAATCTAAGACACATGCATCTGTATGTTCAATGAAGCATTATTTACAATAGCCAAAATATGGAAGCAAATTAAGTGTCCATCAATAGATTAATGGATAAAGAAGTGATGCATATATACAAGGGAATGACTTGCACCACCCCCACAAAGCAATGAAATCTTGTCATTCTGAAACATAGATATACCTAGAGGGTATTGTGCTGAGTGAAATAAGTCAGAGAAAGACAACTGCCAGATGATTTCACTTAGCTTGTGGAATCAAAAATCAAAATAAATGAATAAGCAGAAGAGAAACAGACTCATGGATACAGAGAACATTGTAATGACTGCCAGATGGGAGGGGTGTTGGAGGCATGGGTGAAAAAGATGAAGGGATTTATAAGTACAAAACTGGTAGTTACAGAATAGCCATGTTGATGTAAAATATAGCACAGAGAACTTAACCAATAATACTGAATAAACTATGTATGGTGTCTGATGTGTAGTAGTTTTATCAGGGTGATTACTTTGTCTAATGACTGGGTTGTACACCTGAAACTAATATAATATTGTATGTCAAATGTAACTAAAAAATAGAAAAATTTTTTTAAATGTTATGCTTTGGTATTTGATAGTAGTGATGTTGTAAAATTTTGTAAATATTCTAAAAACTACTGAATTGTAAACATTAAGGGTAAATTTTATGTTAGGTGGATTATCTCAAAAAAATTATTACAAAATTTAAATTACCCTAGTGCAAATAGTATCCAATGTATATCTTCAAGACAACCTGAAGTTCAATCTTTTTAAAGTGATTTCAAAATTCCATAAAATTCATAATCTAATAATATTTATGACTGACATTTTAAAATATGCAAATCCATTAGATGTCAAGAAAAAAGGAAATAAAGATTAACTCACCCTCTTTTCACTTTTGTGAAATCAAATGCAACTTGTCTGTATGAAACTGCTTTTTCATTTAGATATCTACTATACCGCCTAATAAATGTAGACATGTCATATCCTGTAAAAAAAAAAAATAGAAAGTTTTCATAAATTATTAAAATTTCAATTTGCTTAGAAAACCAACTCATTTTGTCCAGTGACCATAATGTCTTGATACTGGAACTCAATTTTATGGTGTAAATTAAATGACTAATGAGTAATATCAGATTAAAATCTCTAAGACTTCACATTTTTAAGTCAGATATGTTGTATATTGCTTTGAAAAACCTTCCCCTTTAGAATTTCACTAAAACAATTATTCTGCTCAGCTTCTAATCATCATACCTATCTTTTATTTATTAGGAATTAGAAAAAGATGTTATCTTACACTACTTGGTAACCTCGTAACTCAAATTTAACATCCTATGGAACCACAATCCTACTACTCAAATCATTTAGCAGTTTTATAATTCTCTTATCTAAGAAATTATTATTTGTATATTATTTAGAACAACCATAACCATGTATGCCAATCTTATTAAAAAGTACAGAAAATAACTGCATAGTACAATGAAAGAAGTGTCAATATGTAAGTTAAGGCATAACAAAAAACAATTATGGTTTCAATAAAACTTTCTAAATGAATACCTAAATCACCCTAAAGTTTTGTTTCAGCACAATCATGGGATCTGAAAATTTCAGCAACATAAAATCTAATCAATGTTATAAAAGGGAAAAAAATGGCATTTTAGTTATTGCCTCACTCAAGGAAATCTATAAATTTTTCCTACCAATTGAAAAGCAGGTACATTTTATTTTTGGCTCATCTTCATTTAACAAATTTAACTTTATTTAATAATTCTCTCTGCTACTTCAAAAAGACAGAACAATCAAAAAAAGGGAAATGTGAACCGACTGGATTTAACCGTTTATTCAGCAAATATTTCACAACATTTATTAAGTGCAACTTGAAGAAAAATCAGTGAACAAAATAAAAAAATTACTGCATTCCTAATTTCTCATATTCACTAGTGTATTCAATAAGGTGTTACACATTCGTTCTTCAGCTCTTCAGTTCACACTGTTCCCTCTAATTGACTCTTATCCTCTCCTGAGAGGAATACCTTTCATCCTTCAAGGCTCAATCTGTGAAACCTTCCCTGAATTCCCTGAGTTCTCACACTGTTCTTACTTCAAATACAGCTTATGGCTATTATATACACACAGTACCTCACTCACTACACAAGAAGCTTATTTATATTTACATACACCTAGTATAACACCTAGTACATTTGTAGTAAAATATAACTCTACCCAACAAAATATATATATATTTTTAAAATTTATTTATTAATATTTTATTTATTTATCTTTAGAGGGGAAGGGAAGGAGAGAAGGAGAGAAAGATCAATGTATGGTTGTCTCTCATGTGTCCCCTACTGGGAACTGGCCTGCAACCCAGGCATGTGCCCTGACTGGGAATCGAACCGCGATCGTGTGGTTCGCAGGCCAGTGCTCAATCCACTGAGCTACACCAGCCAGGGCTCAACAAAATTTATCAACAATCAAAATTCCTTTTCTAAAACACCAATTAATTACATGGTTTTAATTACTATTTTGGTCTTACTTTTATAATCTCTTCAGAATATGGGCTTCGAATAAAAGGCTTAAAAACTATTCTCTGCACACAAGAAGTAAGTCTTAAAACTTCATCATTAGAAGTGCTTAACTTGCATTTAAGAAAGTGGCTAATAAGCACAAAAAACCTCACTTGGACATATGCATATAATCTGCTCTAGAGTAGTAGTTTGCATAGTATTTCCCACAGACTCTTAGTTCAAATAAACAAAGGGGAAAGGCAGAAATAAAAAGATGAGCCAGCGGTTTCTTTCATGTCCCTCAAAACAAAGCAGCTCCAGTTTTATCTGTAGTATATATATCTAGCTTCTATTTAAGATTTTTTAATTTGAAAAACAGATTTCCTGTTTAATTTTTTTCCTTAACTACTTAGAGCATTATATTCTTCATTAAAGTAAAATCAATCTTGTAATCAATCTTGTAATCTTGGTCCTATGTATAGATTACTGGTCTTCCAAAATCTCTAAAAGACAGGTATTCATTCTAATTAATACTTCCATCTGCCAAAAATAAACAAGTACTGAAAATGGACAATCCTGGACAGTCCCTAACTTCTACTGATTTTATCTCCACAAGAACCACAATTCAGGTTCTCATTAACTCTCCACTGAATGACTGAAATGATGATCACAACAATCTTAATGTCTTCAAAATTTTATTCGCTCTAATCCAACCTGCACTGAGCTACAATGCTTGCTTTATTATACATATTTCCTCTCCCTCTCCCTCAACTCAAGAAACTCACATGATTTCTCACTACATTACAAAACCCCAACTTCATCAAATTCTTCCTTGCTTGATTATGGCCCCAAAGAGCTGCCTGAGAGCTATCTGCCACTACACATTCTCCAATACATCATCCATACATCCTGTTCACACTCATTACTCTATAAATCTCAAATACCCCATGTTCTTTCACATCCATGTTTATCTGTGTACCTTTGCTTAAGCCAACTCGTGTCTCTGTCCATTTTTCAATACCCAGCACAAAAACCTTACCTTTTCTAAACACATTTCCCAGACTGAGCCTTACTGTTGGATATTCCCAAGTCATCTAGTACATCCTTTGAGTTTCTTCCTAGAGTCGACATTCTATAATGCTAATGACCTGGTTCTGGGATAAGTATTGTACAACAGATGCCATTAAGACAGAATTATGTGTGGAGGGCTGCAACACCAAATTACAGGAATTTTAAGTTAACTAAATTAAAAGTAAAATACGATAAAAAAAAAAACAGGTGTGAGTATCAATGACCAATTTATCTGAATAAAACACTGTTTATCTTTGCTACTAAATATTCCCAACTACATTCCTCGGAATAAAGCATAAAATATTAATAATCACAATGAAAGAAGATACTTACATAGTGTTTCTTGTGTGCCAGGAATTATTTTAAGCACTTTACATTTATTGATTAAAGCTACGTTAAGTCTCATGCAAAAACTTACAGAATAGGTGGTATCACTATTCCTGATTTTACAAGTACAGAGAGGTGAAGTAACTTGTTCAAGTTCATGCTAGTAAATGATAGAGATGGGATTCAAACCTACGTTATCTAGTTCCAAAATCCAGGCTTTCAAAACACAACCCTATATACTGTTTCTCAAAGAGCTTTAGCTGTCAAGTAGTTAAGTCAATCTTATTCTTCACACTAAAATAGTTTTTTCTCCCCTGCAATTACTGAAATAAGAGGTTCCTCTACAGCACATGTTCTAAAAGACAAAATTCAACTCTGCAGGAATCATCACATGGGGTCACTCTTGATATTCTATAGTAAGTTGTTTTTACCTTGCAATCCACTTTTATCCAAAAAATTGCTTAAGTTAAACAACGTGTTTCTTGAAGCCAAATACTGAATAAAACGCTGAAAAAACAAAAAATAATTGTGTCAAATTAAAATTCTGCCATCCAACAAACTCTAATTTGAGAATTAGGGAGAAAAGTGGTTAACATATTCCATTAATCTTATCTAGTTTAAATTTTTTATCCATAGTCTTCCTTTGGTTAAACTAGTTACCAAACCTAAAAATACATATTTTTCATTAGCATACAAATATTTATTAAAGCCTAACATCCACAGTTATTTAAGCCAAAATAAAAACGGGCACATTAAACTCAGTAACTATTTTGCCCTTTTTTACAGTACATTTGTACTACAGCTAATCATACTTAGGTGGCATCTTGACTTTTAAAAAACACAAAATACTTGTATAAGAGAACAATATTATAGACACCCTCTTACCCACTGCCTAGATATAAACACATTACAATACTTAGAGTTCCTTATAGAATCAAAACATTATAGACTCTATTGAATACACACTTTTAATTCCATTCCTTCTCACCCTCTTCAGAAGTAATCACTTTTCTGAGTAGGTATACATCATTCCCATGGGTTTTAATAATTTTACTACATATATATATATATATATCTATATATCTATAAACTGTACATAATTTTGTTTTCTATTTTAAATTTATAGAAATATAATACTGTACTTCTTTTCTAATGTGCTTTGTAACAACTTTTCTCCAAGAATTATTCATATTATATATGCAGACTTAGTTCATCCATTTTATTTTTTTAAATATTTGTGATATTTTAAAATTCTTTTTAAAAAAGATTTTACTTATTTACTTTTAGAGAGAGCAGGGAGGGAAGGCGAAAGAGGAGGAGAGAAACAGGAAAGTGCAAGAGATACAAATGATTGGTTGCTTCTCACATGCCCCCAGTGGAGGGACCTGGCCTACAACCCAGTTATGTGCCCCAGCCAGAAATAAAACTGGTAGCCATTTGGACCAGTGCTCAATCCACTAAGCCACACCACCCAGGGCTCATTCATTTTAAATGATGTTCTAGTATTTCAATGAACTACTATAATATTATTACTCATTTCTTTATGGATAAAGTTCTTGCCAATTTCATTATTATTAACAATGTTAAATCGACATCTTTGTACTTGATATCCATATACAAGCATACAAGAGTTTTTCATGATATATACTTGGGGTTGAGTTGTTGGGTCAACACGTATTTAAAAGTTCATCTTCTCAAAATGCTCCCCCCAAACTGCTTACCACAGAACACTATCTTAACTTCCCATTGCACACAACCTTAATAAAAGGGAGCTAAAGAAACTCCCTGCAATTTTACTTCCAAGGATTCCCTTTTTTTTTTTTAAATATGCAGAGGGTTACCATCAATTTGGATGCACACCATCATTCCCAATTTAATTTTGCTGATCTGAAATCATCTTAAATAAACCAACCAGGATTTGAAAAAAAATCTGTGTATCAGGGACTCACCTTTCATCAATTATCCTAAAACAAACTATTCAAAATGGCAATATTAGGCTCTGATTTTCGTAAGCTTTGATAATTCTTTGTTTTCAGGGCCTGTCCTGTGCATTATAAGATGTTTAAAAGCACCCCTGCCCTCAACCCACTAGGTGCCAGTAGCATCCCCTTCAGGTGGGACATATGTACCTGGGTGGGGGAAATCACCCTCCTCCCTGCCTTATTTGAGAACCACTGTTCACGGTATCCCCAACCCCACAGCATAAGATTCTATGCATGTTCTCTCACAGACTAATAACAACTGCCATTGTGAAAACCCAAGGGTTGCATAAAATAGCACAAAAAAAATTAGCAGAGCACTGAATTTCTTGTAGCTGCTTAAGGGAAACTAAACATGAGTTTATCTAAAAAACCACACCGAAATGCTATCTTTCTCCTCCCTTCAGTCAATTGTAAAGAATGGCAATCAACTTTCTGCTTCTTAGCCTTTATCAAAGTTTTGCTTCTAATATTACTACCTTATTTACAGCCTGTTTATCTAGCATTGCAGTTGGTTATATTTGTGGCTTTTTCTTTTTAAAGAATAAACTACAGTTGACCCTTGAACAATGTGGGGGTTGGGGGTGTCAACACCCAGAGTAGTCCAAAGCCCACATATAACTTTTTATTCACCAAAAACTTAACTACTATCAGCCTACTATTGATTGTTAATAGGTATTAATATTGTATTCTTACAATAAAGTAAGCTAGAGAAAAGAAAATGCTATTAAAATTTTTGGTAAAGAAAAAATGCCTTTACAGTACTTATTGAAAAAATCCACATATTAGTAGACCCATGAAATATAAGTCCATGTGTTCAAGAGTCCAAAAATGTCCAAGTGTACATTTTTTTAAGTGAAAAATACATATAAGCCTGATATTCTTTGGACTAAATGATCATAATCTTAAGTAAACATATTAATGATAAAAGTAATTATCCTAGTTAAGATCAAAATGTTTCAAGTTACATTGAAATTAGTATATCCAAGTATTTCTATTGATTCTGTATACTGGTTATAATGAATTAGAAAGCAACTGAGCCCTGGTTGGTGTGGTTCAGTGGACTGAACACTGGCCTGCAAACCAAAAGGTCACTGGTTCAATTCCCAGTCAGGGCACATGCCTGGGTTACAGGCCAGGTCCCCAGCTGGGAGTGCAGAAGAGCCAACTGATGGATGTTTCTCCCCCTCCCTTCCCTTCTCTCTTAGAATAAATAAATAAGATCTTAAAAAAAAAAAAGAAGCAACTGAGTAATATATGGCAATATATTATGACCTAAAAAATGGTCATGCCTAATGACCAGTAATCATCTTCCAGGTAACACTTCTGGAAATAATTTCTTATTAAAAACTACAAATAAAATTATTCAAAGTGGTGCTATAATAGTGAATAATAAGAAAACTAAATTTCTGGCAAGGGGAATAGCTAATAAAATCATGAAGCCCTGGCTGGGTAGCTCAGTTGATTAGAACACTGTCCCAATGCACCAAGGTTGCAGGTTTAATCCCTGGTGAGGGCATATACAAGAATAAAGCAATGAATGCATAGACAGGCAGAACAACAAATCTGTATCTTTTTCTCTCTCCACCCCCCTCAGAGCAATAAATATTTTTTTTAAAAAAACATGCAGTACACATTATCAACTATGTAATAAAGATGATAAATACAAAGAACATAAAACATGGAGATGCTTATGTGACAATATATTTAAAAACCACATATTGTATCTAGATATAGCTATAAAAGTACTTTTGGAGAAGGACCAAAAATGAAACATCAAAATGTGCAAGCAGATCTGTTGCAATGATAAAGTTGTGAACAAATTCCTCTCTTAATTCTGAACTTTAATGATGCTCTATTGGTATATATCAAAGATGACAGAAGAGTCTCATGACTGAAAAGCTAAAAATGAGTAAAGTGATGGATGCCTGAAAGTCATTATGCTCAAAAGACTAATGCCAATAACTAATGTCCCTTCCCATTTCTATGGAAGCTATCTCCCAGGAACCCATGGGCTGCATTTTTCTAACGCATATACCAATGTAGATGCATCTAGTTCCACTCAAATGTTCTTTTAACACAATTTTATTTTTTTTTAAACATAATTTTAAATCGTCCTTTTAACACAATTTTACAAGTTAAGTATATTGGGCTGAGAAAGTCATTTAAGGTAAGAACTCAAAAATGAGCTGCTAGACTGGCATTAAAAAAAAGATGACTCTCTCCAAACATTAAACTGCAAAAGCTTATATATCTTATTTGTTCCCCCCATTTGGGTAAAGAAAACTTTAGACACATGTCTCATCTCTGCTGAAGGAGGCTTTCTTTAAAATCAGTCATTCTACCAAAAGGCCATCACACTCTTGAATCAGGCAAAGTGCCTCCAGCAGACAACTTTATCAGATCAGACAAATCTGATTGGTCTATAGTGAAAAAGCAACTGGATATAAATAAACATACAGTCTATACTCAAGGCCTATGAAGACTAGTGCTGCCTACAGAATCCACCTCCAGGCATTGATATCTGCTTCTTGATCTCATTATTGAAACCCCTGATGCTCTGACCCACTTTCTGCATTCTGGCTTAGAAGCCATCTTTTCCCAAATTGTTAGTTCTACAATTATATCTCTTTGTAGGCACCGTGCCCTATTCACCTATTATTATTCCGTTGCTGAAACCATTCCTTAAGTTTCAGGGGAAGAAGCAAACTCAACAATCAGTCAATGCACCAGTATGCTCATTAACCAAAAATTCTTCTTACCTCATTTCCATACACCATCAAATGATGAGTTGTAATGAGAGATTTGAAGACCACCACCCAACTACTGTTAGTAGTTCTTTCAAATAAACTGTCTGCCAACTGCGGGATATTCACATTCATCTCATTTGTGCACTGTATTAAGTCTGCAATAAAAGAAAAAATAATTTATTCTCTGGCTTTAATTTATTGCTAATACCAGATTTTCTAACAGGGGGAAAATCTAACACAGTGTAGCAACAAGAGGTAGTTTGGAAAAGCTGTTAAAGATCTCCGAAAAACAACTGACACCAATCACTATAATCTACCTGAGAAGTGAACAGAGTATAGCTTAGGATCGCATAAATGATCAGTAACACCAGAAGGTAAATCAAACTTCCTCAAAGAGTAATTCACCCTCAAAGGGAATTGTTTCAAGGCCTTGAGGAACTTTCACAATTCTCTTACTACTCATAAACCTTCAGAGTTAACACTACTAGTATTATTCAACTTTACCTTAAAAGAACTTTTAAAAAAATCATACATGTGGAAGCATGAACAAGCTAAAGGTCAAACTACCTTTATTAATACCCTCCCTAGAATACTGTGTGTGCACCATTAGGAAGATAACAGATATGTGGTCTTATAGAGGGTGGGATTCTCAGTTTGTTTATATAAAATAATTTTCATTCTTTTCTCCCTTCCATTCTACTATGTTATCTCAGGTGCCAGTTCATTGCAACTAACACTGACAAAACTGAAAAATAGACTTAAGTTTCTTATTGCAATAAATTTCCTAGTAAGAAACAACCCAAGAATTCTACTCAATTATTACTCTGAAAAAGTTAAACCAATATAACTTCCAATTTTATGTTTCAAGCTGAAAGCATTACTATAAAATAGTCTAACATATAATTGTTTTAGCACTAAAACTGAAAAAAGGCTCTTAACAGACCTCCAATCTGCTTAAGAGATTATCATTGGCAAAGTTAACAAAAAAGAAAATACAAAATATGATCCAATTTAAAGAATTAAAAGACCAAGAAATCAGTTGTTTTACTTTTAAAGTATGTATCTCAATTGTAACTACCATAAAGAGAAAAATATTAAAGTAATTCATGACTCATTAGCAGTTTTGTCCACTTTTAATCCTCAGTGCATAATGCTTAAATATGAATTCAAGTGACCTAACTTGGCCTTGATTGCTAGCAAGAAACATCAATATAACTATGACCAATTATGTTTATCTTTCAAGAATGTTTATTCTAACAGGTCCAATTATTATACAAAGTAACATTTGATAAGCAAATCCATTTAGATAAGCAGTTAACCTAGCCAACAATTCTTAAAGAATGAAACACAACTGTCAAACAGAATATCCACGGAACAGAACAATGACACAGGCTTTCAGACTACCTGCAATAGTACATTCCACTTACCAGGCATGGTTTATTTAGCTCCTGATAGTAAAAAGCAGAATTTGATCTCTACTTTCTCTAAATCTTTTTACTTTTATACCTGTCCTATGGCACTGAAAATATTTATTGTACTTGCCTTATTTCCAAAACTAAGCTTTCTCTGCCTCCCAAAATACAACCTACTGCAGACCTATCTATTTCTTGCTCATTGTGAATTCTTTAAAACTTGAAGCACCAATGGTCAAGTTCTAAACCTAATTATAAGACGTTATATTCCTAGCTTTTTTCCTATATTTATAATTTCTATATCCTTCCAGAAACTGTCTTGATAAGCTACTCAGTTCTTAAATGTTACTTCCTCATTATCACATCAATAGTCAGTTTACTCCTCAATACCTTATTCGTTTTTAAAACAATCTGTCACAAAATTTCTTGTCGCAATACTGTCTCAAAGGTACTCCTACCTCTGTGTGTGTTTATATACATTCCCTAAAGCCAATCAGTAAACAAGTCTCCTAATTGTCCAGCAATTCCAGTTTTTCCTCTCTATCCCACTACCACTGCCAAGTCAGAGTTTAAATCTCACTTATTTCTTAAGAAGTACTACCGCTTCTCAGAGCAGTAAAAAATTGGGAAGGGAGATTATCATGCTGAGGGGTTTTAATGGCATTTAATATCAAGGATGAAGAAGACTGTCCTGCAATGTACAATCAGAACTCCACAATTAAAAGTTGTCCCACCTCAGAGTGCCCCCACCGAGAAATGGTGGACTGACTGACCTCTTCACTTTTAATAATACCTGACTGGGGGACTCATCCTTGCCACACCACCAAATACTCTCTAAGCTGGTCACACAATGACCTACAACACAACACTATCACTGCTTAACCTCAATGTCTCCACTGCTTAAAGGATGGCATACATTTTATCCTTGTCAATATTCTCCTTGAATCTCACTTTCCAACACGAACCTACAGTTTTCTCTGATGTACCTTGCTGTTTCATACCATAATCATTCCATCACTGTTCATTCTTCAAAATAAATGAAGCCATCCCCTCTGTGAAGTCTTTCCCTTCACTAAGACCTCCAACAAGGTGTTAAAGCTGGCACATAATTCCATACTACAGAATTACTCTACACTATAAGTATTTACTTCCAAATCATTCTCTTCTACTAGAATGAGAAAACTTAAAAAGGAGCGTGCTAACATTTTTGTTAGCCATTTCCACATTATTCATCACAGAGCTAAGTAAACTGCAGTATTAGTCAGATAGTCTGATTTTAAATGAAGCCAAAGATGTAATTTCAGTTTTAACTACAGTGTTTTATGTATTAGAGTACACATAATCTATCTCTCATTTTCTTTGTGATCAGTTCTCCCCCAGCATCACTTCACTTCAGTGACACTGACATCTCCTGTGTAATGCCTCCCAGAAGCCAAGTACTCTTCCCTCAGGTGCCCAGCACTTGCTCTTCCTTCTGCTTAGAGTAAAAGTACTCTTCTCTCAACTATCTATACTTCTTGCCCCCTTGCTTTATTCTGACAGATCGTTGCTCAAATATCATCTTATCAGGTGAGTGAATCTGAATATTTGCCAAAAAATAACAAAGCCTTGGGCATTTGTTAAAAGTGTGCCCTTCCCAATTAAACTATAAATGTCATGTGGGAAAGGCTGTTTTCTTCTCTGCTGTATCCCCAAAGGCCTAGAATAGTGCCTCACATACAGTGGTCACTCTTACTTTTTGAATAAATATTCATTTTAGTATGTATAAAGACAGTCCTCACTTTTAAAGAAAAGTATCCAAATGTTAATTTTTACATTTATTAAACCAACAATTACAATTGTTTGCACAACCTGCTATTCCCAAAAGGTTGAAAAACAAAGCTGAGGCCAATACATGTGAAAATTTTCAAATTTCAAGCTCAAAAAGATCTAACAAATAAGGGTTTTTATTGTAATGCTTATGAAAACAATGTTTTAGAAATGGCCACATAAAAACTAAAGAGTAACTTCAAAATCTAAAATATAACACTTCACAAGTAATAGGGAAAATGAAATAAGAGTTCATGATGAAATGATAAATCCACAATAGACCAAATGCAAAACCAAAGTTATACAAATATTACTCAGAAAAGAATAAACTGAATAGTTACACAAACTCTGCAGCACATACTTCCCCAAAGTTTTTTAACTCAAGCAGGTCATTTTCTCCATGCAGTCATTTTTATTTCGCACAATGTTTCTACTATAGTAGTAACTAGAAAATGCTTCCACGCTGTGCTCCAACACCTCAGGAAGGACATGTTTTCCCCATCTCTGACTAACCAAAAGCAAACGGTTTCATAGAAAAATTGAACATATCCTGGGAATCTTCATAGCGACTGCTTTTTCCATTCTCAATCTAGGAGATTTCATTACTTAAAAAGCAAAAACTTGACATTAAATTTTCGTTAGGAATCAAAAGGATTCCAAAGAAGATACACATCTTACATTTTCTTTTAGCTGTTTACCTTAAGAATATAAAAACTGAAACACCTTGAATATTACAATATTAACAATTCCTAAACCCTACACTTGTAACAAATTAAGTACTACATGATGTATAAGTTCTTTGCTTTATTTAGGTAAAGATGAAAATTCATGAGGATTCCTAGTATTTAAGGGTAGGAAAAACCAGGCCTAACAAGAAAATATAAAGCATTTTTCCAGAGGATGCAGGAGGAACCAATCTCTACTATACAAAAATGTTCTTACTTTGGTTTTGTAATTATATTTTATTGACTTGCTATTACCTTTTCCCAATTTTCCACCCTTTGTCCCCCTCCACCCAGCACCATCCACTCCTTCAGGCAATACCCCCACCGCTGTTCATGTCCCTGTGTCATACGTGCAATTCCTTGGCTACTCCATCTCCTAGACTGTATTTAACATCCCCATGGCTATTCTGTAACTACCTATTTGTATTTCTTAGTCACCTCAACTATTCACTCATTCCTCCATACCCCGCTCCCATGTGGCAACCATCAAAATGCTCTCACTATCCATAATTCTGTCTCTGTTCTTGTTCGCTTGTTTTTTAGATTCAACTGTTGATAAATATGTATTTATTGCCATTTTTGTTGTTCATAGTTTTGATCTTCTTATTCTTAAATAATTCCCTTTAACATTTCATATAATAACACTTTGGTAATGATGAACTCTTTAAGGTTTTTCTTGTCTGGGAAGTTCTTTATCTATCCTTTGATTCAGATTGATATCTTTGATCTTTGATAGGTAGAGCAATCTTAGCTATAGGTCCTTACTTTTCATGACTTTGAATATGCCTTGCCAATCCTCTCTAGCCTGCAAAGTTTCTTTTGAGAAATCAACTGACAAACTGCCCTATAGATAACTGCTTTTCTCTTGTTGCTTTTAAGATGCTCTCTTCACCTTTAACCTTTCACATTTTAATTATGAATTCCTGGAGTGGGCCTCTCTGCATCCATCTTGTTGGGGACGCTCTGTGCTTCCTGGACTTGCATATCTACTTCATTCACCAAATTAGGGAACTTTCATTATTTTTTCCAATACATTTCTAATTTCTTGCTCTTTCTCTTCTTCTAGCATCCCATGATGAGAATGTTGGAATGCTTGAAGTTGTCCCAGAGACTGCTTACACTATGCTTGTTGTTTTGGATTCTTTCTTCTTGTTCTGGGCAGTTGTTTTTTGCTTCCTTTTGTTTCAAATCATTGATCTGATTATCGGCTTTATGTATGCTACTGTTGTTTTCCTGCAAATTATTCTTTACTTCCATTGGTGTATTCTTCATTTCTGACTACATCATTCTTATGCTATTGAGGTCCTAAGTTCCCTGAGCATCCTTATAACCAGTGTTTTGAATTCTGTATCTGATAAATTGCTTATCTCCATTTTGTTTAGTTCTTTTTCTGATCTTTAGATCTGTTCCTTCACTTAAGCCATGTTTCTTCATCTCCTCATTTTGGCAGCCTCTGTGTGTTTGTTTCTATGTATTAGGCAGAGCTGCTGTGACTCCGTGTCTTGGTAGCATGGTTAATATAATAGGTTTCCTACAGAGTTCAGTGGCACAGCTTCCCCTGACACCGAGGCTGGATACTTAATGTGCACCAGCTTACCATCCTCCCATAGTTGAGCCTTGATTGCTGTTGGCAGGTCAGTGGGAGGGATTTACTCCGGTCAGTCAGCTGCAAAGACTTGCTGTAACCACTGATCACCAACCTCTGCCCCCTGTGGAGGATCAGCAGTGCATGGGCAGTGTCATGATGCTCCAACAACATCTGCAACTATTCACTGAGTATGCAGGCTCTGGGGTTTCACGGGTGGTCCAGGCCAAGGTCAGCCCCCACCTGTGTTCTGTCCAGGGCCACCTTACATTAGCTATAAAGCAATCTGAGATGTCTGCTACTTGTGCTGGATGGACTTGGGAGATTCTCAGGCAAATGAAGCTGTGAATCTGGGCTGGCTGCTGCTAGCACTAGGCCAGGGGCCACTTAGCAAGAAGTACAGAGGCCAGGGGCTTACTGAGGCTGGCTTGTTTAATGGGAATTAGGACATTGTGAAGCATAAGCCAAGACCAGCCATTCATATGGAAAAGTCACAGTTAACAGTTTTGGTGAGCCCTAAGTTGGCTGGGCCGGAATCTCATGGGATCTCCAGGGTGGGAGGTTCATGGAGTCTTCAGATATGGCACCAGCCTGCCAGCTCTGTGGCTCTGTTGGGACAGAGTTCACAAAAGGGGAAATGGCCTCTGCCTGTCTTTCAGTCTTGGAGAAAGCTGTCCACCAGCTCCTGCCTTTATGCCAGATACTTCGGGTCCTCCCTGGATGCTACTGGTGCCTTTCAAGCTGCTACTCCAATGCTGAAGCTCAGAGGAAGTAAGTCTATGTCCATATACAGGTTCTTTAAGAGGAAATGCCTAGTCCAGTGGTTTCTTCCACTGACTCAATCCCCACTTTTTACTGCAAGAAGTTATAGGGACTTATCTTCCTGGCCTTGGAACCCTAAGATGAGGGAACTGGTGTGGGGTTAGAACTCCTAAGTCTTGACATATCCCTCCCCAAGTTTTATCTGCCACACATGGATATAGTACCAGCCTGTTCCATGCCTCCACCCTACCAGTCGGGATGGATGTGTTTTCTTTTTAATTCCGGAGTTGTCAAACTTCCATTCAACTCAATTTCCAATGGTTCTAAGTGATGCTTGTTCTATATTTTAGTTGTAATTTTGATGTGATTGTGTGAGGAGACAAGTTGTTGTTACCTATGCCACCATCTTGACTGGAAGTCACTTTGATTTAATTTGCCCCATAACAATGTCTGGGGCAAAGTAAATATGATAACTGTATTAACATATGGAAGGCATCTGCCCACAGGCAGGTAAGGTCACAGGAACACACTACTAAGTGACAGATTAATTAAATTTTTGTAAAAGGGTGCTTAGGAACATATATATAAACCGAATACTCAGCCAATTTAATGCAAGTCTTAAATTTCTGACTAATTTAAAATAAAAACATAGTAAGAGTAATGAAATGTAAAACCATTTTTGTATTTAGGAAAAGATGTTCAGGAAAATAAAAAAAATCAGAAATGATCAGTTACTAGTGGTTTCAATAATCTGAGAGCCATATTCCTCGTGCAGGCTACACACCTACATAGACTTTCCCGGGCAGAGTTTACTGACCTCAGAAACTTAGGGTACTTATGGTTCACTTCCACAGAAAGTCAGGCAACCCAGCCAGTGGCATGCATCATTAACAAAAAAAGTTCCCATCTAAATGAGGAGTCACTAGACAATATCAAAACTATGCTGATACCCAAATGGATTTTCTGATAAAGGAGGTTGACTAAAAATAGTATTTTTTCTTTATAACAGTATAGCCATAACAATCATGTAGCCAAATTCTTTCAAAAGGGTCACTTTGAATGATACTCTTTGCAAATGCCTTCAGAACCAATTTTGGTAAACTAAGACTGATTTCTTCAATCACCTAGAAAAGTGAAGATACAATCAATTTGGAAGACATCTTAAGTGGTTCATCAAATGTTGCACTTCACTGATCAGATCTTTCAAATTTTTCCTAGGTAGGAGGCACGAATAAAGGAAAAATATTCACCAAGAAACACTAACTAGAGGGTAAGAAAATAGTTTCTGAACTTTTGATATAAATAATCAGCAATACTGTTTTCATTTAACAAAAATTTTAAAGTATCTGGGAAACATGCTAATTGAAATTAGACTGAAGCCAAAAGAAATTACACATAAAGAGGCACATCTCCCCTGTCATATAACCTCAGATGTCTGGGAAACACAATGAACTCATATCTTACCCCATTCAATTTTTTTTGTATAAAAGGTCATAAAGTATGGTCCAAATAAGATGTAATTGTTACGACTTTATCTTTAAAGTCTACGGGGTCCTTTGTGAGAAATATACCATGTTAAAACTTTTTTCCATTCGAATTAAAAAAAAACTAACACCAAGGACTAATTTAGACCTTAAGAAATTAAATCTAACCAAAATGTTAACTGGATGTTAAGATAAAAACTGGGAAAAGATAGGATATAGAATGCTCAATACAAGTAAAAAGACTGAGTTAATCTGAAAAGAGGAGAGATGGAGGCATGCAAAGAATTAAAAAATAATGACAAAGATATCCAAATGGCCTTAAAAAAGTACTACAAAGCTAAGGAACCTAAGTCACAATGAAGTGGACAAGTCCAATAACAGTGGGATAGTTCATTAAATAACAGCAGTCTGACAATGAAATACTATGAAGCCAATTAATACATGGCAAAAAAAATCATACAGGAGAAAATGCTCACAGTATATTAAGTCAAAACCATGTTAAAAAACAAGAGTAAGATTCCCTTTTTTAAATTGTTAGATGTATGTTTTATGACATATACTATATTTTCCTAAAAAGTACAAGAACGCTTTCAAAATTATTCAGTAACTAAGTTACATATGATAACAGATAGCAAAGGAACTGAGCCAATAAGCAAAGGAACTGAACCACTATTATTTCCATAATTTGACAAAGCTCATTAAGCACCTCTTAGGTCATTCAACAGATATCAACCCTGTAGAATATTCATCCTAGACGCTCTGGAGTATATCGTGATCAAGAGCAGAAAGGACAGCCATGGTATGTTCCTTTATTTCTTCAAGGATATGGAGAAGGGATGGCATAAGCACAAGGGTGCACTGTATGATAGCTGCAAATTGTGTTGCCACTATTACAGAGGTAGGCCAATATTTTGAACAGAAATTTAGCCTCTCGCACCATGATAGATGATGAGGAATCTCCAGAACCCACAAAAAAAATAAGGCCAAGTCCCATCTCACTAAAAAAAAAAAAAAAAAAAAAAAAAAAAAAACCAAGTTGCAGCTATAGGAAAATCAATTTGTTAGCACAACTAGCTATGCTAACCGTTAATGTGTTCTCTGCAAAATGAATAGACTAAAGATTCATATATATAAGAACTAAGAAACATAAATTAACTCTATAATTTAGTAACTACATGTTATTTTTATTTATTTTTTTCTTCAATTTTTTTATTTAATTATTTTTCAAGTACAGTTTTCAGTCTATTACTCCCATCCCATCCCACCCCCCATCCTCCCCCCTCCCTCCCATTTCCACCCTTCTCAGTTGTTGTCCATGTATCCTTTATATAGGTTCCTCTAAATCCCTCCCTTATTAAACTGGTTATTATGTTTTCCTTTCCTTTTAAACAACTTTTTTAAAAAATCACATTGTAAATGAGAGGGTTTTCCCCTCTTTTTAAACTATTCAACAGAAAAGCTAGTAAGTCTTCACAAATTCTCTCATTATCTGGATCTCTGTTTAAACAAAAAAATTTTGAAGATATATTAACCTAAGACCTCCAGCAATGCTAATGTAAGGTGCTTATGGAGGCACCTAGATAAATCCATTAAAAAAAGGAATAGAAAATCTAACAGATTTAGAAAGCATTCCTGGATATACCACATGACTGTCAAGTGTGGTGTGTCTTCAGAAACTTTAAAAAACATCAAAGGAGAGATGACTGACCTCTTTTATATCTATAGCAGAAGAAAGAAGTGGACCTAAAAAAGGAATGCCTAAGAAAGAATTCAGATGGAGCTAGGTAAACAAAGACACCCCAAAGATATTCTACATGAATGCCTGGCTAAAATTTAGCCTCTTAAGTCATTGCTTAACACAAGCCAAGTTTGCTAAATTGCCCATACTTTAATTTCAAAACTGAAAAATAAGCTGTTTTACTTACTGAAATGATCATGTACTTCTCCTAAAATTTTAATCATATATTGGGTTGGCCAAAATGTCCATTTAGTTTTTTTCCCATAAAATAAAAGACACATTTTTTCATTTCTACCAATAACTTTGTTGATTTGGCTATTTTGAGTATGTTGGCTGTTTCCCATGTGGTATAACATTGATTGTGCTCAATATCTTGATTTGATCGCTATCAACTTCATATGGCCTACCCAACCATGGAGCCTCACCCAGGAGATCTCTACCATTAAACTTCGCAAACCAATTTTGACATGTTCAGTCAGTCACAGCAACATCTCCCATACGTCACACAAGTCTTTTTTGGTGTGTTTCAGCTGTGTTTTTACCTTTCTTAAAATAATAAAGTCCAATATGCCAAAAATATTGCATGTTTTCTTCCATCTTCAATATTAAAATGGATACCCCAAAATTCACCAATTTTGTTAAGTTTCTTTGAAATGTGTGCTGATATGACAGCTGCCACAACACAATCTAATAAAATTGTTTTGAATGAAGTTAAAGACAACTAAGCACTACTAGAACCATCTTCCAGAAAAACAGGAAACTTTTTGGCCAACCCAATACAAAACATCCTCTTCAAATTAGCCCAACCAACTGCCTCTTAAAATTTTCTATCATTATTTATGCATTTACTCCCTCACCTACAACTGTTTCATACATAAAATGTTACCTCTCTGAAAAAGAAAGTTTAAATCATTAAAATGCTCTATAAGAAAAATATACAGTACTCTTACAATACTCTCAGAATTCACTGCCACAAACTTATTTTTCAAATAAAAAGGTCATTTTCCCACCAATCACAAAAGATTTTAGAATTCCATATAAGCATTATTAATATTTAAAAAGTCTGAAAACCTAGAGCTTCTCCTTGTTTTTCCATATAAGCATTATTAATATTTAAAAAGTCTGAAAACCTAGAGCTTCTCCTTGCTTTTCTGGTGTATTCTGCATTCCTACCACTAGATGGAAGACTACACAGAGAAACAATACAACTCTGGCAAGAACTATAGGTTCAGACTCATCTATTAACAAACTCTTAACTTTGAGATTGTTTAGGATTCCATTCTAGTACTGCAAAGTGGTGATTTCCAAATCTAGATAACCTAGTCTCATCCCATATTCCAAATAAGGGTATTAGAGATGAAAAATTATTTTGGTAAGCACTGCCTCAACAGTAACTATTATTTGTGTTAATATAAACAAATCACTTAACATAAGAACTATAAATTTTATTTGCCCTGGCAAACTGGCTCAGTTAACTGGAGCATCATTCCATACATCAAAAGGCTGCAGGTTCAACTGTCAGTCAGGGTCTTATGGAAGGCAAACCAGTCAATGTTTTTCCTTCACATCACTGTTTCTCTTTTTCTCTTTCCCCCTCTCTCTCTCATATCCCCTCCCTTTCCCTCTCTCCTTACTTTCCTCCCTCCAGGTGAGGATTAAAAAAAAAACTTTTAATTTAAACTGATTAGAAAAACAAAATGAAAGCAGTACAATGCTCCAACATAAAAAAAAAATCAAAAAACTAAACTAAATAACATCCATGGTATAAACACAAGGTATTCTCCTTCCCTTCTTTCAAGCTCTATCTGAATTATAATTCTTTCTGTAGGAAAGAAAACATATTAAGTACCAAGTAGTTTAAGAATAAATGCCAAGGCCCTGGCGAAGTAGCTCAGTTGGTTCTAGCATCATTCCCAACATGCCAAGGTTGCAGATTCAATCCCCAGTCAGGACACATACATGAAACAACCTATGAATGCATAAATAAGTGGAACAATAAATTGATGTTTCTCTCTCTCTCTTCCTTTCTCTCTAAAAAAAACAATTTAAAAAAGTAAATGTCAAAATTACAAATTCCCTTTTTAAATATTACATTTTAAGAACTTACTAATAGTTTATGAGCCCAGTTAAGGACGTACAACCAGGTTTCTCAAAAATAATCTAATACTGGATCAAAAACATACAAAACCTGATTTCCACAAAATATCCAGACATGTACTTTGAAAAATAGTGACATTTATTGAAGAAGATACAAGAAGCACTGCACAAAGGACAATGGCATCTCAGTCCCTTTCAAAGTAGGCACCTTGGGATCTCACACAGTTCTCCCAGTCACCATCAGCTGCCCTGTCATATTTTCTTGAATCTCATTGACAGTCTGAAACCTCTTCCCTTTTTCAAAGGCGGTTTTAGTTTTGAAGTTTTGAAAAGCCAGAAGTCACAGGGCACCAAAGCTGGGCTGTGTAGGGGCTGAGTCATCTGGGTGATTTTGCCAAAAGCTCTGCAAGAGTCAGGATGCATGAGCAGGTACGTTGTTGTGATGAAATTGCCAATCACCAGCTGCCCATAGCTGTGGCCTTCTGAATCATCCTAACAGTTTCCATGGAGAAATGTTCAAACTTAAGGCAAAATTTCATGCAGATCTGTTGCTCTACTTGCTTAGCCATTTTGCATGTGATGGCCACACAGTACACATGCTCACTCAATGGTGGCTACTGCCTTTGTTCACACAGGCGCATTAGGGTCCACTCTCCTTGACTGCCAGGTTACATCAATGTTCTCATTTTATTAACAATGGCTGAACTTTTTTGGGACTGTGTGTGTGTGTCCAACTAACAATACATTATGAGTACTGTAGTTATCTCTACATGCTATAAACCAGAAAAAGTGGGTGGGGGGAAGCTGTGTACAGAAAAAAATGGAGAAATTCTTTCCTTCCAACAAGACCAGGATATAGGAATTAAAGCTTGACAGGCTCTGTGAGAGGTTCAAGGAATTAGAACTAAGTGTGGAGAAAAGTATGTTATTAATAGGGGGTGATCAAGTGTCCTAGTTTTCCTGAAATAGTCCTTTTACACCTGTTGTCCCATTCAGATAGTTCATCCTTTCACTGTCAAAAGTGACCCAGTTTGGAATAAATTACATGCCACCCTAGTTATAAGTGACCTAATAAAAGTCTACATATAACAAAAAAATTGATGTACTACCATCATCTTCTCCTAGTGTATTTGCATTTTTTCTTCTATGAGCGCTATATTCTGGTTCTTTTCCAGAATACGGAGCTTCCTAAACATGCAGTTAACCCTGAGAAGATCATCTAATCTACTAAACTTCAACGAATCCTCTATACAGATGATTTTCAACTTTCTTCTCTGAAAGTCAATACAAGGTCTTCTGAAAAGTTGGAGGTAATAGAAATTTTCACCTCTATGTCCAAAAATATCTCATGCTAAAAACTAGGAACATAATCTCAGCTGTGACCTGACTATTCCATTTTTTGTTTTAAGCAATCCAGATTCATTCTTTATTCTGTTCAAGTAAATCAAGGAATAGTCTGCTTTCTTTTAGCTTCCACGGTGTGTGGCGTGGTACCTTGTATATGTGTTGATATGATGGTATAAATATTTGTAGATGTATAGGTGAAATAAAAGCCCAGTTCTCCACTCAAAAGGTTCAGGGAGAAAAGAGCAAATTACAGGCAAAAAAGTCCTCCCCATAGCTAGGTTAATGTTATTATGTAACAGCCAAGCTGAAGTCTAAAAATTAGGAATCCAAAACAATTTTCATGGCTTCTCTGAAGAGTGGATTGCAGTTAGTCTCTCTGCCAGAGTCTACCACACTCAAAAAACCAAGTTTTGGATCCCCCAAAGCAATTAGAACATCAGATTCTCTATGTTCTATCTTCCAACAGCTTTCCAAACAGAAACCCTTTTCATTCAACAATATTCGATATATGTTATAATATGCCAAATTGTCTTGCGAGTTAGAAATATACAACAGTGTCCTGGCTAGTGTAGCTGAGCTGGTTGGAGTATCATCCTGTAAACTGAAAGGTCACTGGTTTGATCCCCGGTCAGGACACATGCTTGGGTTATGGGCTCTGTCCTAGCCAGGGTGCCTGCAGCCAACTGATGTTTCTTTCTCTGCCTCTCTCTGCCCCCCCCCCCACCTCCACGCTCTCTAAAATCAACAATCAAATAAATAAATCTTAAAAAAATAAATAAATAAACCTGGCTGGTGTAGCTCAGTGGACTGAGCACGGGCCTGCAAACCACACGATCACGGTTCGATTCCCAGTCAGGGCACATGCCTGGGTTACAGGCCAGTTCCCAGCAGGGGACTCACGAGAGGCAACCATACATTGATATTTCTCTCCTTCCCTTCCCCTCTAAAGATAAATAAATGAATAAATCTTTAAAAAAAAATCAACAATCATGTCCTCAAGTGAAGATTAATATATGCAGTGTATTTTGCTATGTATAATGTGCCCTTGTGTATAAAGTGCACCCACTTTTTAGCCCAAACTTTCACAAAGAACTCTTTTGTTTTAATTTTTTAATTCAATTATTTATTTATATTTAGATACTTGTATTTTGCATTATAAAGGAATTTTGCATTTATTTTTGAACATATTATAGTGTAAGAAATTTTATGTTAACAAATTATAAAACACAAAAACAGATACATGGTCTTTCTGGTACTACCCATGTATAATGCACACCTTTATTTTTCCTTCAAAAATGTGGGCATAAAAGTATGTATTATACACAGCAAAATATGGTGTGTGTGTATGTATAATGTGTGTGTGTGTGCATATATATATATATATATATATATGAATGAAATAGTGGACAAAGTTCCTGCCACCATGAAGCTTATATACTAGTGGGGAGAGACTATCTGTAAACAAATGAACCAATACATGTCAGATGGTGTTAAGTGTGGAATGGACATATGTTTGGAGGAGGGTGCTATTTATACCTGATAATCAGGAGTCTGGGATAAAAGAGACTTTTGAAAATCACAATAACAATGGTAGTGTGTCACCAGTGGCCTGGAGGCTTATGCAACTGACCACTATGATCAACTACCATCTCCACATAGTGGGGAAGTATGAAGACATCATATTCATTCTATTTCACATATATATGCTTCACCCTTGCCAAATCTAAGTCACGTTGAAAAGAAATCTCTTAGTGATTCTGCAAAGCCTCTAGTTTCATGTAGACAGTTAGTAGCGACCATGGCTATCTAATTTATTAATTCATACTCTTCATACTTAAGTCAAAGCAATCTGTTCACCTTAAGCAAGTCAAAATGATACCAGCAAGTTACACTACAGTTCATTAAGTGTGGCAAGCAGACATCAAGAAAGCCCTCTTAGCCACTGGGTAACATGTGGAAAGTCATTTCTGAAAAATCTTTTTTCAAACTGCTATAAACAGTAATAACACATACAGCCAAAAAAGTAAACACCGAATAATAATCTATCTACGTAACTTTAAATTTTTTAATAAAGATTTTTTATTTATTTATCTTTAGAGGGGAAGGGAAGGAGAGAGGGAGAGAAACATGAGTCCCCTGCAGGGAACCGGCCTGCAACCCAGGCATGTGCCCTGACTGGGAATGGAACCATGATTGTGTTGTTCACAGGCCCGTGCTCAATCCACTGAGCTACACCAGCCAGGGCCAATTAGTACATTATTAATAAATAAGGATGAAATAAAGCCAAAGCTATTTTTCCTAATTAGTTTAAACATTAAGTTATTATGTTTAAACTAATAACACATAATATGTGTTATTACTGTTTATATCAGTTTGAAAAAAGATAAGTTTAAAAATCATAAGTTTAAACTAAGTATAGCAATTTGAAAAAACATAAGTTTAAACTAAGTTTAAGTTTCCACAAAGGAATAATCACTACGAGCATTCCAACAATAACAACAAAAAACTCTATCCTCACACATTTCATTAGCACACAACTATTTTTAAAAATTCCTTATGCCCCATATTTGCCTATTTCTTGGCATCAAAAACAAAACAAAAAAACCCTAATTTCATCCTGACAAATGCCTTTCATAAAAGACATAATATCTTGATTTTTCTAATGTTTTATTAAGCTGCTAGAATTAAAGTGAAGACATTAGCTTTTTATCCTAAAAATTCCACATAAATTATGCCTCAATAATGTTAGCATAATGGGTGGGGGAGGCAACCCACCAGTTTAAATGTAAAAATCCAAACTTTGGCCATCAAAAAATGTTAATCTGAGAAGGAAAAAAGTCTTTCAAAACTGTTTACAACGATAGGATATTTGGTTTATCAAAGTTTTCAACTGATTCACTATTTAAAAGCCATCAACCTTAAGTGTATTATAAAGCTAGTATTTTGAAAGATTCTCTTCTATTAAAAGTTGACATATTCACAACTTACTTTATACACTGTACAGTTACTTTATTTCCCCTAAATATAGGCTTTAACTGTTTCTCAAAATTAGGCACTGTGACAACCGGACCTCTGCTACTAGAGAATTTAGAAACAAGGAATTTAACACCTAACACACATAGTATGTAATATTTACAGTGGTTTATTTACTACTTCTGCTTCTCTATACCAACTACACTAAGACTAAGAATAAAACAGGTGATTCTTTTTTTAAGATTTTATTTATCTATCTTTAGAGGGGAAGGGAAGGAGAGAGGGAGACAAATATCAATGTATGGTTGCCTCTCGTGGGTCCCCCGCCGGGAGCTGGCCTGCAACCCAGGCATGTGCCCTGACTGGGAATTGAACCGCGATCATGTGGTTCGCAGGCCCGTGCTCAATCCACTGAGCTACACCAGCCAGGGCATAACAGGTGATTCTTTCATGCAAGTAAGTAACTATCTTAGTTTAGGTATGTAGGTAGTATCACATATATTTCCAAAATTCACATTCTATCTTGAGATAGGTATCTGAAGAATCCCTCAAATTTTTGAGAGTATTGTTTCTCTCGTTTATGAAAATGCAATATAAGTTTTAGAATGTCTAGACTAGTAACAAGGAAAAATTAAACCACCTTTTTCCTTTCATTCTACAATACCAATCTGTCACCAGTTTATGTTTTTGCTGTTGTACAAAGGCTCCTCAAATAAGCCTTCTACACAATTAAAATGCTACTATTTTTCAAGAACAATCCCTCCCTAAACCTGACAAATACTGGAGAACATCAACTTTTGCTTTCACTGCAATACCTTCCAAAAGAACTAGGGTTGGCAGTTTTTCTATTCAAGTTCATTTCTCCCTAAAACTCTTCTCTTATCATACTTATTTGATAGTGTATCCTAAGTGTTATTCATCTCCAATCTGTTTCAAATAGTAATAATGATAATGCTAATTTCACCATCACAAAAATTACGCTCCAGGCTCTCCTATCACCACTTCCATGTATGGCCCCATCTATTTCCATGTGCTAGGACTGAACTGTAACTAGTGAGATCAGAATGAACAAGGAATATAAATCAAATTCCAGATACGATATGTACCATTATGACTTCGGACATGTTATTTAGTCTCTGTTTCAATTTCTCCTTTTTAAAAATAGGAATATTAATAATTGTTACAAAACATATTGTAAAACAACACAGAACACAGTAAGCTTTAAAGCACCATTACCAATAATAGAAATTATTAGTTTTACTTAGTACCATATTTTATTGGCAAGTTTATCCCTCATTTTAGTAGACTATTTCTCCAACACATTCCAATACAGTATTACGAAACCACTTTAAACTCACTGACTTCTGCAAAATCTTCTTTAGAAGGTTCATAAACTCCAATTTCTTCAACTGGGAAGTGTTACCATAGTTACTTGCACTTGATCTGAAAAGTGTGGCAAAATCTTTATACATGCAAATTTTTAAACATTTTACAAAGTTCTTTTAATCCTTAGTCATCTGATTATTTCAACAGCCTTGTGACAAGCAAGGAGTGCTCTCTTATCTCCAAGGTAAAAATTTAAATGCAAAGGAGTAGCTGTGCTGGAACTAGATACTTTAAAACAATAATCTTTCCACCAGAGAGATGCCTAAAGAGACATGAGGTATACGTATTTTCTTTCAATTCTCTATCTCTTCATTCCAAGTGGTCTGAGTCTTGCCATCAATTATTCTAAAATTCACACATACTCTCTTTTTAGCCCTCACAAATCTAATTCCTAGTACGGAGAGTAATCATCTCATACCTGGTACAGTATATTCTGCTCTTTAGCATCACCTTCATCCTGGCTACAATAAACTAAAGTTGACTAGATGTAGGAAGGCATATTATGCAATCAAGTTCACAAGGAACAGGTTTCAAGAACTTTGGGGCATCCTCATCTCTAAAAACCTCAGAAATCACAAGATTTAATTTATAAAGCAAAGTTTTAAAAAGGCAAGAATGTTAAAAAACAAATTAAGTCAACTCACCAGATTTTAGGTGACCACATGATTTTACATGAGACAAATACAAAAACTAGTTTTCCAGTCATCTGTTCCAAAGAAGTAATCATTCTAAGTAGGTAAACTATGTTTAAAAGGGCCTCAAAAAGCTAGACTACCTTCTGGATTGGTCACTGGCTAAGTTAGGAAAACAAAACTCTGATAACAAAGTAAAAGAAAAAACACTTCTAGGTTAAGTGTACAGGCTCCAAAATAGGAAACAGCTTAAGCTTCTCTCTTAAAAGGTTTCCCCTGATAGGAAGAAATGGCGTTCTCCTTGCAGTTAGTCAAGGAGTATCTCAGCCTCCTAAACTGATTTATAAATAGCTTCCTAATCTAGCTGCCAGTTACAAATTCTGTAACTAAACTTTAAGTCAGCAGGTTGTTCTTTACCAATATTCATTCAGATGTGCTGTGCAGTGTTTCTGGCATGTGCTATAGATTATCACCTGAAAGTAAAATGCCTTGGTAAAGTCTGTCACCATCTCAAAACAGTATGTTGCAAGAACATGAAGAACAAAAATAAATGAGTATTTATACTGTACCAAGTCTAAAATCTTACACGAATTAAAATGTAACACAAATTCCAAACCTGGTAACTACACAATTAACATTATTTCTGTAAAGAAAAGTTAAAAAGCTAATGTTGAGAAAAGAAAAAAATAAAGAAGGAAATACTACCAGCCAAACCATAACTTCTCAGTCATTACACAGCTGGCTTTACCTCTAAAAGGAAATACACAAATGGGAATAAGGATAATGTGGTTGCTTCTTCCCAATTTAAAAACAGAAGACAGTGATGATGTAAAGAACAAATAGATCTCTCCTTTAGTTTCATATCAAAAGATCAAATGCAGCTATCCTATAACCCTCTTGAACATGCAGTTTTTAAATACGAATTCAAGGCAGAGCAATCCATTTACCAACAAATGTTCACAATGGCCTTACCTATCAAAACTAAGCCAATTCCCTCAAGACAGCTCACCTAAAATTAAGCTAGAAACTGCAATTATAAAATTAGTTTTATTTATTTTCTACTTGCCTAATATAAATGCTACACCTTTCCAAAACCCTGTCCCTCTCTTTCCAAAAAATGCTATCTAAAAATAGCCCTGGCTGGTGTGGCTCAGTGGACTAAGTGCTGGCCTGCGAAACAAAAGGTCGTAGTTTCAATTCCCCGTCAGGGCACATGCCTGGGCTGCTGGCCAAGCTCTCAATAGGGGGTGTGCAAGAGGCAACTACACATTAATGTTTCTCTCCCTCTCTTCCTCCCTCCCTTCCCCTCTATCTAAAAAAACATTAAAAAATTAAGTCAAACTTAGCAGTTAAAAAAGGTATCAACAACTTTTAAAATAACTTTCCTAATTACATATTGAATACAACTAAAGATTATTCTAAACTATACCAATAAGGTACTTATTTAATTTCAAGTCACAAAAGGTAAAAAGATGACAAGAGAAAGACAACACACACTGTATTTGGCAAGTCAACTCAAAGCTTGTTACATGTACATATACTACAAGTAAAAGCAAACTTCGTTTTTTGCTCTTAATAACTGCATGGTAAACAAAAGATTACAGGCCAAAAATGAGTAAGCAGTTAGTCAGAACAACTGACGCAGCCCTGGCCTATGACATAGTTCTAGCACTAACAAGTAGATATATGCATTCCTATCCACAATACACAGTCATTGTACATATATACTTCAAGAGACATAGTACTTCTAGAACTCACTTTGGTAGCACATACAGTAAAACTGGAATGATAAAGAGAAGATTAGCATGGCCCATGTGCAAAGAAACACAGTCCTAACAAGCAAACAATAATAATGCTTTGATTTCTATGGTTCTACGAAATTAAAATAAAGGATAAAATAAGCTTTGAGGCAATAATTCATAAATTCATCACTTAAACCAATAATTTTAAGATAATGTTACTGTGCAAATGAGCATATAGTGATGCTCCATTATATAACTTCAACTGATATCCCATTATGACCAAGTGCCAACAAATGCAAGACAATTAGCTAGTCTAAGTCACTTAGTCTATGATAACAGTTAAGGGGCCACCTCCGTCATTCTTTTTCAGAAAGCAAATTCATAATCCTGGCATGAACACACAAACTTATCAAGTGAACCAACTAACTAAAGACCAAGATCACATGTGAATATTTTCAAAGTAGAGATTAATTCCACTCAAGAACTTCACACTTAAAAAATACAACAAAAAACTGTTAACCAAATAGTTCACTAGCCCAGTATATAAAGTCCATTATCTTCATCTCCAATAAATCTTCATTAAAGATTTATTACATATTTATTAATATACTACTATGTACCAGCTATTATTTTCTGGGTACCAGAGATACCAAGATGAAAAAGGTAGAGTCCCTGTTTTCACGAGATACAGGCACAAGATGATACAAAATGAGGAAACCAAAACAAAAAACAAACAAAACAGAATTATCTTATAAAGGATGGTTCCCTTCTAGTACAGGCTTCCCCTGCTAGATGAGAGATCTAGAAGCCTCTCTTTCAGTGTGCCAGCTGGTGCTATTGTGGGAAGCTGCATTCAGTTTTAGTGATTTTTTTTAAAAAATCCCTTTCAACACATTTGCCCATTTCACGATGGGTGATTTACAAGCGCATCTACCCATACCTGGCTGAGTGTTCAGCAGTTTTTTCCCCAAAACAAGCCCCTGCACCGCACTTCCTCTCCTACCTGCAGGCCTCGTTTCCTGCAGCTCAGAACTGAGGGGCATCTGTTCTCACGAATTGTGGGAATGTCCCACAATTCATGGGACATGAATTCAATGTCCCACAATGTCCCCATGCCCCACCCTCCCTATTCACCTGATCTCACCCCCAGCGATTCTTCTTTTTTGGTTGTTTGTTCCCCCAATGAAAAAGTCCTCAAAGGGAAACATTTTGCCATTGTGGAAAGAGGTGGCACAAACAAAAAAAATGGCAGAAGCAACTAAAAGCATCAAAATCAATGAGTTCAAAAACTGTTTTGGGCAGTGGTATGTGTACTGCATCAAATGGAGAATACTTTGAGGGTGACTTAAGTTTAAACATGAAAGAATACACAATTTTTAAAATAAATTCCAGAGTTTCCTGGGTCTTCCACCTTGTAAGAGTGTAGAAAAGAGAAAAAAAAGAAAACGCCTCTGCCGAGTGATAGGGAAGCAATCTGATTACCAACACTACCCATGGCTTGCCAGTGATGGCTCATTAAAGGGGAAGAGATGGAGCAATGGGTTCTATCCTCCCTCACCAAACAAGGGCATCTGACGTAAACATACATACCCAAAGGAGACAAACCTGAAAGGAAGATAAATATCCTTTTGTCAACCTGGCTGACTGAAGTGAAAAATTCAGAAAAGCAAACATTTGAAACATGGTTAAAAAGGTTAATAATACAAGCTCTGCCTGGGTGGCCAAGCTTGTTGGAGCATCGTCCCATACACCAAAACAGATAATATGAAGTCTTTTACTATCAGTCACTTTTACATTTTACATTACTCACATTATCTTCAATAAAGACAGACAAAAACTCATTTTGTTGGACATTTCCTCTTAAAAAACAATGCTGCTCCTTACTCCCAATGGCAGTAATATACGTAAGTTCAAATTGTCTTTCAAATAGTGATGATATACTGGTCAATGGGATAGTCTAATAGAGAATGAAGCAACAGCTCACAGAGAAACTATCCCTAATCTTAGTTTCCAAAGCACCAAGCCAAGAACAAAAAGTTAAAAGGGCACAAATATAGCATCACGAAACAGCAGAGCACAGATGCAATTTAAGTAAGGGATTTTCCTAAACTCATAGGGAGCTGGAACCAGCACCCTATATAGTCCAATTGAGGGCTTATTCCTCTGAAATCATGTTAACAATTTAAGAAGTACAGGAAGTGCTGTTTCCAAATGTAATCTTACATATTTACAGAAATTTTATTACTCAAAGATACATTTTCTCCTAACTATATTCCATTGCCTAAAGTTCTCTGTGAACTAGGAGAGTCTCCAGACTGACTGACTTCCACTCAAGATCCTTAATTGATATTTAAATCTTAAAGTTATTCTCTATTTACTTTTACTAGTATTATCTCAGTTTATGTATCTGTACAATAGAGCTAATAAGACTACCTATTCAGTAGGTTTTTATAAGGATTAACTGTGTTAACACATTTTAAGAGTTCAAAGTAGAAAGGGTTCCTTAATCTTAGCTATTATTCCCATCATGCAGACTACATTACACAACACTAAAGACTGAAAAGTTTCCTTTAACGTTTAAAAAAATCTACCTTCAGATCAAAATGAGATATACATTACTTCTGTTCAGACTTTATCAAACACCTGTGCCATCTATAGACCGAGAAACTTCCAAACCTCAAATATTGCCAGTATTAATCCAGTCTATAATAATCAAATTAATATAAAAAACCCAAATCGGCAAAATTTAACTTTCAGCTTCAAGATCAACAAAACTCCTTGCCTTGTCTATTTTAACACTGGCAGCAGAGAATAAACATATAGCACAATTCTGAAAATCAGCTCTAACTATGGCCTAACTTCACCTACAATAGCCAAAAGCTACCTGGGTATGAGAAATATCTAAAGGTTGTATGATTAAAATCCATACTCTCTCCACAATCTAGCCCTCAGACAATCGCTCCAATTGTATTACTATTACTACTTAAACACAACCTGTCCTTCCCCTGGCCACAAAGCACCCTATTTATCTTCTACAGTTAAACACAAACTCCTTTGTTCCCCAGAGTTCCAGCCTTCCTACCTACAAATGTTTGCCCATACTCTTTCCCCCAACTGAAAAACCTACTCCTCATTGATTACCATTTAAGCCCCAGTTCTCCCCCTTGTCAAAAGCAGTATCTCTCCCCCCTGATTTTCAGTGAACATAGCTCACATTTGCCTGGAAACATAGCTATCTGTATATGTCATCCTTTATAGACTGAGGATATGACCAGTGATTTCACTTTTGGACTTCTTAATCTTTCCCAACACAGTATCTTTATTATAATAAATACTCAGTATATAATTGCTAATGAGTATATTAATTTCCCCAAGACTAATACCTGTTTGGTAGAGATCCATCTTTAAACAGTTAAGAATAACTAATAATTAATGTATCATTTGCAGATAAATAGATGTCCATAGTTAAATCATAACAATCAAACAATACCCCCAAAGAACTGTACTGACTTTTAACTAGTTCATCAAACTTTTTCTAGTCATATTGATCATCATCAGATAAGACAGTTTAAGTTCATTAATAAATCTGGAACTAAAAAAAATTGATTTCCAGAGAAACTCACAAAAGCCAGAAGATTGCAGTGCCTGATTTTATTTGTTCAGAGACCCAAACCACCATGTATGTATAACAATATTCAGAAATTGAATTTCAGGTGCTAAAATTTATCTAGTGCCCTACACAAATGGTAACAGAACTATGCATCCCTCCTTCCTATATCTTTCAATAACCCTACCACAAATTACTTGGGAAAATGAAAGAGTACATAACATTTGCACCTAAAGGTAGGAAAGCAGCTAATAAATGGAAGTTAAGAGGATTCTAAAACGAGCATTTAAGAAGGAGGGTTAAAGAAACCAGTCTATTGACTATTGTCCCTACAAGACACTTACAGGATTCCTCTCCAGCCTCATCAGCCCTTACTCCCATTAATACTTTGTATTCCACCATATAGCACTATGTAAAGTTTTCCCCAAACAAATCATAATGCTCTTTCTTGCCTCTATGTCACAGAATGTGCTAATTTAAGAGGAACCTTTTTGTCCATCTGACAAATCACTATTCATCCTTAAAATTCCTGTTACCTCCTCTATGAAGCCATCAATAACCTAACTTCAAAATTAATTACTCCAGCCCTTAATGCTTTAATACTTTATGTAAAAAAGTATTATACATTTATTTCAACATATTCCAATTACTTGTTTGAATATTCTCATTATTAGGTCTCAAGTTCCTTTCAAGGTAAGAATCAAGCGTCTTCATCTTTACATTCTTGTCTTAGTCATTCTCCCTTACCACTCCGCTCTCTTTACACATTTAAAAGACTACAATGAGAACCTAAAAAAAAAAGTTCCTTGATTAGATTAAGTGGTCCATTCAGATGAAAGAATGTTTGACTCAGGTATTTCCATTTATCAGTCAATGAGCAATAGGAAGTACTATAGACTGCCATCAGGAAATTTTTTTCTCCCTCCCTGGTCTCTATTTCCATATTACACAGAGATTATAGAGTTGTATTCCATGTCAACTTCAAAGGAATGGGAAAACAAAAATATCCTTAATTTTCCTACCACCTTGCCTCTTCACAACATATACAAAAAATTAACTGAAAATTGATCAAACCCGAAAGAGCTAAAACTATAAAACACTTAGGAGTAGGATTAGGTGTAAAATGGTGTAACCCTGGATTAGACAATGATTTCTTAGATATTATACCAAAAGCATAATCAAAGAAAAATAGAAAAATTAAACAAAATCAAACACTTTTATCAAAGGACACTATCAAAAAAGTGAAAAGACAAGCCACAGAATGGGAAAAAGTATCTGCAAATCATATAAGAATTTAGTATCTGAAATTTGTAAAGAACTTTTCTAACATCCCAAATATAAAAAGAACCAAATTTTAAAATTGGCAAAAAATCTGAACAGACATTTTTTCAAGGATATAAAATGGTCAATAAGCACATAAAGATATTCAACATCATTAATCATTAGGGAAACAAATCAAAAACTAAAGATACCACTTAACATACACAAGGATGAGTACAATAAAATTTTTTAAGTGTTTTAAAAGCCTGAAAATAACAAGTGTTGACAAAAATGTGGAGAAATGGGAACCTTCTCACATTGCTGCTGGGAACGTAAAATGGTATAGCTGCTATGGAAAACAGTCTAGTATTTCCTCAAAAAGTTAAACATATAATTACTTAACCCAGCAACTCTTCTCCTCAGAAATATGCAAGAGAAATGAAAACACATGTCCACACACTTATACACAAATGTCTGTAGCAGTATTACTCTTAGTGGGTTTGAAGGAGTAAACAATCCAAATGTTCATCAATGGGTAAACAGATAATCAAAATATGGTATGCCCACACAAGATAATATTATTAGGTTATAAAAAAGAAAAAAGTACTATAGTATTGATGAACTAGAAAGCATTCTGCTAACTGGAAAAAAAACATAAAAGGCCACTTATTGCATTATTCCATTTATATGAAACATTCAGAATAAGAAAACCCATTATGTTATATGAATTATATATTTCTCAATTTGAAAACTGCAAAAAAAATCACTTTACATCATAATCCCCTTTTCACATTAGCTTTAGTTAGGTGACAATATTTCAAATCATTCAATACCATGCATGAATTCAATTTCTGCAACTGTTTATTTTGTGTTCAAGTACAGTTGTCTGTCTTTCCCTTCCACCACTCCCACCCCACCCCACCCAAGCCATCCCCACCTCCCTCCACTGATTCTACCTCGCCTTGGTTTTTTTTACCCATGTGTCCTTTATAGTTGGTTCCTGAAAACCCTCCCCACCCTCAATATCCCCTCCCACTTCCCCTCTGGTTATTGTCCATTTATTCTTAATTTCCATGTCTCTGGTTATATTTTGCCCATTTCTTTTGTTGATTAGGTTCCACCTAAAGGTGAGGTCATTGGGTATTTGTCTTTCACTGCCTGGCTTATTTCACTTAGCATAATTCCAGTTCCATCCATGCTGTTACAAAGAGTGGGAGCTCCTTCTTTCTTTCTGCTGCATAGTATTCCATCATGTAAATATGCCCTAGTTTTTTGATCCATTCATTTACTGATGGGCACTTAGGTTGCTTCCAGCACTTGGCTATTGTAAATTGTGCTGCTATGAACATGTGGGGTGCATAGGTTCTTTTGGGTTGTTTCAGGATTCTTAGGATATAATCCTGCAATGAAATTGCCAGGTCAAAAGGCAGTTCCATTTTTAGTTTTCTGAGGAAATTCCATACTGTTTTCTACAGTGGCTGCACCAGTCTGTATTCCCACCAACAGTGCACTAGGGTTCCCTTTTCTCCATATTCTCTCCAGCACTTGTTTGCTGATTTGTTTATGTTGGCCGTTCTGGCTGGTGTGAAGTGGTAGCTCATTGTGGTTTTAATTTGCATCTCTCTTGATAGCTAGTGATGCTGAGCATCTTTTCATGTCTCTGGGCCCTCTGTATGTCCTCCTTGGAAAAATGTTTGTTTAGGTCTTTTGCCCATTTTTTTATTGGGTTGTTTGTCTTCCTGGAGTAGACTCATGTGAGTTCTTTACATATTTTGGAAATCAAACCATTGTCTGACGTATCACTGGCAAATATGTTTTCCCATACAGTTGGTTCTCTTTTCATTTTAATGCTGTTTTTTTTAGCCATGCAGAAGCTTTTTATTTTGATGAGGTCCCATTTGTTTATTCTTTCCTTTATGTCCCTTGCTCTAGGGGACATATAGGTAAAAATACTACTGTGTAGAATTATCTAAGATTTTCCTGGCAATGTTTTCCTCTAGGATTTTTATGGTGTCACGACTTGTATTTGTCTTTTATCTATCTTTAAATTATTTTTGTGTATGATGTAAGTGGGTGATCGAGTCTCATTTTTTCACATGTAGCTGTCCAGGTCTCCCAACACCATTTGTTGAAGAGACTATTTTTACTCCATTTTATGCTTCTACCCTCTCTGTCAAATATTAATTGACCACAGAGACTTGGGTTTATTTCTGGGCTCTATTCTGTTCCATTGGCCTATGTCTCTGTTCTTATGCCAGTACCAGGCTGTTTTGATTACACTGGCCTTGTAATAGAGTTTGATTCAGGTATTGTGATCCCTCCTACTTTGTTGTTCTTTCTCAAAACTGCTTCAGCTATTCAGGGTTGTTTATGGTTCCATATAAGTTTCTGAAATTGTAAACAACTGTTTCAAGTACATCATAAAGGTGTGCCAACCCTCTTCAGTATGAATACCACCTGTTATTTACTCTTTGGTATATACTTGAATTACAGTAAAACTTTCTTTGTATATTAGATATATTTAAAAGGTATATTTCTATTTGTTAAGTATTCATTCACAAGATAACTACCTCTATTACCAGCACATGAAGTTTTTAAAGATACAAACCAAGACCCTTGTTCTTAGAGCTTATAGTCGCATGAGACTACCTGATTAATATTCTCATTATGTAATTAATCAGTAGAAACAGGTACATTAAAACACAGCAACCAAGTACACCCTATGAAGTCACATGTAAAGTGCATCTGCAACCTTTAGTGAGCCAAGTTTGGAAAGCATTTCTAGCTTCCTCGACCACTACTTGGAAGATGTATCCCTTGAGCAAAATTACAATACTTAGGTTGGTTTCAAGTAGTAAGTTTGTGACTATAAACGCCAGAATGTTTCCAGAAATCACTGCTGAAATTCCAAATGTCCAGAGAAAACTTTCGGCTATTCCCACTAGCCCCTGGCGTTAACAATAGCCTAGGTTCAGTGTTTCAACTATCCCAACCATCACTACTATCACTCTAGCCCTTGCCTCAAACTTATAAGGCTTCATTCTAAGGATCATTTCTTTCCCTTTTACATTTTGACTATCTACTAAGCGTACTTTATCACTCCTTACTGCTAAGGTAAGTCTGCCATACATTTATACTCTGGAGGCACAATACACATAGACTACAATGTGATAAGCACCTCCTGAAGGTGTAAAAGGAAGCGGCTCTGATAAACATTTCAAATCTATTTCTAGACCCTTTTTTAATTCTTAAAAGTAGTTTCTACAATACTTTCTAGAACATATCCTCAAAACATTCATTTTAATATAGTTTTCAAACTGAGCATCTGCAACACCCTCCCCAACCATTTTTTTTTGCCGTAACACACCACATAATAAGCTAAACAAAACCAGACCCTTCAATATCACCTGTTTCATGAATGACATAGCAACTTACATTCTTATCAGTGCTGATTGACTTTATATACATATTTGTAGCCATGTAATTACAACTAAGATAATCGCCATAAAAATACTAAATGTCAGAACAGATGTCTATGCTATGTCTATAAATTGTTCACAGAAAAGTCTGAGCTGTGAAAGGAGATTACAAGTAATCATTCAATATTTACTGAGCACCCATGGGATTACTGATTAGGTATCGTGGGAAGACATATAAAACAGTACAAAGAGAACAGTTCCTATTCCACAAAGAAAGCATACATGAACCCAAAATATGTATAAACATATGATACTAACTACAGTTAAACAAAATTATAAACTTTGAATGACAATAATGCCTGAATGATAAGACCAATGGGTGTTATTCAGTAATGAAAGAGGTTACTATAAATATGAATGTCAACAAAAGCAAGTTAATTTAAAGGAAGGATGGATCTGTTTTGACAGAGAAAGATAAAGGTATTTGAGGGTAAATACTATGTGCAAAGTCTAATAGACATTTTGAGGCTAAAAAAATGGTACATGCAAAGTGTAATAGTACAGGGATCAAGAACTTATTTGAGACAATTGACACCTAACATGCTTGACTGAACAGAAATAACTCAAGATGTTAAAAAAAAAAAGGGATAAAGAAAGATGAATCAAGAGTCCCAAATAATGACAAGCTTTACTAAGGCCTTTTGGGGGGGGGAGACATTAAAGTTAGACTCTTTTTGCCTCCAGCAGTCCCCTTTCCAAGTCACACAGCACATTCTTTCCAATATACTTAATATATATGACATAATCAAAAGATTATGCCGTATCTCCTGCTTAAAGTCCTCCAATGGTTGGGTCACTGTAAGTTACCAAATCAAATCCAAAATTACTCTGAGAGTTTAAAGGACCTCTTAAAAGTAGTTACTCTCAAAGAATCCTTTTCTCCCCTCTAATACACATTCTTCCTTAGTTGCATTTTTTTAGTCTCAGAACTTTCACAATGTTAAAATTGACGACTCCCAAAAGTTTTGGTTATGTGGTTTTTCTCTATTGATATTTACTACTAGAGATTCAGAAAATTTAAAATATTTATTAATTCATTTTTAAAAGCTCTTATGTTAATATTTGCCATGAAAATAACTATTTTCCAAAATAAAAATGTAGAACAATGTAATTTAGAACATGTGCAAATCTTTATATTAACTGGCTTAATAGGAAACAGTTTGATTCTCATTATCTGCTATTGCATTCAATTTGTTGCAATATCACCTACCACACAGCCTCTGGAAACACTACTGTACAGTCATGAAGAATGAAAATAGAAAAGGCAAATAATGTCTTAGTATACAAATATAGTTTTTACCTCAAAACATACTGAAAAAGCTTTGGGGCCTCCCAGGAGTCCTAGGACCACACTTTAAGGCACTGCCATGAATAAATGAATATGGTTAAATCATTTCTTGAAAGAGAAAAGTACTAAATAAGAAGTCATACTAAGATGAAAGCACAGACCTGATGCTACACTACCTAGGTTGAAATCCCAATTCTCTTCTTTCTGGCTGTGTGACCACAGGCAAATTAGTAAAATGGTGATAATAAAATCTCTCACACAAAGTTATTGAAAGAAATAAGCTATTTAAATAAATGTAAAGTGATCAGTAGGGCTGAGTGCCCTGCACAAAATAAGCACAAATATTTGTTAAATAAATATAAAATCAATCTAGGCATACGCACACACACAAAAAAGGTCCAGCTGTATTTCTACTATATTCCAATATAACAAGAAACCCTTAAATATTATGATAATCTGAAAACTACAACATTGAATATTTCATACAAAAGTTTAGGTTCATCAAAATTCCCTTTTAAAGGAATATCATTAGTAAAATCTAATTGCCCAGAAACTCTTCTCCTTAAAAAGAACCACATACACAATGAACACACAAGGTTTTTAAAAAGTTAAATCAAAAAAGTTCAAATCTCTAGAGAAATGTACATATAAAGCAGTTTAACTGGGAACATACTGAAACAGAACACAAAGTAACGGAAATGCCACTTCAGCCACCAAAAAGAACAGGAACAGCAAATAATAAAAGCCTTTAGTTGAAAATTAACCCTACTTCTTCTCAGTATGGCTCTAACCTCTTGCCAAGAAGCCTTTAAGTTTACTTTTCTTCTTTGATCTTAAGGGAGAAATCATGGAATTAAGCACTGTGGAACAGAAGAAAAGAGAACAGAAGTGGCCTTCTAAATTCGTTATGGTGAAATTTCACATCAAATATCAAAAAAAGATAATCAGGCTCAAAATAAACAATTTAAAGCAATTCTGACAATTAAATGGATTATTTTGAACAATGGATATATTTTTAAAATATCTAGTTTTATACAAATGATTCACAGATCAAATGAGAACCAAAAAATCAAGTCATAGGAAGTTTCATTTTTTCAGCCAGTACTTGTAAATTAAATTCAGACACCTTGAAAAATGACTCAGTATATATAAAACATATAGTAAACATAAAAAGCACTGCTACAAAAATAAAAAAATAAATGTGGTCCAATAGTATTTTTTTCTTTTAAGTATATTTTATTGATTATGCCATTACAGTTGTCCCATTCTTTTTTCTTCCTTTTATTCCTCTTCCTCCAATACCTCTCATCCCATAAATATTCCCTTTCCCACCCTTAGTTCATGTCCATGGGTTATACGTATTAGTTCTTTGGCTTCTCCATTTCCTATACTATTCTTAACCTCCTGTCTATTTTGTACCTACCAATTGTGCTTCTTATGTCCTGTACCTTTCCCTCCATTCTCCTCCCTCCTCCTCCCCGATAATTCTCCAGGTGATCTCTATTTCTGTGATTCTATTCCCATTCTAGTTGTTTGCTTAGATTTTGTTATTTTAGGATCAGCTGTTGATAATTGTGAGTCTGTTGTCATTTTATTGTTCATAGTTTTTGATATTCTATTTCTTAGGTAAGTCTCTTTAATATTTCATATAATAAGGGCTTGGTCATGATAAACTCCTTTAACTTGATTTTATCTGGGAAACACTTTATTTGCCCTTCCACGCTAAATGATAGCTTTGAGGGATAGAGTAACTCTGGTGTAGGTCCCTGCTTTTCATGACTTTGAGTAGTTCTTGCCAAGCCCTTCTCGCCTGTAAGGTTTCTCTTCAGAAATCAGCTGGCAGTCTTATGGGAACTCTTTTATAGGTAACTGTCTCCTTTTCTCTTCCTTTTAAGGTTCTCTCCTTATCTTTGGCCATTTAATTATGATGTGTCTTGGTGCGTTCCTATTTCAATCCCTGTTGTTTGCGACTCTCTGAGCATCCTGGACGTGTATGTCTATTTCCTCTGCCACATCAGGGAAGTTTTCTTTCATTATTTTTTCAAGTAGGTTTTCAATTTCTTGCTCTTCCTCTCCTCCTTCTGGCACCCCTATGGTTTGGATGTTGGAATGTTTAAAGTCGTTGCACATGTTCCTCAGCCTCTCATTTTTTTTTGAATTGTTTCTTCATTCTATTCCAGTTGGATATTTATTCCTTCCTTTTGTTCCAAATCATTGAGTCCCAGTTTCCTTCCTTTCACTGTTGGTTCCCTGTATATATTTTTAAATTTCATTTTGCACAGCCTTCAATTCTTTCCCTATTTGCATCAATACTCAATTATTTCTGCGAGCATCACTATTAACAGTGTTTAGAACTCTGCGGGTGATAGGTTTGCTATCTCCTCGTTGCTTAGTTCTTTTTCTGAAGCTTTTTAAACATTTTTATTTATTTATCTTTAGAGGGAAAGGGAAGGAGAGAGGGAGAGAAATATTAATGTACGGTTGCTTCTTGTGCATCCCCTGCTGGGAACTGGCCTGCATCCCAGGCATGTGCCCTGACTGGGAATTGAACCACAATTCTTTGGTTCGCAGGCTTGCGCTCAATCCACTTAGCTACACCAGCCAGGGCGGGCCTCTTTCTGAAGTTTTGACCTGTTTTGTCATTTGGACCATATTTCTTTGTGTCAGTGCACCTGTCACACTGTAAGGGACAGAGCCTTGGGTATTTGCCAAGGTGGGGCAACTCATTTCTCTATGCTGTGGCTCTGTATATGGAGGAGGGGTCAAGAGGGAACAATGCTGCTTGCTCAGCTCTCACCCTGCTTTCAAGAGACTGCAGTTTCTCCCATTACCACAACTCCTACAGATTTTTATAGCCAGAGGTTCTGAGGCTTTAGCCAGAGCTGGAACCCTGGTTTGTGCAGTCTATCTCACTCCTAAGTTGTTCTTCCCAGTTCATCTTCACACAATGTGGGATCACCCAACCACGCCTTGCCATGAGTCCTCTCTGCCCCTCCTACCATTCTGGGTGAATGTTTCTTATTTAATCCTTGGTTGTTGGTCTTCCATACAGTTTGATTTTCTGGCAGTTCTGGTTGTTTTTTGTTTTTAAATTGGCTGTTCCCTTCTTTTGGTTGAGTGAGGAAGCCAAGCTTATCTACCTACGCCTCCATCTTGGCTGCAACTCTCACAATCTAACAGTATTTCTTAAAAGAAGTCCACCAGTAAAGCCTAATTACTTCACAAAGATATTTTAGAATTTGCTAATTATAAATCAGGCAGGTACCAAAATGGCTGTCAGGTTCTCTTCAAAGTTTCTCTTTTAAAATACTTATTATTCAGGAACATAATTAAGATATATCAAGGAGAAAAACACTTTACATTTATGGAGTTCTGTTATATACCTCAGGCATTTGACATCTGTCATTTGATGCAACCAAATATTATCATTGACTCCACCTTCACTGGAGTCACCTTACCACCTTCACTGACTTTATTACCATTTTTCTGTATTTCAGAACTATTAAAAACTAAGTGACAGAATAGGTCAAAATAATGATAATATATATCTTCCTCAAATGCATCTTCTTGCAAATCAAACCCTGGTCACTGGATACTTTCTTGGCAATATGCACACAAAGCAACCACTGGATATCCTTAAAGACATTATAAATCAAGACATCTGCTCAAAAAGGTAATTACTTCAAGTGCATTTCAATATCTTATATTTTCCTTTTTTAATAAAGATAATACTTACAATTGTATTTTTATTTTTAATTCTATTGTATTTTTTTCTATACATTTTCAATGGTTACACAAACCACTAATTCAAATACAATTCACCTTGTACATATTCAAAAGTTTCACAAAATCTTACTTTTGAAAAAAAAAGTTTCCACAATTAAAATTAGGTAGGGCTAGATCCACACAAATATCTATTCTGTATCTACCATAAAGGTATGATTATAATAAATCAGGGGAGTCAAACTCATTTTCATTGGGGGCCACATTGGCCTTGAGGTTGCTTTCAAAGGGCCAAATGTAATTTTAGGACTGTATAAATGTAACTGCTCCTTAACTAGGGGCAAGGAGCTCAGCACTGCCACTGGGTAGAAACAAGGTCCTGGGCCAGATAAAACAAGGTAGAGAGCTAGATTCAGCTCACGATCCTTGTGTTTGCCACCTTTGTAATAGACGCTTAATAAGAACATGAATTTTGTCATAGAGAATATAAGGCAGATGCTATTTGGAATGACATCCTTGAATATTAATTGGGAAAAATATGGTTAAAAAAGTGAAGCCATTATAGCCACTAACACAAATGTTACATTCCAGTGAAACATGTCACAATTTAAGTGCCCAAGAATAGTAAATTAAACAAGTATAAAAAATTCTTCATATAAAAAATAAGACTAAAGGTTGTTAAATAAGAACTTTTTAACTAAGAATTATAAATTTAAAAATTGTGTTTGTCTATATTTTGATCATTATGGGTGTTTTAAGCATTCTATGTCTTCTTTAAATGGAGTTAGAGACTACTTTCTATACATACAGTTTCCCTCTCCCACAATTGAGAAGGTTAAATTAGATAGTGGTTAGTAAGTGCCTAGCAAATTGAAGTCATTAAAATTTATGTTTGAACTCTTATGGGCCGCTAGTCGTCTACTTTGATCATGGCCACAAGAGCCCTGGACTTAAATGTAAATCATGTTCAATCATGTTCATTTTTACAAATATGTTTCAAGCTTGACAACTCTATTCACACTAGAGTCACACTAAGTAACACTACTATCTACTGATACCTATAAGCAAAACAAACAATCTTTCTTAAGCAAGTATATGACCACTGTTAATAAAATGAGAACAGTTTGTGTGGCATCAATGTAACCTGTCAGCCAAAGAGAGTGGACTGGAATGCGCATGTGTGAACCATTACAACTTCACTGTACTGGTGAGTGGGAGCTGAGGATGCTGCTGAGTGAATGTATGTACTGTGTAGCCACCACATTCAAAATGACGGAGCAAGTAGAGCAATGAATCTGCATCAAATTTTGCATTAAGCTTAAGCATTCCTGTACAGAAACTACTCAGATGATCCAAAAGGCCACAACTATGCATCACATCTGGTACACTTTTTTGGCAAAAACATCGAATCACCCAGGTGACTCAGCCACTCTACAGTCCAGATTTGGCACCCTGCAACTTCAGGCTTTTCCCAAATCTAAAATCACCTTTGAAAAGGAAGAGATTTCAGACCCTTGATGTGACTCAGGAAAATACAACCAGGCCACTGATGGCTAGTGGAAGATCTGTGTGAGATCCCAAGGTGCCTACTTTGAAGGGGATTGAGATGTCATTGTCCTATGCACAATGTTTCTTGTATCTTATATCTTCTTCAATAAATGTCTCTCTTTTGCATAATACATGGCTGGATGCTTCCTGGACAGACATTGTAAAATACAGCATCAACTAAGCCCTTAATTCATCAATTATAATAATCACTTCCTAATAAGAAAGACCTTAGGGAAGAACACAGAACTACATCCACACTCTAAAGTCTTAGAGGGGGAAAGTCCTAAGCATCTTCTTGTTAAAAACACTTAAAAATGAAATTATCAAAATAAATAGTGAAATAGTTTTCATTAGTTCCAAGTAAGTAGGCAATGGTTTGGGCAGACATTAAAAATGAAATACAACTTTGCTTTTACTAGAAAGAAAACGTCCTATTAGAGGAAAAATCATCCCTATATTAAAGCCTAAAATGCATGGTGTCAAGACTCAGAACTGTGATAGCCTTCTCAATTTTCTCAAAGTACATTAAAGTGTATATGGAAGGTGTTTAGAAAAACCACTCATTGGTCAGACTAAAAATTATTTCATTAGTGAAAACTGATTAGAAATGCATTTTAAACAATATAGGAAAAATATTACCACTCTATTTTTAAAACCTCACTGAGAATAACAGTAGTTGATCCTTATTTACATGAAAATATATTTAAAAATCAAACATTACCAGTAACACTCAAATTCTAAATAAGTGGGAATTTATAAACACAAGTGGTAGAGAAAAAGAAGTACAAACATGAGAGTATCCTGCAAACTTAAAATCCCAGCTAGCATCTGCAGTAGCTTCTATGATTACGAGAGGAAAGGTTAACATTCATAAAGCCCCAAGTAAGTATTCCCACCCTAACCCTACCTAGACTATTTTCCGACCTTCTTAGCAATATATTCAAAGGAACTGCTAAATTTGAAGTATGACAAAAAACCTTTGTGAGAACCTTACAAAACTCTATCTGTTCTTGTTGTAAATTATTATTTTGAAGTAAGAGAAGAGGGCAATACATACTTCACAGTTACAAGTAATTTCTTCACATCCCCATCATTAAAAAGAAAAATAAAAAACAATAAAAGAATTAGCACAGTGTTAGAGCATACCATAAGGTTGGGTAGAGCAAGCCCAGGAGTCATTTGAAGAGATATAAACAGTACAAATGTCTGTTTAAAAAAAAAATCACTTACAGTTTCACTGCTTTTTAATTAAATTATGTATTACAACATCACCATTTAAATACAGTCTGCATTCTCTACACAGGCAAGAACTGATAGTTAGAAAGCAGCCTGCATGACTTGCGCACCTCAGAAAAGAACCAAGCAGTAATGATATATCTATTTTTTTTTACTTCTCCAGCAAAGGAACCAGTCACAATGAATAATGGTTTTGTCTGTAGGAATAACTTGTTTTAGCAGTACTTCATGAGCAAAGAATTCTTGGAAGAATTCACATTTTGTACATTTTTTTAATTGAAGACTTACAGCCAAAGTCCAAATAAGAAATCAAAACAGACTCCTGTCAGTGAATTTCCTTTCAGAACGTGCACACTCTTGCTTCGATTAGTAAAAGTAAAGCAAAGTAATTTTCACGAAGAATTAAGTCAGTCAGGGTGGTGAAAAAGGAACTTCTTACAGCACCTATTTCCCTAATTTGCCCCGAAAAGTTTCGGGTCAAAACTCCATTGAGTCAAAGCTTGAGTAATCCACTGAGCTTTGTACCTTGAGGCAAAGGAGCGGAAAGAAAAAGGAGGATATTACAGGTAGCTTCCAGGTTTGGAAGAAGTTGGGAGGAGTTAGGTCTAGTGGTTGCATGTGAGTTAGTGAATGGAGATGTATTACGCCGCGTAAGAAAGGCTAGTCCCCCAAAAGATACCTAGTATAAAATTAAAACGAAGTCCAAATTCAAGTATCACCGAACATTTTTCATCAGTTTTTGAAGACATTTATGTTATTTGTAGGTCTGACTATTAATCCATTTTGAATTCCAAAAGTCTGTGCTTCATACTCAAGCATCTAAATTCAAATGGCCAGGTTTAACAGTTCCAGGAATCGATACCATACAGCAAACCTTTTCCCATATCCCCATTAGCGCGCGCACACACACGCACACACACACACGCACACACACATACAAAGGCAGGGAGGGACGGGGGCTTGCCTGACATTCACAACTTAACCCAGTCCAAAAAAAAAAAAAAGGAAAATACAATGATTAAACTCCACCACAGGCAATTAAAAATCCCAACTTTCCACAAAGGTTTCCCTAAACCAAACGGAATCCCTTTATTTCCACCTTAACGAAGAAAGTAATCTGGGATTAAAGTCGGGTATTGAGCCTGATATTTAAAATAAAAGGAGACGGAGGAATTTAACTGAAACTACAGAGGCAAAGTAACACAAGTGTGGGTTGCAAAGGTGGGAGAGCAACCCAGGAAGGGACAGGAGAAGAGGCCACTGGAGCAAACGAAGTGGGAATCATGACTCGAAGGGAAGCAGCCCTCAGGGTTGCTGAGAAAAAGGGATTCGGATTGAAGCCAGCAGGCGTTTACGGGAACCCTAAGACGGCTAATGGGAAACAATGGGACGGTGAGACCGGAGCAAGCGGGAGACGCTCAGAAAAAGGCAACTAGGGTGGGATGAAAGGGAAGGCTGCAGTACACGGAGTAAGCAGGGAGGTGAGAGGCCAGGTGGCGAGGCACGTTGGGGCACCGTGGCGCTCCGTCAGAGAAACTAGGGTCCCCTAGGAACCCGGAGGGGAGTGGCTTGTCAGGGATTTTTAGACACGGAACGGAAACCGTAAAGGCAGGTGTAATGGAAGGAAAATACAGCTGGAACGAGCTCAGGACCCGCCGTGCCGGATAAGACGCAGGGAGGGAAATGCCCTTTCCCTCCCTGCCCGCTAAAGGAGGGGTAAGAAAAAAGATGGAAACCCATGGGTCGCGGCGCAGCCGTCGGCTTCACTCACAGTCCAGGTGCTTTTTCTTGGGCCCCATGATCTCGTGGGTCGTGGCCTTGCATACTGTCTTGGACACGGCGGAGCCGGTGACACTGTGCTGGGCGGCGGTGATACGGTCCGTCAAGCTCTGGCCGGACATCTCTGCGGCTTTTCCGCCACCCTTCCCGTTCCGCAGCCGGCGGGGACTGGGACCCCCAAGTGCCGGAGGACCCCCACCCCCCACCGCACCCCCTACCCTCACCGGCTCCTCCGCCCGCCGGCCTGGGGCGGGGCTCAAGGCCGCGCGCTGCCACCCAGGCCGGAAAGAACCGGTTCGTGTCACCCGCGGGGTCAGGCACGGTGCCGGGCGCTCTCCTGCCCCCACCTCACTTCAGCCCACCCCTTCCCTGGTCAGCTGGAGCCGGGCAGACTAAGAGGGACAGGCAGCTGCAGGAAAATGGCGGCGCCAGGCTCCACCTCGGAGCTTTCCGGGCTGCCCCGGGTCACGTGACTCGAGCACCGCCCCCTCCTCCTTCTCCCGCCCCTTTTCCTTTTCTTTCCTTTTAGACGCCCGCCCTCCCTCGCTCAGCGAGGAAGAGCGGGGCGGTGCCGGCGTGTAACGTGCTGGAACCCGCCCGGCGGGCGCAACAAGAGGGCCGCCCGAGGCTGGGGGCGGGGAGTGCGGGGCGGGCCGCGTCACGTGATACTCTTGCCAACAGGTCGCCAGAGGATGAGTCCGCTGGGGTCACAGAGAGGGGGCGGGGCAGGGGAAGGACGTTGAGTTCCGTACTCTGGGGGTCGGCCACTCCCCTTTCCCACCGCACTCGGAGGTTGCTCTAGTGGCTATGGTTGAAACCAGTGTCTTGACAAAGAGGAGGTGCAGCTGCTGTCTTCATAGCACCCCGGGAGGAAGGAGCTGTCAGACTTCTGGTTTCCCAGGCTTCCCTAGCATAATCAGGAATATGTTTAGGAATGCATCCTCCGCTCCCCGCCCCGACCCGGCCATCCTCGTGCCTAAGGAAAAAGGAAATACTTAAGTGGGCCCATTTTCTGACCCTGCCCCCAGGCCTCTCCCTGTTGTGGAACTATAGAAGCCCTCCCTGCTTACTAACACCGGGAGGGTTGGGGGTTTTTCCCCTTTTCTTGGGCGGCTTGGAAATGTCACCTGTTTTTGTTTGTCTCTGAAAACTCGACACGTTGCTGCCTGTCTAAATTTAGATACTAACCAGCCATTATTCTTTCTCTAGGGCGTCAAACAGGACAGGAAACACATAGTTTCACTGGAATTTGGAAAAGGAAGAAGTAGGATGATGTCAACCAGAGATTAGCTTGAACCCTGTAAGGTTAACTGATGGCTGTGATTAAAGATCCAGACCATAGAAGGAAGTGAGAAGTCCCATTTAAAAACTGAGGCAACGCTACCTGCCATCTCCCCTGGTTTATTTAATCTTTCTCCCTTTTTCTCTCGTGTAAACCACATTTTTCAGGGAAAGAAGACATTGATACGACCCTGGAAACATTTTAGAGGAATTATTACATCCTATGAATCTTCTATGAGATACAGATCTATTTCACAAAGAGTTTTAAAATGTTATTAGGGCCCCACATTTAACCCAGGTTTGGGAATGTTTTAAAATCTATATGAATGTTAAATTACCACAACAGTCCTATGTAATCCTGCTAGTTTCAAATGAAATGCTAACATACTCAAAGTCTGTGTACACCATCTGCCAGCCAAATCTAGATATGGTGCTTCAATCTGGTGACTCTCAAAAGAGACAAAGGTAATAGATAGTTAACATTTTATGTATCATATGAATTTTGTGGTATCTTCCCATTCTCTTGCCCCTCCCCTTTTTTTTCCACTATGGCTGGTGAAATTCTGCAACACCATGCTTTTGCCAAGAACATACAGTTCTTAAACCAGCAGGCTTCATCTTAGTCAAGCCAGCCCCAAATTTCACAAAATTGTAATGACTTCCTTCAGTGCATCTGCAGTCCATCTGTGGTTTGGTGTCCAGTTTGCTGACCTGTTTCTATCTAGCACTGGAATTATCCGATTCTCAAGACATGGTAGACATCCTTGCTACTCTTCTACAGTTTCCACTACATAGGTTACAATTGGACTGAGCCTCTCCGCTGGCAAACCCTTTGATGAGGTCATCAAGAGCATGGTGTTTAACTATCAATAGCTAAATACTTCATTCTTAGGGAAAGTGCTGGTTGAATGAATGAATGAAAACATTTTAAATTCACCCCTTTGGAAACACCAAACCTCTCATTTGATAAAATCTGCCCACTTTTTCACACTTACATCATGTCCATCCCATAATTGTCTGGAGCATCACCCTTATTTCAGTATTTTATTAAGTCTTACACTGTATTTCAGAAATATGTATTGCACACCTACAATGCATCAAGCATTACTCTGGGTACTGAATACTGTTCTAATGGTGAAGCCATCAATGCTTTGGGAATTAGTCAGTTCCTTTTTTAAAATTGTATTTATTAATTTTAGAGAAAGAGGAATGGGGAGAGAGAGAGAGATGGAGAGAAACTTCAGTTTGTTCCACTTATTTATGCATTCATTGGTTGATTCTTGTATGTGCCCTGACAGGGCATCAAACCTGCTACCTTGGCATATTGGGAGGATGCTTTAACCAACTAAGGTTCCCAGGCAGGACTCTAATCAGCTCTTAACTTTGACCACCATCTTGAAGCGTATTTGTTTTCATAGCAAAAGGAAAAGCTTGAATAGCACATACTATTTCCTAGATTCTCCTAATTAAAAAGTATGGTTCTCAAATTAAAATGGCGGGGGGAGGGGGATAGCAGTTTTTTTAATGCCTTCTATGTATTGGGAACACTACGTACATAAAGTTTTTCCTTTAATTTTCCCATTGCTATAACTCCAAAAGTATTATGCCTATTTAATATGAGGAAAAATGTAAGTTTTAGAAGTTAAGTCTTAAAAGTCCCAGAATCCCACAGATATTAACGTGTCAGAAGCAAGATTTAAAAACTCATTTCTTGCCCTGGCTGGTGTAGCTCAGTGGATTGAACACGGGCCTACATACCAAAAGACAGCGGTTCAATTCCCAGTCAGGGCACATGCCTGGGTTGCAGGCCAGTTCCCAGCAAGGGACACACGAGAGGCAACCATACATTGATATTTCTCTCCTTCTCTCCTTCTCTCCTTCCCTTCACCTCTAAAAGATAAGTAAATAAAATCTTTAAAAATAAAAAAATAAAAAATAAGAACACATTTCTTTCTGATACTTTCTTTACCTAGACCCTTTAGGCAAGACCTGTAGCAACCACCAATATAGGATAAATTCATCGAACAAATATCTCTTGCCTGCAAACTCAAATACTAGGCATTATAGATGCTAAAATACAATAATGTGTGAGACAAACATGGTCTCTGTTCTCGAAGTTCTTACAATATTTTAATTGGCCATAGATGAGAAGAAAATATGCTGCACGCCTGATGAACCTTTATAATGTCTATGACTTAAAAGAGAGTAAGCAACAAAAAGAATGTGGAAGAGAGGACTGACCAAAATTTTTACTCCTTATTACTTCACTGTTCACCCTTTCCCAATTGCAATGAACCCTCAGCTCCCTATCCTCATTCTACTTAGACATTAGAATCATCAAAATTATAATGTTTTGACATTCTGTTAGCTACGTTAATATGAACACCTGGCAAACCCTTCCTCCCTAAACTTTCTATGTTTATATTTCCTGATTCTGCCACATCAGTTAAAGATCATAATCTTATATAACCTTACCAAAGGACATTTCTTTGAATATTAGCTGAGCTCTCTTGCTAGAACCTCAAAGCAAATACTCCACTTCCAACTGTGGGGTCCTTACTCAGGTTATTACTCACCTTGTGCTTAGCACATTACATGCACTACCTCATTTAAACCCTAAAATTAGTTCAAGACCTTAAGTGGCAGACACAGCTCTGTGTTCACCAAACTCTGTTTCCTTTTCTCCTGAGCACACACTATACTTCCCAGCCTCCTTTGTAATGAATCGGGGTCATGTGACTGATTTCTATCCAATAGAATGTGGACCGAAATGATGAAAGCCATTTAGAGTTTGGTCCACAGAACCTGTAAAATGTCCTACATGTGGTGAACGTTCTCTTTTTTCCCCCCTATCTACCCACTGAACGAAGACTTCAAAGAATTCAGAAGAGCTTAAAACCACAAAATGGAAGAACCCTGGGGCCCCAAATAAACCCTTGGAGAAATGCTGCCCAGAACTGCATGACCAGAAAAATCTGTGCTGGATTTGACTTTTTTAAATTAAATTATGTCTCTTAAATTAGCTACCATGATTAATATACTTCTTTTCTCTCCATTTTACTGATGGAGAAAATGAGGCTTAAGAAAAGTGTAGTGCCTTGCTTCAGTTTGCTTAGCTATTAGGTGGGGAAGCTAGAATTAGATCTCGGATCTGTCTGACTTTAGAGCCTAGGCTCTCACGGCTTAGGTGGCTCCTGACCCTAGTTCATGTACTTTTTCCTTGTCATAAACTTCTGTATGACCTTTAATACACGCTGCTCCACCTAGCATGCTGAAAAGAAATAATCAGGGTAACCTCCAAGTTCTCTCACATATATTTGGCTCTCTTCCTATCCTTAACACACTCTCACCACACTTTCAGGAATTTTGCAATTTTCAATGCCACTTTTGATTTTATAATTGCAATGTGTATTTGGACATTTAATACTTGTTTAGAGATGATATGTAGCCTAGCTGTTAAATATAACCCATGCCTTAAAAGGGAAGATTAATCAAATCTTAACCCTGAATCATCATTGATGATTCTAATTATGAAGTAGAATGAAAGTGGGATACCACTTCCAGCCAAGATGGCAACCTAGGCAGACGTGGCTCTCCTCTTCACACAACCACCACAAAATTACAACTAAAATATAGAACAACCATCACTCAGAACTGACAGAAATCGAGTTGCATGGAAGTCTGATAACTACAGAATTAAAGAAACCATATCCATCCAAACTGAGCCGGAAGACTGGTGTCTTTCTTATCTGAGATTCTATCAACCTGGCTAACACTGACTCACCTTGGAGATCCACAGAGATTCTGACCCACCCAACTTGGCTCACCCAAGCTGCTTTTTCCTATGAGTGGCTGATCTTTGGCTCATGCTTCACAATTTCCTAAACCCTCTCAAACAAGAACTAGTTGGGCTCAGTGAGCCCTAGGCCCAGAACTAGCAGCCTAGATTCATAGAAATCTCTAAGCCTATCATGAGCAGCAGCCAGATCAGATTGCTTTATAACTCAGGCAGGGTGGCCCTGGACAAAAAGGGTGGGGCTGATCTTGGCCTGCACCACTTGGGAAACCCCAGGACCAGCATACCCAGAGAACAGCTACGGAGCATGTTGGAGCACCACTACCTGCCACTGCATAGCCGATCCTCCACAGAGGGAGGAGGTTGATGGTAAGTGGTCACAGCCAGTTCTTACAGTTGACTGGCCTGGGTAAATCCCTCCCACTGATCTGCCAACAGCAACTAAGACTCAACTATAAGAGAAGGGTGTACACAGCCCACACAAAGGGCACACCTCAAGTACCCTGCTTTGGTGATAGGAGAGGCTATGTCACTGGACCCTACAGGACACCTACTACATTAGGCCACACTACCAAGACACAAAGTCAAAGCAGCTCTACCTAATACACAGGAACAAACACAGGGAGGCTGCCAAAATGAGGAGATATAGAAACATGGCCCAAATGAAAAGACAGATCAAAACTCCAGAAAAAGCTAAATGAAATGGAGGTAAGCAATCTATTAGCTGCAGAGTTTAAAACACTGGTTGTGAGGACAGGATGCTCAAAGAACTTAGTGAGGAGCTTAACAGCATAAAAAGATCCAGCTGGAAATGAAGGATATGCTAATGAAGGATACAAAGAACAATTTACAGGGAAACAACAGTAGACTGGATGGAGCCAAGAATCAAATCAATGATTTGGAACATAAGGAAGAAAAAAACAATCATAACAGTAAGAAGAAAAGAATCCAAAAAAATGAGGATAGTGTAAGCAGCCTCTGGGACAACTTTAAGCAATCTAACATTTGCATCATAGGTGTGCCAGAAGGAGCAAGAAAGTGGAAATCCATTGGAAAAAATAATGAAAGTAAAGTTCCCTAATTTGGTGAAGGAAATAAACATGAAAGTCCAGGAAGCAGAGAGTCCCAAGCAAGATGGACACAAAGAGGCCCACCCCAATACACATCATAATTAAAATGCCAAAGTTTAAAAATAAAGAGATTGGAGCACGGAGTGAGAGAATGGGTGAGAAATGAGGGGATTAAGAAGTAACAACAAGGACTTCCGCCAAGATGGAGGCATAGGTGGAAACACTGTGCCTTCTCCCACAACCAAATTTGAATACAACAAAGGTTTGCAGAATAAAGACACCGCCAAAGAACAGAAAATTGAATTATACGGAAGTCCGACAACAACTAACCATTCAACCCGGACGGTAAGAGGGGTGGAGCCAGCAGTGGAGCAGTGTCGGGCAGAAAAGATTCCCAGACCTAGGCGTGAAAGTAGCCCAGAACCAGTCGGGGCGTGGGGCAGACTGACCGCGGTTGCACATTCGCGCACAGTGAGATGGACCACGCAGGCCCCAGGGGGCGAACCCAGTGGAGGGCTAACGGCAGTGGCGCACTTGAATGCAGTGGGACGAAATGCATGGGCCCAGGTGACGGTGGCAGCTGTGGCACTGGCCACCTGTGGGGACAGCAGTGGGAGGCGGCAGACGGGACACCATTGTTCCTCTTTGACCCTGCCCCCACATACAGCATCACAACCCAGTGACTGAGTTGCCCTGCTCTGGTGAACACCTAGGGCTCCGATCCTGCTACGAAACAGGCACGAACAGTCCAAAAGATGGCTCAAGAAGAACTCAAAGCCCCAGAGCCAATAACTCTAAGCAACCAGGAAATAGCCAGCCTCTCAGAAGCACAGTTCAAGACACTCTTTATCAGGATGCTCACAGAACTGGTTGATTATAGTCACAAATTAGAGGAACATATGAAGGCTAAACTAATTGAAATGAAGGGAGATGTCCAGGAAACCAATAGCGATGGAAAGGAAACTGGGACTCAAATCAGTGGAATGGACGAGAAGGAAGAACGAAAAATCCAACCAGAAAGGAATGAAGAAATGAGAATTCAAAACAATGAGGAGAGGCTTAGGAACCTCCAGGACATCTTTAAACGTCCCAACATCCGAATTATAGGGGTACCAGAAGGGGGAAAGAAAGAGCCACGAGTGGAACACTTATTTGAGCAAATAATAAAGGAGAACTTCCCCAGTCTGGCAAAGGAAATAGACTTCCAGGAAATCCAGGAAGCTCAGAGAGTGCCAAAGAAGCTGGACCCAAGAAGGAACACACCAAGGCACATCATAATTACATTAGCCAAGATTAAAATGAAGGAGACAATCCTAGAAGCAGGAAGAGATAAGGGGACAGTCACCTACAAAGGAGTACCCATCAGACTGTCAGTGGATTTCTCAAAAGAGACCCTACAGGCAAGAAGGGGCTGGAAAGAAGTATTCCAAGTCATGAAATCCAAAGACCTACAGCCAAGATTGCTTTAACCAGCAAAACTTTCATTTAGAATGGAAGGGCAGATAAAGTGCTTCTCAGATAAGGTCAAATGCAAGGAGTTCATCATCACCAAGCCCTTATTATATGAAATGCTAAAGGGACTTATCTAAGAAAAAGAAGATGAAAAATATGAACAGTGAAAGGGCAGCAAACACACAGTTATTAACAACCACACCTAAAACAAAAGCAAACCAAGAGGACAGCTAGATCAGGAGTGGAACCATAGAAATGAAGAACACATGGAGGGTTAGCAACAGGGGGGTGGGAGGAGGAGAAGCGGGGAGAAGGTACAGAAAATAGCATAGACAGTAAGTAGAAAATAGATAGGGGGAGGGCAAGAATAGTGCGGGAAATATAGAATCCAAAGAACTTGAGACACGTGGTTATAAACTAAGGGGAGGAGAATGGTGGGGGAGGGAGTGTGCGGGTGCAGGGGAATGAAGGGGGGGACAGAACAACTGTAATGGTATAATCAATAAAATATATTTTTTTAAAAAAGAAGTAACAATAGGTAGTTACAGAATACCCATATAATGTAAAGTGCTGTATAGGAAAAGGAGTAGCGAAAGAGCTCACACACATGGCCCATGGACATGAATGAGGGTGGGGGATCGCCTGAGGGAGTAGTGGTGCTGGGTGGAAGGGAGCAAGTGGGGAAAAATCAGGACAACTATAATAGCATAATCAATATAATATAATTTTTTTAAAAGTAGGATATCTACTTTAAGATATCTGAGGTCCATTCTTTTCTGTAACCTTTAGAGGCTGAATCAATTAATTATTAAAACATGCAACATTGAACTAAAATAAGATAAGAATTTTAATGATGTCGGGGAAGTCAGAGATGCAATATGGCTCCAGCAGTAAAGACAGCTGGGAAATGTTGACCTCTCTGTTTAACCTTCTGTGACTGTTTAACTTTCTGTAGCCTCAGGCTTGGCTGACTACCCAGAAAGCCAGAATGCTGCCCAAAGACAAATGTCATGCCCCCGGCAAGGAGGAAAATGAGTGTATAGAGTGTGGATAACTGCCCGACGTTATCTGCTAACTTAGAAATGCACTGTTCTTTCTGGTGGTCTATATACCCACCATATGGTTTTACTATTAACCCCACATAAAAAAGAGACCCAGTCCTGGGAGACTGTAGATTTCTTTCTGGTGGACCTGGGAGAAAGCTGTGTTAGTTTCTCCTATTAAAGTTCTTATGAATTTAAATGAGGCTACATGTCAGTTCTTCATAATCAATCCTGAATTTAGACTTTGGGGTTTTTCCCCCCAAAAATGTTAATGTTAAAATTAGGATGTTGAGTTTTGACCAATAAGTATTAGTAATATAAAGAAGATTCATGAATTCATTTGAAGTGATGGGAAAAGTACCAGATCTGGAACTAGATACACTTAGGCTCAAAATTCTATGAAAGTTATTTAGATTCCTCACATATAAAACAGGATAATTTCTTACAGATTTATTGTCAGCATTAAAATAATGTACATGAAAAACTAGTAGAATGCTTGACACACAGTTGTCACTCAATAAATAAAATCAGTCAACAAACATTTACTCAGAATTACTGTGGGCAAAGCATTCTGTTAGATTCTCAGGATACAGAGATTAGTTAGACAAAATATTAACACGATGTATTAAGTAATACAATCAAGGTATGCATAGAGTGCTATAAGAATACAGAAAAAAGACACCTGCTTCTTCTTAGAGGAATCAATAAAGGTTTCTCAGAGGTAGTGACACATAAGCTGAGTCTTGAAGGATGATTAGGAATTGTGGGGGAATCAGGGAGAAGTTATTCTAGGCAAAGGAAAATAATGCATGCAAAAGAAGTCATTTGAGAACTGTCGATAGTTTTATATGGCTCACACAGTGTGTGTGAGGTTTTCATTTATTCTTTCAATCAGCAAGTAGTTAATGAGCACCTATGTGTGCTAGATGGTATTCTAGGTCCCCAAAACTATCAATGAACAAAATGAATAAGTATTCTGCCTTCTTGAATGGAGCCTCTATTCAAGCAGAGCATACTGGACAAAAAATAAATAAATATGAAACAAATGCAGGAAGAGATGAGTGCTATGAAAAAAAATTAAACATGATAAAATAAATCAAGAATGACAGGGGAAGAGAACTTTAAATTGAATGACAAAGGAAAGCCTTCCTAAGGAGGTGACATGTGTCTTGAGTGGATTGTGGAATTTGGCAATGCAAATATGGGAAGAATATCATTTTGCATAAAGGAAACGATAAGTAGAATGTCTCTCAAGAAAGAACAAGGTTAGTCTGTTTGCAAAACACTAAGGCCAGTGTGGCAAGAAAAATGAATAAAGAAGACAAGGAGACTTTGGAGATGATCTCAGAGATACGGGTTTAAGGCATGTTGAGGAGTCTAGATAATATCCATAGTTGGATGCCCCATGTAAATAGACCACTAACTCTAGATCCTTGGAACAAGCTGATGACTGCATGAAGTAGACTATCTCCTACCAAGACCCCACAGATTGCCATGTTCTTCTTTGTATGGGTATCTCCTTGGCTTTGCTTCTTTATCCTCTTGGCTGTTTTCTTCCCCCTCATCTAGATTAAGATTCTAGGTTGTTAATGGACATCCTTGTCTTTTACTCACAGTATTTCCAAAACCTATGCCCTTGACAATGACCAGATATAGGACATATTCTTCATGTACTGGTAAGATTGAAAAAACCCTACTCAAATTAAAGGGGAAAAATGTTGGTTAAATAAGGGAGATCCAAGTAGATTATGTTGCATGCTTTCTTTATCCAGGTTTTTAAATTTAGGAAAATAGCTTTGAAATGTCTTTCAAACTCTAATAAGTGTTTTCTTAGTGTCTGCATTGCAGTTACCAGATATATGATCTTCAGAGTCTTACATGATGCTGCACAGCCACTGCTGTATGACTTATAAATGATCACCCACCAAAAAGAACAAGAAGGCCTAAGACTTACAGAGGTCAGTATGGCTACCATGAAAAACTAAATACATGATTGCAATTTATCAAATAGCAATACAGATCTTGATTGATCAGTTCCCCAGAAAAATAATGGTCTTTCTTCCAGCTTAGGCTAAATATTGCCAAAAGAAGAGGGACTGAGAAATGAAGCAAAAACTGTAATGATTTGTAAAATTAAATGAAGCAAAAACTAAAATGATCAACGGCACCACCCCATGATATGGACCACAAACTATTTAAGCTCTTATTGTCTTAAGACAGCTTATTTAGACCCAAATGATACAAGATAAGACCACAAATTAACTAATTTACCTGTAATTCTGCATAGACTCAAGTGTTCTAGTAATTCTCTTAGTGTACAAATTCTAATCAATCCATGCCCAGGCTACTAACATTCACTGTTAAGGCCCCTTCCCTTCTGGAGCTTTCAAGTATAAAATAAGGTAAGAGAACAAATTACTGTTGAGTAAGTCACTATGTTTGTGACAATTTTGTTACAGCAGCAATAGGAAACTAATGCAGTGAACTTTGGCAGGCATTTGGATTTTATTCTGAGCGAAATGAAGAGTCATCAGATGTTTTAAACAGAGGAATGGCATGATATCAGAAAAATATATTTTTGTGTTCATTGTTGTTGTTGTATGAAGAATTGCTTTAGACCAGAAGAGCAGTCAGTGATACTGACTTGGATTAGAGTTGAAGGCATGGGCATGAAAGACAGCAGATAGATTTAGATGTATATTTTAATGTGGTATCGATAGAATGTGCTGCTGGATTGAATAGTAGGGAGTAGAATCTTGGGACAGTTGCTCGAGGGAAAGAGACTGCACAAGAAGGACTCCTAGGGTTTGGCCTGGACAACTGGGTGAATGCAGAATAGGGGCAGCTGAAGTTGGGAGATAGTGGCTGGCTTGTAAAGAACTCAGTCTGCCATGTTACCAAGTCTGGACATTGTCCTGAAGGCCATGGGAGTGCATTGAAAAGGCTCTAAGTACAGGACTGTCATAAAGCACTAACTGATCTTAGTGGTCTCTCCATACTTTGTCTTTTTCTAAATTAAATCAATATATGTGTTAAAAGATGTCCCAGACCCCTAACCCATTATTTTCTTTCTTCTTTCCTCTACCTGTATAATGCTTTGGTTTTAATTGAATTGTTATAAGTTATCAAGAAAGTTCTGAACAGCTAAGTTTTATATTTTATGGTCTGCATTAGGCATGGTTTACAGTTGTCTGGTAGAATATTAGAAAACAAAAAGCTCATAAAAAGTTGTTCTTGTTCCTAACACTTAGTGCAAGGACAGACCAAGGGAAAACTGACTGGTGGATTGAGGGCATTGTGTCAGTGGCATCAGAAAGGGAAAGAAGGTTCTAGATTCTAGAGATAGGAAGTAAAATGCTTAGGACTTGATAAAGAGATTGCATGAAACAGATCAAGAGAGAACACAATATCTAGGTTGACTCCTAGGCTTTTGACTGGGGTTATTTGAATATATCATGACTCTATTCCCTGAAAAGGAGGATACTGAGGGCAGAAGAAATTGGGAGGGTGGCAGGGAAAGAATGATGTATTCAGTGTGGACACACTGATTTCTTTAAAGTAATAAAATTTATATTTTAATAGCAGTTTTAGGTTCACTGAAAAATTAAGTGGGAAGTGCAAAAAGTTCCATATTCCCTGTCCCGACACATGTACAACCTTCCCCACTATTAATGACCACAATGGTATATTTGTTCCAAGCAATGAGCCTATGTTGCCATATTATTGTCACCCAAAGTGCATAGTTTACATAAGGGTTCACTCTAGGTGTTGCACATTCTGTGGGTTTTGACAAAGGCATAATAATGTGCATCCACCATTGGTGTATAATACAGAATAGTTTCACTGCCCTAAAGATCCTCTGTGCTTAGCCTATTTATCCATCCCTCCCCCTCAACCCTCATGTCCTTTGATCTTTTTACCATCTCCATACTTTGTCTTTTCCAGAATGGCATATACTTGTAATTTTATAGCCTTTTCAGATTGGCTTTTTTCACTTAGTAATATGTATTGAAGTTTCCTCCATGTTTTTTTGTGGCTTGATAGCTCATTCTATTTTAGGACTGAGTAGTACCCCATTTTCTGGATGTGCCATCATGTATTTATCCATTCACCTACTGAAGGACATTTTTGTTGCTTCCAAGTTGTGGCAATTATGAATAAAGCTGCTATAAGCATTTATGTGCAGGTTTTAATGTAGACTTAAGTTTTCAACTTATTGCTAGATTGTATAGTAACAGTATGTTTAGTTTTGTAAGATACTGGCAAACTATCTTCCAAAGTGGATGTACCGTTTTACATTCCTACCAGCAATAAATGAGAATGCCTATTACCCTGCACCCTCACCACCATGTGGTGTTTTCAGTGTTCTGGATTCCCTGGTGACATATGATGTTGAACATAGTTTCATATGCCTGCTTACCATCCATATATCTTGTCTGATGAGGTGTCTATTCAGGTCTTTTTCCCATTTTTAAAATTGGTTTGTTTGTTTTCTTATTGTTAAATTTTAAGAGTTCTTTGTATATTTTGGATAAGTCCTTTATCAGATGGCTCTTGTGCAAATATTTTCTCCCAGTCTGTAGGTTCTCTTTTCTTTCTCTTCACATTGTCTTTTGCAGAGCAGAAGTTATTATTTTTTTTAACTAAGTCCAGCTTATCAATTTTTTTCTTAGTGCGTGTCTTTGGTGTTACACTTAAAAAGTCATTTCCATACCTAAAAGCTATCTATCTAGGTTTTTTCCTAGGTTTTTCTATCCTATCCACTATGAAGTTTGTAGTTTTGCATTTTACATTTAGGTCTAAGATCCATTTTGAGTTAACTTTTGTGAACGGTATAAGGTCTGAGTCTATGTTCTTTTTGTTTGTTTGTTTTGCATGTGGATGTCCACTTTTTCAGCACCGTTTGTATAGAAGACTGTCTTTGTCCTTTGCTTCTCTGTCAAAGATCAGACAACTTTTTATGTGGCTCTCTCTTTTGTCTCAATTCTGTTCCATTGATATATCTATTCTTTTGCCAATAGCACACCAATTTGATTACTATAGCTCTATAGCAAGTCTTGGAGTTGGACAATGGCAGTCTTTTAACTTTGTTCTTCTCCTTCGATATTGAGTTGGCTTTTCTGAGCATTTGCCTTTCTACATAAACTTTAGAATCAGTTTGTTGGTAGCCGTAGAATAACCTGCTGGGATTTTGGCTGCAACTGTGTTGAATCTATAGGTCAGTTAGGAAGAACTGAAATGTTGACAATATTGGGTCTTCCTATCCATGAACATGGACTATCTCTCCGTTTATTTAGGTTTTTTTAATATACTTCACCAGAATGCTATAGTGTTCCTCATATAGATCTTATACATATTTTATTGGATTTCTATCTGAGTATTTTACTTTTTGTATACTAATTTAAATGATACATTTTAAATTTCAAATTCCACTGTTTATTGCTGTAATATAGGAAACTAACTGACTTTAGTTTATTGACCTTGTATTTTGCAGATTTAACTGTAATCATTTTTATTTCCAGAAGGGTTCTATTTTTCAATTCTTTCAGACTTTCTTCATAAACATTGTGTCATCTCAGAGACAGCATTATTTTTTTTCCTTCCCAGTTTGTATACCATTTCTTGCCTTATTTCACAATGTAGGTTAGTGGTTTTTACTTCACTCTCTTCTTGCTTGCATGGTTTCTAAGAAGTCAGATGTAATTCTCATCTTTGGTTCTTGATAGGTAAGGTGTTTCTTCACCCACTGGCTTGTTTCAAGATTTTTTATTTATATTTGATTTTCCAAAGTTTGAATATGATATGCCTTGGTGTAATTTTTTAAGGCATATATTCTGCTTGGTGTCCTGAGCTTCCTGGATCTGTAGTTTGGTATCTGACATTAATTTGAGAAAATTCTCAGTTATTATTACTTCAAATATTACTTCTGTTCCTTTCTTTAAATCTTTCTTTCTTTCTTTCTGTTTCTTTTATTCCCTTTCTTTCTTTCTTTCTCTTCCTTCTTTTTCCTTCTGGTGTTCTCATTACACATACATTACACCTTTTGGAGTTCTTCCATAGATTTGGATATTCTGTTTTGTTCCTTTAGTCATTTTTTCCTTTGCTTTGCAGTCTTGGATGTTTCTGTTGTCATATTCTCAAGCTCAGAGTCTAGTCATGGATTTTACTCAACCATGTCCAGTATATTGATGAGCCCATGAAAGGCATTATTCATTTCTGTTACAGTGTTTTTGATCTCTGGTATTTCTTTTTTATTTTTTCTCAGAATTTACATCTCTCTGCTTATATCATCCATCTGTTCCTGTATGTTTTCTACTTTTTCCATTAGAACTCTTATCATACCAATTGTAGTTGTCTTAAATTCCCAGTCTGATAATTTCAGCATCCTTGCCTTATCTGATTCTGATCTGATGCTTGCTCAGTCTCTTCAAACTGTGTTTTTGCCTTTTAATATTTCTTATACATTTTTGTTGAAACTCAGAGATAATGCACTGGGAAAAAGGAACTCCAGTAAATAGGCCTTTCACAGTGTGGTGGTAAGGTATCAGAGAAGAAGTGTTGTATAGTCCTATGATTGTGTCTCAGGCTTTTGATGAACCTGTGCACAAGTGTTGTGAACTCACCCCATGCTATTCAGTTCTCTACCCCACCCCTTAGCTGGGATCAGATAACCAAAGGGGGCTGGACTTGTATATTTCCCTTCCCCCGATGTAGGTTAGGCCCTAGTAAAACCACAGCAGATTAGACTCTGGTAAAATACACATAATTTCTCCTGCAGGTAGATCTTTTTACAAAGAGAATACTTGGGCACATTTCGAAATGGTCCCGTTTTCCCTTCTGATGGGAGCACCAGGAGAATTTTCTGTGGTATTCATTGTGAGAGCCTGGCAGAGCTCCTGGCAGTAAAGCTCACAAAAGTGGGGATGGGGGAGGCTATGCCTGAGTTTCTCTAGAGTTTTTAGCTCTCAGGCTTGTATCTCCAGCAGTTTATTAATTACATTTTAGGGTTTCCTATTCTCACACTGGTTCCTTGCGGAGGTTTCTGCTAGGGGGTTTCTGCTCTGATAAATTGTGATTCTCTGTGTTCACCTGTATGTCTTCAATTCTGGGAGCAATTGTTTGCAAACCCTGTGACCTTACTTCTCTGGTAGATATAAGAAGAGTTGGTTTTTCAGTTTATTCAGCTTTTTTACTTGTTGTAACAACAGGGTAGTAACACATATAGTAGTAGAAGTTCCTACATATAGGAACTTCTAGGTTCCTTATATGTAGATCAGAAATGGGAAGACTGGACATTCTGATTTTGAGGTGTTCAAAAGACACCCAGATGGAGCTGTTGGGTATACCATAGGACATTAATGTGGCTCTCAGTAAGCTGGAGCTATAGGGCCAAACAGTACAAGTGTACAAGTGTTTGGTAAAATCTTGGAGTATATGAAGTTAATCTGGGAGTGAACGTCTAGGAGTGAGATAGAGTCCTGGGGAATTCTAACATTAAAGAGGCAGCATACAATTTTGAAGGAGCACTGAAGATATAGTCACACTCTGATAAAATTAAGTTTTCCCTGGTACCTTGTTATTGTGCATATAAATTTATCAAAGTTCATTACCTTTTATTCCTTTACACCCGCACCTCCCACATCTCAATTAACTAAAGCAATTACGTTACATAATCCACTCATCCTGGGGCAATTTTTAACGTGGAGACTTTTTAAAAGTAGAATAAAATATTTCGAACTACCTTTTAAATAAGGCCCCATAGATAGTTCTGTAAATCTTTTGTTCAAAAAGATCACTTTAAAGCGAAGATATTTTATTCCAATTGGCAGGCCACAGAAAGTTTTACATACCAAATTCTAAGCCTCCAGAAGTGAGATTAAGGTTTTTGACGCCGGAAGACGCCAGGAAGCAGCAGCGTTTCTGCATGCCACCGTGAGAGGGAGGCCGGGGAAACACCTCTGCCAAACTTTTTATTATAATAGAATCACTTTGTACTGACATAGCTTTACTTTAGAGGAGAATGTTTGTGGGGATTTTCAATTAGATGAAAATAGGGCTGCTGTTTTCTATATACCAATTAACATAGTTGACATTAAGCCAGCTCTGCCCTGGACACAGCAGGGGATGTACAGTTTGTCCTGATTCTGTGGGAAATGAAAAATGCAGTACTTGGCACATGATAAAATATGTAAACCCAAAATATGTTGTCAAATATGGGAAGTCAAATTAAGAAAATTGGTTTACTGAAGGGCAACCTACGCTTTCTAGAGAACAAAGGAGGAAGGGAGACTCCCTGGGCTGCTGAAAAACATGGAGAACCTCGAGTTTGACTGTGAGTGCTACATGTTAATGAATAATCATGTTTAGCTGAAGACATTTCTTACAACTCAAATATGCATTCTTCTTACCATAAGTTTAGGAAAGGAACTGGTAGTAGCTTATACACGTTAAAAAATTTTTTGTGTGGAAAGTCTGCTTAGATGTCATCTAGTCCCTATTTATGGATGAGGAAAATTGGTCCCGGGGTGTTCATTTACTTCCATAAAGTCACCTGATACATTGGAACATCAAAGTCCTAGTAATATTTCAAATAACTAGAGAGCTTGAAAAATAGCTTATTCTTCATTTAAAAGTATGATTAACTAATGGTTTGAAGAAAAGTGTTTTTATATCTATAACATCAAAAATCAATCTGAGGTGGCTTAGACTATAAGCTAAGTAGCAGGCTGAAAACATGAAATTGCTGGTATTGGATAATTATATACCCACAAAAAATAGCGAATTTCATGTGGTTCAACCTAAAATATGAAAGTAGACTGAGTATTTGAATAACTTGTAATAACTCAAGTTCACAACCCAAAAGAATATTTTATATAGTTTAGCACTGTGGCTCCAAATATAATCGTGCAGGTGACTGGGTGGGAAATATTCTGGCTCCATACACACCCTGAAAACTGTGAGACCTATGCTAGCCAGCCTCCGAGGTGGACACCAGTGATCCTCCCCTACCAGTATTCATGCCCCTGTGTGGTTCCCTTTGTATGGCCAACAAAATGTTGAAGAAATGATGGTGTATCATTCTTCACACTAAGTCAAAAAAAAATATTGCAGCTTTCGCTTTGTTCTCTCTTGGCTCACTCACTCTGGCAGAAGTCAGCCACTATGTTCTGAGAACATGGAGAGGTCCACATGGCAATGAACTCAGGCCTCCTGCCATCTGCCTGCATTAACTTGCCAGCCTTGTAAGTGGGCCATCTTGGAAGCAGGTCCTCAGGCACCACAGCCAAGTCATCAGAAGTCCTGACCAATAACTTGATTGCAACTTCAGGGAAGACCAAAGCCAGAACGATCTAACCAAACTGTTCCAAAATTCTTGATCCACGGAAACTGTATGAGATGTTGTTTTAAGTCACCAAGTTTTGTAGTAGTAGATAACTAATACAGGGCAATCAATGCATATTTATAATGTATTTGTTTCCTAGGGCTGCTGTAACAAATTACCACAAATTCGGTGGCTTAAGAAACAGAAAGTTAATCTCTCACAGTTCTGGAAGCCAGAAGTCCAAAATCAGGTGTCAGGAAAAACAAGCAAACAAAAAACAAAATCAAGGTGTTGGAAGAAACAAACAAAAACCAAAATCAAGGAGTTGGCAGGTCTGTACTTGCTCCGAAGGCTCTGGGAAGAAACCTTCCTTGCCTCTTTTACCTTCTGGTAGCTCCAGGTGTTCCTTGGCTGCATAACCTAATTCTCTGCCTCTATTTTCACATGACCTTCTCTTTTCCATTTATTAGTTTTTTGTGCATCTATTATAAAGAAACTTATCTTGGACTTAGAGCTTACCCAGACAATCAAGGATGAGCTCATGTCCAGATCCTCAATTATTTTTTTCAGATCCTTAATTACACCTGTAAAGAGCTGTTTTCCAAATAAGGTTGCATTCCCAGGTTCCAGAATGCGGACATATCATTTCAATCTTACTACATGCTATATGAGTTTATAGATAATTTAATATGTAATCTGCTTAAATCATCTACAAGAGTCATGAAGGCAAATAATAATAATATGATTATAGTAATAAAATAGACCTGGTAATTGAGTGCTCTAGTGAATGGGTTTAATTATTCAAAGTTGCATGATATCTTCTTTTTTATGAGCAGGAATCAGGAGTCCTGGGGTCTAGCCTCCACTGGTTGCATAGCCTTGGCAAAAACTTCACTTCCATGACTCCTTTTAGGGGGAAGGTCCTTTCCCCAGTCTCTTTCCATGTGCAAAGACATTCACAGGAATAGTGTACCTGGCCTTTCTTTGCCTCCATTCTCAACCTCCCTAGAGGAGGAAGAGGGATTTACCTGACTGATGAGCTCAGAAAAAAGAAATGGACATGGTTCACCAGGGCCAGAACTAGTGAGGTACCTGGAACACAAAATTTAAGCATCCCCTCCCTCTCAAGGTCAAGAGGCAGATGTGATCGTGAGCCTGAGAATGAGGGTCTCTTTGAATTTTGCACCCTAGGTGCCTCATTCACCACACCCTAGCTCTAATCCTGTACATGACCTTCATCTGGTTGGATATGCAGAGACCTGTATTTGGTCTGCTCTCTGCTAAGTAGTATGAGGCCTGCATCTGTTTAGGGAAGCCTGGGGGTGTCCAATGGACCTGTAGCTAAATGAGTAAGTCGATCAAATTTGAGGGTGATATGTGACCATATATCAAAGCCATCTTTTTCAATTTAGCTTTTTACAACTAATGAAGCTGCTACTCTAATCTCCAATCATCTAACTCCTATCTCTGTCTCTTAGCTGATTCCAAAGTCAGGTAGAAGAAAAGAGCACTATTTAATGACATTCACACATGTACACACACGCACCCATAGACACACAAGTAACTGTTCCCTTGTTGATTAAAAGAGAAAAAGGGCTGGATAACTGTAGGAACCTTTATAGCACTACTACGGGAGAGGAAGGGGACAGAAGGATGGCATTTTGTCTGTCTTAAAATATAGTACATAGCTCCTGTGATGTCCCTGAAAGAAACTGAAGTTGAGAATGGTTCAATAATCTGCTTAAGGGCACAGGTAGTAATTGACGGGGCTGAATGTTCTCTGAAGGTTTTCTGAGTTCCAAGCCTATACTCCTTTTACTCTCTTTTTGGTTAACCAATCCACATCTCTCAACTCTAAATTCATGGTTCTGAGATCACAGATTATAGTGGCACTGTTATTTATAAGAATGAAATGTATAAGTAACTGTCATCGCCAAGCTTCAAGCTCCTTGAGGGTAGACATTGTTTTATCCAGCCCTTAGTGCGATGCCTGTAACACAATAAACACTCAATAAATGTGATATTAATCTGAAGCCATCAACAGGTTAGGAAAATTAAGAACATAGTATTTTGTGAAGTGACAGTCTAAAATAGATTTATTGAGACAATCATAGTACTCTCTCTACTTCATGCAACAAATTTTATATGATTACCAGTATTTTAAGGTTAGTCATCTCTATACCCTTAGCTTTTGCTTTGACATTTTAAACAATGGTATATGGACCCTGATTCTCCCATGAATCTTTTTGAAGTAATGATTGAGTTTATTCAAATTATTTCTGGCTTTCACTACTATTCCCAAGATCCTTGCTAAAAAACAAATTACAAGATATTTGAAGACCTTTGCCTTGTTTGGTTTTGAACTGCACGGGGCTTTTTTCTTCTCAGAAAAAATCTCCTGGTATACAGGTCTATGCCAGCTTGGAATATGGTTATTTGGCCCATATGCCATTCTAGACAAATTTGTTTATTTAGGGATACAGTAATGAAACCATAGAATTTTATTCTCAGTGTCACTACTTTTGGAGTTCCACAAGGAGCAACCTCATCTAGTACTGAACATCTTAAGACATATTACCTAGCACGTTGTAGGGAAAAATGAACCCCTTCGGGTTCACCTCTCTTCTACGGGACCAGAAGCAGCAGCTATTTACTTACACTTTAGTCCAGATTGGGGAAATAAAGGGATTTTAAGCAAATTCTTGCAGCGTAAGCCCAAGTGGTTGGCAACTGCCAGCCAAAATGGTGGTGGAAAAAGACGTGTCCATCACAACCCCAAATATCCACTGCACCATCCTTGCTTGGTGATAGAACCTTGATTTTAGCTGGGGTTATAGCCACCCAAAAAGAGACGGGGGGAAAAAGCTTCCTTTGCAGTTAGGTAAATCTATGTGACTAATTCTAATCAATGAAATGTTAACAGAATTGTCCTTTGGGATTTCCTGAAAGATTCATTAGGGATCATGCAACCTTCTTTATCTCCAGCGCCTTCATTTGGGCTGGAAATAAAACTTAGTGGCTGAAGCCCCAGCAATGATCCTGGGCTACTGGGTAGAAGTCACATGCACAGGGTGGTGGAGCAACAAGGTAAAGAAGGGTCTGTGTCCTTGATGATTATAGATCTGCTTTACCAATCTTGGACCGTTTACTTTCAGACTCCATTTACATAAAACAGAAATTACTTTTGTTATATTTTAGCCACTGTTTTTGGCACCTTCCCACCTTTCTCATCTGTACCCAATGCCAAAGACACATATGGACCTATTAAAGTTCTCAGCCCTTACTGGTATGGCTCAGTGGATTGAGTGCCACCTGCAAACCAAAAGATTGCTGGTTTGATTCCTCCTCAGTGCACATGCCTGTGTTGTGGGCCATGTCCCCAGTTTGGAGCATGCAAGAGGCAACCAACTGATGTATCTCTCGAACATCGATGTTTCTCTCTCTCTCTCTCTTTCTCCCTTCCCTCCCCTCTCTCTAAAAATAAATAAGTAAAATATCTTTAAAAATAATACAGTTTTCATATACTGCTCTCTCTTGGGCAAAGTAAAGAGAAGGAGCTGGTTTTAGCTCCATGATCATTGTCTTTTTCCATTTCTCTTCCCCCAAATATGATCCTATTTTTATCCTACCCATCACAACCAAGGATACCTAAACAACTTCTTCAAGAAGAATAAATTTGTCAATTAACCCTAGTTTGTGACTACAGTAACGATTTTTCAAAAATATACTATGTTCCTCCAAGATGGAGTAAATATTCTGGGTTTTCTGTACAATGACATTAGTTTAAATTATTTCCCTGCATTTCACACAGTTTCTTAATTTTTATGACTTTGAAGGCTCTAGAAACCTCTCCTAAAGTACTAAGAAAGATAAACTCATCAAATGTGACTTATCCTCAAACTTCAAACTGGTTTACACATTACATTTAAAAGTAATACACAGTTGCTTTCCTAGAAAGCCTACTTTTTCTTTTCAAATGCTTCCTCATTTTCACAATTTAATCTCTAAAATGTTTCAATCTATTATGTTTTGAGTCCTATAAGATTATAAATTCATTTCTTTTCAAATTTTCTTTTTGCCCTTGAAAAGACATTTCACATTTTCAATAGTGAATACTTATCAGTGAGGAAGATGAGAGTGGAGAATAGGAGGAGAAAAGAAAATGAAAGAGAAAGATAGACTTTAATGTATAGGAAAGCATACCTAAGTTTACATTAAGCTTTTTGACTAAGTAAATTCTTCTTCTAGGGAATACCAAAAGATGTTTAGCCAGCAGCAACAAAAGTCTGACAATACCAAGAGGCAAGTTTCCTTATGATCTAATAAGGTAATTTTATCTTCGTAATTAGCAAATTGATATTGCTAAGATAGCACGTGGAAAAGTACGCTCAAATGTTCCCCAAATGAGAACAATGTGGATGATTCAGACTGTGAGCAATAGCAGCACAGGATGACGTTGGGGAGATACACACAACTGCCAAATCGTATCCTCAGGCACCAGAATGTGCTAGTCCTCTACCCACTACTGACTACTGACTCTAAGATATGTTGATACATTTATTTGTTGTGGGGTTTTTTTTTAGTCTACAATGTGGTGTAATGCAAAAAGCACTGTGTTCAAAGTCTGAAGACTTGAGCTGTAGGCTAGGTTCTAACATTTTTGGTCTTGTACATGCCATTTGACCTTGCCCAGTGCCAGTTACCTCATCTGGAAAATGGGGTTGATAATATCTGTTCTGCTTGCTTTATAAGTCTGTTGTGAAGATCAAATGATACACATGTATTAGTGCTTTGTAAATTACAGAATTAAGCTTTCTCCTAACTACTGGGTTTTTCCACCCATACCTTCTGATCTACTTGTGACAATGTTTTTGAAAATTAGAAGCCAGTCTAGATCTTTCAGCTGCCCCTTAAGAGCAAATCCATTATCCTCTGAGCATCTTTATCTGTAAATGACAAGTTGGACTAAATTGATAAGTCAAAATTTTATTTAACAGCAGAAAAAATTAAATAAGCTTAATTGGAAGATGATCATGTAAAATTGACAAAAGCAGGTTTGCTCTTGAGATGGTTGAAGCTGGAATGAATGAGCACCACTCAGAGACCTGCCTAACTAGACCTCCCCACCAAACCCCACTTAGGCAGTCACAATAAACATCAGATCCTTCCCACTCTAACCTTCGATAATGTTGCTGTTATGGTTCCAACCTTTACGTTTCTATGATTCTTCAAGTAAAACTCTTTCTACTATAAAGGGGTAAAGAAAAGCTGTAGCATGTTAGATGGATAAATGCCCTGGCATCTGAATTCTTGTTAGCTGACCAATAAATTTGCTGAAAGGTAGTCAAGTTGATCTAACAAGATAAGGACCAAACTTCTCGAGATGAAATATGTCTTTAAGAAGCTATGGGAAATATCTCAGCAGTCTTCATGGAGCAGAGAACTCTGCCCCAAACTGTAAAAGTAAATATTGAATGGGCAATTCTCCAAGTTGTTCTCCATGAAATATACAGCAATACTGCAGGCTCTTTGAAACTGTTTTCAGTAAGAATGACTCAGAGATGAGGAAGCCACTTACACAAAGCAAGTAATGCAATGCCATTTCTCAATGCCCCAAACAAGAGAGATTTTTAGGGAAGTTGGTCTCCGGGTACACAGATCATATAATCACAGAATTGTCAGAGCTGGAAATAGTGTTAGAAAATAACCAGTCTATTTTACAAGTGACAAATCCGAAATCCAGAAAGACTGTAAATTATTGCTCAAGGTTAGGAATTCATTCAAACTTCATTAAGTAAACATTAGCTGAGTGCTAAGTATGTGCCAGGTGGCAAGGATAAGGAAGCAAATAAACATGATTCCATCCAAGTAGTGGGAGATAACAGACAATTCACAATTGCAGATTGCTTGTTGCAGAACCAGAACTCAAATTCTGTGTCCAAGTTCTTGGCCAGTGTCATACTGCCTCTCAAATTGAAAAGCTTGGGAAATTGCTAGTAGGGAGCCAAGCTGCTCTAAAGATATACTAATGTCAACTAAGCCAAGGTCCTTGGGGTACAGAGGTACTTACCCACATTTCTTGAGGATGTATGAGTAATAAAGAGGTCTCTATATTTACATGAAAGAATATTCTTACAAATATCTACTAATACTTATAGGTAGATCTTAGAAGACTGATGAAATCATAGAAACTCATCAGAGAGTGGCCTTTGCTCCAACTTTTGAAGTCACTATCAAGGTCAAAGTCAGAAAAAATTCCATTGAACTTCCGCCAAGATGAAGGCGGAGGTGGAAACACTGTGCCTTCTCCCACAACCAAGTTTGAGTAAAACAAAGGTTTGGAGAACAAAGACACAGCCAAAGAACAGAAAGTTGAACTATACAGAAATCTGACAACAACGAACTGTTCAACTGGACCAGTAAGAGGGGTGGAACCAGTAGCGGAGCAGGGACAGACAAAAAAGATCCCCTGACCCCATGCGCCCAGGCAGCTCCAAGTTGGGCTGACCCAGTGAGGGCTTGGGGCAGCAAGCTGACTGTGGGCACACATTCGCGAACAGATAAACCAGCAAAAGAGTGAGCAGTGAGATGGACCACGCAGGCCCCAGCGGGCGAACCCAGCGGCAGAGGGCTCACTGCGGTCGCACATTCGCTGGCAGTGGGACAGACTGAGAAGCCCGCAGTGGCGGCAGGAGGCAGCAGAGGGGACCTGCCATTGCTTTCCTTTAGCCCCTCTCCCACATACAGCATCATAACCCAGTGACTAAGTTGCCCCGCCCTGGTGAACACCTAGGGCTCTGCTCCTCATACATAACAGGCGCATACAGACCAAAACATTATGGCTCAAGAAGAACTCAAAGCCCCAGAGCCAATAACTCTAAGCGACAGAGAAATAGCGAACCTCTCAGATGCACAATTCAAGACACTGGTGATCAGGATGCTCACAGAATTGGTTGATTTTAGCCACAAATTAGAGGAACATATGAAGGCTAAGCTGATTGAAATGAAGGGAAATGCACAGGAACCCAATAGTGATGGAAAGGAAACTGGGACTCAAATCAATGGAGTGGACCAGGAAGAAGAACAAAACATCCAGCCAGAAAAGAATGAAGAAAAAAGAATTCACAAAAATGTGGAGAGGCTTAGGAATCTCCAGGACATCTTTAAACATTCCAACATCTGAATTATAGGGGTACCAGAAGGGGAAGAGGAACAGCCACCCGTGGAAAACTTATTTGAACAAATAATAAAGGAGAACTTCCCCAGTCTGGCAAAGGAAATAGACTTCCAGGAAATCCAGGAAGCTGAGAGAGTCCCAAAGAACTTGGGCCCAAGAAGGAACACACCAAGGCACATCATAATTACACTAGCCAAGATTAAAATGAAGGAGAGAATCCTAGAAGCAGCAAGAGATAAGGGGACAGTTACCTACAAAGGAGTTCCCATCAGACTGTCAGAGGATTTCTCAAAAGAGACCTTACAGGCAAGAAGGAGCTGGAAGGAAGTATTCCAAGTCATGAAATCCAAAGACCTACATCCAAGACTGCTCTATCCAGCAAAGCTTTCATTTAGAATGGAAGGGCAGATAAAGTGCTTCTCAGATAAGATCAAATTCAAGGAGTTCATCATTACCAAGCCCTTATTATATGAAATGTTAAAGGTACTTATATAAGAAAAAGAAGATGAAAAATACGAACAGTGAAAGGACAGCAAACTCACAGTTACTAAAAACCACACCCAAAACAAAAGCAAACCAAGAGGACAGCTAGATCAGGAGCGGAATCATAGAAATGAAGAACACATGGAGGGTTAGCCACAGGGGAGTGGGAGGAGGAGAAGCGGGGAGAAGAGACAGAGAATAAGTAGCATAGATGGTAGGTAAAAAATACATAGGGGGGAGGGCAAGAATACTATGGGAAATACAGAATCTAAAGAACTTGAGACACGTGGACATAAACTAAAGGGGGGGGAATGGTGGGGGAGGGGTGTGCAGGGTGGAGGGGAATGAAGGGGGGGAATAGAACAACTGTAATGGTATAATAAATAAAATAAAAATAATTTTTAAAAAATTCCATTAACTACTAGCATACTTTCCAACCTACTTATCCAAGAAAAGGTGATTCTAATTAGCTATCTTTATGGGTTTCTTATTTGGCTTTAGTATATAAAATACTGAAAAATATGCAAGATTTCAAAGATTCATGTCTTCATCCAGAAATAAAAACAAAAACAAAGGCCAAACTAAAATGTACGGCCACACGTATAAAATTCCATTTCATCATTGCTGGTGAGATTCTACAATGTGACACTTCTAGTCAAGTTGGAGGCACAGGTAAACATGGCTTGCCTCCTTGCACAACCACAGCAAAAAATTACAACTGGACTATAAAACAAATATCACTCAGAATCTTCAGAAAATCGAGCTATATGGAACTCTGACAACCAGGGAATTAAAGTCACATTCATCCAGAGGGTAGGAGGGCCAGAGATATGGGGATGCATGAAGAAACACAGAGCCAGAGATGTGGAACCAGTAGTCCCACACCCATGTGTGGTAGATAAAAATTGGGAAAAATACTTTAGGAGCAAGGGATTCAAGCCCCACACCAGACCACTCAGCCCAGGGTTCCACTGCCAGGAAGAGAAGTCCCCATAACTTCTAGCTGTAGAAGCCAGTGGAGGTTGGTGTGGTGGAAGAAACTGTGGGATTTTCAGGAGTCCCCTCTTAGGACTTACAGACTCACTCCACCTTGGCTTTAGCATGGAGACAGCAGCTGGAAGGGCACCAGTGGCATATGGGGAAAAACTGAACTGTCTGGTATCAGGGCAAGTGCCAGAGGAGAGCTTCTTCTCAGACAAAACTCCAGAAGCCAGGCAGCAGCATTGCCCCCCCTTTTATGCCCTCCCCCAGGCAGAGCCATAGAGTGATGACACCATCTCAGAGACTCTATCAACCTGGTCCACATGGGTTGCCCCATCCTGGAGATTACATAACGTCTGTCCTATCCAATTTACCAGCACATTTTTCTACAATAGGACATGCAACTGAGACAGGGAGTCAAAGCCGCTCTACCTAATACATAGACACAAACACAGGGCTGCCAAAATAAGGAGACAAAGAAATATGGCCCAAATGAAAGAACAGAACAAAGCTCCAGAAAAAGAGCAAAATATAATGGTGATAAGCAATCTATCATATCCAGAGTTCAAAACACTGGTTCTTAGGATGCTCAAGGAACTCAGTGAGTATTTCAACAGCATAAAGAAAGACCCAGGCAGAAATGAAGATTACATTACGTGAAATAAAGACAAATTTACAGGGAAACAACAATGGAGTGATGAAGCCAAGAATCAAATCAACGATTTGGAACATAAGGAAGAAAAAAAACATTCAATCAGAACTCAAAGAAGAAAGAAAACAAGGATAGGCTAAGGAGCCTCTGGGACAACATTAAACATACCAACATTTGAATCATAGAGGTGCTGGATGGAGAAGAGAAAGAATGAGAAATTGAAAATTCATTTGAAAAAATAAAGAAAGAAAACTTCCCTAATTTGGTGAAGAAAATAGACATAAAAACCCAGGAAGCACAGAGATTTCCAAACAAGATGGACCCAAAGAGGACCACAGCAAGACACATCATAATTAAAATGCCAAAGGCTAAAGATAAAGAGAGAATCTTAAAAGCAGCAAGAGAGAAGCATATAGTTACCTGCAAAAGAGTTCCCATAAGACTGTCAGCTGATTTCTCAAAAGAAACTTTTAGCCCTAGTTGGTGTAGCTCAGTGGATTGAGTACGGGCCTGTGAACCACAAAATCGTGGTTCAATTCCCAGCCAGGGCACATGCCTGGGTTGCGGGCCAGTTCCCAGCAGGGGATGCACGAGAGGCAACCATACGTTGATGTTTCTCTCCTTCTCTCTATCTCTTCCCCTCTAAAGATAAATAAGTAAAATAAAATAAAAATCCCCTCAGTTAAATAAATAAATAAATAAATAAATAAATAAACGGAAAAAGATGCTTTAAAAAAAAAGAAACTTTCAGGCTAGATGTGACTGAGAAGTATTCCAAAAGATGAGAAACAAGACCTTACATATTAGATTACTCTATCCAGCAGTTATCATTTAGAATTGAAGGGCATATAAAATGCTTCCCAGACAAGTAAAGATAAGTGACATCATCACAAGCCATTATTATATGAAATATTAAAAGTATTTATTTAAGAAAAAGAAGAAGACCAAAACTATGAACATTAAAATGGTAATAAATTCACAACTATCAACAACTGAATCTAAAAAAAACCTAAGGAAACAGAGCAGAAACAGAATCATAGTTATGGAGATCATTTGGAAGGTTATCAGCTGGAAGAGAGAAAAGGGAGAATGGGGGCAAAGGTGCAGGGATTAAAAAGTACAAATTGGTAGGCATAGAATAGACAAGGACAAAAAATAGAGTTAAGAATGATATAGGGAATGGAGTAGCCAAAGAACTTATATGCATAACCCATGGACATGAACTAATGGGGGATTGCTAGAGGGATTGGGGGTACCAAGTGAAAGGCATTGGGTGGGGGCGGAAGTGGGACAACTGTAACAGCATAATCAGTAAAATATTTTTTTTTTAAAGCCAGAGCTTTTTTTTTTTTAAATTAATTAATTTATTTATTTCTAGAGGGGAAGGAGAGAGGGAGAGAAACATCAATGTATGGTTGCCTTTTGTGCGTCTCCTGCTGGTAGTTAGCCTGCAAGGAACCGGCCTGCAACCCAGGCATGTGCCCTGACTGGGAATCGAACCTCAATCCTCTGGTTCACAGGCCCGTGCTCAATCCACTGAGCTACGCCAGCCAGGGCCCAGTAAAATATTTTTTTAATTCTAACATGAATTCTTCCTTATCAATTCCTGCCTATTTGTGACTTCTGTAAAGTGATTTAAAATGTATGGTTTTAAACTATAGTGAAGTAAAACCAGCACATACACCTAACAAGAAAACTTTAGGGAACAACATTAGTGTCCCTACATTTATTTGACAAAGTCTAAAATTAGTAGATCTGAGGCCAGGCTACTTTACAAGGAATCCATCATTTATCCATCCATTTATCCAGTAAGATTTATTGAGTGTCTTCTACACAAATACTATGATACCATGTGCTAAATCAAATATTTCTGAAAGTGTAGTTTGAGGACCCACCTGCATCAGAACCATCTGGAGAACTTGCTAAAAATATATGTTCCTCTATCGTACTACTATAGATCTTCTACATTGGTTTCAATTCCTTGTTACAAGCAACAGAAAGTCTTTGGGCTACCTTAGACAAAGAAGGAACTGACTGAAAGGATATCAAGGATTCACAGAATTGACCAGAGATTAGAACCAAGAAAGCTTTAGAGGAACCACAAAAGCAATCATGGTACAGAAATGACATTATAACTGTCCCCAATTCTAACCTGGTCATTGCATCTCTGCTCTAGGTGGAAAGTTCTGAAAAATAGCCTCCAAATGATGGGCCTAATGCCCTGGCCAAGTTACTCTTCCTAACACTGGACACAAAGGTAGAATTTTCTAAAGAGAAATTGGGATGAAAAGGGAAGTAAAGGGAAGTGCGGATCAGTATAAACTGACAAATGCCTGGTTATCTATCAAATCAGAATCTCTGAAGGTTGGGCTGGAGATTTTCTACGTTTTTTAAACAAACTTCTCAGATAATTATGAAGTATTCTAAATTCTGAGACGTACTGATATAAAGAATATAATCTATACCCTAGAATAAATTTAAATCAAAATCAAAAGCAGACATATTACTTCTGAAACTGAAGAATGATCCCAAGCCCCTGATCACATGTTATCTCTCTGCAGATATTGCCCCCATTTCTACCTCTTGCCCTCACCAGCCAATCATTCATTGAAATATGAGCATCTTTATAAAAAGAGATATTATACTTTTAGTCAATCACAACACAATATATGTACACTCATTTTAATGGAAGAGATGTACGGATGCATAGAGGCAAGCTGAGGAGACTACATACCAAGATGTAAACAATGAAAGAGAACTCTGACAGGTGTGTCTCAGTTGTTTGGGTGTCGTCCTGTGAAGCGAAAGTTCCTTGGTTTGATTCCTGGTCAGGACTCATGCCTGGGTTTTGGGTTCAGTCCCTGGTTGGGGTGTGTATGAGAGGCAAGTGATTGATGTTTCTCTCCCTCTTTTTTTCTCTCCCTTCTGAAAAATAAATGAAGTCTTTTTGAAAACAATGAAAAAGAAAAAAATATTTTCAAGAAACATATGAACATATGCATTTCAGTTAAATAGAATAATTTTACTATAAAAGTAAAGGTAACATAAAAGCAAAATTCTTTATTGCAAACTCTCACTTTCTGTTTTCCTAATTTTTGGAATGAGAAAAAAATACCCCAGTCCAACTCATTGGTAGTATAATTAACCATTGCTAGTGACCATGTTTAGACTTTCTTCTGTCTGGTAGTTTCCAACTTTCCAAAAACTTATGAAAAATTTTTATTAACTATCACTTACTCAGTTCAAATGAGGAGAAATGGCCACCAGCAAGATCCTATATTGCAGTTAGTGAAGTAATGTTTTTTTTTAGTTATTTATTCCAACAAACATGTGAGTACCTTCCATATGTATAGTTTTATTTTAGGCACTATGTTATAGGGAAAAATTGTAAAGGGTACTGGCTAAATTTTTAAAAAGGTAATTTTAATAGGAAACAACTAAAGAATCATATGAAAGCAACTTATAAACAAGTGCATGATAATATAATCTAGAATCTAGATAGTGTCTAATGCCTGTAGCTTAATAGTTTTAAAGCATATTCATCTCACACTAACTATAAGCATAAAGGGTAAAAGCAAAATAAACCATCAGCATTTTTGTTGTTATTATTGTTGCCTTGATACAAGAGAGGAACAGACATAAAATGGAAGACCCATAGGCAGTTCTGATAATAGAGCACCAACCACTATGTGGTAGCTGTGGCCCTTGGCAACCAAGAACAGCCTTGTTCTTTTTAACAGAAAATATATCTACCAGTCACCACCCATTGTCATGTCTCTAGCTGATCATAAAACTCAGAGACAAAACCAAGACCAGTGAGTCAACAGAGCAGTTAGTAGCTATGTTCAGGAGTTAGAATGGTAGCTGGCTTCTAGTAGGAGCTAAGCAAATGTTCCTTCTTGGATAGTCATTCAGTCAGAAGGAATTGCTGCCGTTGTTACATTGATCTATTCAGCAATTCTCCCATCCTTTCCTTTCCTTATTTTCACACTCCTCTGGGTCTCTGCCACATACAACACAAGGAGAGAATGATCACCATCCACAGTGTCATGTTGGAATAAAAAGTTAAAAGTATATCTGGATGACAAATACTTAAAAATACAAAGGTATCAAAACACACTGCAAAACATAACCTAAAGTGTGAATTTTGCTACAGAGGCTGACAGAAATGTAAGAAAGAAAGAAAGAAAGAAAGAAAGAAAGAAAGAAAGAAAGAAAGAAAGAAAGAAAGAAAGAAAGAAAGAAGAAAAGAAGTAATTTGGGTTCAAGCAAAAAGGGATGTATGTGTTTTTCTATGTATAATAATATTTCAAGCTTTGTCTATATGATGCATAAAGAAATTTGCTGAGAGCATATTAAAATGAAGCTAGCTGGTTAACTCACAAGCCAAGTCTTGTAGGTGTAGACTATTATTATAGCAATAATAGTTAATAATTATTATAATAAACATTTTTGTGATGCTGTACATTACCAAAGTGCTTTACAGTGTTCTTGGCTCTTATTGTGCTGATACTAGATCAATTAAAGCCAAAAATGATATCATTTTTATTCAGTAATGAGAATAAGTTTGGCTGTTTTGTAGAACCCACAGAAAACATATGAACTAAAAGTTGAAATATTTAATATAAATTTCAGTTAATGTACTCAACTGTATAACTTAATTAGAGCCAAATAAAGCTCCACACATTAAAAAATTGAATTATTAAAACAATGTCCTTTTATTTTCAATCTTGCCTGTAATTACAGAATATAACAGATATCTATGGTCTATATCAGTGTTTGTACAGGTTTTCCGATGATACAAATTACAAGAAATGCTTATTGAAAATACAGTTTCTTTGTTCCCAAGCCTTGGAATTTTTTATCCATCAGGCCTGGAATGAGACCAGGAATATTATAACTTTAACCAATGTCGTGAGGAATTCTTATTATCAGGAAATCCAGGAAACAGTAGTTTTTGTGAATAGTATCCAACTCCTATACCCCATGGGAACATGGGACATACACACTTTACCTGAATAATCAATCTGTCAGGCACTGGGCTCAAGGCTTCACACGCTTCTTTTGGTCTTTACAACATTTCATAAAATAGAGAGAGAGTGTGTTACCATTCATGGAATCAAACTCTGAAAAGTTGAATAACAAGCCAATTCCACAAAAGCAGGTCTTCCAGTGTCCAAAGGCCATGCCAATCAGTCTCATTTTTCTTCTACTCATTGCCAAATCTTGTGTGTCAGAAAAGAACAGAAAGAGAGAGAGGAGGAAAGAAAGGAAAAAGAATTTTAGTAAGTGCACTTCAGCTTTTCAAGCAATTATTGGTAGTTATACACAGTAAGTTAAAAAGTGAAATCTATCTTTAAATTTTTCAGTGGAAATGTAAAATTGTTGCCCTGGTCAGGTAGCTCAGGTGGTTAGAGTGACATCTCAATACGTTCAGGTTGTGAGTTTGATACCCGGTCAGGGGACATACAAGAACCAACCAATTAAAGCATAAGTAAGTGGAACAACATATTGATGTCTCTTCCAAAAATAAATAAATAAAAATAAAAATTAAAAAATGTAAAATTGTTAATAAGAAAAAGGGTCAAATAGAAGTCCCAGGGGGAAACCAAAGGGAATAGTCATAAGATAGATTGAAGATTGTAGCGGATTTCTATATTAGTGTTGTGGTAGATGTTATTTTGTAGGAAATGTAGAGACCCTTTGGTTGGGGAAGTAGGAGAAAGAGTAAATAAGTCACGATGCTTGAAGAGATCTACTGTATTATTGCTCTGAAGTTGACAATTTAAACTATAAGGAGAGCATTCTGTTCTGGTGGGTGCAACTCTTAATTCTGACTGAAAGAACTAAGACAAAAGAAATACACAGTCTGTACCACCAACATTTGTTCTGCCTTAATGATTTGGAGAAGGGAGATTCTTCAAAGTCTCTTGATAAGCAAGCCTAGTTGTAAGAATCAGTTCGTCTGGTACAAATGCAAGAAATAATTGACCTCAGTTGAACTTTTTCAGAGAACACAAGCTAAGTTGAACTACTTTTTGTGCAGAACACAAGCTGTAGTGTTACTTTGAAAGATCCAGCAAACAGAACCCTCAGTCCATCGATGCAGGAATGGGAAAGATAGGCTATGACAGGAAAGGGTGGAACATGAGGTCTGTCCAGAAAAAGTCCAGCCATTGTTAATATAATGAGAACAGGTTGTGTGACTTCTGTGTAACCTGGCAGCCAAGGAGAGTGGACTGGAATGTGCCTGTGTGAACAACCATGACTTTACTATACTAGTCAGTGGGAGTGGTAGATGCTGTTGAGCGAGCATGTATACTGTGTGGCCATCACTTTCAAAATGACTGAGCAAGTAGAGCAATGAATCTGCATCAAATTTTACATTAAGCTTGACCATTCCTCCACGGAAACTATTCAGATGATTCAGAAGGCCACAGCAATGGGGAACTGCTGATTGGCAGCTTCATCACGACAACACACCTGCTCATGCATCTCGTCTCATCCAGAGTTTTTTGCAAAACATCAAATCACCCAGGTGACTCAGCCCCCCTAAAGTCCAGATTTGTCACTCTGGAACTTCTGGCTTTCCCCAAAACAAAAATCACCTTTGAAAGGGAAGAGATTTCACAGTTGACGAGATTCAGAAAAATAAGACGGGGCAGCTGATGGCAATTGGGAGAACTGTGAGAGGTCCCAAGGTGCCTACTTTGAAGGGGACTGAGGCATAATTGTCCTTCATGCTATGTATATTATATCTTCTTCAACAAATGTCTCTATTTTTTATATTACATGACTGAATAGCTTCTGAACAGACCTCATACTTCGGCAAATTGTTGTTGAAAGTTATGCCCCTTCACTTTTAATTTGTGTTTGGTCTGAATGTAGACAATGGTGATTATTTTTCAGTTTGTTATGGGATGTGGCTACTTCCTTGGCTTTCAAAATATCCTACTTCCTTGGTTTCTTTGTATCAATGTGTCATAATATTTTTGTTTTGCAGTCAGGAGAAGTGGTCTTGGAAACAGACTAGTGTGGGAATGGAGGTGGGGGTAGGATTTACAGCTTAAGAGAGACCACTGTTTGGTAATAAACTTAGCCCTGGGGAGCTTCTCCAGTGGCAATAGAACCAGTAAGAGGACAGTTAAAAGAATGAGTCTGTACAATGAGAAGGCCATTGTAAAGGAGTCTGATAGGCTGAAAGGACCAGGCTACAGAGCAGCAAAAAAACCCATGTTAATTCCAATCCTTCTTATGTAGATATAATAAGCTAGAAATTAATCAAAGAACTTTGTGTTAGAAAAGCAGAATAATATCACAGGGGAGATATCTAAACATGGAGGGAAATAGGGTGGTTTTCACTGTCAAAACACAACTTGCATACAAGAAAGCATCCTATTGATTAGAGATAGTTTTTTGTATATTGAATTATTTCATTTACACTTAATATTTTAACTGAAAACAGGTGTGAAGACCTGAATTTTTTAAGTTGAGAATGTTGAAGAAAAGGCCCAGTTCTCAAAGACTGAGAACTCTGTTAGTGAAAGTGGTGTGATTCCTCCAGGTGTTTGCTGCCTTGATGGCCAAGATCAGAGGATATTGTTCTCTGAGATCCCCCCATTTCTAAAAGCTATGAATCCACCAACCACAATCTGAAGGGGAAGGAAAATAAAACATTTTCTTTTTGGCATATCTCTATCTAAGAAACATGTCCCAACTGGATCGTACTCTATCTTCATGGCATGCCATAGTCTATCTACATGCCAACTGGAGAATGTTGGAAAAAAAGTTTCTTTTGGCCAAATAGAACTCTGTTCTGGAAAACTACTTCCTCCACCAACCACAGCTATTCAGATGTGTCTTAGAATGTAGTATAGGTGTCCAAGGAATCCCCACCAAGGGGGTGGTGAAGTCCTGAATCAACTCTTAGGAAAAATTGTGAATTATTGCAGAGGCATCTGGATTGGCATGAGTGTGTGCCCCTTTTTCTTGCAGCTCTGTAACCTAGCCAACCAGTTGATTGTGTGCTATGAGAGGAAGAATGGAAACATCTTCTAATAGGCAAGCAAGCTGGCCTTTTAGACATCTCCATCTGACTACCTCATAGGTCTATCATGTATAATATAACCAAATGAAAACCAATTCCCCAAAACATATTCTACCTTCAGTCTTGCCTATCTCCATTAATGGTATCACCATATGCATAGGAGTTCAAGCCCAAACATAGGACTCATTCTAGGTTCTGCTTTACCTCACTCTCAGAATCTAATTTATCAATAAATTTTGGAAATTCTGAAAAAAATTCTTCTGCAATAAATCCTGAATTTCACCATCATTACTCTTATCATCCTACTCCAAAGCCACCATCACTGCTCACCTGGACAGCTATAAACACCTCCTAACTGCTTTCATTCTTGCTCTTCTATACTCCACCCTCTATCCAAAAGATGGGATCATCCTTTAAAAACACAAATCGGTCCATATCTCTTCCTTCTTATTTCAACCCTGTCTATGGCTTTCCCCTATAATTAGAGCACATCCAATAGTCTTACCATACCTTATAAAATCCTACATGATCTGGCCTCTGCCTACCTCTACAGTGTCAACCCTTACCTCTCAGCCTTTTGTTCAATTCACCCCAAACACATTGTTCTTTTCTTCTGTTCTCTGAACCTGTACACCAAGCTCCTTTGTACTCAATGCTTTTGGGTTACTCTTCCCCCTGTCTGATATGATTTTACCCAAACCTTCTTACCGCTATCTCCTCGGTAATTAGCTCCTCAGAGAAGCCCTCCCACCTCTCCTCTCCCTATTCATTAAATTTATTTTGGAATCTGATTTTTTAAAATTATGTGCACCTATTACTTTGATTTTTTAAATTAAGATAAAGTAAATGTACATGAATAAATAGAATAACCTAGTTACTATTATATCACTGTTTTATTCATCGCAAGTGTCATTTTCTCAAATTAATTTCCATGTATACATCTATTTGTTTGTTGCGCGTTTCCCACTACAATGTAAGATCCATGAGAGGGGGAATTTGTTTCCCTGACCTCAGCTCTGCCATGGCAACCAGTATATCCCAGCACATGCAAGGTATTATGTACATGTGACTCTCAATAAATATTTGTTAATGAGTAGATTTCACTTGCCTAAGAGAATAGTTTCCTTTTGGCTGAGAATGGTTGCATGCATTCATTTGGAAAGAGAATTTTAATGAAATATTTTGTTCAAGTTGGGTCCTGTTTGCATATTAAGATACGGTGGCTTATACCTGTGCACATGGTACAACTGAGAAATTGTCGACATATAAAACTGATGAGAAACTTGGCAAATAGTATCTATATTCACTTCAGCATGCCAATGGTGAGGTTCATTCAGATGGAAGTGAAAATTGAAAAGCAAACAATGGTGATTTGGTTCTGACAGCTAATATCTGAGTTCTGCTGCGTAAGCAGTGGTGAACTGTGTGGAACTGCTGATGCTGGAGGTGAATCCAGAATATCAGAATGCTCTAGGCTGGGTTGCAGCAGAGTGAAAATGAAAGAATAAAAGATAAGAACAGTTGCCTAGAGACTCCAAGTAGGATACAAATTTATAAGGGAGTGGCTAGGGCAAGTGGTCTAGAATTAGGGCTTTGAAAAATAACAGCTCTCATTGATTAAGTACCTACCGTGTGCCAGGCCACTGTCTATAATCTTCATAGAAGAAACTTACATAGGTATTGTTTCCCCATTTAACAAATGAGTAAGCTGAAGAGCAGGGCTAAAAGATTTTCCAATGCCACATAGCTATGTAAAAAGTAGAGCAATGACTTAAACTAGATTTTTCAAATCCCAAAGCTGACATGCTTTCCATTGCACCGCACGGTCTTCCTTGTGATGGTACACTCCATTTATTTCTGTGATTCCTGGCACCAAGTTTAGGGCCTGGTGTAGCTTCCTAATGGAATTATGCCTAGGTGGACAATAAATGCTTCTGTTGCCAGTGGAGGGGCTACCTACATGGTGTCCAAGCCCAGCTGGGTCCAAAGTTTGCTGACTAAGCAGGTTTCAAACCTGGTGTTCACTGAACCTCCTCCTCACTTTCTTTTTGAGCATTCCCCTGCAGCTCCCCTCTGCCTCTGTTCTCTGGGAAAAGCATCTGCCAGGTCCTTATAAGAAAGCTACTCTGGCCATTGCATGAGGGGAAGAGGCAGCTCTGCAACACCACTGCTGAGCGCCTGGGCAGGCTCAGGCAATGCATTCTGAAGAGCTGGAGTATGCAGCCCACAGGGAAAAGTGGGTAAAATGCAAAACTGAAGAGGAGGATAAGTGTAAGGGGGAAATCTTCTTGACAGAGATGAATTAGTTATAGGACTAACTGCCCGAGGGAAGAGATGTGACTCCATTCTCTAACGCCCACACAGAAAACATGCTATAGAGGACAAGCTTTCCACCTCTGAGTTTTATGAAGATAAATGAAGCACTTTTGAATGGAGGAGGAAATAAAAATGGAGAGATGGATCTGACTAAGGCACTACGAAGATAAAGAGGAATGGAGGTCTGTGGTCCTCATACTGAGTGAGGCAAAACTTTTCTTCCAACTGGGAGCTGCAGAGCTGAGCAGTTCAGAGTTTTGAATTCTAAGTTTAGGCTCTGTCATTTGCCTGCAGTACAAATCTGAGCAAATCACCTAGCCTTTCTAAGCTACAGAAAGGAATGATTCTCTATTTGATTGATTATTTTTCACTGTAAAATAGAGATAACACCATTGCAAAGGATTCTTGTGAAGACTGAATGAGATTAACTCATGTAAAAACAGTGTCTACCCTATAGTGAGCAGCCAGTGAATGGCAGTAACTATTGGGTCATAGCTTTATGTGGAGAGGGAATATAGTGGGGTCATTACCATCTACGTCAGATTATGGGAATATTTTTTCCCATTAAACTTAACAATGGTGCCTCCTTGATTTAATTATTTGCTCTATTGGTAATGCATACCTTTGCTAGTGATTTGGGCTTTCAGCTCACAGGAAAGATGAGTCCAAATATGATAGATAACACCTCTACTTTTAGGCAGGCTTGCCAAAGAGCAGCTTAACCCATGTTGGTACTCCATGTCATTCTGAGGATAAAGCCACTTCCCCAGGGAAGGGTGTTGTGTGCAAAAGTAATACTAATAACATTTTACATTACTCAGTCTTTTACAGTTTACACAGTAGTGGTACCTGGTAAGAGCTACTGTCTTCATTTTACGGATGAGGAAACAGAGACTTAAGGAGATAAAGCAACTTGATTAAAGTGACAGAGATAATTGGTTGATGGAGCCAGGATCCATATCTAGCTCCCCTGACTCTTTTATTAAGTGTTGTAGGGGATGTGAACAGGTAGAAGATTAAAAATCTAGTTGTTTCCAATCATAAAAACATTGAATTTTAGAACATGATGGAGCTTTCATATTATGCAATACTGTGGGTTTTTACTCTTCCCAATCCAGTAGGAGGTGGGAAGAGCCAAGAAGAAGGTTGGGATTTTAGGCAGCTCACCTTTTATCAATTAAATTTACTCTAAATAAATGTTTAAAATATTAATACCTTTCTTAGAAAAGAAGAGGAACATTTGAAAACATCTGATCTAGTTCAACACTTTGATTTCTCCAAGGATATTGAGGCCCAGTCTAGTTAAGAAACTTGTAAAAATTCTCATAATTAGAGACAGAACGAGGATGAGCATGTGGACCTAGTTACCTGCCTATTTGATAAGCACGCCATCAATGTTTCCAAATATTTTCTCATTCTCCAGATATTTTCCTTTGATTGCCTCAGGCAAGTCACTTACTTGTGACAATCAAATCATTGAGGAGAAATTACCGCTGGGGATAGTTTCTCCTGATGACCCACTAAGTGACCTTGGATCAGTCCATTGGTCTCTGTACCCTCTTTTCCACAGGTAACACGGTATGATAATTCCTGTGTCGGCAGCTCTGGGTGGAGCAGGGGTGCTGTTGTGATGACTGGAAAAGAGAACACATGGAAGTCCACAGGGTTCTTCCAGGGAAGGAGACTCAGCAAGTTCAGCATCTGATTACTGATGCCTACCAAGTATGCCAGTGCTTCTAAGCTGATCTCTGCAATTGATCCCCCTTGTTTATTTGTTGTGCCTCACTTAAGGGGGCAATGTACTTTACTTATGTAACCATATCAAGAACTACCTGCTCATGAAATAGCCTCAAAAACTTCTTATCACATTGGTTTTCTGATTAAATTTTGTGATTTCTTACTACCTGTTTGTGGAAAGTAAGTCTTTTAAGGCTAAACACTCTTCAGGCTCGATAAATTATCACAAGGTTCTAGCAAGCCTGGGGAGCCAGAGCCAGAGCCAGATAAGGTCAAAGGATTTGTGTGCAGGTTACAGAGTTGGAACCTTTCCACCGAACTGGCAGTTTCTCTTCCTCAACAGGGATACTAAGAAACAACTTTCTTGACCTTCAGGTTGATCTTGAAAGCAGACTAATTTACTTGTGACTTTAGCCAAGTTTCTAATCTCTCCGAGCTATTTGCTCACTTGTAAAAGGTAGATATTTGTCTTCCCTTTGTACCTTATAGGCCTGTCAAGGATCAAAAAAGAGAACACAGGGGGTGGGGAGCATGTTTTTAAACTGTGAAGTGTATGCTAAATATATAAGATACTACAATTATGTGTAATGTGCATTTTAACTAAACCGTCTCAACTTTTTAAAAATACTCACTGGGAATGATTGACTACTCAGGTTGAAGAAAGATGTTTCAATTCATGCTGATCTCTATGAAGAAGTCAAGTGGCAGTTGAGCAAGGCAAAGTTAAAACTACGGTGTTACCTACTTAATTGAAATTATCACAATACAAAAAGTATTTGACATTTTCAATGAAGAACATTTTAACATTTAAAAAAGAAATTAAACAGACCTCTATCCCAAATTCTATTCTGGATACCCCAAATTTCTAACTTCATCTCTTAGAGAACAGCATTTCAGTGACTGTCCATGTTCATACTTCTAAAAATCTGGACCTCGTTTCCATTATGCAAACAAGCCAGCCACAGAAGCCAACCAATGTTTGAAGACTACAATGTTTACTAATGGATGTCTGGCTGGAAACAGTGTTGGCAGAATTCAGGCAGAGGCATTCACTCCCACTAATGATGTGGAACAGCGCTACATAATCGTACCCACTTGTATTAAGTCTACCCAAGACTGTCATGATTCACATTGGAACCAGAAACGAACACCCCCAAAAGTCCTTGGATTCTCCTGGAAGATACATTACATCAGAACTGGTTCAGACCACCACCCCCCCAAAGTCATCGCCACACCCATTTATTTCATTTAGGCCTTCTTTACAAAAATGACTTCAGAGCACAGTAGATATCATACTCTTGCATAATATTTAGAGACATTAATATAGTCTTAAATAGTCTATCTATGGACCATCCCAAGTCAGGAAAGATCTATCAGACTTTTCCTTAGAAACCACATCAAGTACTTGTTTTGTACATATACTAACAGATCCCTAAGGTAGATGGATACTCAGTCCATCCTCCCACCCCCTACCCCAGGAAACCTATTGCCAGTTATGCATTATCATTTTCATCCCTAGCCATACCTGGAACTGGAAGCATCGAAAGTTCTTCTTCAATAAGGAAGAAGGTCAGTGACATTCATTTTGACTGTCTGAGCATTGTTACTGTATCATTTTTCTGTGGGAGAGTAATTTCTGTCTATTAAAAGAGACAGATTCCAAACTTAGATATGTGGGAAGTCATCTGATATGTAATAGAATTTGAGTCATGCACATAGCCCTAAAATTATAATTAATACGGAGCTAGGCAAGGAGAATGAATAACAGCAATTCTTTAAAATGGAAGAATAAAGGAATATCTGTTGTCACATATTAGTTTTACTCAGTTTTAAAGATGTCAGGATACTGTCATCAGATTTCTCTCCCTTTTACCTAGTTCCTAGACCTCCAAGCAATCTTCATTATATGTTCTGAAATCCGATAGTACTTCAAAGATTTTTAAAGTAAACCATTAAATAAAGACACTAAAGAAGCATTAATTTTTGCATATTCCGGTTAAATAATACTTTTACCCCATATGAATAATTTAACCACAACATTTGTCAAAAATATCCCAAAGATCTACTTCAGAAATATCCAGTATTACTTGAAACCAGATCTGGTTATTTCGAATGGATTGGAACTTGGCTCTGGGGTAGGAAAAGGTCCTATGTCTCTCTCTTTATCCCTCCTTTTCTCCCTTCCTCCCTTCTGTCATTTCTTTCTTCTATTCACCCTTCCTTTTTCCTACTTCTATGGCCTTCCAGTCCCTTCATCTATGCCTAGGGCAACATTTCGGTGGAAGGGGGACCTCAGGAAACTGTGCTAACATGCTACGTGGTATCATTCAGACAAAGACGTATTTGCGAGGCACGAGGCTGCAGTCGCTATGGCTCCCATACAGCCTCGGTCAAGATGTTTGTGCCTCAGTGTTAAAGTAGATGTAGTCAAAGAGTATTCCTTTACTTTTTAACATTGTCAAAGTTAATATGTACCTTTTACTTTTCAACACTGCCAATGTAACACAAACCTGTTAATTTTTAACATTTAAAAAGTTAATATAAACTCTATTAATGCTTCTCAGCTAATCAAATACAGCAACAACCACTAAGAACTAGTTGTGTCCATAGTTTTTCCAGAAAGTAGCCTAGTAAACTTTTTTGGTGATGGTATTGTCAACAGTCATGATGATATCTACCCTTATGCATAGCATTTTTTTGTATACAAAGTACTTTCGTCCTTAGCATCTCATTTGAAATTCTGCCTGGACCACTGCCCACCCAACCAGGTCTCTTCCCTCTTTGCTGTCCCTTGTCTCTCCTCCATGCTGCTGCTCCCCTTGCCCTGAAGCTTCATACCTGCCTGTGCATCTACTCCTTCCCTTGTTCTTCCAAGTGTAGTTAGCACAGGCTATTGTGTGTTGTCCTAGGGCTGCCGTAACAAAGTACTGCAAATGGAGTGGCTTAAACACAGAAAATTGTCTGAAAGTTCTGGAAGCTAAAAGTCTGAAATCAAGAACAGGGTTATTCTTTCTGAGAGCTACGAGGGAAGAATCTTTCCAGGGTTTTCCCTTTGACTTGTAGATTGCAGTATGCTTTCCCTGTCTCTTGACATTGTCTTCCCTTTATGCATATCTCTGGGTACTAATTGCCCCTCTAACAAGGACACCAATCATATTGGATTAGGGCCCACCCTAATGGTCTCATTTTTACTTGATTGCTCTGTAAAGGCCCTATCTTCAAATAAAATGACATTCTAAGATATTAGATGTTAAGACTCAACATATATTTTTAGGGAGACATTATTCAACCTATAACACTAAGGCTTAAAGATAACACATGGACAATACAGAATAGAAAAGAGAAACAAACTGAATCTCGAATGTCATTGTCATGGAATCCACTGGCTAAGCCTGGTACAGGCTCTGATTCTCTGCCTTCTTCTGTCCAAGCTGCCGCCGAATTTTTGGGGCCAATCACCGTCCTGGGTAGAAATCCAGTTATGCACATCTTACCTCCCTGTGATGGTACAGTTTATGTGTCAGCTGGACTAGGCTACAGGGTGCCCAGATTTGGGTCAGACATTATTCTGAGTGTTTCCATGAAGGTGTTTGGCATGAGGTTAATATTTAAATCAGTAGACTTTGAAAAGCAGATTGTGGTCCATGATGTGGGTGGGCCTCACCCAATCATTTGAAGACCTGAGCAGAACACAAGGCTAACCCTCCCCTGAGTAGGAGAGAGTACTGCTGCCTGACAGGCCTAAAGCCAGAACAGCAGCTCTCCCTAGTTCTATAGCAGCTCCCAGCTTTTAGACTCGGACTGGAGCTTTGACTGCAGAACGGCCGCACACATGCACCCAAACACACACACCGTTGGTTCTGTTTCTCTGGAGAACCCTGATGGATACACCCCCCACACACACACACACCAGATCCTACCTAAAAAAGAAAAACCACAAACAATGTAAGTCCACCCTCAGGATTGCAACCTATCTGCCACAGAGCCAGCGCTTTATCTTACTAAATACCCAATTCCCCTCATCTAAAGCCTTTACATCTGGGTTATTCACCCAGTTTTCAGTCATTTTTATGACTGAAAATGCTCCCCCACTGGTCTAAGAACAAAGCAAGGGGCTGTCCCCAAATACAAAATTCAGCTGCCAATCTGTGTGTAGTCGTGAACTGAGAGACTGCGAGGCCCGAACCAGAGCTCTGTGCTGTGTGCACAGAACTTCTCACGTGTTCTTTGTACACATTTCAAATCATTGAGGACTTTCTCAAGTGCTCCTCATCTCATTTCACCTGGGGCTTTTCATGCATCTAGACCAGCGATTTTCAACCTTTTTCACTTCATGGCACGCATAAACTAGTTGTTAAAATTCTGCAGCACACCGTAAGATATGTTTTTTGCCAATCTGACAAAAAAATTGGCATACTTTGAAGCATTCCCAGTGGATGGCTATTGTTGTGTTGGCTGTTGTCATTTTTTAGCTGACAGACTAAGGGAAATGAGGTCACTGCCCCTGACTAAATAGTCAGTTATTGTATATTTTAAAAATTCTTGTAGCACACTGGTTGAAACTTGCTGAACTAAACAATTCCCTTATCAACTGTCTTTTATAGCTTAATATTGTATATGTGAGGCTCTGTACAGAATCAGCTTTGTCTAGTTAGGACTCATCACAAAACTGTCCAAAATTTAAACAGATCATCATTGAACCAAACCAGACTTTTGAATAAGCGCCTCCAGGCTGAAAGGGGATGAACAACATCCCCTGACTCTGTGGCTTGACTTTCATCTTTACTTTGGGTTTCTGTTTCCCAGACTCTCACACTCACCACATCACCTGTTCATGCCTCACCCAAGGCTGTGTGATTCCCCTTTAAAAATTTCATCGTGGACACAAGTGTTTTCCCTTGGCATAACAGAGACAGGCTGGTATTTTTAAGACAGCTTTACTAAACATGAGGGAAAACAGAAAAGAAATAATTACAGAAAACATGCATGGTATAAAAATAGCCAACTTTCCAACTGCAGGTTTCCGTTTCTAAAAATTCCATTGGAAGTAGGAGAGGTTCCTTGGGCCTCGGTCGCATTTACCCTTACTCAACCACATCCCTTCATTTCGCTGCATCCTGTTGGATACAGGGATCTCTTGTGTCTCTCCCGCCCCCAGTGCCTCATGTGTCCCTGAACCCTGGGCTACTGAGCTGCTACCTTGATTTTTTTTTTTGGAGTCCATACCTCAAAGAAAAAAATACCAATTAAATTACTTTTAAAACTATCATTCTCCCAATAAAAATATCTTTGACTCCCAAATACCTGCCAAAATACCTGCTTACAAGAGATTTTGAAGTTTTGGTATTGAAGGTCCACAGGGTTTTAAAAATGAACTCTTCTCAACCCTAATGTTAAACTAGCATAAAGCAAAGTATATTAGAGGAGAAGATCTCTGGGATAATGAATATTCTTTACAAAGGCAGGTTGGTTCTGTGGTGAAATAAATTTGAAGAATATTGGGTTCAACTAAGTTTCACAGTTTTCTCCACTGCATAACTTCTTAAATCTTTTCATAATGCTAACATTTATTGAGCACCAATTATGTGCCAGGAACTGCTCTAGGTACTGAGAAAACCCTGGTGATGAGTGAACAAGACAGATAAATTTCCTGCCCTGCCTGCCTTAATAAAATTTACTTTCTGGTTGTGGTTCACACACACACACACACACACACACACACACACACTTGAATAAGCAAGCAAATGAGTAAGATTTCAAATAATGGTAAGAACTATGAAGACCTTAAGAGGTGATATTATGAGGGAAACTGGAGGTGGGAAAAACCAAGAAGCAGAGAGAACAATGAATCCACAGACTTGGCAAGAAAAAGCTTGGCATATTGGAGGAAGAGAAAATAGCTGAAAAATTGAGGGGGAAATTGCATATGACGAGGTATGACCTTAGAGGCCTTGGTAAGAAGTAAGATTTGATTGTTGGTGCAATGGAAAGCAATTTGAAGGGTTTTAAGCCTTGGCACAATCTAATTTACAATTTGAAAAAAATCTCCTTGGCTATTGGGTAGAGAATGGAATTTAGAGGCCAAGATTACAAGTGGAAACCAGTTAGGAGGCTCTTGCAGTAGTTCATCTGAGAGATAATGATGGGGTTGTCAGTGTGATAGAGATGTAGATGGTATCCACATGGTTTGGAGGAGTAGAAACAAAAGGACTTCCTGATGGGTTACTGTGGAAAACAGGGACCAGAGAGAAGACAGTAATGGCTTCTAGCTTGTGGGACTGAGCAATTAATTACACAGCAGTGATGTCAACTGAGCTGGGATAAAGTAGGGAAGGAAAAAAAGTGAGGGAAATCAAGGGATTGTTTTATTCACGTTAAATTCAGGGTACACATTACACCTATAAGAGGTACTACCATATAGACAGATCTTATACATGCATGAGTCTGGAGCTTGGGAGAAGGGTTTGAGATATAAATTGGGAAATCACTGGACTACAGATGGCATTTAAAGTCAGAGAGCTGGATGAGATCACTAGGGAGAGCGCAGAGAGAAGCTGAGGCCAAGCCCTGGGGCACTTCAAATTTAGAAATCTGGTACAGAGGAGGAGCCAACAGAGAAGAATTTTACCATGTTCATGAGCGTTAATGGACTGGAAGAGGCAATGCAGAAGGCGGAGCTTCCGCAGTTTATTTGACCTTGATCCTTTCCACACGCAACATCTCCCAGGGTTAGAGTTCTGAGGAAAACGTTTTGGAACGTTTATACCCTGTTTCTACCCTTCTAGCTACGCTCCGTTGAGGCATAATATATTAACCTCTAAGGTGACACAGGCAAGTCTCCTCCCTCCAAGCAGAGAGGCATTTCAGTAAAAGCCCAGCAGTTGTTAAAATGCTGACCTGATGGTCCAGGCCAAGAAACAGACCTGCAGGAAGCACACGTATGCCAAATGCAGTGAGAGGGAAATGAGGGCTGTTCCTCCATCGCCTCGCTGAGCCAAATGCCACATAAAAAAAAGCAGTTTTAGCCTTTTTATATGAATAATGTAAAGCCTTTTACATGTTCCACCATCGTCTCATTGAGCCAAAGCTCATACACTGGCAGTTTTTAGCCTTTTAACATTAATAATAGTTATTTTGGTGGAGGAGCAAGATTGAAAGTCTGAGGAGAGACCCAGGGTGTGAATGCTCTTTGTGTGTGTGGAGGTGTGGGGGTGTGATTATGTAACTTTTCTCAGGGTACTAGCATTTGGATGTTTCTACACATATATACTAATATCATGCTCTGGAAAGAGTCCATTTAGCTAAAGATGTTTTTTCTTTATTTTATAGTTAGGGTTTTTTTTTTGTTTTGCTTTTGCTTTGGTTATAAAGAACAAAAGCCCAGGTATATTACTAGAATCAGAGACAACTCTAAGAACAGGTTTCACTCTAGGGCACATTTCCATTTTTCCTCTCTCTCTCTTCCTTTTCTTTCCCTCTCGTATACACACAGGCTCAGAAGCTGTATGCTTTTTCTCTCTAGTATCTCTGAGACCTCTCACTTTTTACAGTTATACAACAAAAAATCATAATAAAATCCTCTACGTTTGCATACCATAATATAATGGAGCACACATGTTATGGACTAAATGTTTGTGTTTCTGTAAAATTCCTATATTGAAATCCTAATTCTTAATGTGATACCATTAGGAAGTGGGGCTTTTGGGAGGTACTTTGGTCCTGAGGGTGGAGACCTTAAGATTGAAATGAGTGCCTTTTAAAAAATTTATTGTTGTTCAGTGACAGTTGTCCCACCTTTTGAAATGAGTGCTCTTATAAGAAGAAACACAAGAGAGATAATTTCTCTCTCTCTCTCTCTCTCTCTTTCTCTGTCTCTCTCTCTCTCTGCCATGTGTGGATACAAGAAGAAAACAGCTATCTGTGACTGGGGAGAGTTCTCTCACCACACACCCCTATCTGCAAGGACTTTGATCTTGGACTTCCTGCTTCCAGAACTGTGAGAAATAAATGTTCGTTGTTTAAGCCACCCAGTTTATGATATTCTCTTGTAACAGCCCAAAGTGACAAAGACAATACACTAAAGTCTTGGAGGTTTTCTTTATAAATGAGGACACAAGGGCCCAGGGAGGAAAGACATAACCCAGAGTAAGGAGCCTTCGATGGACTTGATAAACCTGAATTCTCCTCTTGTGTGGCTATAGACAGGGAGGTGGCTTCATCTGGGCTTCTAATTTCTCTTCTGCGAGGGGAGGAGATTGGGTAGGGGTAAGTGATCTTCAATTTGCATTTCTCGGTACTTACAGTCTGAATTTACGGTTCTCAGATGGAGTGACTTGACTAAGGTCAGACACTTAGGTGGGTCACGACACAATGGGAACCACATCTCCTATCACCTGGTCCAGTGTTTTGCTTTGTTTCATTACACACAATGCATTTCCAGTACAATTTTTTCATACCTCAGCCCATTTTTCTCATCTATTTGGATTGCTGTGAAAACACTGTAAGAAGGCAGCATTGTGCAGTGAAACAGTATGAACATTGTGACCTTGGAGCAGTTACTACCCCTTCTCAGCCAGTTTCATCATCTGTAAGACACGTGTATATATCTTTCTCATAGGGCTGCTGTCCAGACTGAGATCGTATCTACAAAGCATCATGGCCACACCAGGTACCAATATTTTGTCTTGGTCCTTTTTGGAGGCTATAACAGAACACCATGGACGGAGGGGCTGAAACAACAGAAATTTATTCTCAGCTCGACAGGCTAAGAGATTCAAAATCAAGCCACCTTGATCTGGGGTCTGGTGAGCCTGCTTCCTGGCGTGCAGATGGCAAAAAGAGAGCTAGTTAGCTCTTCACCTCTTCTTTTTCCTTACTTTTTCAGGTTCCCAATGCAATTATAAGTTATTTTCATAAGTACCTAATTTGAAATTAATAAATTGGGTAAGTATGATATGGTTTTTAACTTGTGTTAGATTTTAGTTAATATAGTGGGTATGAAGATACCATTATTATACTGATTGACATCTGTTGCTACTCATTAGCTGGGCAAAATAAACTTGAAATGATACATCCTGTAGTGATATAATCTAAAACATTTTAATTGATTTTATTTATTTGTTTGTTTGTTTATTTATTTGTTTTAGAGAGAAGGGAAGAGGGGGAGAAAGAGGAGAGACATCTACGTGTGAGAGAAAATGGGCTGGTTGCTTCTCATATGCCCCCAACTGGGGATCTGGCTCGAAACTCAGGCGTGTGACAGGGAATCAGACCCGCAGCCTCTTGGCCTGTAGGCTGGCACTCAAACCACTGAGCCATACCAGCCCGGCTAAAATATCTTTGCTTTGACACTAACAACTTTCAAATTCTGGTCACAAGCTGCACATAAATGATAAGATTATTAAAATGCACCTTTTTGAAAAATAATAAGATGATCATCTTATACCTAAATAATTTTTCCCAGAAAGTAGTTGCCCCTTTCTAGAAGGATTTCCCTTTTTAAGGCTGAATACTATTCCACTGAGTGTGTGTATCACCACTTCTTTATCTCTTCATCCACCAGTGGACACTACAGTTACTCCTCTACCCTGGCTGCTCTGAATAACACTGCAGTGAAGACGGGAACGGACACCTTTCTGAGATCCGGATTTCCCTTCCTTTGGAAGTACTCCTACCTTCTGGATGTTCCCGGAAGTAGGACTCTTGGCTCATATGCCAGTCTTAGTTTTTGAAGGAAGCTTCGTTTAGATTTCCAAAATGACTAATTTATGTCCTAATTTACATTCTTACCAACAGCACACCAGGGTCCCTTTTGTCTTCACAGCCTCACCCACATTAATCATCTTTAACTTTTGTGATAACAGCCACCCTAGCAAGCATGAAGTGATATCCCATTATGGTTTTGGTTTGCATTTCCCTGGTCATTAGTGATGCTGAGTACCTTTTCATTATCTGTTGGTCATTTGCGTATATCTTCTTTGGAAAGTCTATTCTGTTCCTTTTTTTTTTTTCTTCTAGGAATTTTATGGTTTCAGGTCTTACATTTAAGTCAATCCATTTTGAATTGATTTATGTGGTGTAATAAGGGTCCAATTCCATTCTTTTGCATGCCAATATCCCCCAATAAGGTCTTAAACTCACAGGCTTGAGATTTTATTTTGTGTCATATTATTTATAACCCAAGTCTAATATCTTCTATTTTTCATTGTACAGACTTCCTTCTCCAGCCTTTTCCCTCAGAGAGACCATGTGCTCCTGTGCCTCTAAGTATTGTTAACTACTTCTCTATTTGTCCTTTCTAGTTATTGTGCCACTGACAGGAAGAGTGGCTGGCTTTTATGGACACTAATATGCTATCTGCTTTTATGATATCTTTTATGATATCTGCTTTTATGGACATTAATCCCATTCGTGAAGGTTCTGCTCTCATTACCTAATTACCTATCTCCCAGTGCCCCTACCTCCTAATACCATCAAACTGGGGATTAGAATTTCAACATACGGGCCCTGGCTGGTGTGGCTCAATGGATTGAGCTCAGGCCTGTGGACCATAGGATCTCGGTTCAATTCCCAGTCAGGGCACATGCCTGGGTTGCAGGCCAGTTCCCAGCAGGAGGCTCATGAGAGGCAACCATACATTGATATTTCTCTCCTTCTCTCCTTCCTTTCCCCTCTAAAGATAAATAAATATATTAATTAATTTAAAAAAAGAATTTCAACATACGAGTTTTGGGAAGATGCAAACATTCAGTCCATTGCACATTCCATCTTATATTTTACCTCCCTCTTCCTCTTAATTATTTGGGGGAGATAAAGAGTTACAGCAATGAGTTCATGAACCAGGATGGGGATAAGGCATGTAATGGCTTCATTTGCTGTATAAGTAATATTTATTCAGGCAAACATTTTAGTTCAGTCCCTCTTGTTGAAATCCTTTTCAAAACATTCACCCATGCTTCTCCTTTGGAAACCACACAGTCTGAATATACTTGAATCTTTCTTGGTGACTTAAGACCTTGCCATGCCTTAGGCTTATTGTTCAAAACTTGAATTCAAATTATTCAACTGCTTGGATAAATATGCAGAAGGTACAAAACTCAGTTGGAATGTGCTGAACTCAGGAAATTTTCTAAAAGTCTATTGTTGGTTTTAAATTGAAATCTTTAACAATTTTTTTGTGGTTCAGACTTCAAATAGTGCAAACATTCCATTTATAGAAGAGGATCGTGGATATTGTGTTCTGGTTGAACAAATAATCAACAGATTTTTTTTTAATGCCTACTCTGTTGAAGGACCTGAACCAGGCATCATTTTGAAAATGAGGAGACATAAAGATAAGTTTGAAGCCTTGAGGAACGTACTCTCTCATTGGGGAGGCAAATCATAAACTCATAAAAATGTAACTGTAATGAGAGCTGAGTAAATGAGTGTACTCTTCATAAAGAAGTCAGAACTTGGAATGCAACCATGGCAGGATTTGGACCGGTGGTACTCAGTGGTGGGAAGAATACTTGATAGGGAAGTGTCTGTAAAGTACAGGGAATAGTTTGAATAAATGCACAGGGATGGGAAAGCTTGGAGTATATCCAAAGGACCATAAGTTTTCCATTTCAGAAATAATTAAGTCTAATACAAGCTATTTAGTTGAGACATTTCTAGTTTTTGATAGTATGTACTGAATATCTAGATTCTTGAAAAGTGTTTTTTAGGCCCCTATGGTTGTGAGAAACTGTGACCTACTATACAGTACATTCTTTTGCAAGTCAGTTTATCTCTGTGGGCCAACAATACATAGACCACAAGAGAATTGATAGGGTTTCCTATCTGCCTGTTTTTAGAGGCCTAGACCCATCTCTTAGACCCCAGAGATGTATAGTTCACCAGATGGCCCTACCAAGGTCCATCTCCTTTGTGGAAAACAACCTTTGGATTGGTCCACAGGTTTGGACCCACCTCCTTAAATATCTCAAGCCAGGAGTGTGGAGGAAGGAGAGAAACAGGTTTCTCTAATCTGCCTGCTTGCCTCACCTGCTCCCACTTGCAGGGCCAGCCCTGTGCCCACTCCTATCCCACACTGGCTCCTTCAAAACAAGGTCACTTTCCTTAGAGGGTAAGATAGCATTTAACCTACTTATCGATGGACTTACACACTCCTTCTTTATGAAAGTGGAATATGAGAAAGGGAAGGGAAAAATGTGTGTGGGACATGACTTGGTCAGCTTTGCAGAAGCCATCACTCCCAGCAGAGGTAGAAAAAATAAAAAGCATGACATGGCAATGTGTTTGCCACACACATTGAAGTGTCTGAGCAGAGAGCCCCCTGTTAAAACTGCTAGATAGATAATCTTATCAACACATCCGCTCATTGATTGATTCTGGTAAGGAGGGAAAAGAAGGGTTGATGAGATTCTCTAAATCATCAGGTAAAGCAAGTCTAGACTCTGCCAAAGAATACAGCTTTTTCGCTTTGTAAGGACACAGACATTTTATCCCAGACACCGAAGGAGGAGGGCATCTGGTGTTACTATTCATCTAGGGCCAAGTTTTCCTTCTCTTTTTGTTGCTGTATTTTCATATCTGACCTCTTTGTTCCTGCCCTTCACCTTCAATCATAATGTAAAACTGTTCTCCATATAGTGAAAAACTCCTTTCTTAACAAGACTCAGGGCCACAGTGAGAGAATTGGAAGGGAATTTAGAAGGATTGAATTCACCCTTCTGGCTTTTGAGATAAGGAAAGGATCTGGCTTTCTTTACCCAGAAAGATGAAGTGGCTTTGTTGAGTGTAGGGAGGGAAGCAAATGGTGGAAGGCTGTAAGATCATTTATATATATTTGACAGTTTGCAGAGTTCTGTCACACACCCAGTCTCACAGAAACCTGTGATGTAGATGATATTATGATGTCTATTTTACAGGTGAGGCAACTGGGACCCAGAGAATTCTCCTGGAAGGTGAAAGAGCACATGTCTTTTCATCAGGGAAATTGTGCATGACAAAGCCTAGGGACATTGAAGTGATCAACTTTCCTCTGAAGGGCTAGGCATACAAAGATTAGTAAGACACTGCCTGTACGCTCACATCTACTAGGGGAAGCTTGCCAGTCTCCCCACAGCCACACACAGGGCACCCTAATGCTCTCCAAAAATTACTTGAACCCTAGAGGGACTGAGTCCCATGAAGACATTTGATTTTCTCTAAACGTGGCTATGTGGTAACTCTAGAAAGGGCCAGCTATTCTGCAGGGGAACCTACATTTTATACAGCACAAAACTGTGAATCTCTGTAATGTGAAAAGTAAATAAATAAAAGTTGGCTTAAGACAACAGAAGCATTTAGTGTTGGAAATAGAGGTGGCGTGGGGATGATGTAGTGGCTTTCAGGCCTCTTATCTTTGACTGGTCTTGGACTAGAACTCACCTCTGCAGCCCTGACTTTTCAGAGTGACACCGACAAGCATAGACTCTTTTTTCCCCTTGTATCTGATCAACAACTACATCATACTTTCCTGGAAGGTGAAAAGTCATTTGGAACCTATGTTCAACTAAGAAAAGGGTCAGCAAACTACTGCCTGCAGACTGAATGCAGCCTGCCTCCTGGTTTTGTAGACTCGTGAGTGAGTAATAATTTTACCTTGTTAAATGGCTGGGGAAAAAGTCAAAAGAAGAATAATATTTCATGTCATGTAAATATAACATTACGTTTAAATTTCAATGTCAGTAAATAAAATTTTACTGGAACATGCCACTTTTATTATTTAATCCTTGTTTATGGTAGATTTGGGGCTACAACAAAGAGTTTAGGAGTTGCAACAGGGACTATATGGCCTGCAGAGCCTAAAATATTTACTGTGCAGCCCTTAATAGAAAAGTCATTGCCAACCCATCTTCCAGCATTGATTATACTGTATGAGAATTGGTTCTACTCATATCTATCTTCTGAGCTAGACCTTTGAGCTTATGAAAGACTCCACGAAAATGAGGCTTAGTTCTTGATTGGCACTTTATACATGTTTGTAGGATGAACAAGGGAAAACGATGTGAACTTGGACAAGTCAGTTCTTCTTTCCAGTTCTCAGTTTCCTCTTTCGTGCCATGAGAGAGTAGGTTAAGGTGAACTTGGTCTCTTCCAGCTCCAACAGTCTATACTTGATATTCATATAAGCAAATGAAGAGATAAGCAAAAGCAGTCTGCTTTGAAGGAGTCTACAAAGGCTGATAAGACGTATGCGTAAATAGGAGGGGTTCTTCTACCATGTTGGCATTCTATATTTTATATTAAAGTTATGGTAGCCAAAAATAAATATCACAGTTAGTTTATTAAATCTTTTCTTCTCCAACTTCGGGTCCTCCCTTAGTGACCTTCTGATGGTTGGTTGCTTTCCCAGGTCTGTCAGTATTAGGAAGGGATGACCTTGCTAGCTAATGTTACTGCAGCATATGCTGTTAGTGTGTGCATTGCATGTAGTATGAAAATTTATTATGAGTCAATAACGCCCTTTCGTCATGTCTGCTGGCCTTCTGTGAGTCTAGGAACATAAACACTTTCCTCAGAGCCTGCTCACCATTAAGGATATCTGAACATGTGGAGTCCAGAGACCACACTCTGGATTTACGATCACGCCCGACTTCCATCAAGATGCATCCACATGGCCCAGAAGAGCCATCTGCTCTTACTTAGAAAATCTCACTACTTAGAAAATCATGGCCTTTTCAAACCACGTGGATATAAAGTTCTCCTCCAAACCTCCCAAGTGCATAGGACAAATGCCCTCGTGGGGTGTTTGGTAAGACACTTTCATGGCGCAAGGATATTGCCTCATGTGTATCAGAAGGATTTGATGTAAATCATTATCCTGCACTCTTTCCTCCCAGATGGGCTGTTATCTCTCCCCAGCCTCATTCATGTTAAGGGACAGAATCTTAGAGTTGAGGCACATGTGATGTGAAGAAATGTGTTTGCCTGTAAATGTAGCTTGATGAAGGCTTTCTGTGCTGAAGCCAAGACCAAGCCTCGCATAACAGATGAAGTTTGTTTTTTGGACTCTTCTGTTCCCTTTTGTACTCATTCCTCCAGGTTTTTAACACTATCCACTGTTTATCCTGGGCCTATGGTAATGTAGCGAGCATAGGAAACACTCTTTTAAATGAAGACTGGTGAGGCAGAGTGGAAAAGTATAAAGCACTTCAAATCAAACTAGTCTGAGACCCAGTTCCTCCGCTCATTGGTGGAGTCTCAGTTTCTGTTATCTGCTCAATGCAGCTAATACTTATCACCCACCTCGATGAATCACCCAAAGATTGTGACGGGCAACAACCATGCATTATTTATTCTCCTTTCTATTTTGTACCGCTCAGTACACAGTATGAAGCAGGCACTTGACATAGGTGCCTCCTGAGCAAAACTGATGTGACTTCGCATATTATCTTGCATGAGTCAGCAAATGTGGAGTGTTCGAGCTAAGAGGAACTTGAAAACTTGTCAACAAGTAATAGGCAAGTGTGCCCCACTTCCCACTTCTATGCTAAATGGTCAGAAACAGTCACTATGTACCTCTGGCTAAGTGTCCAAAGCTCCCTGGGGAACCACTACCATTTGACTGAAGTAAATCATTGGAGGAAATAAATATGTATATCATCTGGATTGAATTCCAACTTTCACCTTATCAGTGGAGATACCCAGACCTAGAGAAATGGTAGGATTTGGCCAAGATCAAAGAACTCATTACAGGATGAGCTGGAACTAGAATATAGGTCTTTAGGTTCTCCATCCAGTGCATAACATTTATGTTCTAGGAGAAATCTCAGTGCCTTCAACCAAGGACTGAGCACTGGGGGAAATTTATAGCAAGGACAAATGAGGTGTGTGTGTGTGTGTGTGTGTGTGTGTGTGTGTGACAGGAGGGCCTCTGAGTCCTGTGGCTATCTCTGTGGTAATTCAGAAGGAAGATATTCACCGAGGGCCCCTTCTGGGCAAAGGTTCAAGACCCAAAAGATGTAGATAGATAAAGTGAGGACTTTGTACTAGAGCTTATAGACACACACAGGCACACACACACAAAACAGTGAAAAAATATCCAGGAGGATAAAGGAGCTAAAAGATAGCTGGAGTTTTCCAAAGCCCAAGACCCAGAGGGCATGACCTGGAGAGGAAAGGAGGGCTTAACTGAAGAAGTAACTTCTGAACAAAGTCTTCCAAAAAGAGCCATAGTTCTCCAAAGGAAGAAGGAAAGCATGTTCCACCAGAAGAAATTGTGTACACAAAGGTATGGGATGGAAAGAGTCTGACAAATATAAGGGATGAGCAACGAGTTCTGTGTGGAAGGAACTTCGGATGCTTAGTGAATGGGGGAGGAAAAGGGAGAAAAACCAGGGCAGTGTCCAGACAGGGATCTGAAGAGGTAAGCAAAAGCAGCGTGCTTTGAGTCTACAAAGGCTGATAAGACATATTCATAAATAGGAGGGGTTCACTCCCATTTTGGCAACTGAAGTTCCCATTAGCCTGCAGTGATACCCGTCTCCCCATTCCACCTATACCATTGCTGCTCCCGCCCCTCACTCCTGGGCTGCCCAATGAGCACTGAGCACCTGTGCCCATTAGTTCACTGCCTCTTCAAAGTTGTCCTTACAGGGAAAGAGTAATCTCCCGACTTGATTTACTCAGAACAAGTTTAATCTCAAAACCAAGAGTATCATTTGAGTAAAATTTGCAAAAGAAGCATCCAGGTTGTGCCCTGACTGGTGTGGCTCAGAGGATTGAGTGCAGGCCTGTGAGCCAAGAGTTTGCTGGTTTGATTCCCAGTCAGTTCACATGCCTGGGTTGTGGGCAAGGTCCATGGTTGGGGGAGGGCAAGAGGCAATCACACATCAGTGTTTTTCTCCCTCTCTTTCTCTCTCCCTTCCCCTCTCTCTAAAAATAAATCACTGAAATCTTAAATTTAAAAAAAAGCATCCAAGTTGATGAGAAAAGAATAAAGGTACAGATGTGGACACAGCAGAGCAAGAGCGACTCAGCTATGACATCAGCATACTATCATGGAGCTATAGGTGCCTTTTTGGTTTATGACAGTGATTTTCAACCTTTCTCATCTCACAGCATATATAAACTAATTACTAAAACTCTGTGGCACACCAAAAAATTTTTTGGCCTGACCAAAAAAAATAGGTATAATTTTGATTCATTCACACCAACAACTATTGTTGTGTTGGCTATTGTCATTTTTCTGACAATCTAAGGGAAAAGAGGTCAGTGCCCCTGACTAAGTAGTCAGGTAGTACATGTTTTTAAAAATTCTTGCAGCGCACTGGTTGAAAATCACTGGTTTATGACATTGTTAAACATCTCAGATATGAAAATGTAGAACCGTGGCTGAGAGAACTGGGAGATCATGCTGATAGTGACTGTTACCGTGCTTTGGGGCAGTAAGAGTGATTTGCGTCATCTCAGGGCAGTCCCCATAGATGAAGCGAGACGTTTTGCAGAAAAGAATGGTTTTTCATTCACTGAGCCATCAGCTCTGGTCTCTACAAACGTAGGAGCTGCTCTTTAGACAATTCTGACAGAGATATATCTCACTGTTTCCCAGAAGCAAATGTCAGACGGAACTGAAAATGACATGTCTCTAAGCAACCATGTGGTTCCTATTCATGTTCCACCAGCCACCAAAAATAAACCAAAGGTGCACTGCTTTCAAAACATAGAAGACATTTCTGTTCTCCCCTAGAAGGCTGTGTGTAGGCCATTTCCCAAGGTCTGAGATTTAAATACATTTGTAATTCTTATAGTCCCTTTTGTATTTTATGACTTCCTCCTACTTAGCAAATTTTTCATGTCTTAAGTCTTCTGATTTCAGCTTTTTTTCATATTATGACTTTACCAGCCTGAGTGTAATAAACTGAATGTTTGGATTCCTCATTTATTATTTCCTTTTCATCATGGAAACCTGTTACGGTAGACATAACAGAACTTGATCACTTGAAGCTCAGCCCTGTTGGTTTTGATTAATTCAAACTAAGAAGACTGTAGAAATAAGCTATCATTTTGCCACAAAGCAACTTCTAATGAGCAGCGTATAATTTATACCCTCTTCTCTCAGTGCAGAGCTTGAAATTTTTTCATTATTCTGGAAGTCGCTTTCTAAAATGCCTTAATAGGGTTATGGACTTCAGTAAGTTTTGGTTTTAAGTTTTGTAAGCATCTAAGTTGATTCAAGAGGGGGCACTTTTTTCTGGACAAGAACCATCTTAATAAACACAAAGACTGGTTAAAAAGACATATATGAATAATCGTAACACACCACAGAAGGCCATGATGCTTCCAGATGATCAAAGGAGGTGCAGGGCCGCTGAGAAGAGAGAAGAGGGATTTCCCACTGGAGGTTGGAGATTATCACTGATTGGTGAGACAGGGTTTGAACTGGTCCTTTTAGACTTTGGGGATTCAAGTAGGAGTTAAACATCTGCAATATAGTTACCCAGTCATGTTCTTTTCGGATCATATCTTTAACTTAATGGACCAGATCTTCAATCTCAGTGCACCGCTCCGGAGGGTGCCCATTCCCACAACGTGACATGCCAGTGTTGCCCACCACATTTCTGCCAGTGCCCAGAACAGTGCTTGGCCCCTGGTGGGTGCCAGATAAATATCTGCGAAATCTGTATTCCAAATGATGTGTTTTTACCATGGCAATCACATACTGTAGATATTTTCAGAGTGTTTTAAAAATATCCTTTCTCTGCCCTGGCTGGTGTGGCTCAGTCAATCAGAGCATCATCCCATAACCCAGGAGGTCGAGGGTTCTATTCCCAGGCAGGGCACAAGCCCAAGTTGCAGGTTTGGTCCCCCAGTCAGGGGCATGCCAGAGCCGGCAGGTCAGAGTTTCTCTCTCACATCCTTTTCTCTCTCCCTCCCTTGCCCTCTCTCTAGAGTCCATAAACATGTACTTGGGTAAGGTTAAAAAAATCCTGTTCCTTTGTTGCCATTAGTACAACTGCATTTGTCGTGCATCTGGACTTCTGACTTTAAAAATATGCTAACAGAACCCATAGACGCAACACAGAAAAGCTTCGTTCTCATTTTCTAAAACTCTCCCTCTGCCAGCTAGAGTGTTTGTGAGGTTGGTGGGAAGGGAATGTGGTTTTGTGGAGAGCACACCATTTCTGGGCTGCAAGCCCCAGCCACACCCTTCGGCATGGTTGGGCGCCCATGCGGTCTCAGACCAGGGCAGTCCCTTCATCTTGCACTTTGCCCACTGAACACACAGGCTTTGGGAGTCTTGGATGAAGGTGGAAAGTATTAGCATCTTGGAAAGGATGTTGTTAGGGGTGCTTTGTGGCCTTCTTTGGGTGTTTCCAAACGAGTTTCTGGCTGCTCTGTTGGAAGAGGAAATCTTCCACATCTGCAGGGATGAAAGAGTGTGTTGTTTCCCAAACTTAGTTAGCAAGCATCTGCCCAACACTCCCTGCAATGTAACATTTAATGTGTTTAATTATCACTGTCAAGTGGATCATCAGTGAAAATGATCAACCTTACATGTTCTGCCATTTTCTTTCTTTCTTTCTTTCTTTCTTTCTTTCTTTCTTTCTTTCTTTCTTTCTTTCTTTCTCTTTTTGTCATTCCATTTCATATAGTTTTAGGTTAAATGTCAAATCTACTGGGTGCAGTACATTTTTTTTTGAGTTGAGGAAGAGGCTTGCGTTATAGTCTGACTTTTCAGACTATCTTTATCTCTACTTGAAAACTTTGAATCCCATCTGTGTGTAGAAAACAATAGAGAAGGTCGCCTTTCTTAATGCTTTCACCATCCTCCCATTAACCACAAGTAAAAGCTTTTAGAATTATCTCCTGCATTCCTCTTATCACTCCTTTCTTAAATTCTTCTAATTCCCAAATTATTCTCACAGGTATCTCCTCTTGTCTGGCACGTGAATTGAGGCTCTCAGTCTAGGTCATTCTAATAGCCTCTTAGCTGTCTTCCTGACTCCAGGATCTCCCAATCAGATCAACTTCGCACTGCTCCCTAAACCACCAGTAGCGTGGTTTACTCTCCTCCTCTAAAGCTGTGGATGGCTTCTCATCACACAGGGAATAAAATGCAAATCCTTGGCATGCTATTCAAGGCCACGCTAAATCTTGTCTATGCTTTAGCAGCCAAACTTTGGAAATGAAAAATAAGCAGAAGGAAAATCAATTTATAAAATATACTGGATATATTACATAAAAACTGTTCTCCAAAAAATCAGTGCAAAAATAATGTTTGTGTGTGTGTGCATACATAGAGATAGGCAGATATGTATACACACACAGTGTTACAAGTGGTTATTAGGGTTTCTAGGCAAGCCCACAAAGGTCTATTCAATATATAATTCTAAGCAAACTGCTGTGCATGTGCAATTTAAAAAATTACTGAGCAATGCCAATAAATAAAATAGGAAAACCACTAACATTTAAAATTATTTTAAAATAGGCCCTGGCTGGTGTAGCTCAGTGGATTGAGCGCGGGCCTGTGAACCAGAGGATCGCGGTTCGATTCCCAGTCAGGTCACATGCCTGGGTTGCAGGCCAGTTCCTGGCAGGGGACTCATGAGAGGCAACCATACATTGACATTTCTCTCCTTCTCTCCTTCCCTTCCTCTCTAAAGATAAATAAATTTAAATTTTTTTAAAAAAATTATTTTAAAATAAATATGTCTTGACTATTGGCCCTTGAGGCGACGAGATGGACACATGACTCCATTTGTCTTAATAGTTTGTCCTTTTACTAAATAGCTAACATTTACTAGTGCTTACAATATGCCAGGTCATGTTCTAAGACCTTTACAAAGATTACCTTTACAAAAATTACTTGATCTCTCAACAACCTTATAAAATATATATTATTGTTATTGTTTTCCCCATTTAACAAACAAAGAAACTGAGGCACAGGGAAGTTACATAACTTGCTTGAGGTTACACGGGGAGCTGTAAAAGTAGGATTTGAATTGAGGCATCTTGGTTCTAAAGTTCCCACTCTAAATGACAACCCTAAATTAAGAACCACTGAAGAGTTATTGGGAAGAGTCAGGGCCAGTTAATAGTGGAGGATGCGTGGGAGGTGATGGGAAGTGTCTAAAGCTATCCGCAGAGACTGGCTAGGGACACAGCTGGGCGTCAGGTTTGGGTACTGGGTATCCGAGGTTTTGCTGAGGTCATTTTGATAGTTGTGATACTTTGACATCCACGCTCAGTTCAGAGTGATTGGCTTGATATTTAGGGTCATGGAATGTCCATGGTGTCAAAACAGTTGAAACAAAAAGTTCTGCTTCAAAGAGGGGCTTGCAGGAGGAAGAGGTTAAGCAGAGAGTGCTAACCACAGCTCGTGTTAGGCAGAAGCAGAAGGAAGCCTTAGGCCATGTAATGGAAGAAGGGTTGCTTTCTGTTTTGGTTGTCAGAAAGGACAAAGAATCAAAACACCACTTTGCAAAAGATGAATTTATAAAATTACAGGAAGTGTTTCAAGATCTACAAGACACATTTTTTAATCATCTTCATGAAGTATCTTTTTGCGGTGGTGTCTTTCCCATGTGCAAATTGAAATTATTTGACAAAGCGGCATCACCTCTGGTATTATTCATGGATCAAGACAGTTAAAATATTGTGAGCAGATGGGCTCCAGAACCAGGTTCAAAGCCAAACTCCACCACTTGGTAGCTGTGCATCTTCAGGCAAATCTCAGCCTCTCTGAACCTCAGTTCCTTTGTTGATTAGAAGGGAATAATAATACCACATAAATCTTGGGGCTGTCTGGACCTTAAATTGTGCCTCCACTGGTCAGCATTGAACAAATATGCATCAAATGACCAAAGTGGTTAGTGGGATTACAGTTCAGTCTTTATTTTTCTTTTCTGAACTTTTTAAATTTTCTACCATGAGCATGTATTGTTTTTCGTAATTAGAAACAAAATATAATACAAGTTATTCTCTACACAGTGATATTCAGAAGATGGGATGTCCACGGTGGGATGTCAGTTGTCTTCCATACTCCAGCTTGGCTTTACTGGAGTCAGCTCCCTGTACCTGGGCCTGGAGCACTTCAATAAGGCTGAGATCAGTGGTAGCTCAGTGCCTACAGGAGCTCTGTTCACTCCATTTTGTGTTGATTTCTGTCCTGCTATTCACTCAGTCTGCCACTCAGCTGGACATTCCCAGCCACCCCCGGTCCTCAGGGAGCTCCATTTTTTAAAAATCCTTTTAGTTTCATTTATTTATTCATTTATTCATGTAAATCCTTCTAGTTTCATTTTTTAAATCCTTCTAGTTTCCAGGCCTCTGAGGCCTGGAAGCACTGACATAGGCCACAAGAGTCAAGTCTGCATTAGGTCTTTGGAAACCAGGGAGAGTGTGGGCGAGCGCGTTAAACAAAGCAAAACCCTGGCAGGAAACCAGCTTTGAATCCTGAAGCTTCCCCTGGTTCTCTTCTTTTTCTTCATAATTTTAGGTTTGTGGGTCCCAGAACTGCCTTAGTAATCAGAGAGAAGATGAATGTAGGGATGTAAGTCTGAGCTGTACCATCCCTGAAGGATTCCAGCACCAGGAAGCATAACCGGCAGGGGGGGGGGGGGGGGGAGGGGGCGGGGCTCTGTCACATTTGAGCTACCAGGACTGTCCACCCTCTCATACAAGGAGCCCATGCCCACTCAAGGAGGTAGGGAAGAGCCAAAGGGCCAGGATCTTTCTGAGCATGTGGGCTTCTCAGAGCACAAGGTGTGGTTCATTAGCTTCCTCTCAAAACCACTCCTGCTTGCTTGTTTCTGTATCAGCAAACATCGCTGCCATCCACCAAGCTGCCTAAGTCAGAAACCTAAGGGTTGTCCTTGACCACTTCCCCTCCTTCACCTCCCACAGCCATTATAGATGCAATCCTACTTACTCTTCCTCTTTAAAACGGCCCTTGCAGCTACCAACTTCCACTGCTAGCAACTAGTCGAGACAATCATGCTCTCCTGCCTCTATGACAGCTATCCCCCAAACAGGACAGTTGTTTTCATGCCAGATGACAACTAGAGAAGATAAGGAACATGTAAGTGTCACACAGGCAGTGAGGGACAGACATATCTAGAAGAGAATACAGGCTTCCTGACCCCAAGTCTAACACTGCTCCTGAACACCAACCTGCTCAATTGTTCTTTTATTTGCTATATTGCATTGAGACCCTGACAGGTTCCAGACACGGTGCCAGACACCATCATGGTCTCCCTCTGAGTTCTCTCCAGTGTCACGTCCAGGGGTGACTCCCCATGTTGGACTATGGTTTTCTGCTTGCTCATTTATGTCCTCATCACTCCTGCAGGTAGAGGAGGGCATCCCTGAGGCCCCTGCCTGTCCTCTCATCCCAGCATTCCATGAGTTGACTTTTGAGTGATCTACTCACGAACAGCTTCTGAGCTAGTGAGGCCAACAGAAAATATGAACATCAAGGCAACGACTCTGTGTGAGTCAGTCCAACATTCAAAACACAGATAAGTAGAAATAGTTCCCTATGGACCAAGTTTATAATCTACACAGGAAAGGGAAAAAAGAAAGTTGATCTGTTCAGTTTTCATTCCTATCACACTTCGTACCTTCTTGGGACATTGATGCTCAGAGCATGATAGGTTTGTTCCCCACTGTGTCCAAGATTGCAGCAGATTCAGTTAGAGCATGTTAATAAACACCTACCAGGTGCCAGTCACGGTGGTGGGTGCTGGGAACACAGTGCTCTTTCACATAAACAGACATCCTGCCCTAGGGGACCTTAGAAACTAATGGAATCTGACCTAATCTATCACTCAGTCTCCTTTTAAATACATTTATTTTTCTGAATACCATCTTTACAAATTTCAAATGCAGAATTACAGAGTCACATATTTTAGGAGACATCAAGGAAACACCCAGCCCAGGGCCTTTCCCAGCTTTGCCAATGCTTAAATCCCTTTTATAATACCCCTGGTCAAGTGATCATGCACTCCTACTTTGGAGTCTTCAACAACAGGGGATTTACTACCTCCAAGGCAGCCTATTCTTTTAATTCATAACAGGGGTTAGAACATACTTCCCTATGTCAAACCAAAACCAGCTTCCCTAAAGCTAGCTCTGAGTTCTTCTCCCTTGGCCTACATAGCCCAAGACAGCCTCTCCTGCTCTGTGTCGACCCTGAGCTATGTGAGGATGGCTGTTAGGTCCCTGAGGCATTCTCTTCTCCAGACCAAACATCTCCACTCGATTCCACCTTTCCTTGGAAACATGGTTTTGAGCTCCTTCTCCAGTCAAATGGCTGCCAGAGCTCCTCCCTCCCACCCTGCAGAAGCATAAACAGAATCTTTTCATAAACAATATTATCTGCTTTGATTCTCTCATATCATGCTCCAAGATCGTGTGATCATGGAGCAAATTTCTCCCACCTCGGCAACACCCCATTACATAACTCTGTAGCTTTGAAACAAGCAGGTCAACTTTATTGTGCACAAACTAGAGCTAATAACATTGAGTTTTCCAAGGTTGTTCTGAGTATTGGGCAGTGTGCTGGGCTCTTGGTAGGATGTAGTTCTAAAGTTGATAGAAAAGACCTCTACCCTTATGGAGCTTCCAGCCTGAAGATGGAATATAAGCATCTTTTCAAGAATCACACAGTTTGCATTGAAGCCCAGGAGTCCCCATGACCTAAACTGGAAGCTTAAAAATGGGTAACCCACTGTTAGGATCACCGTCATGATGAACACACATGCAACCATGTTAACACCAGTGAAGCTTTTAGGTGTGATAGTTTCCTTATGAGAATAATGCTTTTAGAAACAGAGGAAAAAATCACGGTGGTATTTCTTATGAATAATAAGCATTATATCACAAATTGTCTCACTTCCTCCTCCTCATTTCCTTCCACCCCATATTTCCCATAAATCAAGAAGTTTTGTGGTGCATGAGCTGACTTAGCTTTTACACAGTGATTGTTTATTTAAATCTGGATTCCTGGGGAATTGGAGTCATCAGAGCTGCCACCACAACTGTGGGCAAGGGCAGGAAGATGCTGCAGCACATTGACTACAGGATGAGGTGCATCCTGCAAGACAGTCAGGTCTTCATTGGCACCTTCAAGGCATTTGACAAGTGTATGAATTCTACCCTATGTGACTGTGATGAATTCAGGAAGATCATGCCAAAGGACTCAAAACCAGCAGAAAAAGAAGAGAAGTGTGTCCTTGGTCTGGTGCTGCTTCCAGATAAGAACCTTGTCTTGATGACAGTTTACTGTCAAAGATACTGGCATTGCCTGAGTGCCACTTACTGGAGCTGCTGGGGGCCCAGGGATCAGCAGGGCTGCTGGCAGAGGAATCCCAGCTGGTTTTCCCATGCCCCAGAACCCTGCAGGGCTTGCTGGGCTAGTTTGTGTGGCTGGTGAGTCATCACAACAGGTGATAACCCCACGAGGAAGAGGCACTGTTGTTGCTGTTGGCCCAGCCAGTATTGGGGCCTTTACCCAGTACCCACCTGGCCGTGGGGATACTCCCCCACCTATGGGCCAAGGGACACCCCTTCCAGGCATAATGGATACACTTCCTGGTATAAGACCTCCCATGGGTCCCCCAGGGGATCTCCCCTGGATGAGGAACTCCAATGGGCATGACCCTTCCAGGAATGTGTGCCCCTGTCCCAGGAATGCCAGGCCTTCTTTGACCCTTGGCCACAGATACGGAAGTAGCTCCACAGATGTGTGTGCCCAGTGCCCCAGGGCCACATTACCACAGACCTGGTTGTTCTGCCATTTGAGTCTCACTGGATTGTCTGGTTTTCCTTATAGGACCCCCTCCCCCTGGAATGCACCCACCAAGGCCCTAGGCTCACCTTGGCTCTTCTCAGCTCCCTGCCTGTTTCCCGAGACACTGTACAGAGTGCTTTCATTTCTTTGTGGCCAGTGAAACAAACTTATAAAAAGCTGTTAATAGGATATTATAAATGTAAAAAAATAGAATAAATATGGATTAATTTCCTAACTTGGTCAAATCGCGAGAGTCTAGCGCAGAACGGCAGCTTCATCAAGGAAGGTGTGAATTCTTCCCTCCTCCCACCCATCTGCTAGAACAGTCATTCTGACCGTAGAGTTGTCTTCAGCTGTCATCTCACTCAGCATGCTGTGGATGACAGGATGTGCTTCCAACACCAAGGCGGCTTTCAGCTTTTCCCCGACATGTGTCTTGGCTTCCTTATTAGTTCACATCACAATTTGCTCAATGTTTGGTCAAGGAACTGAAAAAAATAAAGAGTTACTTACTGTAAAACACGCAACATCTTTGCTCAGTTGGAAACCACTGACCTTCCTGTTTCTCTGTTCCCATCAGATAATCCGCCATCTTGGGTGGGGTGTGATGAAACCACCACCTAATATCGCACTAGAGGAGGAGAGTGACCACAGGATGTCATCACCTGTGTCAGACAAGGGGCAAATGTTTAACAGGAAGGACTTACCATAATCATGTCTGAGAAGTTACCCTATGTCCACCTTGATACTGAAATGAAAGTCAAGATCTCTTTTATTAAGCCTCCTCCACTGTGCCTATATACTGACAAGATTTTTAAATACTGTCTATGTCTTGGTATATTAATCATAATGAGATTTATAGTGGCTAATATTTATTATCTACAACTAGCCTGGCATGGTGCTTGGTAGGTACTGTATCTCAGTCTTCACAGCAGTCTTGTAGGACAAGCATTGTTCAGTTTTTTTCATGTGAGGAAATTGGTTCAGAGAGGACAAGTGGCTAGCTCAGGGCAGTTTAGTAAGTAAAAGTGCCAGGATTTACACCCATCCAGTACACATGATCTTTTAAGTCCCTCACCTCACCACCTGGTACACATGAATCCCAGTTCAGGACAGAGGGCACCAAGCTCAGGTTGTCCTTCCTCTCCTACTTGTTCTCTCTCTTCCACTGTTTGTGTGCTTTTCTAGCTCCTTCATAGCATGTAAGTTCCTCTGAGGGAAAGATAATCTATTCCTCTTTGTGTCCCTTCCCAGAAAACAGAATATAGTAAGGTCTCAGTAAGCGCATTGCAAGTGCAAATACATACACAAACCAAAATACAATGCTATGGCTAGAATTTCTTTTTTAGAAGATTTTATTTATGTATTTTTAGAGAGAGGGGAAGAGGAGGAAAAAGAGAGGGTAAGAAACATTGATGTGAGAGAGAAACATTGATCAGTTGCCTCTTATACACATCCTGACCAGGGACCAGACCCGAAAGCCAGGCGTGTGCCCTGACTAGAAATAGAACCCATGACCTTTAGCTTTGCAGGACAATGCCCAACCAACTGAGCCACACCGGACAGGGTTATGGCTAGAATTTCTGACTTCGACTTCAAAATTGCAGAAAGGCTCCTGTTTTAAAATTATTAACGTATCGAATCATTTAGATAGCAGATTTGACAGCAGCCGCGGGATGACTAAACAGTAAAACTTCCTCTTTTCTACGGCTCCAAGTTGCACATCCTTTTGTTGTCCAAAGCCAGAGAGAATAAAATTCCCCATCATGGCGCAGACTGCATGGGAAGACAGCGCCCTTTTTTAGACAAGTTTGGCTTCACTGGGAGCAGTTGCAGGCTGAGAGGCAGAGTTCCTGGCATTCGTATTTAAGACTGTGACACCTGAAAGTCATCATTCCAAGTGGAATGGAATGAAAATGGACCAAATCAGCGTATAGGGATCGGCAAGCCAGGAAAGAAGGCATACTAAGATGGTACTAACAACTCTGCATTTACAGAGCATTTCCTAAGTTCCAGCCACTTACATACATTATTTATTTCAATCTTAAACAGTTTGAGGGGTGGGTACCTTTTAAAGATGTAGAAATGAAGCTTAGAGAAGTTACCTAATTTGCCCATGGCCTCCTTGTTGGTAAATGTAGAGCTGAGAGGATTGAACCCAAGGTTTTCTGACTCCAAAGTCTAAGGTCTTAACCATTAATGTTAATCATTAACTATACTTGCCTAACTATTACATACGTTCCTTGGCGAGCAAGGACTAGAGGTTAAACACCAGAAACACACTGCCTATTATGTGTTGTCTTTTATTTCTGTTTACGTTCTGTTTAGTTCTAAAAACTAAATGTACAGTTCTAGCCTTGTAAGAGGAATGCTATTCTAAATTAATGTTTTAGTTGTCAATTTAAGTCTTCACCAACAACTATCTCTAGATAACATACAGGGACATCTGGACCGAGAGTCTCTAAACTCACCATTTTACTCAAGATACTGATCCCCAGAGTGGGTAGACCCGATAAGCAGCAGCCGTTACCACTTTGAGCCTGATGAAAATGCTGCTCGTTTCACTTATATCTGTAGAGTAGATTGTAGTCTACAAGCCAAGACGTATATATTATTTTGTTTGGTCCTTTAAGGAGAAGTATGAGGCAGATAAGATAAATAATACCTCTATTATACAGATGAGGAGATTCACCCACAATTAGAAACCTACCAAGTGGTAGAACTGGGACTCCAGTCCAGGTCCTGAGGATCTAAACCCCAAATAGCCCTGGCTGGCATAGTTCAGTGGATTGAGCACAGTCTGCGAACTAAGGGGTCGCCGGTTCATTTCCCAGTCAGGGCACATGACTGGGTTGCAGGCCAGGTCCCCAGTGGGGGCCATGTGGGAGGCAACCACACATGATGTTTCTCTCCCTCTCTTTCTCCCTCCATTCCTTCTCTCTAAAAATAAATAAATAAAATCTTTAAAATTAAAAATTAAAAAATAAACCCCAAATACATGAACACCCTTCCTTGTCAATCCTTCAATAATGCAGGTGTAACTGTGCTCAAGGCTGGACTGTGCCACACACCTCTGTCAGGCGAGGGAATGAGGCTCTCTACCTCATAGGATCGTGACACTAAATAAAATAACGTGGGCAAAGCCCCTTCAGTAAAGCGCTGAACAGAACAGATGCACATCCTGCCTGTCCCACAGACCTTAAAGTCTGGAGTTAGGAGGGAAAGTGAAAACAAACATTCAGTAATCACACACTCAATGATCAAGGTGCAGTTAACAGTAGGTGTTATAAAGGAAGAATACAGAGCACTGTGCAAGTGTACAATAGGTTGAGCTGGCCTCCCATGGGGGCTGGCTCAGGGAAGGTGTCCCTCTGAGGTGAGAGCTAAGCTGAGATCTGAAGGAGGAGTGGCAATGAACCAGGTGACTGGGATGAGGTGGGAGGCCTGTGTGGGGGTCATCATTGACGAGGAAGCCTGGTGCCCTTGAGGAACAACGAAATGACTGTGTGCCTGGGGTGTTAAGAGCTGCAGGAAGAATGACTTGAAAACTGCTGGTGAGGTAGGCAGCTCCAGGCCATATGAAACCTTGCAAGTCAAGTTAAAATATTTGAACTTCATCCTAAGAGGAACAGGAAGTGCTCAAATGGCTCCAGGCCAATGCCAGCTTCTCCCATTATTACCTTCAGGATCTAGGACAAGTCCCCTCAAAGACTGTCTCTGTTCCGGCCACCTAATACAGTTTCATCTTTCTTTCTGCAAGAATGAATCTCCAAATTCTAAATGTACATTGAAAACCAGTGTACACATTTCTGGGAAGTTTGTTTATTCATGCTTTCAGCTGAGCAAACATTTATCAAGCACTAACCACATACATACTGGGTGCTGGGGTACAGAGGTGAGTAAGTGATCACAATAAAAATATGATCTATCACAAGAGGAGAAGCAGGGAGGGAGTGACTCACAGAGCCTAGATTCAGGAGAAGTTTTTAGAAGAGGAAATTGGCTAATAATATGTGCTCAATACATGACGAGTGATACATGTTGTGTGAATAAAAGTTTGAGCTGAGTCTTTTTCCAACTTTATTGAGATATAATTGATATGTTACAATGTGTGAGTGTGAAGTATACCACATGTTGATTTGAGATCCTTATATATTGCAAATCATTACCACCATAACATGACTGAGCTGAGTCTCCAGGGTGAGGGAAAGTTTACCAGGCAGAATAAGAGAAGGAAATGAATAAGATCACAAATACCATAAAAGTGGTCTTTTGAGATTAGTTTATCAGCAGTCAACTGGATGGGTTAAAAGAGAAAGATTATAGGTGAGGAGCCCAAGTAA